>NC_053037.3:128174658-128799658 GCF_002575655.3 Aegilops tauschii subsp. strangulata
TATCACATATACCTTTGTTCACCTTGCCATCCTTCTTATCCACCAAATACCTGGGGCAGTTCCGCTTGCAGTGACCAGTCTGTTTGTAGTGGACTCACTTAGTCTCAGGCTTAAGTCCAGACTTGGGTTTCTTCTCCTGAGCAGCAACTTGTTTGCCGTTCTTCTTGAAGTTCCCCTTCTTCTTCCCTTTACCCTTTTTCTTGAAACTGGTGGTCTTGTTGACCATCAACACTTGATGGTCCTTCTTGATTTCTACCTCCGCAGCCTTTAGCATCGCGAAGAGCTCGGGAATTGTCTTATCCATCCCTTGCATATTATAGTTCATCACAAAGCTCTTGTAGCTTGGTGGCAGTGATTGAAGAATTCTGTCAATGACACTATCATCCGGAAGATTAACTCCCAGTTGAATCAAGTGATTATTATACCAAGACATTTTGAGCATATGTTCACTGACAGAACTATTCTCCTCCATCTTACAGCTGTAGAACTTATTGGAGACTTCATATCTCTCAATCCGGGCATTTGCTTGAAATATTAACTTCAACTCCTAGAACAGCTCATATGCTCCATGACGTTCAAAACGTCGTTGAAGTCCCGGTTCGAAGCCGTAAAGCATGGCACACTGAACTATCGAGTAGTCATCATCTTTGCTCTGCCAGACGTTCTTAACGTCGTCAGTTGCATCTGCAGCAGGCCTGGCACCCAGCGGTGCTTCTAGGACGTAATTCCTCTGTGCAGCAATGAGGATAATCCTCAAGTTACGGACCCAGTCCGTGTAATTGCTACCATCATCTTTCAACTTTGCTTTCTCAAGGAACGCATTAAAATTCAACAGAACAACAACACGGGCCATCTATCTACAACAACATAGACAAGCAAAATACTATCAGGTACTAAGTTCATGATAAATTAAAGTTCAATTAATCATATTACTTAAGAACTCCCACTTAGATAGACATCCCTCATAATCATCTAAGTGATCACGTGATCCATATCAACTAAACCATGTCCGATCATCACGTGAGATGGAGTAGTTTTCAATGGTGAACATCACTATGTTGATCATATCTACTATATGATTCACGCTCGACCTTTCGGTCTCATTGTTCCGAGGCCATATCTGCATATGCTAGGCTCGTCAAGTTTAACCCGAGTATTCTGCGTGTGTAAAACTGGCTTACACCCGTTGTATTTGAACGTAGAGCTTATCACACCCGATCATCACGTGGTGTCTCGGCATGACGAACTTTTGCAACGGTGCATACTCAGGGAGAACACTTATACCTTGAAATTTAGTGAGGGATCATCTTATAATGCTACCGTCAATCAAAGCAGAACAAGATGCATAAAGGATAAACATCACATGCAATCAATATAAGTGATATGATATGGCCATCATCATCTTGTGCCTTTGATCTCCATCTCCAAAGCACCGTCATGATCACCATCGTCACCGGCGCGACACCTTGATCTCCATCGTAGCATCGTTGTCTACTCGCCAACTATTGCTTCTACGACTATCGCTACCGCTTAGTGATAAAGTAAAAACAATTACAGGGCGATTGCATTGCATACAATAAAGCGACAACCAAATGGCTCCTGCCAGTTGCAGATAACTTTGTTACAAAACATGATCATATCATACAATAAAATATAGCATCATGCCTTGACCATATCACATCACAACATGCCCTGCAAAAACAAGTTAGTCGTCCTCTACTTTGTTGTTGCAAGTTTTACGTGGCTGCTATGGGCTGAGCAACAACCGTTCTTACCTACGCATCAAAACCACAACGATAGTTCATCAAGTTAGTGCTGTTTTAACCTTCAACAAGGACCGGGCGTAGTCACACTCGGTTCAACTAAAGTTGGAGAAACTGATACCCGCCAGCCACCTGTGTGCGAAGCACGTCAGTAGAACCAGTCTCGCGTAAGCGTATGCATAATGTCGGTCCGAGCCACTTCATCCAACAATACCGCCGAATCAAAGTGTGACATGCTCGTAAGTAGTATGACTTGTATCGCCCACAACTCACTTTTGTTCTACTCGTGCATATAACATCTATGCATAAACCTGGCTCTGATACCACAGTTGGGGAACGTAGTGATTTCAAAAAAATTCCTACGCACACGCAAGATCATGGTGATGCATAGCAACCAGAGGGGAGAGTGTTTTCCACGTACCCTCGTAGACGAAAGCGGAAGTGTTATGACAACGCGGATGATGTGGTCGTACGTCTTCACGATCCGACCGATCCAAGTACCGAACATACGGCACCTCCGAGTTCAGCACACGTTCAGCTCGATGACGTCCCACGAACTCCGATCCAGCAGAGCTTCACGGGAGAGTTCCGTCAGCACGACGGCGTGATGACGGTGATGATGTTGCTACCGACGTAGGGCTTCGCCTAAGCACCGCTACGATATGACCGAGGTGGATTATGGTGGAGGGGGGCACCGCACACGAATTGGAACAATCAACTTGTGTGTTCTAGGGTGCCCCTGCCCCCGTATATAAAGGAGCAAGGGGGGAGTCTGGCCGGCCCTTGGGGCGCGCCAAGGAGGGGGAAGTCCTCCTCCTAGTAGGAGTAGGACTCCCCTTTCCTAGTCCAACTAGGAAGAGGGAAGGGGGAATGAAAGAGAGGGAGAGGGAGAGGGAAAGAGGGGCCGCGGCCCCCTCCCCTAGTCCAATTCGGACTCCTCATGGGAGGGGGCGTGCCACCTCCTGGGCTGCTGCCCTCTCTCTCCCCTCAAGCCCACTAAGGCGCAATACTTCCCCGGGGGGTTCCGGTAACCCCTCCGGCACTCTGGTTTTCTCCGAAACCACCCGGAACACTTTCGGTGTCTGAATATAGCCGTCCAATATATCAATCTTTATGTCTCGACCATTTCGAGACTCCTCATCATGTCCGCGATCACATCCGGGACTCCGAACTATCTTCGGTACATCAAATCACATAAACTCATAATACCGATCGTCACCGAATGTTAAGCGTGCGGACCCTACGGGTTCGAGAACTATGTAGACATGACCGAGACTCGTCTCCGGTGAATAACCAATAGCGGAACCTGGATGCTCATATTGGTTCCTACATATTCTACGAAGATCTTTATCGGTCAAACGGCATAACAACATACGTTGTTCCCTTTGTCATCGGTATGTTACTTGTCCGAGATTCGATCGTCGGTATCTTAATACCTAGCTCAATCTCGTTACCGGCAAGTCTCTTTACTCGTTCCGTAATGCATCATCCCGCAACTAACTCATTATTCACATTGCTTGCAAGGCTTATAGTGATGTGCATTACCGAGAGGGCCCAGAGATACCTCTCCGATACTCGGAGTGACAAATCCTAATCTCGATCTATGCCAACCCAACAAACACCTTCGGAGACACCTGTACATCATCTTTATAATCACCCAGTTACGTTGAGACGTTAGATAGCACACAAAGTGTTCCTCCGGTATTCGGGAGTTGCATAATCTCATAGTCATAGGAACATGTATAAGTCATGAAGAAAGCAATAGCAATACACTAAACGATCAAATGCTAAGCTAACGGAATGGGTCAAGTCAATCACATCATTCTCTAATGATGTGATCCCGTTAATCAAATTACAACTCATGTCTATGGCTAGGAAACTTAACCATCTTTGATTCAACGAGCTAGTCAAGTACATGCATACTAGTGACACTCTGTTTGTCTATGTATCCACACATGTACTAAGTTTCCGGTTAATACAATTCTAGCATGAATAATAAACATTTATCATGAAATAAGGAAATAAATAATAACTTTATTATTGCCTCTAGGGCATATTTCCTTCATCGCCATCCACCTTGAGATCACGGGAGAGGTCCGTGATCATAAGGTGATTAGCGTTGAGTCCACGCTCCACCATCCCCTTGCACCGGAAGACGTCTTTCTCCATAGCTTCCAGCCTGGCCTCCACGGTTCCCGTCCCCTTGGGACATGGCACATCGCGGAGGTGAAGAACACCCCCTCATGCATCTGGATGACCTGAGGGTGCTGCACCACGTTCTTGAAGAACTTGTCCTTGGAGGAGCTTGAAGAGACCATGGTAGATGGGATCTGACAGAAAACAACGGGGAAAAGAGAACAGAGGATTTCTCCGCGATACGGTGATTAACAGGTTCGGGAAGTATATATCGATTTTTTATCTTGGGGGACAAGTAAGCTGTAGAAAACCGGAGTGCGGAAGGTGTCTCAGGTGGGCACAACCCACCTGGGGGCGTCAGGCATGCCTGGAGCGCCCTGGTGTCTTGTGCCCACCAGGGGACGCTCCCTGGAAGTTTCTTTATTTCCTAAAATTTTAAATATTCCAAAACTGATAAAAAATATTTTTGCGGATTTTTCGGAGTCTGTTTACTTACCGAATCACGTACCTCCTTATTTTCACGATTCTGGAGTGTTCCGGAAGGACTCTTTTATGTGTTCTTCCGGTGTCAAAGTTTGGATAATATTACTTTCAACATTAATGGGCGTACCTGAGACATAATGCTTTATTCGTTGCCCATTGACAACCTTCGGGTTAGTACCTTAGGAATTATTTCTTTTGATGGCTCCAGACCGATAAACCTCCTCGATAACATAGGGGCCTTCCCATTTTGAGAGGACTTCTCCTGCAAAGAATCTAAAACGAGAGTTGTACAAAAGAACATATTCTCCGACTTTAAACTCACACTTTTGGATTCTTTTGTCATGCCATATTTTAACTTTTTCTTTGAATAATTTTGCATTTTCATAGGCTTGGGTTCTCCATTCATCTAAAGAGCTAATATCAAGTAACCTCTTTTCACCAGCAAGTTTGAAATCATAATTGAGCTCATTGATGGCCCAATATGCTTTATGTTCTAGCTCAAGAGGCAAATGACAAGCTTTTCCATAAACCATTTTATATGAAGACATACCCATAGGATTTTTATATGCTATTCTATAAGCCCAGAGTGCATCATCTAATTTCTTAGACCAATTCTTCCTGGACCTATTAACAGTCTTTTGCAAAATTAATTTTATTTCTCTATTGCTAAGTTCAACTTGCCCACTAGACTGAGGATGATAAGGTGATGCAATTCTATGGTTAACAACATACTCCCTCCGTCCCAAAATAAGGGTCTCAAGCTTAGTACAAATTTGTACTAAAGCTAGTACAAAGTTCAGACACTTATTTTGGGGCGGAGGGAGTACTTGGCAAGCATTTTACGGAAAGCACCATGAATAAAGTGTGAACCACCATCAATCATTAAATATCTAGGGACTCCAAACCTTGGAAAAATAACTTCCTTAAGCATTTTAATAGCGGTGTTGTGATCAGCACTACTGGTTGGAATAGCTTCTACCCATTTAGTAACATAATCAACAACAACCAAAATATGTGTATACACATTAGAGGAAGGAAAATTTCCCATGTAATCAAATCCCCAAACATCAAAAGGTTCAACAACAAGTGAATAATTCATAGGCATTTCTTGATGCTTACCGATATTACCTATTCTTTGACATTCATCACAAGATCAGACGAACTTACGGGCATCCTTGAAGAGAGTAGACCAATAAAATCCAGATTGCAATACCTTGTGAGCAGTTCTATCTCCAGCATGATGCCCTCCATAAGCTTTGGAGTGACATTTCCATAGGATTTGTCCCTGTTCATGCTCAGGCACACAACGTCTAATAATACCATCTACTCCTTCTTTATAAAGATGTGGGTCATCCCAAAAGTAATGTCTTAAATCATAGAAGAATTTTTTCTTTTCTTGGTATGTAAAACTAGGTGGTAAATATTTAGCAACAATGTAATTAGCATAATCAGCACACCGAGGAGTATTATGAGCAACATTTATTGCAGCTAACTGCTCATCAAGAAAACTATCATCAATAGGTAGTGGGTCATCAGGCAAATTTTCAAGCCTAGAGAAGTTATCAGCTACGGGGTTCTGAACTCCTTTTCTATCAATGATATGTAAATCAAATTCTTGTAACAAGACAACCCATCGAATAAGTCTAGGTTTAGCATCTTTCTTTTCCATAAGATATTTAATAGCAGCATGGTCTGTGTGAACAGTTACTTTGGAATCAACAATATAAGATCTAAATTTATCACAAGCAAACACCACTGCTAAGAATTATTTTTCAGTAGTAGCATAATTTCTTTGAGCACTGTCTAGAGTTTTACTAGCATAATGAATAACATTCAGTTTCTTATCAACTCTTTGTCCTAGAACAGCACCAACCGCATAATCACTAGCATCACAAATGATTTCAAAAGGCAGGTTCCAACCAGGTGGTTGAACAATAGGTGGAGAACTTAAGGCTTTCTTGAGTGTTTCAAAGGTTTCTAAACAATCATCATCAAAAACAAAAGGAATATCTTTTGCAAAAGATTCGTAGGAGGCCTAGAAATTTTAGAGAAGTCTTTGATAAATCTCCTATAAAAACCAGCATGACCTAGGAAACTATGAATACATTATATATCTTTAGGACATGGCATTTTCTCAATTGCATGAACCCTAGCTTGGTCCACTTCAATACCTCTTTCAAAAATTTTATGACCCAAGACAATGGCTTCATTAACCATAAAGTGGCACTTCTCTCAATTCAAGACAAGATTTGTTTGTTCACATCTCTACAAAACTCGCTCAAGATTGCTTAAACAATCATCAAAAGACTTCCCATAAACGGAGAAGTCATCCATGAAAACCTCAACAATATTTTCACAAAAGTCAGAGAATATAGCAGTCATACATCTTTGAAAGGTAGCAGGTGCATTACATAAACCAAAAGGCATACGTCTATAAGCATAGGTTCCAAAGGGATAAGTAAAAGTGGTCTTTTCCTGATCAGGTTGAGAAAGAGGTATTTGTGAAAAACCAGAATATCCATCAAGGAAGAAAAAGTGTGTGTGCTTAGATAATATTTCAAGCATTTGATAAAAGGCAGAGGGTAATGATCTTTTCTAGTTGCTTTATTTAATTTTCTAAAACCAATTACCATTCTATAGCATGTAACAATTCTTTGTGGAATAAGTTCATTCTTATCATTAGGAACAACAGTAATACCTCCCTTCTTAGGGACACAATGAACAGGACTTACCCATCTACTATCAGTTATAGGATAGATTATACCTACCTTCAGAAGCTTTAAGATTTCTGTCCTTACCACTTCTTTCATCTTCGGATTTAATCGATGTTGGTGATCAACAACGGGTTTAGCATCAAGTTCCAGATTAATTTTGTGCTGACATAGAGTGGTACTAATGCCCTTTAAATCATCAAGAGTATATCCAATAGCAGCCCAGTGCTTCCTTAGAACTTTCAATAATCTTTCTTCTTCATGTTCTGAAAGGTTAGCACTAATAATAACAGGATATATTTTCTTTTCATCAAGATAAGCATATTTCAGAGTGTCGGCAATTGTTTTAATTCAAACACAGGGTCACCTTTGGGTGGAGGAGGACCTCCTAGAGTTTCAATAGGCAAGTTGTGTTTAAGTAGAGGACGTTGTTCAAAGAAAATGTTATCTATTTCATTTCTTTCATGCATATGTAAATCATTTTCATGGTCTAGCAAATATTGTTCTAAAGGATCAGTAGGTTGTACAGCAATAGAAGCAAGACCAATTAATTCATCTTTACTAGGCAATTCTTTTTCATGAAGCTTTCTACTAAACTTGGAAAAATTAAACTCATGAGACTCATCACCAAAACTGACACCGACAGTTTGTTTCTTACAATCTATTCTAGCATTAACGGTGTTCAAGAAAGGTCTACCAAAGATAATGGGACAAAAGTCATCTTGTGGGGAACCAAGAACAAGAAAATCAGTAGGGTATTTTAGTTTCCCACGCAAGACTTCAACATCTCTAACAATCCCAATTGGTGATGTAGTGTCTCTATTAGCAAGTTTGGTAGTAACATCTATGTCTTCTATCTCTGCGGGTGCTATGTCTTTCATAATTTCTTGATATAAGGTGTAAGGAATAGCACTCACACTAGCACCCATGTCACATAAACCATGATAACAGTGATCTCCTATTTTAATTGAGATGATGGGCATGCCAACAACAGGTCTATGTTTATACTTTTTATCAGGTTTGGCAATTCTAGCAGCTTCTTCACAGAAATAAATAACATGCCCATCCATATCTTCTTCCAAGAGATCTTTAACCATAGCAATACTAGGTTCTACTTTGATTTTTTCATCAGGTTTAGGTGTTTTAATATAGCTTTTGTTAACTACAGTTGAAACTTTAGCATGTTCCTTTATCCTAACAGGGAAAGGTGGTTTCTCAATATAAGTAGTAGGAACAACTGGATCAACATTATAAAGTATAGTTTCTTCTTTAATTGGTACCGATTCTTTAATTTCTTCTTTAATAGGTGGGTGATATTTAAACCACTTCTCTTTAGGGAGATCAACATGAGTAGCAAACGATTCACAAAAGGAGGCTACTATCTCAGAGTCAAGTCCATATTTAGTGCTAAACTTTTGAAAGCATCGGTATCCATGAAAGATTTAACACAATCTGATACCTGACTCTTTACCTTCGTCGAGTTTCCAATCTTCAGAGTTGCGTTTAATTCTTTCCAAAAGATCCCACCGGAATTCAATAGTCTTATTCATAAAAGAACCAACACAAGAAGTATCAAGCGTGGTTTGATCATTACGAGAAAGCCGAGCATGAAAATTCTGGATAATAATTTCTCTTGAGAGCTCATGATTGGGGCATGAATATAACATTGAATTAAGCCTCCCCCAAGATAGAGCGATACTTTCTCCTTCACGAGGCCAAAAATTATATATATAATTCCGATCACGATGAACTAGATGCATAGGATAATTTTTTTGGTGGAACTCCAATTTCAAGCAATTCTAATTCCAAGATCCAATATCATAGCATAGCCTATACCATGCCAATGCTTTTCCCTTCAAACATAAAGGGAAAACCTTTTTCATAACTTCATCTCCAGGTAGACCTGCAAGCTTGAAAATCCACAAATTTGTTCTACATATATCAAGTGCATATCAGGATGTTCGGTTCCATCTCCTGCATAAGGATTAGCTAGCAATTGTTCTATCATACCCAAAGGAATTTCATATCCAATATTTTCATTAGGTGTAGTAGGTTGAGGGGTAGCTAATTGTGGTTCCGGTCGAGGTGAAGATACCCCGAACAAACCCCTCAAAGGATTGTTTTCCATAGTAACAAGTGAGAATAAATTTTCAGCACACTATATAAATGTTCCCTTACCAAATCCCACTTACCAAAGGCGCTTCACTCCCCGGCAATGGCGCTAGAAAATAGCCTTGATGACCCACAAGTATAGGGGATCAATTGTAGCTCTTTTCGATAAGTAAGAGTGTTGAACCCAACGATGAGCAGAAGGAAATGACAAGTGGTTCTCAGCAAGGTAATGTCTGCAAGTGCTGAAATTGTAAGTAACGGAGTAGTTTGATAGCAAGGTAATTTGTAACGAGCAAGTAATGATAGTAGTAACAAAAGTGCAGCAAGGTAGCCCAATCCTTTTGAGGCAAAGGACATGCCAAAACGGTCTCTTATGATAAGCAAAGCGTTCTTGAGGGTACACGGGAATTTCATCTAGTCACTTTCATCATGTTGGTTTAATTTGTGTTCAGTACTTTGATAATTTGATATGTGGGTGGACCGGTGCTTAGGTGATGTTCTTACTTCAACAAACCTCCTACTTATGAGTAACCCTCCCGCAAGTATCCACAACTACGAGAAAAGTATTAAGAATAAATTCTAACCATAGCATTAAACTTTTGGATCCAATCGGTCTCTTATGGAATAGCACACAAACTGGGGTTTAAGCTTCTGCCACTCTCGCAACCCATCATCTAATTGCTAGTCCGCGATGCATTACCTTAGGCCCAAATATGGTGAAGTGTCATGTAGTCGACGTTCACATGACACCACTAAGGGAATCACAACATACATACTATCAAAATATCGAACACATATCAAGTTCACATGATTACTTGCAACATGATTTCTCCCGTGACCTCAAGAACAAAAGTAACTACTCACAAATGATAATCATGCTCAAGATGAAATAGCATATTGGATCTGAACATATAATCTTCCACCAAATAAACGATATAGTAATCAACTACAAGATGTAATAAACACTACTAGTCACCCACAAGCACCAATCTATAGTTCAGGTAACAAGATTGAACACAAGAGATGAACTAGGGTTTGAGATGAGATGGTGCTGTTGAACATGTTGATGGAGATTGCCCTCCCCAAGATGGGAGAGTTGTTGGTGATGATGATGACGATGATTTCCCCCTCCGGGAGGGAAGTTTTCCCGGCGGAATCGCTCCACCGGAGGGCAAAAGTGCTCCTGCCCAAGTTTCGCCTCGAGACGGCGGTGCTCCGTCCCGAAACTCCTCCTCTTATTTTTTCTAGGTCAAAACGACCTATATACCAGAAGATGGGCACCGGAGGTGGGCCTGGGTGAGCACAACCCACCAGGGCGCGCTTGGGCTCCCTGGTGCGCCCAGGTGGGTTGTGCCCACCTGGTGGGCCCCCTCTGGTAGATATTTGCTCCAATATTCATCAAATATTCCTAAAAAATCTCCGTGAATTTTCAACTTGTTTGGAGTTGTACAGAATAGGTAGCCTGGCGTAGCTTTTCCAGGTCCAGATTTCCAGCTGCCGGAATTCTTCCTCTCCGTGTATACCTTGCATATTATGAGAGAAAAGGCATTAGAATTACTCCAAAAAGCATTATTATGGATAAAAACATTATAACTAACAGTAAGAAAACATGATGCAAAATGGACGTATCACCCCCCTTGGGGTGCGCCTCCCGAACTTATCGCTCCCTCGTGGTTCGTCTAGCCTTCTCCTAATCCTTCTAGGGTCTCTTCTGGTCCAAAAAATTTAGTCCAAAGTTTTTTTCTCTGTTTGGACTCTGTTTGATATTGATTTTCTAAAAAGCCAAAAACAGACAAAAAACTAGCAACTAGCACTAAGTTAATAGGTTAGTCCCAAAATGATATATAATTGCATATAAAACATCCAAGATTGATACTATAATAGCATGGAACAATTAAAAATTATATATACGTTGGATACGTATCAATCGCAAAACATAAATGCAGAGGACCTTTGAAGTTCAAGCAATGACTAAACATTGTAATTCATGGTAGAAGAGATCCAGTCATGTCATACCCTACATTAACTATACTCAATGCATAAGAATGACAATAGTTCTCTACAATTGGTGCTTGAATTAGAAGGTGATGACTCAACAATAAAAGCAAATAGATAGGCCCTTCACAAAGGGAAGCAGGGATTTGTAGAGATGCAAGAGCTCGAAGATTAAAACGGAGATGAATATAATTTTGAGCTGAGGATTTTAAGTATCTTCCATGCTAAACATATTATCGGCGGTTCCCAAGTGGAAAGGTAAAGTTTACTCCCCCTCAACCAACAAACACAAGCCATGCTAGCCGAATTCATGGGTGCCCTCTGACACGTCTCCAACGTATCTATAATTTTTGATTGTTCCCATGTTATCATAGTATCAATCTTGGATGTTTTATATGCAATTATATGTGATTATATATCATTTTTGGGACTAACCTATTAACTTACTGCCTAGTGCCAGTTGCTGTTTTTGCCTGTTTTTGGTTTTTCAGAAAATCAGTACCAAATGAAGTCCAAATGCCACGAAACATTTTGGAGATTTTTTTCTGGACATAACAGACCCTGGAAGCTTTGGGAGAGGGCCAGAAGATAAAGCATGGGCCCATGGGGCACCAGGGCACGCCTAGGGGGTAGGCGCGCCTTGGAGGCTCATGGGGCCCACGAGGCTCCGTTTGACCTAACTCCGCCTCTATAAATTCTCTAAAATTGTGAAACCAACAAAGAGTCACACAAAATACATTTGTTGCTGCCGCAAGTTCCTGTTCACGTGACATCCCATCTGGAGGCCTTTTCCGGCACTCTATCGGAGGGGGGATCAATCATGGAGGGGTTCTACATCAACCTTGATGCCCTTCCGATGATGTGTGAGTAGTTTGTCATAGACCTACGAGTCTATAGTTATTACCTAGATGGCTTCCTCTCTCTCTTTGATCTTCAATACAATGTTCTCCTCGATGTTCTTGGAGTTCTATTCGATGTAGTCACTTTTTGCGGTGTGTTTGTTGGGATCCGATGAATTACACTTTATGATCGAATTATCCATCAATATTGTTTGCGTCTTCTCTGAACTCTTTTGTGCATGATTATTATAGCTTCATATTTCTCTCTAATCTATTGATTTGGTTTGGCGAACTAGATTGATTTTTCTTGCAATGGGTGTGCTTTGTGATGGGTTCGATCTTGCGGTGCTCAATCCCAGTGACAGAAAGGGACATGTCATATATTTGCATCATTGCCATTAAGGATAAAAAGATGGGATTTATTCATCCGTGAGTTTACTTTGTCTGCATAATGTCATCTTGCTTAAGGCGTTACCCTGCTCTTTATGAACTTAATACTCTATACGCATGCTGGGTAGGGGTCGTTGTGTGGAGTAATAGTAGTAGATGCAGCCAGGAGTCGGTCTACTTGTCTCGGACGTGATGCCTATTGAGGGAGTCCTAGATTAGGGGGTCCTCAGGTGTCCGGTCTATTCGATATGGGCCATGAAGATAAAGCAGAAGACTATCCCCCTTGTCCGGGTAGGACTCCTATATGCGTGGACGGCAAGTTTGGTGTCCGAATGTATTATTTCCTTCCTCTGCAAACTGACTCCGTACAACCCTAGCCCCCTCCGGTGTGTATATAAACCGGAGGGTTTAGTCCGTAGAGGCTATCAGAATAATCATAGGCTAGACAACTAGGGTTTAGCCATTACAATCTTGAGGTAGTCAACTCTTGTAACCCTTATACACATAGAATATAATCAAGCAGGACGTAGGGTTTTACCTCCTTTAAGAGGGCCTGAACCTGGGTAAAACAACATGTCCCTATTGTCCCTTGTTACCATTGATCCTCAGACACACAACTTGGGACCCCCTACCCGAGATCTGCCGGTTTTCACAACGACGCCTATATACATGATCATTGCCTTGGATATCGTCATGATTATTCACTTTTCTATCAATTGCCCAAAAGTAATTTGTTTACCCACCGTATGTTATTTTTAAGAGAGAAGCCTCTAGTGAAAACTATGGCCCTCAGGTCTACTTTTATCGTATATTAAAATCCAAAAATACCTTGCTGTAATTTTTCTTTACCTTATTTTATTTTGTGTTTTTATCTATCTATCTATCACTACAAAATTTAATCTTGCAAATAATCATCAAGGGATTGACAACCCTTATTCGCGTTGGGTGCAAGTATTTGTTATTTTGTGTGCAGGTACTGCTAACGAGGTGTTGCGTGATTCTCCTACTGGATTGATAACCTGGGTTCTTAACTGAGGGAAATGCTTATCTCTACTATACTGCACCATCCCCTCCTCTTCAGGGTAATCCCAACGCAGCTCACAAGTAGCAGGAAGAATTTCTGACGCCGTTGCCGGGGAGACATCATCAACATCTATCAAGTACCTACGCATAAACTTTCATATCCTTGCATTTACATTCACTACTGCAGGATGCTGCTAAAACGACACTACGATCAGAGACCCTTTGATGAAACTGTGCGTGATGCATTCATCGCAAACAGTGATGTAAAAAAACCGTCAAAAAAGATGTAAAACGTTTGCAATGACGGATGCATCAAACACGGTTCCGATTTTAGTTGCGCGTGCGATGAGGGGCATACGGTTCAGTTCAATGAATTGTTTGCGATGAGGCAAAACAAAAGAAACGGGCAGTAGATGAAGGCGTGTGTGATATACGACATACAGTTCACTCAGATTAACTGTTTGTGATGAGGAGGAACAACAGAAACGGACAACTAGATAAAGGTGTGTGCGATTGAGGGCATACGCTTCAGAAGGATTAACTATTTGCGATTAGGAAACAAAACAGAAACGGTCACCCAGATCAAAGTGTCTGCGATTGATGGCATACACTTCACACGGATGAACTGTTTGCGATTAGCCACAACAAAAAGAAATAGTTAGACAGATCAACGTGTGCGCGCTAGACGGACACACATTCTAATTAAAAGAAGCGTGCGCAATGGTAATAACGAGCGCGCACGGTTGTTGGAAAAAGACGTGTGCCGACATTGCCTATTGCGGTGCACCCTATGGTGTGAACACCTCGTACGCGGCCGAGAAAGCGTGCCCACGTTACGCCGTCTGGGAATAGTGCCGCACTTAGAAATTATAGAACCGCCAATAAATTTTGAGCCTGCGACCCGTCACATTCCAAATTACTACGACCCTATATTTAATTGCAAACCTATTCACACCGATCAAAACCTAAATGGTTTCCCACTTAGGAGCGTATTAGTACTCGATTATAGATACTACTACTCCAAGATGACTGCACATTCCTCCTCAACTCCTCATCCACAAAAACAAACAAGTCATTCATCATCGTTCCCTTGCGTCTGCCATGGCCAGCATGAGTTCTGGGTCGAGAGATTGCCACCAGGGAGAGGCGAGCATGGAAGCGGAAGCACGAGAGATGTCCCGCCTCACCGCGAAAGCAGCCGACATGTCCTGCCGCGTGGCCGTAGCAGCACAGAGGTCCCGTAGCGCCGCCGAAGCAACACGGAGGTCCCGCCGCACTGTCGATGTAGCAGATTGGTCCAACCGTGCTGCGGAAGCAGCAGAGATGTCCGCCTCGCCGCGAATGCAGCAGAGATGTCCTCCTGCGCTGCGGCGGACTGGGAAAATGTCTTGCGGGCTGGCGAGGACTCTTACAGGTGCATGCATGCGTTCGTGCATAGCCAGATGGATCAGATCTCCGGCTGGGCGAGGTTGCAGGACAACATGAAAGCCTCGTTTGAACAGGCTACCGGGGTCATCCGCAAACTAAGGGGGAGAGCAATGCGAAGCTCCGGGCCGAGCGCGACCTACTGAGGGTGAAGATCGTTGGAAGTGCAGAGCAGCAGGAGGAGACAACTGCCTTGCTGAAGAGGACCGGCGTCATCGTCGAGAAACTTATGGACGACAATGCCATGCCGCGCATCAAGCGCAGAAGGCTAGTGGAGGAATCCATGGATGCTCTCAAGAAGCATCTTGAGGAAAAGAAATAGCTCGTCGCCGCTCGCCGCGGAGACTAGTTCCCATGGCCTGCAGCAAGACATCAAGAAAGTAGAGACCAGCAAGCCAGATCGTTGTCTTCCTTCTTCTTTTGCCCTTGTGTATTTTGGGCGTTGCCACATGTGGCTTTTTTTATTATGTTCCTAAATATGTAAGACAATTATTATCCACTATCATCGTCCTTATATTCACCAGCCTTGCTATAAGTCACAGTCGATGCTATATAGGTCCGTCGGATCTTACATCAAGATCCGTGCAAAACTTTCTTTTCAGATTATATTTTTCTCTCTTAAATCCCAGTCTAGTGAGACATAGCCACGCCGTGAAACAGGGACTCGGGCGCCATTAATGGAGACGTTGGGAGGGAGGTGCGCGGCGGATAGAGGTCAAAGGGCTCTCCTCCCGATGAGCACGCGCATGGGTCTGATCGCACGCCTCCCGTACTCAAATAGCTACCCCGCACGGCACCTCCTAGTCAATAAAAAAGGGGACGCGTGGCGGCACGTAATTGGTACGTAGAACGCCCACGGTTTCGATAATAATTGTGTTTCCGATTTGTAACATGACAACACTTGTTCCAAAATGACTTTGTTGATTGTTAATGTGTGCGCCTTTGCAAATCGGACAGAAAAATTACCACAACATGTTGGTGCCATGTCATGACACCATGCCAAGTTTCATGATTTTCAGGCATGTTTTGGATTTTCAGGAATTAAAAAACCAAGTTTCTCAATATTTCCAGCCAAGCCACGATGCCCAGATGTTTGAATTTCATTCCCATTTCTTGCATGGGACCTAGAAATTCACCCAAGTACACACATGTGATTTTTCAACCAACTTTGGTGCACTGGAGCATGTGCTTGTAGTTCAAATTTGAATTATGCACATTAAATGCCCAGAAATTCAATTAATGTATAAAAAGGCCAACGAACCCGGAATAATTCCAAAATTTAGCACGATACTTCTATTTGGTCTAATCTGCCTGTGTAAAAAAATTAAGGCGGGAGAAGGTAGTGTACGTATGTCGTTTCGCACATGGAGGTGACACGTTCCCTCTCAGAACCACGAGCCTTCTTGAGAGAAGCTCCGGTTTGCAAGAAGCTTGTAATGTTGGCATTCTGGGAACAGGGGTACCCAGACGTTCCTGGCTGCGGCCCATGGTGTGGCTCCATCGACAACTCAATACCCTCGCGAGGGGCCAAGCCTCGCGAGGCGGGTGACGCCAAGACCTCCAGAAGGAGCGGCCTCCTCAGTATGGCTCCTGAGGAGCGGAGATCTCTATGCAAGCCTCCACCTCGTGAGGTTCAGATGACGCAAGCCATGACGACCAAGGCTAGGCGGGCGCCAGCGGGCACAGTACAACAGTTTCCTCTTTGGTGCTAAGGAGGCAAGCGCAGGCACGGAGTCCCGAGGAATCAGCCAAAGGTTTCCATTTCCGTGCAACAATACCAAGACCGCCAGGACGACAGGACGGAGGTCATCGCCGAGCCCACCACAGCGTCACGACCAGAAGCTTTGCAGGCGAAAACTACCTTTTGTCAGGATAAGATGTACCAGTTGTCTCACTTTGAATTTGGCCGTTGTAGGATCCCTTCCCGCCTTCGTTTTGGGGGAAGAGGACCAAAGCCACTATAAATAGGACCTAGCCACCACCGTAGAAGGGGACGGGTCATTCACATCATCCTCTCCCTCACCAGCTCAAGAACACACCTCTTGAGGTTGTTCTCCCACTGAACTAGTTCATCCTCAGCCCACCTCGAGGCCAATCCACCACAAAACTGGAGGAGGCACTACTGCAGGATGCTGCTAACGCGACACTAAAATCAGAGACCCTTCGACGAATCTGTGTGCGATGCAATAATCGCAAACGGTTGTGTAAAAAAACCATCAAAAAAGGTGCGAAACGTTTGCGATGGAGGATGCATCAAACACGGTTCAGATTTTAGTTGTGTGTGCGATGCGGGGCATACGGTTCAGTTCAATTAACTGTTTGCGATGAGGAGGAACAAAAGAAACGGGCAACCAGATGAAGGTGTGTGCAATATACAACATACGGTTCACTCGGATGAACTGTTTGTGATTAGGCAACTCAAAAGAAACGGTCAGCCAGATCAAGGTGTGTGCGATATACGGCATGCGGTTCACTCGGATGAACTGTTTGCATTGAGACAAGAGAACAGAAATGGTTCAACTTTACAAGATGTGTGTGATACGCGGCAAACAGGTCTGTAATCGGAAACATGTGCGAAGACCGATAACAACACAGACGATTACTGCTAACAAGCCGTGTGTGTTGTGAGCAAACGATCGCTGGTATACAATTGTGAGTGATTGATGAAAACATTGCCGACGGGTTCCATTGTTTAGTCCGTGTGCGATGTGATTTCCTTTGTCCGCACAACATCTACGCTCTGTCTACAGAGCATCAACATATATACTTAAAAAAGACATCATTGCATTACCAAATTAAGCATACAATTACACAAGTGACTACACACATAACATTTCCACACACCAAAGTAAGCAATTACATGCATAGTAAAGTAGGAGAAACGAGGATCTAATCATCTACTTATTGTTGCGACGACGCTTGCCATTGCTCTGCTTCCGGCTGGATCCCTAGCCGTTTTGGGGAATGAGGTACTTCCTCACGTTAACGATCCGCCTGTACGTGCCGTAGCTCGTGTACGCCTCCTTGTCCGCGTACACGACGTCAGCTTTGTCGAGTTTCTCCATCCAGGCCGAGTGCCAGGCACGCTTGTCCCCTTTGCACGGATCATTCATGTCTCTATAGTAGGGGTCGATGATGGCCTCAGCGAGGTGAACCTGTGAGTCCTTCTCATGCTCCTTGCTGCCCCAGATCTTGTATTGGCCTTGGATGTCGACAAGATTCTGGCAGGCGATGCCCGAATTCTCGAGCGCCTTTACATTGTTGGTGATGTCCACCATAGCAAACATGTAGTGGGGGCTGTTGACAAACCTAGAGAAACGCTCGCAAGGCCTTGTGGCCAGGCAGTAGTGGTAGACGAGGACGTGGTGGTGCACGCACATCTAGGCAACGGCGACCTTGGGACGAGACCCAGAACGAGCGCAGGTATACTCGAGGGCGAACCCGACCACCTTGTACTTCTCCTCGGCAAGCAACAACTCCATGATATGGATGGAGTGCTCCACCCAGATCGGGTCGTTGGTGTACACCACCGAGAGGTCCATGAACCTTCTGTGGGTGTCCACCATGGCACGCATAGTGAACTGCTGCTCATCGTCGGCAGCCGCTCGGAGCGTCATTGGAGCCGCGCAGGATACCCTCTAAGAATTTCTCGTGGTGGGTGTGCTTCTTGCAATGGTGAGGAGCGATCGAAAGGTTGAAGAGACACAAGGGTTAAATGGCCGCTGTAATAAATGGGGGTCGGCCAGCCTGTAATCGTCACGTCTTGTCACGGCGTTCATAGCGGAGGATTCCAGTGCACGCTTGACAACACCGCACCGCACGCGTGGGCTCGAAGAGGCGCCAAATGTATCGTCGGTGAGCCTGTTCCCGCGCTACCGCGCAGTTTACCATGCAAGCTTCCCGCCCAGAAGAGGGACAAGTCGTGGGCGTTTATTGGCAAAAAGATTTGTAAAAACAAAGTGTGTGGAATGACTTCGGTCATAAGTTTACCCATGGGTGATGAGGTCAAAGTTACACAGAAGGGTGATGATGGACACTCGAGTGCGATAATTAATTCTGTGCTCTACAGGGCACACGGTGGAAGAAACCAACTGTGTGCAATAATGTCGAAGATCGCAGTCGCGTTAGCTATACAGATCGTGTGCTGTGAGATCGACAAGGTAAACAGAGTCAAGAATGGCTAATAAAATCGAAGGCCATTACATATTAAGGTCAAAATAATGCTACCAATATACGAGTCTCATATGATGCCATTTCAAGATTATACCACAAAAGCTCGAAATATTACAAGGTTCAAATTCCAGAGTTATATGGCTCAAATTCGAAGATTACAAGGTTCAAACTGATATTAGAAATGAAATTCAGCTCATCAGCTGCAAACGCTCACGCTGATCCGCTGAACATGGATATCAGATAGGTTCAAACTAATATTACCACTTCGAAGTCTAGTTTCGAAACCTCACAATTCTTGCAGAGGGGTCAGCCACTGAGAAGTCATGCATGGGGTTGACATGATGACTTCCGATTACTCTATCATCTGAAGTTCCAAAATGAAATTCAGCATTTTTGGAGCCTATTCCATTCTGCCGCAGGCGCCGACGCTGATCAACAGACCATTCATTTTTGCGAAATAAATGTAGGGCAAACCTCATTTCCTTCAGCACCCTTGCTTTGAGAACAAAGAACCTGGCGAATATAATCTCCGGTAAGGTACCTCGGTAGGAGTTCAAAGTAATTACTGAGAGATGCAGATCTAGGCATTCGACGTGATTGTTATATTATATCACATTATCCACCACTTGGCCTAATCTTATCTGGAAAAGAAGAAAATGTGTTAGTGCCTACATGCAGTTTTGAACATTACTACAGGCCTATTTGGTTTGCAGGATTTGTAAAATGCACTAACATGCCATCTTCGATCTGACATGATTAACATGGGCATTTGATTACATTCTAGCAAAATGTAGCCTTCTTCACAAGAGGTTGGAGTGGATGAAAAGTTTTAGAAAACTAGTACAGACGAATCCAAAGGAGAAATGCTTATTGATTGTAATAACCATATAGATCAAGCAACCAATATTGGGGGGGGGGGGCATGTATGTACTGAAATCCTCCAAAAGAATCCTTCAGCAATCGTAGTACATTGTCATTGTAAACTTGGAAAAAGGTGTCACAAATTGAACTCCCTTATGGTTAACATTTAACAGGAAAGGAACATCACCTCAATATATAGCTTCTCCAGGCACAGAAAGCATCTCAGGAAACTGACAACTTGCTCCAGGTTGGGGCCAATAGATTCTACTGCCAGGGCCTTCACTGTGCGCAGTTTCGGGGTCAAGCTTGTCGGAATCATTTTCTGAATGAAAGACGAACAAACATCTTCAAAATTAGAAATAATGTTAATTTGTAGAAGGAGAGGTAGAAGGCGACTGTTGTACCTGAACGGGTGTGGATCCAATAACAAGTTCAGAGTATTTGTCAGACGAGTAGCCCACCACTGTCAATTTCGGTGCAGAAATGACATTGATTCTTGTTGGACCTTCTTGATCAACTACAAGTAATCTCTCAAGTGCAGGTGTGTCCTCAATGACCATACCGTGGTACACATCTTGTGATGTCTTCCTGCCGCACCAGCAACACACATAAATAGTCCGGAGAGTCACGGAGGTGATGTGGAATGTACTCAACCCATTGATCGCCTGAAGACGAAGGTACTCGAGTGTAGTAAAGCCACAGAGCAGGCGCTCCATGTCACCATTTGAGAGGCAGACGACGAGCTCGAGGTGCTTCAGTCGTGGTAAAATAAGAGCAGGCGCGTCATTAAGGGGGATGGCAGTTCCTGAACTTGGCGACACACAACGTGGGCGCGAGGCGGAGTGCGGACATTGGCAGCGACCGCATATGCTCATCTTCAAAATTGAGCTCCTCGAGCTGATGTAGGGCGGGGGATCGGAATAGTCGTCAAGCTTGGCTCGGTCCTTGCCCTTGGAACAGAATCTGCCCATTCTAAGTGCTCTGGTTGGGCCAAGGTGACTACCGAGGATCTTGGAGAATGCATCCAAGCTTTTGCGATAGCCATGGAAGAGCTCGTGGATGGCAATGAGGTCGAGAGGGCTGGAGTTCCATAGGGGGCGCCACCGCTGGGAAAGGAGGGTTGTCCGCGCCCCATATTTGATTGGGAGGAGGGAGATGATGACTGTCAACATATCATCGGGGAGGCTGCTGATGAAGTCTAGGCCTGTTGGAGTCGCTTGCGGTTCTAGCTCGTCCCGCCTCCGCTTGTTGGCAGCCCCGTTCTCCACCTTCGGAGTCTCCTTGTCAGCGGCGCTTTCTGATAGAAATGGGAGTACATGGAATATTTAGTTAAAACAGGGCAATACAAAAGTGTATTGGTAACTAGAAGTTATTAGGTACGAATATAGTAAGAAAAGGGAATAACAATTGGTTGCTTAAATACTACACAATTCATTTGATATTGCTGGGTAAGCCAACATGTAGATAGTTGAAAAGAAAACTTACTTTGAACAAAGTCTGTACGGATGATATCGTCGGGGAAGTTACCATATATGTCATGACCAGGCCCTTTTATGTGCAGTGCAATTATAGTGCCAAATTTCAGTTCATAAAACTTAGAAATTTCTTTCGAAAAGCCAGTGCCAAAATAGGAGTCACTACGTTCATCAAGTCTTACAGTAGCAACAATTGTAAATCCATGGTTTGTGTGCAGTATGACATCACTGCAGTCTTGATTTATGTAAAGGGAAAGATTGTGCACTACAGATTCTGTTGCATAGCAAGGGACGCGCTGCAGAAAATGGTAGGATTGTTAAAGAAAATAGGGTAACATGCAAATATGGGCCCAAATTGAAAGAACAGTACAACAGTCGAAATCGAAGGACAAAAATTTATAATTAAACAGATAGGGTAAACATGATGTCATGGAAATATGAGAGTAATCGAAAGAACAATACATCATTAATTTGCCTAATATAGAAAGAAGAGGGAAAAATCCCCTTTGACGTATATGGTGCATGTGGCACCTTTTATCCAAATGTAGTAATATTTAGAATATGTTCAGGAAAGTAGGCCATGCCAGGCGATTTAGGGTGAGATTGAACATACCGCGCGCATCCTCAAGTCATCTGGTACGGTGAGATGGAATGTCTAGCGAAGGCCGCAAGGTCCTGATGTGTCCGCGCACTATACACTCTATGAACGGAAGAAAACCCTCAAATCAGCTCGAACAAAAATGAATTCACGGCGATTTCGGCCGGGTGATTAAAGGGGGCAGATAAACTGGGATAAGAGATGAGATAATATCTCATTGAATTAGTTACCTTGTTGTCCATGAGAAAGAACCCTCAGTACGACAGATTCCCCAACCGAGCGGAGCTGGGTCGACCGTGAGCAGCGTAGAGAAAGTCGATGGCGATAGGCGGTGGCAAGTGGAAGTGGCGAAATGCGATGGGCTTTGCCGGCAGCCTGGCAGCCGCGGCATGCGTCGAGCTAAGTGTTTACCGCCGCGATAGGCGGTGCCATGCATAGACGCGGAGGCGCTTGTGCAGTGTGAATGGGAACCGGAGGGGGTGGCAGGCGGGGTGAGGGTTTTTGTGACGTGGGGATGGTGAGGGTTTTCTTTTTTCTTTTTTGAATTGGGTGGTGAGGGTTTTCTGTCCCACAAAGAATTTTGGAGGCGGCGGTTTGCTAGAGCCAACCGTGTGTGATTGACGCAGCAGGCAAAATGAAAGTCATTGCACACAGTTCCAATTTTGGGAACCGTGTGTGATTGACGTACTACCTCCGTCCTAGTTTATTGGCCCCCTTTCTAATTTTTACCAAATTTTGACCAAATATTTAACTAAGAAATGTTTATGCATGTCACCAAAAATTATGTCATTGAACACTATGCTCAAATACCTATCCAACGATATAATTTTTGCTGACCTGCACTAACATTTTGTCAATTAAACCTTTGGTCAAAATTTAACACAAATTACAAAGGGGACCAACAAACCAAGACGGAGGTAGATTCCATCAACCGAACTGATTGCATCCATATCCCACGGTTAGACATAAGTAAACATAGATTAAACATACTTAGACATAGATAATAAGCGTACACATACACAAGCATAGTTCAACCATAAGTACATAGTTCAACCGTCATTAAGCATACTCAACCGTACATAGTTCGATCCCACATCTTATCTCACATGCCGGCATGATCCTGAAGCTTCTCTAGGTACTCGGCGTACACGCCATGCGCCACCCTGCATGAATACTTCTGCTTGAAGGAGCCAACGGCTCGTCCTCTTGCATGCGCCAGAACACTTAGATACGCGTCATGAAGCTTGTCGTTGCAAAATAGGCAACGATAGCCGTCGTTCCAGGTCCTAATATGCCTGTTATGCATTCCCGCATAAAGCTCCCTCAGGATTTGCCTCTTGTACCTCCTCTAGCCATCTTCATCCTCGCTGTCCACATTGTCAGACATCACCATACAAATAGTAAAACAAATTTGGCATCAAATAAATTATTACATGCCGTGAAGTAGGATTAGGAATTTATGGCTATTTATTTATACATATCCAGAGATTATGGTTCGATTTTTAAGCACAGTCGTCTATGTACAGACCAATCTTGAAGAGAATAATGGCACAAACATATGTAGGTCATTCAAAATCAATTGTCAAGTCCTGGCTAGGAATTATTAGCACGAACACTAACCCTAGTCGGATTACTAGCAGAAATCATTTGCACAGATGAAACAACTAATCACTTATCACTTGTACCATTCAAACAATCAATACACTACACGGATCTAACGAAACTTACTCAGATTTCATGGATTGGGAGAAAATAACCATAGGATTTCTATTCCAAAAAGGGGGAGGCAGGAGTAACTAGAGAAACCCTATGATCTATTTGACACATAAATGGGTATAGATGACTAACCAACTGTCCATCGTCATCGGAGTCGTCGTCGGAGTGGTCGTCGGAGTCGTTGCCAGGGTCGTCACCAGAGTCGGTGTGGAACTCTGCCTCCGGCTGTGGAAGCTCGATGCCGTCAACGACGTCAGGGTGCAGCGATAACTCGCCGGCGGTGACGACAACCTCTGTCTCCATCTCCACACCGTGCTCCGGTGCTTTAGCAGCCCCGGTGTCGCCACTCCCTCCGATGGGGCGCTTCGGCGGCATCCTCATACACTGACGGCTTTGAGGACCGAGAGCGGCGTCGAGGATGCAAGCGGAGAGAGAGGATTGTGTGTGTGGCGAGGATGGGGGGTGCGGAGGCTCGGACGCACCATTGATATGGAGTAGTGGGAGTTGTGGGAGAGAGGCGGGCGGCGGTCAAACCGATGGCTCGCCTCCCGGTGAGCCTGCGCACCGGACAGCTGGCATGCCTACCAAAGTTTCACACGGCTACTCGCACGCCTCTCGATGACACCACGCAGCGAGCACTCCTCCTTCAATTGACACACCTGCATGCACGCCTCCCGGTCTGCCTGCACGGCGGACTGCTCGCATGTGTCCCGTCAACTCACGCCTGCTCGCACGGCACATGGGTTGCGCGGCGAAAAGTACAATGCCACTTTATATTGGTGTCCATATGACAACACGATAAGTTTCATGAACTTCAAATAAGTTTTGGATGTACTAGAATTTAAAAATCAAGATTCTCAATGTTTGAAATTTGTTGACGGGGAGTAAACATGCACCCAGTGAGACACATGTGTTTTTGCAATCCATTTAGGTGCACTGTCACGTGTGCATGTAGCTCAAATTTGATTTTTGCACATTATACCCGTAGAAAATCAATCAATTAATGTACTAGAACGTCGTAATGATCTCTTTGATTTTTTCAAAATTAAAACGTCCCTCCTTTGGTAACATATGTTCACCGCGGGATAATTAATTTAACATGCATCGTAGTTGTGGTGGATTCACGGTGTGTGTGTGGGTGTGTGCGTCTGGGGGTGGCGGGTGGCTCGCAGTACACTACGAGTTGTGAGCCACTGTGTGGGTTGGCCGTTTTGTTAGGCAGGCCGGTGCCACATCAGAGTCGTGAATTCGTTATTTAAAACATTACACAACCCTTTCGTACATACATGTTTTGGCCACATGCAGTCGATGGTTGTCCTACACGACACTCGATACTCGCGTGTGACACTTTCTGTGGGCCCGCGAGGTCGTCGTCCATCACTTTGATGAACAACCGGTAGTGAGGTTAATTTGACCAGCAAGGTAGAATCTTTTTCGTTTGTGTTATGGTGGTATATAGTACGCGTCGAAGAGGTGGGAGGGGACTAGCATATATACTATACGTACGCGTCCGTGAACAAGTACACCTCACTCAGTGTCGGGGCTTTTCGGTTTCCGAGGCACGTGCCACATCAAAATTGTGAAATTGGCTATTCAAACATCACACAACACCTCTTTGGGCCACATGCATGCACGCGGTGGTTATCCTAGCTAGGACACTCACGTGTGACACTTCCATCCGTGGGCCCAGGAGGCCATCATCGATGCATGCATGCATCACTTTGACCTACATCGGGAGAGGTTAATTAATTTCACTATCAATGAGGATTCTTTTGGGTTGTACATATTATGGCAGGAGCATATAGTATGCGGTGAAGAGGGGGGAAGGGGACCATCATATGTAGTACGCTTCATGAACCTCGCTCTGTGTGGGTGCACGGTTTATGGTTTTTGAGGCATGTGGCACATCAAACTTGTGCATTTTGGGTATTCAACATATATATGTTTTGCCCACAGGCAAAGCGGTGGTGGTTGTCCTCTCGCACCCACTTAAGCGGTTATCAGCGATATCGATGCTTTCCATCTATGGGCCCGCTTGGTCCACCACTACTTTTTGCCTGACAACAAGAGAGGTTAATTTGACTTAGGATGGCATTATTTTTTTGCTTGTAATATGGTATATATATATATATATATATATATATATATATATATATATATATATATATAGGTCATGCTCTGGGATGACATGCATGATACAGTTTGAGCACACACACATGCATGTGTACGCATGAATCCCTCCCATTGAGTCGAAGTGGCTAGTACAACGACACGTCATGAACCAATCTCGCTGTGTGGGGAGCTAGTGTATGATTTTTGACGCACGCGCCACGTCAATGTTGTGAAATGGTATTCAAACATGCATGCACGCATCACCTCCATACATATGCATGTAGTGGTTGCCTTCAAACGGTACACTCCCTCGCGTGGTTACCGGCGACAAGCCTATATATTCGTGGGCCCACGTGGACATCCATGATCACCTTGACTGACATCAAGATAGGTTACCATGGTGGATTCTTCATTTGGTTCGTGTTATCGTAGTATTGGTCATGGTGAGATTCAGACCTAATTAAGTTTGAGCACATATACTATGCATGGATGCATGCATGAATCCCCGTCGTTGGCTTGAAGTGTGGTGTAACATACATTTGCATCGTCAACCTAACCCTCACTCAATGTGGGGATTTCTAGTTCGAAATCACGGTGCCACATCAAAGTTGTTCCATTGTTACTCAAAAACACACCTCTCCATACATATGTTTGGGCCACACGCATGCAGTGGTTGCCTTCGGGGACTAGCTACTTGCGTGATTATTGGCGAGCTAGCCCATCTCCGGGGTCGCAGGACGGCCATCACTTTGACCAACAACAAGAGAGAGGTTGTACGACCAAGGTGGATTATTCTTGGTCCGTTTTATGATCCATCTTGGTGAGATACACCTCTCTGGCCGGCCGACTGAAAGTGTGCGTGTGGGGGGGGGGGCTGCTACGTACTTCGCACTTTGCTAGGTGAACCTCGGTTGGGGGGCATGCATTCATAGCTTAGGATTCCCTTTGTGGTGACACGAGGGGGGGGCTGCTAGCTACTTTGCACTTTGCCTAGGTGAACCTCGGTTGGGGGGCATGCATTCATAGCTTAGGATTTCCTTCGTGCCGACACGAGGGGGGGCTGCTAGCTACTTCGCACTTTGCTAGGTGAACCTCGGTTGGGGGGCATGCATTCATAGCTTAGGATTCCCTTCGTGCTGACACGAGGGAGGGGGGCGGCTAGCTACTTCGCACTTTGCTAGGTGAACCTCGGTTGGGGGGCATGCATTCATAGCTTAGGATTCCCTTCATGCCGGCACGAGGGAGGGGGGCTGCTAGCTACTTCACACTTTGCTAGGTGAACCTCGGTTGGGGGGAGGGGGCATGCATTCATAGTTTAGGATTCCCTTCGTGCCGACACGAGGGGGGTGGGGGAAAGCAATACCATGCGCTTTGCGAGATAGGTGCCACATCGAAGTTGCATTTGGTATTTGAAAATCAAACCACCCTTTTCATACATAAATTTGGTCCACATGCAAGTGTGTTCATGTTCTGACCCTCTACCGCGTCATTCTTCGCCAAATTTATGAACATTAGACAAGTCGGATGACGCAACAGACACGGTTCACTCAAACTAACAGTGTGCATTAGGATCCATGAGGCTTCCCCTCTCAAAAATATCTACCCGCCTGCAACTTTTTTCTGTTTGATAACACACGGTTATTGTGTTTCGACCGTGTGTGATGTTTCTTGTTCCCAATCCCGCCTACATCCCTCTAAAATATCTGCCTGCCTCGACGGTTTTTTTGTTTCATAACACACGGTTGTTATCTCTGGACCGTGTGCGATGCACCATCATCAAAATTTTCAATAGCCCCGGCATTTCACTCCCGCGTTTGACTCCCGTGTAGTAAATTTTTTAGTACCCGCGTCATTTCCTCAAACACCCCCGCCCCCCTCCTCGGGCGTGCGCACACACACACACATCCCCTCCCTCGCTCGAAACCCTAGCAAGGTCCCCGCCGCCGCCGCCGTAAGGCCTCCATTGTCAGCATCTGCCGGTTTGCCCATGCAGCTTACCCACCGATCTCCATACCCAGGCCGCCCTGAGTTTCTTAGATGATGCCTGCCAAACGCCCCCTTTCCCATAGATCCCCATCCCCACCCCCAGTCTAGAGTGTCGCAGCCTAAGCCCAACTACGCTTCCCGTGGAGCTCGAGGAGCAACTGGCCAAAAGAGGTGTATCGCGTTCTGTTCGCCCGGCGTCACCGAGGAAGCTGACGACCATTACTGGTGGCAGGCACTCAAGCAGCGGGCTAGAGTATGCGCGCATGTCTCCGCCGCCGGCTACGACATCGAGGTCATCGACAGTGACGGCCTGAGGCGGGCTATGTCACAGGTTAAGTGGCCCACCCCCAACACCTTCGGTTCAACCGCCGTCGATCTCATTCATGGACCCGCCGCTGATCTCCTCTGGCTCGCTGTCAACAATTTGCCATCCTACATCGCCATCGAGCCCCTTTTGTCATTTCTGAATGACACGTTCTGCGACACTGGCTTGGGATCCACAGCTTCCAAGTCAGACCTCATCGACGGGGACCACGAGGAGAGCACCCTCTCCGACTCTTCCAAGGGGAAAGAGCCCATCTGTCGGGGATATACCCCGTGGTATGACCCGGCTGGAACTTGGTGTTTCATTGGTGACCTGGCAGATTGTAAGCCAGCAAACAGTGGTAAGACGGCAGACAGTGGTAAGCCGGCAGACAGTGGTAAGCCAGCAGACAGTGGTACGCCGGCAGACAGTGGTAAGCCGGCAGACAGTTATGACCCAGCAGACAGATCGTAACCCGGCAAGTACTTAGCCATGAAAATAAGTCGCCTGGAGTTAAGAAGCCCAGGACGTTAAGAAGCCCATGGTGAGATGCAAAATAGGTTAAGTCCCAATCCGAGTTGGACTCCATATGTAACCCGCCCCTTCAACTTATATAAGGAGGGGCAGGGCACCCCAAGAGGGGAGGCTGAATAATCGTTAAGGCTAGACACAACTAGGAGAGCCGGTTTTACGGTGACTCCCTCGTGATGATAATGAAACCTAGCCACAAACAACATGTAGGGTTGTTACCGGATGATGTTTCCCGTAGCCCGAAGCTGTCTAAATCCCTTGTCTTGTGTGTTAATCCTCCTCGCGTTTCTCATCCCGATCAACCCCTCTCAAGCTACCACATAGATGCGGCCTCACGACTAAGTCCTCACACTAGGACATCTGCCGTGACAATTCCATGAAAGTTGGCACCCACCGTGGGGCTTGCGCACGGTGGTGTTGAGTTCTTGGAGGGATCTCTCTTAGGGATTGAGGAGTTTGCAATTATCTGGATGAAGAAGAGCCGGCCTGGAAAGATGTGCATCAGCATCAAGTTCATCGGCTCAAATTTATGATTGGTGAAAATTAGGGTTCTAATTCGTTCTGTTGCCTCAAATCGCCGAGATTAAAAGAGACACCACAAGTCGCCGAGGAAGCAATCACAGAACCAGTTATCGATTTTTCTACGCGAAGACTATGGTCAAACCATCGGGGAACCCGCGGATCTACTACCTCGAGTCCGTTCTGCCTTGCGACCGCGTCTTTTGACCAGCCATGACCAAGCAAAGAAGCGAACGGAGACAAGAGTATATCACGGGGTGTCATACATCAACAAGAGTATATACGAACATGGATGGTCAAACAAATCTTGACCCGTAAAAGGACTGGAACCGTGCTACGGCAGGTTCGATCCGCCAAGTCGCCAGCTCCGCCCTTTGCAAACCACGGGTCGCGAGCTGCCTCCCCTGAGTTGCCGACGCCGACTCATTTCCGTCGCCGACTCGTGCCCTGATTCCAAGTCTGAACACCCTCCGCTCTGACCCGCTCCGACTCGGCCTCGTCCTGGCCTGCCCGTGTCAGTCGCTTCCACAAGCCGCCGCTGGCCGGGGCCTCAGCTGATGTCTCACGACCGCTGTTCTAACCACGGCTCGATAGCAGAGACGGACGCAGGCTCTGCTGCTGCAGCCGCGCTTCGCGGGCGCCTTCCCGTCGGCCGCCTCCATCTCCGTCAACCGTCTCCGTTGTGGCCGCCTTGACCCGCCCGCGCGTTTAGCCGGCCTTGTCTCTGCCGTGAGTCGCCACGCCTCACCTCCTGCTGTTCCCGCCCCGTCACCGACGCCTCTGCCGCGTGTGGCCGCGGCCAGCTCTGTCTTCTCCATGTGACCCGCTCAGGCCGGGTGTGCCGACTGCCGTGCCTTGTTCCATTGCTGAGCCGCCGTGGGCGCTGTTTCTATTGGGTTAAGTCGCTGGATCACCTCTGCGGTGAGCCACCGCCGGGTCAATTCCCTGCCGTGTTGAGCCGTCGGGACTGTATTGAATTGCCGATTAGTTTTGTCGAGCCACCCCACGGGTTCATCTGCCTTGAGCCGCCGTGCCGCTTCCGAGTCGCCCAGGCTCGCGGTCCCGAGCCGTCTCACTCGCCTCAGCTAGCCGCATGACCCGCCTCCGTCGTCCGCGCCCGGAGCCGCCTCCGCCGGCCCACCGGATGCCTCACAGCGCCGGCCCGTCAAACCACTCGTGCCAAGCCGCCCAGGCCTCGTGCTTGAGCCATCGCCGCCTCTGCTGGCCATCTTTGAAGCCTCATGCATCTACCTCAAGCCGCCTCGTGGCCTGGTTCCGAGCGGCTGTTTTCACCTCCGTCGAGCCGCCGCCTCACGCAGATCCAAAGCGCCGCTTCGGGCCGCCCCTCTTACTTCAGCCATCTTCGCCGTCACGCCTCGGGGCAGCCGCGCGGACCGGCTGTCTCCGCCTTTACAACAGGCTGTCTCAAGCTAGACTCACCTCATCGTCACACTTCCCCGCCGTCATACTACATGGCCGACGTGCCTTGACACGGCCTCCGAGTAGGCTGCCTCCGCCTTCGCGGTTTCTTCGCGCCGGCTTGCCCCGACGTCTCCGCCTCCGGCCTCAAGTCGCTCTTCTGTGCGTGGCCACCCGTGAGCCGTTGCCACTGTGAGTCGCCGCTACGGCTCCCCCCGCAGGCGTCGCTTCACTTCCAAGTTGCCTCGCCGGTTTGCCTCGCTGTAGTTGCTGCTACTATTTCCTCCACGTGAAGACCAAAGTCCCTTTTTGCTCCTTGCATGTTGAAGCAGATAAAACAAAGAAACAGGCGGCGACCTCTCTTTGCTCGCGTAGAACCCGAGGTCAGCTAGAAGATAACAACAGTACTAGTACATGCATGCTCTCAGAGATTTGATGTACAGATCAATATTACTTACATAAAAGATCAAGGATTACTAACGATTCATCATCACATCAAGACAAAAGAAGAAAAAAGGCAACTTGAGTTGCTGGTTTGTATGGAGACCTCACGTCAAAAAAAAGCAGAAGTGGCGGTTCAAAGTGGCTAGCTTGTTATGCATGCATATCAATGAGAAGGCAAACAAAAGTGCTTCGCCAGAAATACATCAGAAAGGACGAGCCAAGTATCGCAATCAAACAGATGACTCGCCGTGGACGACTTTAACTTCTCTGCGGACGGTTACAAGATCAACACTAGGGAAGTGGCCTCGCCCCGCCCCCGCCTCAAGCCGGCTCTGCCACCTCGCTGCCGCCAGGGGCCGCCTCCACCAGCCCTTGCTGAATCGCCGGTTCCTCCGTGGAGCTCCCCCGCTATCACTGCGTGCTTTGACTGACGGCCAGAGCATCACCAACTCGCCTCAACAAGTACTGCAAAGTGACGCTCCTACATGAAGAGACAGCTGATCGTCAAATGTTTACATTAGATGGGTCATACCATCGCCAGTTTATCTACGGGAGTTACATACGGACCATCTGATGTCCGACCAAATCAGGTGAAATCCATCTAATCTATTCTTATTGGCGCATATTGTTTTTGTTAAAAGAACAATTACTTTGGTCTGTATATTTCTATAGGCAGAATAGTCATGCACGACAAAAAGTGGCTTATACCGCGCCAGGATAAACCGCTGGCCGGATTACTGATACAAATCATACAGGGTCATTTATAAGCCGAACTTCAACATATGCCGGTGTATCACGGTCAAGTATGATGAATCTCAAGCCAACTCCTCGAGTCGTCTTAAGACTCGGGGGCTACGATGATATGACTCAGCAAATCTTGCCAGTTTCAGCAAGTTCAAGAAACCTGGGTCACTGGAGGGAAGATAACCCGGTCCCAGAGGCTGCTGCGATATTGATGAAAATTTAAAGGCCGTCAGAGAATTTCTGGCTCAAAATGAAGTTTCCGGTTTAAAATCCGGCTCAAGAGACATCTCTCTCCCATAAAGCTTTGAAGCTCTCAATATCCGGTTTAAATTCCGGTTCAAAAAGAATTCATCTCTCGCAAGTTCGAGTTCTCAGAAAAATTAAAGATTGCCAAAGAGAGCTTACTGCCATGATGTGCGGTTCAAACATGGGTATCCCGCCTTATTGGCTTATCTTATTGGTCACATGGGGGCTTCCGGCTTATTGAGCGAAGCTATAATTACCCTTTGATCCGGCTTATACGCCATGCTTACAAAAACACTTGGGGGCTTGCTACCCAGGTTAAAGGGACCAAAGAGAGTCTGTTGCAAAGCACAACTCAAACATAGGTACCCGCTGAGCGCAGCTCAAAAATATTACTTGGGGGCTCTTTGTTCAAAGGATAAGAGTTTTTATGACCCTTGTAATAGGCTTAAAAGCCAGGCTTGGAAGCCAGGTGTATTCACCTAAAAACCCGGGTTATCCTGCCTTTTTAAGTCTGCCACTCCGCCCAGGTAATCCTGGAATGACCCGCCGTACTTTTGACAAGTCAATCTTATATAGACCCTGAACTTGTCAAAGTTAAAACAACGATTGGTTATGTGAAGTCCGGCTTATAAGGTATGTATGAAGGTTTAACTCAGTAGCTGTGCGGCCCTTGAAAGCACTTGATTTTTAGGCCTGGCCGCCTATGAAAGCCTTAATTTTTTGTTATTTGATTTGAACATTTTTTGAGGTTCCTCTCCTGTGACATATTAATACATGGTTAAAAACCGATGAGGGCAATGATGCCTTATGGTTCATACATGAAACTACCCAGTGTTTATTAACCCGGCCTGGCTTTGGACTATAAGTCGCCAGTGTATGGTGATCTTATATACTTGGAAGCGCTATGCTCTATATTTTGGGATATTACCCCTTGCTGCATACGGCGTATTCAGCCGGCGGTATATGTCAAATTGCACAAAGCTTTGTATGCTCAATCTTTTGGGTTATCACCCTTATTGCGCTGGTATAATAAGCTGGCAGCGTGAACAAATATCACAGGAACTGGTTTTCAAATCGGGTTATATTATTCAAATCTTGAATAGCCAACATGGCTGGATTTTTATTATGGTTATCAATAACCAGTATTATGACTGAGGTTTTCAAAGTCGCTTCAGCGCAATGACTATTACTTTATCAATGGATATGATTTATTCTGCAATGGAAGGAATAGTCCTGAGTCGCTGCAGGCTTACGGCCCGGCACTTGGGGGCTACACGATTCAAATCATGATTATCAAATATGGAAGTCCCATGTCATATCAAGCATGCACCATGACACTTGGGGGCTAATGCAAGGTCATTTTTAACTTGCCTTATTGAAGACCCGACTCATGACATCGTAATGAGCCGGCCCTTGGGGGCTACCAATTGCTCCTGTCAAAAATTCAAGGTACACAAACCTTAATCCATTATATTGAAGGATTCATTGCTCAGTTGGTAGAGTACAAAGCTCATAACCTTGTGGTCATGGGTTCAAGCCCCACGATGGAGGCTACATCATACGATGTTATTTTTAATGAAGTATATATAAAGTCCCAGCTCAGTATTATCTTGCTGAGCCGGCCCTTGTGGGCTATGCGTTGCTGTTCAAGTCTACAAGATCATATCTACAAAGTCCCTGCTCATTATTGCATAATGACCCGGCACTTGGGGGCTACATATGTGGAATATTCAGTTTTGCCTAGTGACTGAGATGGACAACTTGGATTTCTTCAAGGTTGCAATGTTTATATTGAAGCAAGTCTTAAGCTGTTACTATGCTCCCTTCTTAAGACTTGGGGGATACAAGTGATATGCATATAAAGGGAGGTACATTTTTGGGCTTGATGTTAGCAATAATTATGACCCGATGCCATCAATATTTACAAACCGAAAATTTTGGCAATGATAAACCGGCAAGTTTTACATCTTCAAGCCGGCTGAAGATTAGATGAGTATTTCAAAGACCAATATTTTTGTTAAGCATTGGGAGCTGAGTCAAATGAGTTATTCTTCACAATGTTTCTCTGTGAGAAACCAACGTCAGCAAATTAAGTATGAAGCTAGCCTATTGACCCAGATTTTCTAAAAGAAGGAAATGACAAGGACTTAAGGATGATAAGGTGCCGACGTACAAGAATATTTAACCCAGAGCACAACCCGTCAAATTTGTTCTTGAGTTATTTTGCAGGATCAGTTTAACATGGATAAATCCAAATTAAACTGGGGGCTAATGTCGGGGATATACCCCGCGGTATGACCCGGCTGGAGATATGACCCGGCTGGGACTTGGTGTTTCATTGGTGACCCGGCAGATTGTAAGCCAGTAGACAGTGGTAAGGCGGCAGACAGTGGTAAGCTGGCAGACAGTGGTAAGCCGACAGACAGTGGTAAGCCGACAAACAATGGTAAGTCGGCAGACAGTGGTAAGTCGGCAGACAGTTATGACCCAGCAGACAGATCGTAACCCGGCAAGTACTTAGCCATGAAAATAAGTCGCCTGGAGTTAAGAAGCCCAAGACGTTAAGAAGCCCATTGCGAGACGTCAGAATAGGTTAAGTCCCAATCCGAGTTGGACTCTATATGTAACCCGCCCCTTCAACTTATATAAGGAGGGGCAGGGCACCCCAAGAGGGGAGGCTGAATAATCGTTAAGGCTAGACACAACTAGGAGAGCTGGTTTTACGGCGACTCCCTCGTGATGATAATGAGGCCTAGCCACAAACAACATGTAGGGTTGTTATCGGATGATGTTTCCCGTGGCCCGAAGCTGTCTAAAACCCTTGTCTTGTGTTTTAATCCTCCTCGCGTTTCTCATCCCGATCAACCCCTCTCAAGCTACCACATAGATGCGTTGGCCTCACGACTAAGTCCTCACACTAGGACATCTTCCGCGTGACAATTCCACGACACCATCTTCTCTTCCAAGGGGAAAGCGCCCGTCTGCGACATCGGGGAGGGCACCCTACAGCCGTGCTCTTCCAAGGGGAAGGAGCCAATCTGCGACAACATGGAGCGCATCCAGGGTCCGTGCTCTTCCCATGGGAATGAGACCATCTGTGACAAGTTAGGAAACCCATGATTTGTTTTGTCGTGCCTCTTCATAGGGGGAAACCCATGATTTGTTTTGTCGAGTCCCTTTTGTAGTGTAGTGAGAATATGTCCAGTTTTAATTGCTATATCTGGTTGTTTGCAGTATGCCTTGTTTATTTCAGTTGTTCACAATGTGATGCTCTATATGTGCAATTATTTATTGTGTAGTACATTTCATCAATCCAATTTTAAACATACCGATAGAAATGCATATATTTGGTTGCTGTTAAGCCTGTTATAGCTAGCATGTGCCTCTTTTAAAGTTTTTTGATTGTTCGGTTGTTTGTAGTTAGCATATGTGCAATTTCAAATGCTACCTTTGGTTGTTCGTAGTATGCCTTGTTTATTCCAGTTATTCACAACGTGATGTTCTATATGTGCAAGTATGAACTGTGCAGTTCAATTTCATCAGTACTAGTTTCAACAATACCACTATGAATGACTACATTTGGTTGCTGCATCTTGTAGTTAACACGCCTTTCCATTTTTTTAACAATAACCAGTGTACTTAGACCGGCACAATACCAGTTTGAATGACTATGTTTGCTTGTTGTTAAATGTTAGGCCTGTTGCAGTTAACACACCTTTCCACTTGTTTTGCTTTACTAGCATGCTTAAACCTGCACACTGAAGCTATCTTTTGGAGATTATTTTGTCTGCCATGGATAATTTTGGTTGATGTTTAGCCTATTGTGCTTAACATGCTTCTCGATGTACCTACACAGGACAATTTTGGGATCGACTACTATTTTCCATCGAGGTTAGTTTCATCCCATGTCTTTTATATGCTCACTGTTCAGGATATCGGTAGCTGGTACCATATAGGCCGGGGGCTGATAAGGGACTAATCGGCGAATCAGACTTTTAACTGAATATATCTGCAACCCATTTATCGTTAGGTTAACTAGGGCCATATGTAATATATCTGAGGCTACATAGCAACATGCACTGTACTTAATGTATAAATATGCAATCCTAGGCTACATAGCAACAAGGAAGAGTGTTACTTTAATGTTCTGATGATGTCTAGATATATGTAGAAGAGCAGTAGCAGCAACAACAACAACACAGCCCTGTTTGGATACTCAACTTAGCTAGAGGTTAGAGTTAGTTTCTAGCTCATGACTAACCCTGAACTAACTCCATCCAAAGAGTTGTTTGGATGGCAGGGTTAGATTGACAATAAATGCACTAGGAGAACTAGCTCCAATTAACACCTCTTGGGTTGGATAGTTCTTTTGGGTGGGTCATAGATGCAACTAGCTCAAACTAGCCCTCATGTTTAGATATACTTCAGGACTATTTGAGCCCGAACTAGCTCAAACTAACTGTAACCCATGGATACAGCAGCAGTTAATAAGCCGATAATTTGTAAGAATGCACTAAACTCCTTCCGACCCATAATATAAGATGTTAATTCATCTAATATGTGAGTATATTGGATGTTACAAGATATTATAAAAGAGTGTTGTACTACATCATTGTGCAATTGCTGTTTAGCTTCTAATATTAACTTGGTGCTTTTAGGTACATATGTCATTGGTAAAGATCCGCGCTTCGACCCTTTCTGCGTATGGGGCAATGAGATATCGATGAACCAGCATCAAGTGAGGAAGCTGATAAAGATTGTTAGTAAAATGGGTCCAAATATGGCAATTAAACTATTTGTTTACACTTTATCCAAGACAACAGCGAACTGCAGGATGGTAAGTAAGAACTCTGCAGCCTTCTTTTTACTGCCCATAATGAGTTGTGTTAGATGACAATGTCTGAATCTTTTTTCCTTTGCAGTGGTTGCCAAAGCAGTTTACTCAAGATTACCTCTCAAACTACATGATTGGTGGGCATGCAAAGGTTAAAGTACTTCTACCAGAACACGATGATTATCTAGATGTTTTCATGATGACCGTGAAGGATGGGCGGTCGGCCATCACAAGGGGTTGGACTAGAGTCGTGCGTGCCTTCTGCATGGAGGAGGGCACAATATGGGCATTCCGCTTCACCTTGTTCAACAACCAGAATGTATTTCGCCTCTTTCTTTACGGTCTTTAATAGTACAAGTATACAACTGTGGTTCATCATTCGTTATTTGGTTCTTATGTAATTCTTGAACATATGTACCTATGAATCGAATAATGCATTGGTTGTTTGAACCTGGTGGATATGAATAAAGCTGTAGCATACATTCAAATCCAAATTCAAATCCGGTATAATTTGAAATAGCAGCAATTAAATTATGGTGAGATTATGCTCTCCAGGTCGTTACAGCACACACAGTTGGTAAAACACAAACGTTTGCGATATACACCATAATCCGAGACAGTTCACAGAGAGGAAAAGTGTGCAAGCATGCACACAGTTGCCGTTTGCAAAGCGTGTGCGTTGTCAGACAATATCACAAATGGTGCGGGAAAACTAAACGTTTGTGTTAATTGCCTTATCGTACACGATTCGCAACCATGAACTGTTTCTGATGAAGTATGCATCGTAAACTTTGCACCACATAATAGTGTGTGTGATAGTTGTCGTGTACGACGATGTTACGATGGTTCGACGTTTCGTAATCCTGTCCGACACTCGTACGACGATTAGCTAATCTCCTTAATTAGTTATCGCATACGGTTTGGGAAAAGTGAATGTGTGTGATTGTATGCTTATCATACACGTTCTATAATAGTGAACTGTTTGTGATGGGCCACGCATCGTAAACGTAGCACTACAAAATACCGACTGTGATGGCAATGCGAGCACAAACGAGTAGGAGTACTGTAGGGTCCCTATCCCCGACGGTTTCTGGGTCGTGTGGGAAGGACCCCCCTATCGCCGTCACTCACTAGGCGACGGTTCCAAATGCCGTCGTGGAAAGTGGTTACAAACCATTTGTATAGCACCGACACGTACCAGTGAGGGTTTTACACCGCAAGGTGGTCCGAACCTAGGTAAACTGCCTTGTCCCATTTCCTTGCAGTTCATCGAGCAAGGCCACGAGATCGACGAGTAGGCAGACTAGGGAGGTCGAGTTCTTCGCACGCACCCCAGAGTTCGAATCTATCTAGGGTCTGCGGAGCCCGGAATTCAACATTTGGCGTGCCAGGTAGGGGTGTATCTGAGCCTGACTTCCTCCAGTCGATTCGCCACCGTTTCGCCGGCCCCATGGCTGATGCTCATCGAGTTCGTACCGAGCGCCGGGCCACCCTCGTTGCCCGCGTCGCCCAGACGGCGCCTGCAGGCGACGGAGCTCCCCGCCGTTCCCCGTCGCCTGCGGCCAACGCTGCCACCGGCCCCGCGAGTAGCAGGCTTCGTCGATGCAGCCTTCTGTGCAGCGTGATGGGTGCACCGCCACCCCGTCGCTGACTCCGGCGGCTGCTTTGTCTTCTCACGCTCGTCGCGGGCCGGCGAATGCGCAGGCTGCGTTGCTCATGGCACGCGAGCTCCTGCGCTATCGCCCGACCAACGACCTCTACGAGGACTGGCTGGACCGCATCGCCGAGCTCGTCAGTGACACCGGGAAGGCCCGTACACCGCCCCGATCGCTGCCTCCCCTGCCGCCTCTCGTGGGCAACGTGGCCCATGGTGCGCCTCCTCCACCTCCCAGCCAAGACGTCATCCCCGAGCCAAGGAGCGAGGCTCCATGGCGCGACCCGCCGCGCAGGGCGCCGATGCGTGACGAAGAAAGCCACCAAGTGGTGCAGCGGCCGCAAGCAGATGCGCGTGCGCTCCCAGCACCGCCACGTCAAAACCACGTGCGGCCCGCGGTTGTGGCGCGCGAGTGCCAAGATCAGGCTCCACCTCTACGGCGGGTTCCCGTTACCGCAGCAGCATGCGGTGCGTTTACTCCGGAGCTGCGGAGCGTCGTCTGGCCAGGGAAGTTTAAGCCCGACCTACCTCCGCGCTACGACGGCACCCCCGGCCCAGCCTAGTTACTGCAGCTCTACGAGTTGAGCATCGAGGCAGCCAACGGCGATGCGAAGAACATGGCGAACTGGTTTCCCATGGCCCTCAAGGATGGCGCGCGCTCGTGGCTCCTGAACCTCCGTGCGGGGTCGATCTCCTCCTGGGACGAGATGTGGGAGTGTTTCATTGCCAACTTCTAGGGCACTCGTGACCGTCCACCGGCTGCGGGCAACCTGCGGCGCATCAAGCAGCAGCCGGGAGAGACCCTGCACAAATACATCCAGCGCTTCAATAGTGTTCGCCTCAAGATTCCCAAGGTGTCGGACGAGGCCATCATCTCGGCATTCATTGATGGCGTTCGAGACGTCAAGATGAAGGAAGAGCTCACCATACACGATGATCTGTGCACGGCTCTGAAGATGTTCAACATGGCAACCAAATGCGCGAGAGCTGAGGAGGGTCACCTCTCCCTCCTGGAGCTCCCAGAGGCTGACCCAGTAGACAGGAAGGCCAAGGCCAAGGACTGAAAGCGCAAAGGCCCAGCTGTACTCGCGGCCGAACCAGAGATGAAGCGCGGCTGCGACCACCCGGAGTCATCCAAGGGCCGCCGCCCATTTCGCGTTTTCCACAACGTACACAGCCACAACACCAATGACTGTCGGGAGCTCAGGGCCATCCGAGACGGGCGCATTGGTCACCGCCCCGAGCGCAGCGACCGAGGCTATGGCCGTGGAGGAGGCCGAGGCGGAGGACACTGGGACAACCGCGACCCCCGCCAGGACTGGCGCGCCCAGCCTCGTGAGGACTACTGACAGGGCCCGCCTCGTGAGGGCGCCTGAAGGGATCAGCCTCGCGAGGACCGTCCTCAGGGCAACGCTGGCCTTCCTCCGCTTCCGCCACCACCAAGAAGGAATGATGACCACCACCAAGATGAGGGGGCTGGGGGCTTCCAAGAGCCTCGTGCCATCGCTTGCATCCTAGGCGGTGCTCAGGCCCCTGCCTCCCATCGCTTCTTCAAGCAGTTTGCGCACGAGGTGAACGCGGCCCTCCCCAACCTCGAGGCGACGCGTCCACTCAGGTGGTCCAAGTACACCATGACCTTCGACTCTTCTGACCAGCTCAAGTGTGCGGCCACTGCCGGCACTTTCCTGATGCTCTGCTCTCCTACCATCAGCAACGTCCTCGTCACCAAGACACTCATCGATGGTGGCGTGGGGCTCAATGTTCTCTCCATTGAGATGTTCGACAGGCTCTAGGTGCCGTACGACTAGCTTCAGCCTACCAAGCCTTTCTCAGGAGTAACCGACGGCTCCACCACCCCGATAGGGCAGATCCACCTCCCTGTCACCTTCAGCAAGCGCAACAACTATGGCACTGAGCTCATCGACTTCGACGTGGCCCACATTCTCCTTCTGTACAACGCCATCCTCGGGTACCCGATCCTGACCAAGTTCATGGCCGCGACTTATCATGGCTACAATGTCGTCAAGATGCCCGGGAGCTGCAGCATCATCACGGTCACCTGTGACGAGAATGACGCGGTGTGCTCTCTCGAGCGTGCCTACCAGGCTGCGGCTGTCGAGGACCCATACAACGAGGGTGCTGTCTACCCTCCTGAGGCCGTCCCCAAGAAGAAGAAGAAGCTGCTCCGCCTCGGACCTCAGGAGGATGGGGTGGCCGGTGGCCCTGCCTCAGGACCTACGCCCATTGACGAGGCGCCTTCCCCTCTCGCATAGGAAGGCACACCCGCCCCCCTCAGGCTAGGCTCGGGGGCTGACCTCTAGAGGGCCTCTGACCTAGCCAGCGTCACGAGGGAGGCGCTCGGACATCACGTGGAGGCGTGCTTCAACGCGCGCTTCCACGAGGAGAGCGCAGGGCGTGAGGCGCCAAACGCTTAGGAGTTCATCATCAAGGCGATCGAGGAGCTTCAGGAGGCAAGAGCTATGCGAGGCGAGCGTCGCCCCGCACCACCAGGCGTAGCTCCCTGCCCCGGCGAGGACAGCGAGCTGCGCACCTGCGTCAACATCCCAGGGCTCAACAGGGCCGCATCTCAGGAGCTCTTCTGGCCGTCCCATGTTGGCCGGTGCGAGGGCCCCCCTCACCACTATGTTCGCATGCCTTTCGGTTTGCTGAACAGGGCTGCCACGCACCAATGCCACATGCGGGGCGTCCGGGCGACTCATGAGGCTAGGCACCAGGCGATCCTGTCGGAGGTGGCGATGGATCCTCCCGAGCCTCCCGGGCCTCCAGAGCCCCGTGAGGTTCAGGACTTGGGCGGCTCGTGAGGAGCGACTTCTACAACATGCGTCTTCAGCTACTTCAACACTTCTTCAGCAACGGTGCAAGGTGACACTTTTTGGTTTGTTCAGTTGGGGGCGCCCCTCGGGCTGCATCATCCCCAAGCCGCATGGGTCCGTCCCTGCGGCATGTATCTTTCTTTGCATCTATCAAAATTGGCCTTACCCTCTTCCATGAGTTGCTTTATGATTATCACCTGTCTGTCCGACGCTTCGTTGCCATGAACGTCATATGCCCTTGCGAACCCACCCATGACTGCCTCATGATTAAGGACTGGCACGGCATCTGTGCTCGGGTCCGTCCCTACAGTGTCACTAAATCCAATTGGCTGAGCTCTGGCTCGCGGGCCAGCTCCCGTGCACGTCACCTCCCATGGTCCTTGGTGGCTTGTTCTCGCATGAGCTAATCGAGGGCGGATAAGTTAGGGCGCGCGACCCGGTGCCTCGCCGCCACGGGAGCCGCGCGCCGGTTGTCTTTCTTCAGGACTTTTGCATGAGAAGACTGGGCACAGCGTCTGTGCTCGGGTCTGTCCCTGCAGCGTCGACAAATCCAACGGCTGAGCTCTGTCTGGCGGTCCGGCCCGTTCACGTCACCTCCTGGAGTCGTTGGTGTTTGGCCTTCTCATGCGATATCCTCATGAGATTCACTCGGCGCAGGCTACCGAACCATCTCGCATGACTATCACAAGTGTTCTGAAGCAAATTCAGGCGCAACCGGCCTTGAGGTAGGGCCTCATGAGTCCCGCGCTGGCTCACGAGTGCCCATACACACCTCCTCTAGCCCTGCCATGCAAGCCACGTGTCAGGGCGGGGCTGTACACGCCCCGGAGTCTCCCCTCAGAGGGAGCTCCCACCCACGTACTAGTGGAAGCCCCATGCTCCGCGCTGGCGGACGACACTGTCGAGGAGCGGCTATGCCCATGCAAGAGAGGAAGCACCATGCTCCGCGCTGGTGAATAAACAACTGAGGGTAGCCTCACAGCTGCAATAACCTCAGGAGAGCCGCCAGGCTTGCTGCTCAGCCTCACCGCACCGCTCCTCCCTCGGGAGAGTTGTGCGAGGGGGCTGGGCATGGGGGCTATGCTCAGGTCACGCCTGGCGTATGCCACCTCGCCAGGTCCCTTGGACCTGGTCTTCCCCGCGCCCCTCCCAAGCGAGAGCTCGGCGAGGAAAGGTATGGAGGTCTGTTCGTACATCAAGGGGGACCCCTGGGCATCGCGACCCAGGGGCCTTACTGGTCACGTAGCCCCTCACGCCTTGGTATTGTCCTGGTGATCCGGACGAACCAACGGCGGGTGAGGTACGCGCGGGGCTGGGCCCTGCCGACGCAGAACGCTAAAACCCACACTCGCATCTCCTTCCATAGGGTTGTTCGTACATCAAGGGGGATTCCTTGAGGACCCTGCACAAATACATCCAGCCCTTCAACAGTGTTCACCTCAAAATTCCCAAGGTGTTGGACGAGGCCATCATCTCGGCGTTCACTGATGGCGTCCGGGACGTCAAGATGAAGGAAGAGCTCGCCATACATGAGGATCTGTGCACGGCTCTAGAGATGTCCAACATGGCAACCAAATGTGTGAGAGCTGAGGAGGGTCGCCTCTCCCTCCTGGAGCTCCCAGAGGCTGACCCAGAAGACAAGAAGGCCAAGGACAAGGATGTGAAGCGCAAAGGCCCGGCTGTGCTCGCGGCCGAACCAGAGATGAAGCGCGGCTGCGACCACCCAGAGTGATCCAAGGGCAACTGCCGTCTTGTTTGGCTTATGCAGGAAGCTTCGTCGTCTACAGTCCATCGCCCCCGCTTGAACCACACTTGCGCGCCAGTTTCTCACGGCACCGAGCGAAATTTTTCTGCCACCACAGAAATATCTATCTCCCCGCCCCTCCCTCCCACCAAAAGCCACATTTCCACTGTTCCTCCTTGCTTTCCAAGTTCAAAACTTCAATGCTGCTTACTGGCAGCTCAGCCTCCTCACCGGCGACCCTTCTTTTTGCAGTGCCGCTTCCTCGCCGGCTACCCTTCTTCTTGCAGCGCCTCCTCCTCCACTACAAAAAAATACACTTCCGTGATGATACATGTTTGTCACAGTAGGTCACATTTTCAGTCATGCATGTACATCCATGACAAATTTATGAAAGAATCAAGATAGTCATAACTGTGCTGTCGTAGAAGTGTTCCATGACATTACCAAAATTATCATCACGGAAGTGTTCACTTCCATGACGATAAATCGCGCGTCACAGAAGTGCTTTCGTCAAGGGTGACCGACACGTGGCATCCACCGTAACGGAACGCCGTTAAGCTATCAGGTCCAGTTTTGGATCCGATAACCCGTTAACAGCCCGGACCAATGGGGATTTTCCATGTGTAAAATCATCATTGGCCGGAGGAAACACGTGTTGCCTCACCGTTGGGACAGATGTCATCCACTCATTGGACAGGAGGCTCCTATGATAGGTCGACACGTGGCACGGCCCAACAGTGGCCCATTCCGGTGAAAAAGGTCGGCCCAGTAAAAAATAGTAGGCCGGCCCATATAAGGCCTACTTGTGTCAGGTCCATTTAAGCCCATGGCCCATACGAGATGTGCTAATTCGGCCCGTCAATGGTCCGTTAAAGATTTGACACCATTGCAGCCCATCGTCAGTTCGAGCCCATTAACAGCCCGCTATATATTTGGGCTCAATATCGGCCCGATGGGATTTTGGCCTGTTAACGGCACATTCAGTGGATGGGCCAATTTTCACGATGTACATCTTTCGGCCTTTTAGCGACCCATTTATATATTGGGCTAATTTCCGGCCCGGTGTGTCTTTCAGCCTGTTGATGACCCACAAATCAGTTGGGCCATTCGTAGTCAGACCTGAGTTTCGGCCTTTTAGCGACCCATTTAAGTGTTGGGCCAATTTCCGGCCCGGTGTGTCTTTCAGCCTGGTGACGGCCCATATATCTGTTGGGCCATTTGTAGTCGGACCTGTGTTTTGGCCTTTTAGTGACCCATTTAAGTGTTGGGCCAATTCCCGGCCCTGTGTGCCTTTCAGCCTGTTAACGGACCATAAATGAGTTGGGCCATTTGTAGTCGGACCTGAGTTTTGGCCTTTTAACGGCCCATGCCCTTCATGGTCCAATACCAGCCCGGTTTCTCTTTCGGCCTGCTAAAGGCCCACAACACAGTTGGACCATTTACAATACGACCTGACTTTCGGCCTCTTAGCGGACCATGCTCTTCATGGTCCAGTATAAGCCCGCTGTCTCTTTCGGCCTGCTAAAGGTCCACAGTATAGTTGGGCCATATGTAGCCCGAACTTAATTGGGCCCACCTGTTGCCCGCTTCGATGTCAGCCTGTTAACGACCCAGGAGTTAAGAGGGCTGACCATTAACTTTCGGCCTGGTAACGACCCTTTAACTTAATGGGCCCACTAAAGTTCGTACATGTCTTTAGGTCAAATTAGATAATTTGAGCCCATTACGACGAGCAATTATGCACAGGACCAAAACCGATCAAGCAAAGGTACGACATACAGGGAAAAACGTTGCACATCCAGCATATATTACAGGAAATTACATCCACCCGGCAATCAAAGATTGATGCCAGTGCAAATAAATGAACAGAACCTAACGATCTACAACGTCACAATCTGCAACCTCAGCATGGATGACGCCCATAAGCATGTGGGCAAGTTCTTGCTGCTTTGCTACACTGTCTCTGAAAACATTGATCAGTTGTTGTGTGGCACGACTCTGCACCTCTGATTCCTCCACCATTTCCATCATTCCTTCAACCATTAATTGGTTCACAAACATACATTTTTCCGTTGCATTTGAGACAGAGGATACTGAACAGATTCAGATGGCGATTTTGGTAGGCTTGTATTATTGATAGTGGAGAGTGTCTCGACCACTGCATCATAACATAAATTAGGAGGGGAACCAAACAGATTAATCATGAGTTATTGGCATATTACCTAGCCTATATTTATTGGAAAGAAACAATGGGGTTGCCTTGCTGTTTTCAGAGTTTGTCTTCTTATCTTCAGCAGCATGCACCAAATTAAGACACTAGCATTGCTATCATTGGCCAAGTCAGATAATAGGAAAGCAACATTGGCACAACGAACGTTTGGGCAACTAGCCAACACCAAATTAACACAATATGGCATAGCTATCATCAGCCAGGTAAGGTAATACGAAAGGAACGTTGTCACAATGAATGAATGGGCAACCAGAGCAGCACTACAATTCAGTAATGTGCATGATATGAGATAGTACACTCATGTAGCTCCGTATGCAAAACTACCATGCAGTTTTCTTTACAAAAATCAACATTGGCGCCTTTAACATTTTGCTACAACTAATTTTAGATCAGACAAAGGTTGGATTCACGCCGATTAACAACATACATGCTGATGTAAAAATATAGTGATATACAACAGGTACTTACATCAGCATTGGAGCACAGAGAATTCCCGCAAGATATTTTCCTCGTATACAATGCCAATGAAGGAAATCTTCTATCATTTAACCTTATTTTCTAAAAGAGAGATGGGTAAGAAACATGTAGAAAATATGATCAGAAATCTATAAAATTTCATGATGCGAGGATACGCACACGCTTCTTAGAATGGAGTTGACATTCTTTTGTTGGACTGGAGCGGACTAGTTCTTTGGCCATTGGAATCTGCTTATTATCAGTGGGAGTTGGGTTTCTCTGTGCTGGAGCAGTATCTATGAAAAATGGAGTTGGTTTATTATCTCCTGGCGTTTGGATCTTTTGCAAAGACCTGGTTTGTAACCCTTCAGATTCTAACATAGCCGTCTTCCCCTTGCATGCCTTATATAGAAGAATGGTGCTTCAGTTATAAAACATGCTACAGCAGAGATGGAATAGGTATTGAAGAATAGAAAGGCATGCCATATTGACATGTATTCCCTCCATCCGGAAATAAATGGATGGGTCTAGGCGTATTTTAATTCTAGATACATCCAGTTTTATCCATTTCTGCGACATGCAATCTGGACGGAGGGAGTATGATGTAATAGCTAGGGATACGACAGGACAACACAGTAAAAAAACACTGAAAACCCCACTGCAGAACCAAAGTAATCAAACCCACTGATATGAGATAGTACACTCATGCAACTCAGGATGCAAAACTACCAGGCAGTTTTCCTTACAAAAATCAACATTGTGGCCTTTAATCATACATTTTGCTACAACTAAATTTAGATCAGATAAAGGTTGGATTCACGCCGATTAACAAAATACATGCTGATGTAAAAATATATGATATACAACAGGTACTTACATATGCATTGGAGTATAGAGAATTCCTGCAAGAATCTTTCCTCACAGACGATACCAGTGCAGAAATTCTTCTATCTGTTAAGCTTATTTTCTAAAAGAGAGATGGGTAAGAAACAAGTAGAAAATATGATCAGCATGCTATAAAATTTCATGATGCAAGGATACGCACATGCTTCTTAGAATGGAGTTGACATATTATTGCTGGACTGGAGCGGACTAGTTCTTTGGCTACTGGAATCTGCTTATTATCAGTAGGAGTTAGGTTTCTTTGTGCTGGAGCAGTATCTATAAAAACTGGAGTTGGTTTATTATCTCCTTGCGTTTGGATCTTTTGCAAAGACCTGGTTTGTAACCCTTCAGATTCTAACATAGTCGTCTTCCCCTTGCATGCCTTGTATAGAAGAATGGTGCTTCAATTATAAAACATGCTACGGCAGAGAGATGGAATAGGTACTGAAGAATAGAAAGGCATGACATATTGACATGTATTCCCCCCATCCGGAATAAAATGGATGGGTCTAGGCGTATTTCAGTTCTAGATACATCCTTTTTTATCCATTTCGGCAACATGTAATCCGGACGGAGGGAGTATGGTGTAAGAGCTAGGGATACAACAGGACAACACAGTAAAAAACACTAGTTGAATGTAAAACTGTATGCTAGCGGAATACGTAGAGAAAAAACTAAGGCAACATACACGTGTATGATTGGGAAACTAAGATGGCATTGCAACAGAGCACTAGAACAACACTTCAATGTAAAAAACATGGTATGGTAGACAGATGAAGTACATACTGATGAATAACAATGCATAAGATATTCAGAAGCATGATGTCCAAATTAAGCAGATGGCATTGCGATAGAGCAAGGACCTTGTGGGGTGAAGAGGATTCAACATCTTTCTGCAAGTCTTCTGAAGAACTGCCTTTACATGTTCCATCATATTGGGTATCATTGACATCAATTTTATTGGCCTTTACATTGCTCCATGAGGTTCTTGTAGATATATCAGTGTGTGCAATTATATCTGACATGCATGGAAGACAACTAGTAGTTAGATTTATGTAATGAGTGCCTGTAGGAGACGACATAAATAGTAGGACTGGGGTTAACTAGCAGCAACAGGTCTCAAAAACTAAAGGGAGAACACAGATGAAAGCTACAGAATATGTACCGTTTGTACTCGAGATTAACTAGATGGCACACAAAAGTATTAAAGAACAACATAGGTAATACTAGAAGTGGTATAATACTATAATCACCAGCCTGTGGGATAGCATTGGTTGATGGATGATAACTATGGAACAGCGTTACCTAAAGAACAAGTATCTTAGCTGAACTATGGAACAACGTTAACTCCTGAAAAAGACCCCTAAGAGATCAACATGAATATACAGTGAAATGTGATAATCTATTTTCCATGCTTAGATGAATAACAAAGCCATAAATGTTGCACACAAGTAAGATGAGTGTAAAACCTATCTGGCCGCCATCCATAGGAGTGAGCATCATGTGCTGACTTGTCGATGGCCCTGCAGTTGTTGTGGCTGTCCATGTCGGGCACGCGCATTCGATGCAGGGAACTGTTGAGTGGGGACTATAGCTCCCTTCTGGTGTATGCTTCCCTTGTTGGAGCAGGTGCGGTGAGTCGGAAGACGGCGTGGCTGAAGATGCAGATAACGCATAAGGTTAAGAACGACACATCTCTTTGATCTGAAGAAATACACTAAGAGATCAACAGCAAGGTACAAGAGTGGTCACACGTCTGTTGACTGAGACTAAATTGGGGTCACACGATTTTATTTTATTTTGGTACTGTCCGATCTACGCCGGATGGCTTGATGGCCGTCTTGTGCCTCCCGGCTGACACTGTTAGGAATCTTCCGCGAAGAGCCAGCGACCAACGGCAGAGCAGCTTGCCTCCGCCATCCGTGGCCCTGGCCAAAACCCCTCTCCCCGCCCCACCGCACTGCCGTGGTTGCGCCGCCCCCGGGCCAATCCACAAGGACTCCCCGTCATCCAGATCCGGCGGTGGCAGTACCTTGAACCCACGCAACTCTAAGATAGCCATCTAAGCACTACTTCCGCGGCGAACTTGCGGCCCCGCACTCTTACGTTAGACACCAGCCAACCGGCAGCCTAGGAGCTCCGCCGCCTTGAGGGGTGCTGCTTCCCATTGGGAATCGATTGGCCCAGAATAAAAATTCAGACAACTGACGCCTAAATAAAGTGATTTGAGATGAGGGTGCGACCTATCTGGCGGAATGGTGAAGTAGGCAGGTCCAGCTACCGAGTCCGTGAGGTCGGCGCGGTTGCGGTGGCCACCGGCGGCAGGGAAACAGTGATGTCACGACGGTCGACGGCTACGGGGAAGCAGCGCCGGGACTCTGGACGGATCCAAAGTTGGAGCCGATCCGGCGCCATGAACAACGGTGGGGGTGAATCGGCTCTGGTACGGTTGACACGGCCGTCGTCGAGGCAGCTCCAGCAGCACGGAGTAAGAGGCACACGGCCCAGTGCATGACGGCAAATGGACAGCGTCTCCGGCATTAGGGAGGAGGGCGGCTTTGAAATCGGTGCGGTGGGGGTGCCATGGAGGAGGGGCTGAGGTTTCGTGGCTCGGGAGAAGGGAGCCTCCGGGGAGAAGGTGATTTGGCGCCCACGAGGTATGAATGGGGGAGGGGGAATTGGGAGGGGAGTGGAACCATGTTTTACGGACGCATTTGTCTGAAATGTGAGGGGGAGTTGCAGTTCTACCCCTGCCTTTAGGCTTCTCGGCTTGGGTCTGTGTACTGAGGATCGGGGATAGTAGAGTAACTTAGCTTCTCCCCAAATAGTGGGCGGGAGCGACTTCGGGTGAGGAGGGCGTGTTTTGAAATATAGTGGGCGCGAGCGATTTCGGGCGAGGAGAGCGTGTTTTGAAATAGTGGGCGCGAGCTATTTCGGGCGAGGAGAACGTGTTTTGCCGACCATGGTTTATGAATTATTCGGCACATGCCATTTCGGACGAGGAGAAGGCGCGCTTGGATGAAGTTACGAACCTACCCTCGATGCACAACGGGCCAATTAATGCGTCTCCCACATAGGACGGTAATTTCACGTCTCCCATTTATTTGCTTGGGTGAATTCCACCAAGCAGAGGATGTTTAACGGTTCGTTCAAAATTTGGGAGAACTAGCATCCACGTCTACCTTACCAAGTCGATTCGAATTAAATTTAGAAATATTAGCTTGCCATTTCTTTTTTAGATGGAGAGATGATGCTCGGGAGTAATGTGTTTTTACATGCTCGTTGCTAGCGATTTACTATATGACAAATAGTTGACCCACTCAAAAACGGGAATCAAACCCAAAATGAAATATCTCGATTCAATGAAATAGCTCGTTCACCAGGTCAAAATAGTGAACTAAATCCAAAATTGAACACCTCAATCGAATAGCATGTTGTACAGTATTATAGTACTCCATGAACATGTTGAAAGTCAAATTAATGAACTTGTTTGATATACGCATATATCCGTTCATGTGTGGATTGTAGACAACATGTTCTCTATTTTAAATATTTGAATGCAAGTTTATATGAAAACATGGTTTATATCAGTCTTTGATGCATAAAACGCGACCTCCCCCTCTCTCGGACTCCTGCTCTCTCTCGCCTACAATCTTCAATTCTGTCGCACGCAACCAACACACAAACCTTGTTGGTCCTCTCTCTTTCTATCCATCTCTCTCTTTGTGTGTGTGCGTGGGGGGGGGGTCTTTCTAGTTCGCATGCATATATACTCCATCTATAGGTCTCTCTCGCACACTATGTATGATTCTCTAGTCCAAGCTAGATATCTTGGGTGCACTCATCATACGCACACAAATTCCTTGGCTCATTGCCCGTAACTCTCTCACGCACCACTCTGTCGTCTCGGAGCTCTTCCCCCTCTCTCTCAAACTCTCCATCTACCTGGGTCACACATACACATGCATATCTCACTCGCACTCGATAGGCCCATCTAAAACTCTATCTCTCTCCCTTGTTCTCTCTCCATCTCACACGCACACACACAATCTCATGCCTAGCTAGCCAAGTATGATGGTCTCTCACTCAATTGTAGGCACACGCAGTCCCCCCTATATGTATATGACTAGCTAATCTTAGTCTCCATCACAAACATGTGCATGGTCTATCTCGATTTTTCTCGGGGCATTTTTCTATCGCGCAGGCACCTCCCTCGATCTGCCACACATATAGTCCCCTCACGATCTCGAGGGGGTCTCTCTATCACAAACACACCTCTCGCCCTCCCCATGCGTCCATGTTCTCCATGTGTCCCTCTCGACCTTTGTTCCTTGTTGGCCAGACCTCTATTGGACATGTGCTATAGGGGTGTCTCTCTCCGTTGCAAACAATCACACACTAGCTATCTTCGTGTATCTCCTCGCCTCGCTTTTCTATCTCGGAGATGCATGCGTGATATGTTCGCCAAAGAAATGAAAAAACACACACTCTCTCTAATTTATCGTTCGTTGTCACTTTCTCTTTCACACACATACTCTTTTTGCACACTTACTCATTCTCCTTCACATGCACTTGATCCCTCTTGACTTAGGCACTCTCCTCGGTCCATAGCATATTGATTTATTGAAAAGTCAAACATCACAAAGTTTGACCATGTACGTGGAGAAAAACAATTACATCTGGAACGGCAAACATATACCATTAGATTCACCATGAGATGTAGTTTCGTATGATGTATCTTTGGTATTGAAGATATAAATAACATTTGTGTAAACCTGATCAAAGTTTCCAAAGTTTGACTACTAAAAAAATTACATGCACTGCATTATCGAGCGGATGTAATATCTCTTTCCCCCTCTTAGCTATCTGATGCACCACTCAGCCTTATCGAGGCTCCTCAATCTCTCTCAAACTTTATATCTCCCTGGTTCACACATACACATGTCTCGCTCGCGCTATACATATAGACCCATCCAACACTCTCCGCCCTTGTTCTCTCTCTATGTGACATGCACCCCCTCATAAGTACCATAATCCCTCACTCCATCATAGGCGCAAGCACTCCCCCCATAAGTATGATTATCTCTCTCTAGCCATCAGGAACACACGTATTGTCTCCTTCCATTCATACGTCTATCTTGATATCTCTCGGGGTATCTTCTATCGTGCACACACCTTGTCACTCGATCTCCCACCCATGTAGTCCCATCACGATCTCCAGGGGATCTCTCTATGACAAACACACACTCTCTCCTCCCCATTTCTGCATTTTCTCCGTACGTCTCTCTCGACCTATCTCCCTTGTTTGTCAGACCCATCTTGGCCACGTGCTAGGGGTCTTGCTCTCTTGGTTGCAAACAACCACACACTATCTCCTCACCTTGCTTCCGTTGTTGAAGATGCATGTGTGATATGTTTGCATAAGACACACACGTTTTTTCTCGACTTTTATCGAGTGTTGTTCTTTTCTCTTTCACACACGCACACACACTTTTTTCACTCACTCTTTCTATTTGACTCTCTCTCTCTAGTTAGGGAATCTCTCACATCCATAAGCATATGGATGTTTTGAAAAGTCAAACCTCAGAAAAGTTTGACCAGGTATATGTGGAGAAAAACATTTACATCTGGAAACATCATTAGATTCATCACAACATGTACTTACTTCATACTATCATTTATCTTTGGTGTTGTAGATATAAGTAATTTCTTTATAAACTTGGTCAAAGTTTCAAAAGTTTGACTTTTAAAAAATGTTGGAACTACATTATCGAACGGAAGGAGTAGCTCTTTCTCTCTCTCTGCTATCTCTCACGGGCCTCCCCTCTCACACGGACACTCTATACCGACGGATTATACGCTCACTGTGTCAGCGTATAGCTCCATATATTGTTTAGTTGACCGGTGAACCAGTCCACATGCTGCCTTGTCAGCTCGTGTTCTGTATCTTCGTGTGCTGGCCCATGTGGCAGTGGGTGAAAATAAGTAAATGAGAGGCCCATCTGACACGCGGTGAAGTAAACAAAGTTGAAACCACTCAGGGTAGCACCCCGCACGCTAGTAAATTGAGGGCGCATTGAGGACACACTTCTTCCACGTAGAGGACGCACTCGCGCACAATTCACCACTGCGCGGCGGCATGCACAGAAGGACGCACTCGCGCACACCCAGCACACAACACACACCAGCACACGTGTACACGGCGTCGCCGCTGGTTGAGATGGACGGCGAGGCAGCCAACAAGTTGAGGCGGCTCGAGCCAAAACCGCATCCGGTGAGCATGGACTTCATCAGCAGCCTCCCCGATGACATGCTGCTCGTCATCATCGGTCTCCTCCCCACCAAATCTGCCATGCGGACCACCCTGCTCTCCCGGCGGTGGCGCCCCCTCTGGCGCCGCGTCCCCCTCAACCTCACCGTCGACAGCTGCCTCTGCGACGGGGATTGCAAACGCATGGCCGCAGTCTCCAAGATCCTTTCATCGCACCCTGGGCCAGCCAGACGCCTTGACATCCGCATGTTCAGTACCAACTACAAGGTGCAACCCAAGCTCGACGAGTGGTTCTTATCCCCCGCCCTAGATCAGCTCGAGGAGCTCAGCTTTGAAGCTGGACGATGTCGCTCTTTGCCGCCATCCGCGCTCCGCCTCGTGCCAACGCTGCGCCGCGCCAGCTTCAGCTCCTGCTATCTTCCCCAGATTAATGCCGCGCCCACCCTTCTTCTCCCTCAACTCAAGCAGCTCGACCTCTTTGACGTTGTCATCTCGAAGAAGGCTATGGAGCACCTGCTCCGCAGCTGTACTGCGCTCGAGTACCTTCGTCTTGAGCAGATCCACGGGTTCATTAGCCTCCACATTGCCTCGACAAATCTCCGATGGATTTATGTGTCTTGCTGGCCCCGCAACAAGAATCAATTGGGAAGAGATCACTCCAGCTGTTCCACATTATGGTCATTGAGAATGCGCCTTTCCTTGAGAGGTTGCTTGTATCGGATCTAGAAGGTCCAACAAAAATCAGGGTCATTGACGCGCCGAAATTGAGAGCGTTGGTGCACTCATCTGCCAAATTCTCCGAACTCTTTATTGGATCCGTAATCGTTCAGGTACAGCACTCATCTTCTTCTCCGTCTTCTTGAAATTCACATTTTTAAATTTCTTCTTGATGTATTTACGATCGTCTTCTAGAAAATGATTCCCACAAGCTTGACCTAGTCTATGCGCACAGTGAAGATCTTGGTAATAAAATCTATCGGCCCCAATCTAGATCAAGTTGTTGGATTCCTTACATGCTCTCCGGCATGGAGAAGCTACTCATCGAGGTGAAACTTCTTTCCTATTAGTAAACGGTAATCACAACGTAGCTCAAATTTTTCATAATTTTCCCAAATTACGATGACAAGTGTAGTGTTCAAAACTGCATCTACGCACTGCACCGAAAGAAATGTTTTTAGTATTTTTTCTCACGTGATCACCTGCATCGTTTTTTTGTTGTACTACTATAGTAGCCTAGGCTAGTCATAGTGGAAAGTAACTTAGACTACTCCAGTAACTCTATGGTTACCCTAAGAGCAAGTACTACCTCCGTCCTGGTTTACTCTTCCTATTTTGTAGTATCAAAATTTGACCATAGATTCAACTGACAAAATGTTAATGCATGTCACTAAGAACTATATCGTTGGATTCGTATTTGAACATAATTTCAAATGGTGTAATTTTTAGTGACATGCATTGGCATTTTCTTACATAAATATATGGTCAAAATTTTATACTAAATAATAGGTAGTACAAAAGTGGGCTATAACGGCCCTCCACTATGTAGGCCAAAACACGTGCCAAATTCACTTGTGATGCATTTGGCATTGATGCCCCTCCATTGCTCACCTGGTGCCCCAATCTGGATCACCTACTTTGCTCTGGTGCCAAATTAACTCACGCAATGAAAAAACACTTGCATGGGAGAGAGAGAGGACTAAGGCAATAAAAAACAGTTGTTTGGGAGAGTGAGAGGCTGGTGTAGTTAGTTTGATTGATTTGTTTATACATGTGGGTCTGTGTGCACAGCGGTGCCAACTCTCTCACATCGCGAGAGCGGTGCCAAAATCTTTTGATTTGACATCGATGCGTATTATGGCATCGGCCACATAGTGGAAGGCAACAAATGCCCAAGCTCTTCACGTACTCCTAGGTAAATGAGAGGAAAGAGAAAGAGAGAGAGAGCGAAAAAATATCACTAGCCAACCAACCCTATCGTATGAGCGAATGATATTGGTACCTCTTGATGACACGGCAATCTTATACAGCCAGCTGCTCTAATATGTTCTCTTCTTTTGCAGATAAAAAAAGACCTGAAAGTGAAAAATGTGCTGCACTATAATAATCTCATCGAATGCCTTGATCTCCATCTTACAGAAATTTATTTGATTGACTACCGAGGCAGCAAATCTGAGATTAAATTGGCCAGGTTCTTTGTTCTGGAGGCAAGTGTGCTCAAGGTAATGAGGTTTGGCGTTCTCTGGTGCAACAATGAATGGCGTGCTGATCACTGCAAGCGTCTAAGCCTAAATGACAAAGTCTCCGCAGAAGCTGAATTTGTTTTTGAAACATCAAGTGGCCAGAGACTCGAAAAATTATTTGCCCATTAGTGACTTGTCAGGGCGGTGGATTTTAGTTTGTACGATAATGCTGCATCCACCTAAAGTAACGAAAGTTCTTACGTAAACTTCCTAGTAATTCCCTCTTCGTAGGTGCAACATTACTCCTAACATTTGTAATATCAGTTTGAAACTTGTAATATTGCCGTGTCCTATTCCTGCGTTTTCAAAATCCTGCGAATCAAACAGGTCCTGAGTTGGTGATGATGTTGTGCCTGCCATCTTTCACCAATAGCCGTCGGATCTAGATCTGACGCATACAAACCAAACTTCTCCAGTTTTGCAAAAAGATGCCCGCACTTGTTCCCTATTTACAAAAAACTCCTTGTCTCTCACAATCAGCCTTTTATCTCCTCGCCACCACATCTAGAAGGCCATGGAAAAATCTGGCGCGATGGCCGCTGCCGGCCCCGTCCACCCCCCAATCTTGGTGTTCCGTGCAATGCACGGGCATCGACGCACGGGAAATTATGTCGAACACGGCCAGTTGTAAGTAGGCTAGGTTTACAGCCATGATGATAGTGATTGCAGACGGTGTGGCTGACTATGGTATGCCCAACACGGCGCCTATACTCAGGTGTCATCTCCGGCGTAGGGTCTTGTCACTTCACTGTGAGGAGCAGCACGTAATAATTTGACCAACGGGTAGTACAGTGCTACTACATTGGTAGTAGTACTACTACTAGTACTAGCACCACCGTCTGGATTTAGTAGTACTACCACGTCCATCTGGATTTAGTATTTGACTAGCAATATCTAGTAATGCATGTCACAAAAAATGTACTACTCCCTCTGTAAATAAATACTCCCTCCTTTCCGGTTTATAGGGCTTAATTCAAAAATTTCACCAACCAAGGTAGATGGTGAGTGGTGGAATACTTTTTGTAATTTGCAAAAGCACCCAATTAATGTTCTTGTTTTCCTCAAAAATTTATGTTTACCAATGTATTAATTGCAATGCATGGATGCATAGAGTACATGCATTGGTCAATTTTCTCTTAATACTTGCATGCAATTATTTAATGCACCTTGGAATCTGAACTTGTGATGGGGAACAACCAAATTGATCCTTATAAAATGGAAAAACTAAGATTTTGAGATAAGCCCTATAAATCGGAAAGGAGGGAGTACATGGTGTATTGTTTTATTCCTATCGGCGAGATAACTTAATGTCTTTTTGCTACTTAAGGCTGGTCATAGTGGGGAGTAACATATACTAGTATCATGCATATGATACTAGTGTCTGATACTACATCCATAGTGCACAGTATCATAAAGTAGTATCAAAGACGGTCTCATTTATTGCAATGCATGACACATAGTAGCATAACATTTATTATGTTACGGTATCTACCTATGTTACTATGACTCTTTCTCTCTTCTTTAATTATCTGCCACGTAAGCATGTTTGCGAGTCCCAAGTGCATGATACTACTATTGTTACCCCCACTATGGCCAGCCTAATAGGATTACATGCAATGAACTAACCACTGCATGTGATGTTTGGTAGTCTCAAGTCATTGAAAGCATGCACAGGCACGGAGGGGGACGCAGCTTCATTGACTTACTGCACCTGCCTTTGGGTGTATGACACGTGGGCCCAACGGGTGGCTGGCCAACCTGTCATACATCCAAAGGCAGGTGCAGTAGAGGGGCAAGGAGTAGATGGCCAACACGCACATGAATTCAACACAGTCTGCACTTCTCATATAAAGGCTCCCGCCAGTCCAATCTGCGAAATCCTACGCACCTACGCACCCAAGGGCAAGAGTGATCACTCCAATCGGAAGATCAGTTGACTAGAAGCTAGACCCATGGAAGCGATGAGCGCGAGCATCAGCCGGCTGTGCCAGATGGTCCACGACGCCGGCCTGTGGCCCGGCACCGAGGAACGTCTCCAGGTAGTGCTTGAGGCCGCCAGGGCGAGGGGCCGCTTGGACGACAGCTTCGTCTCCTTTTTCGACGAGGTCCTCGTCGGCCTCCTCGACAAGTTCACCGTCATCAAGAAGCTCGCGGACGACCTTGACGTACGCCTCCAGCCCACGCGCCCAGGCTCTCCGATGCCTGCCACCCTCAACGACCTCTGTGGTGAAAACCTCTTCGACACACTGGTGGCCCTGCGACTGCCCGCCGTTGCGCCAGAGAATGTCCACCTCGAGGTCGCGCTCGCCGCGCAGCGCCTGGTGCAGCAAGACACCATCGACATAATCACCCACGTCTACGCGCAAATCGTCCACAAGGACTACTACATGCAAGAGGAGGACGATAGGACGCTGGCCTTCTTGGACCGCAGGGCAACCTTGGACGGCATTGTTCAGAAGCACGTTGAGCTTGCCGCCAATGCCGCTGCTGCTCACACGTCGGTTGGTGACCCGGTGCACTAGGGCGTGAGGATGTCGTTGATGGATCCGTATGTATCTTTATCTTTCCTTTAAATCCATGTAGTAGTATATGGTACTACTAGTAATTATCTTACGTTTCGCATCAACTTCATAATTTTCCTACGTACTCCATGCATGAACCGCGCCAGAACCAAACTTCTCATTACTCTAGGGAAAATCGTTATTTCTATCTATCGGTCGCGCCATGGAGCAAAACCAAATTTTACAAGTTACAAGTTCAAAAGGAAAAGCCTGCCATGTTCGCGTCGCACCCCCACACGGTTGGTCCGGCACGCCGCTCAAGGGGGAATGCGTGCTGTGTTGCATTTTCACTTACAAGTGGGACCGCAGTTGAGAAAACCGACTATCGGCAAACCCCCACCCCACCCACTGCGTGATGGCTAAGAAAACACGAGGGAGAACAGATGGCTGTAGCACGGACTCCAAGAAAATTGGTGTCGGATGGGACTCGTGTGGGTGGCGTGTGCCGTACTGCTAGACATGAATGCTAGTTATGGCCCATGCCACCCCACTATATCGAGGTGCTGGTTATGTAGAACAAATTTCCTGGAGTCCGTGCTCAACCCTCCTCTATCTCTCTTCTCAGCCAGCCAGCAGACGCGCGAAGCCCATCGTTTGTTTGCTCATATGCAGTCCCACATGTCAGTGAAAACGCAAGAGGACCCACTGAACCTGCACATCTTTCACCTCGATGTGCTGGTGATGAAAAACAAATCCAATAAAGATCTTCAGTGGCCGCTTCTGGAGTTACTCAAGAGTAGTAAGATTCTATTTACAGTTTAACCCAAGATGCACATCACGTGGCTTCAACTACCACTCTATTTTCTTATATGACACGACCTGGATGCTGGATATCCCACGTGTCGGCAAAAGGAGGAAGAACTCGACCAAATCTTCGGTTGTGCTCTCGGATTAGACTAGTTGTGCTAACTTAAAATTTTATTGTGTAGAATGGATGCAAGTTTTGGTATTGGGAAGAAGAGTACAACGATATATTGATAGAGCGCAATTTAGTAGATGTTCTAGCACTTTTAGCTAGCATAGAGGCTAGAGATGAGACTAGTGCACTTGTTGATAGAATAGAGGCTAGAAACGTCTACTTATTTACACTCGAAGAAGAAAGAAGCACGCAGGATCGAGCCTCCGCAGATCAACAATGAATGTATCGAGAAGGCACTAATCCAACTTACAGGAGCAGTTATGGAAGTTGGATATCTTCTAAAATGTATTCTTGTGGTTCTTGTTTTTCTAGTCAAAATTTTGGTGATGTATTTCCTTGTACCAAAAAATCAATGATGAAAAAAAGATATGTGTTTGCAAAGAAAAATGTACGCGGCCGGGATGCGTCCACGCGTTCAGCGCACGACCACCGCATCCGAGAAATGGCCCGGACACAACCCCATTGCCCTACCCAAACGGACAGAATCCGGGCAAAATGGAGGTCCATTTGGGGTCGTGCGTTGGAGATGGCCATACAAGTGGGACCGCAGTTGAGGAAACCGACTATCGGCAAACCCCCACCTCGCTCGCCGCGCGATGGCTGAGTTAGAGAAACGGCGAGGTTGAAGAGATTGTTGTAGCACGGACTCCAACAAATATGGTGTCAGATGGAAGTCGTGCTGGTGGCGTGTGCCGTACTCCTGGACGTGAATGCTTGTTCTGGCCCATGCCACCCTACTACTCCTACTACTTATAGTAGTAGTATCGAGGATTCGAGGTGCTGGTTATGTACAGCGAACACATTAACATATGGCCCACCTCACACTGTGGCCAAATTTCCTGGAGTCTGTGCTAGGTTAAAAAGTGTTCTTTGTGAGGATGGGTGGCTGGTCTCAAGTTTAAAACTTGTTGTATTACGTACGTAGACGTAGAGATAGTGCAGCATGTGAAGCTAGTACATTTAGTGTACTATTGTTGATTGGCCTCATCCGATAACCTGTTGCAATGCACGTACAATTATGTATTCGGAAAATATTTTTTTGCCTCGTCGCAGCACCCACTCAGAGAAGCGACTCGAAAGCCATTCATAAATTTAGTAAGTTTATCACAAGCATATCATTTTATTACATACAACAGGTCATCAAACCACAACGACAATGAGGATACATTATAAATACTAAAGTTTTCATCACACAACAAATAACAAGCAATGAAATGAACTTCAACTCAACCAATCCTCGGCGTTGGAAAGGCTTGCTTTGAACCACAAGCGATTCTCTGGGAAGAGCCAGCTACTGTCAATCTCGAGACCAACGCAGGACTGATCATCCAGGCTGAAGCGGCCTACTATACCATGACCAGGGTAGGGAACCACCGCAATGTCCGACGTATAGATACAATTTTTTCTCATAAATGGTAGTAACGTTGTGTCAATAGCAGTTGGATCGCCTTTCACCATCATTGGATAGTTTTGTCCAAGGAAGAGAGAGTTTGCTCCAAGACTATCAATATTGTACCAGGGAGAAGGTGTTGGCGCTAGCAGACTAGTATCTATCCCGAATACCATGCAACGGGTGTTGGATCCGGAGAGTGCGACCATGGGAGACAACACCTGCTCCCTCAGTAGTAACATCAGCAGTGGGCTGTATACAGACAAGAAGTGGTGATCCATATGAATTACTAGTTGCCAGCCGCCAATGAGCATATGGGCCCTGCTCGTCCTCATGCTCGTGATCATCACCATCGTCATCTCCCCCTTTGTTATAAATTTTTTCAAGTATAGGTGGTGGAATGTTCACAGGACCTTGGAAACACAAGAAGAAGGTTAATTAGTAGAGAAGGGAAACTTGCTAACTCACATGCATGTGGATGAAACAATTATAATTACAGTGGAAGACAAACATATCGAAACTACGAGGATCCCATGCAAAAACAGTGCCACGAGTGGTGGCAGCAAACACAAGACCCTCGTATTCAATTGCATCACAGTACACATCCGTGTATAGAAACTATTTTTTGAGCAATATCCATCCAGTCGAACCACGAAGGACGGCAACAAACTTGTCGAAGATAGCAAAAACTTGATAGTTCTTGTAATTCCAAGAGCGGTTGGTAACTCGAGAAATTGCTATCTTCCATAGACGACAGTCACCATGATCATATTTGAACGTACGTAGATCATTTGTGTGCTCAACCACAGGGCACTCGGAGATTTCTGGAAGTGGAATCCGCTGACGAGTGTACACATTCACAAGTTCCCACTCGCAATTGTACCCAATATAAACAACCCAATCTCCATTTGCGCCCGCCCAAGCCTTGCCGTCAAGCGATGGCATCTTAACATCATACGTATCATTATCAAGCGGCATCAACTTGCAAAAGGCGAGGCTTCCCTCGTCCCCGCGCCAGTCAGCAGGGTCACGGCGAAGAAGATAGGGGAGATCAAACCGCTCCTGGACCCTTGGGTTCCTTGTAATGATGTTATTAGTTGAGTTGAGAATGTTCTTGAACGAACCTTCCATGCTAGCCGAGGTTATGACGTCGCACCGATCAATGAGTTCCCCCACCACGTCATCTTTCAGATCGGGGCAAGAATAACGGGGTCGTTTCCGGCTTGTTCCCTCCATGGAGAAGACGATCGAACAATTGCAGAAGGAAGGGTGAAGGCAAATGGAGGAGGGAGGAAGAGCGTGCGACAGCAGTTCCAAATCGAGAGGGAAAGGCGAAGAGTCAGTGGACGGTTGCCAGTTTGCCACGGTACACGAAGAGGCGCCCCGGCCTACACGTCCTTTCGGAAATTGTACAAAAGGACTCGCCGTCGTCTCACTGACATGTTGGAACGGGACCACATGTCAACGAAACGTGGTGTGTAATTTCTCGTGCAAAATGCGATCTGGCCGCGTTGGCCCGAGGTGCCCCATTAGTTATCGACCTTTATTTTTTTAACATACAATCTGAGTGGACAACTCCTGTGGTCATCACACGTGAGCGGATATATAGGTGGGCTAGGTGGGCAGGCGGTAAGTGTTAAAGAGTTGATCTCGAAAAAATAGTTGATCCAATGCTTGGTTTTGTTTGGATTTTCCAACTATGACCATTGGATAGAGTGAATCAATGGCTTACGTTCAAAGTTATTCTCATACTATAGAATGGTATAGGAACGTGGAGAGATTTGGTTGATTTTATGTCACTGAATAATATAAAATATTATGAGTGCAGACGCTCCACCCCGAGGTTTGTTGCTCCTTCTCGGTCGTCGGGAATCTATGTTCTTCCACTCTTTCGTTTAAGACATGAGCTTTGTTCATCCTTTTGCCGACACGAGGGACATCTATATGCCTCCATTTTACAAAATCATACTATATGCCTCCATGACATGCGGGACATCTAGCATCAAGGTGGCGTGTCATGCAAGAAAATGGAGATATGCAGTGCATAAGTGAGTCGTGCACTTCCATGGCACCTAGTACTATGCAATATTTTTTCTCCTCGATGGCACGTGAATAGTGCACGTACTCAATGACAGAGCACGGGATGGTAGACATGGACATGGTCGGCCCTTTTTGAAGAGAGTACTAATAAATAACTTTGATGTGTCCCGTCAACTCGCAAAACGACGAGAAGCTTGCTTACTACGCCTTCTCCCTCGCCAACGCGTGCGCGGTGGCTCGCAGCACGAGGAGAAACTTTTGCTTACAAGCGGTGGACGTGCAGCAGTTCATTTGGTGTCAGATTGCCAGAAGTACTACTGTAGTACCATAATTATTGTTCGACTTCCGGAAGAGGAGAAGAGCCAAGCGCAAGGTCACCTACTAACCTAGTACAGTACTACTATAGCCAAAGTTGGTCCAACTTTTTAGAGCATGGTTAATTAATATAGGCGGCTGTTGCAGCGGCACATCATTTAGAGCAAGTACTCTCTTCGTAGGAACAAAGGAAGTGAAACAAAAGTTGGAGTGGATGCTAGATTGCCAATTAAAACATGATTACATAGGGAAAAAATCCTATAGCATTCTATCCTATGAATCAAACGACCGATGTAGGAAAATTATGAGGGGGGGTCTCTCCAACAGTGTTCCTTGGCTCGCACCTAGCATGACGGTGGTCGAACTTGGAGTCATTCATCTGGTACACGTGGCATCTCAGATCTGGACACAAGGTGACGCGACCTCTCACTTCCTCCGCCATTTGAAGTGGCGCGCCGGTGGAGGGCTAGCATACTCCAATATTAGGTTGGATCTATGTGATGTGGAAACTTCATATACTAACCGGATGCTGGCTATACTACTACGGTACTCACACTCCAAGAAGCGACTCGAAAACCATTCATAAATTGAGTCTATGACATGCATTTGCAAATGTACCATTCATTACATACAACAAGTCATCAACACACGACGACAACGAGGATACATGTTGGATTATAGATTATTTCCAACAAAGCATTCTAGCAAATACTAAAGTTTTCATCACACAACAAATAACAAGCAATGAAATGAACTTCAACTCAACCAATCCTCGGCGTTGGAAACGCTTGCTTTGAACCATAGGTGCTCTGGGAAGGGCCAGCTATTGTCAATATCGGGAGCAACGCAGGACTGATCATCCAGGCTGAAGTGGCATATATCAGGACCAGGGTAGGGAACCACCGAAATGTCCGAGGTATAGATACAGTTGCTTCTCATAAATGGTAGTAGTAACATTGTGTCAACAGCAGCTGGATCGCCTTTCACCATCATTGGATTGTTTGGTCCAAGGAAGAGCGAGTTTTCTCCAAGACTATCAATACTGAACCAGGGAGAAGGTGTTGGTGCTAGCACACTAGTATCCATCCTGAATACCATGCAACGGGTGTTGGAATAGGTCCGGAGAGGGTGACCATGGGAGACAACACCTGCTTCCTCAGTAGTAACAATTTGAGTGCACTGTATACAGACAAGAAGAGGTGATCCATGGGAATTAGTTGCCAGGCGCCACTGAGTATATAAGTTCTGCTCCTCCTCATGTTCGTGATCATCACCATCGTCATCTCCCCCTTGCTTATAAATTTTTTCAAGTATAGGTGGTGGAATGTTCACAGGACCTTGGAAACACAAGAAGAAGGTTAATTACTAAAGGGAAACTTGCTAACTCGCATGCATGTGGATGAAACAATTATAATTACGGTGGAAGACAAACGTACCGAAGCTACGAGGATCCCATGCAAAAACAGTGCCACGAGTGGTGGCAGCAAACACAAGATCCTCGTATTCAATTGCATCACAGTACTCATCCGTGTGCGGAAACTGATTTTTGAGCAATATCCATGGACGGCGAACTGTGGAATGAGTAAGGATGGCAACAAGCTTGTCGAAGATAGAAACAACTTCATAGTTCTTGTAATTCCAAGAGCGGTTGGGAACTCGAAAAATTGCTATCTTCAGTAGACGACAATCACCATGATCGTATTTGAACGTACATAGATCATCTGTGTGCTCAACCTCACGGCACTCTGAGATTTTTGGAAGTGGAATCCACCGACGAGTGTACACATTCACAAGTTCCCACTCGCAATTGTACCCAATATAAACAACCCAATCTCCACGCCAGCCCAGGCCATACCCTTAAGCGATGGCATCTTGACATCACACGTATCATTATCAAGCAGTATCAACTTGCACAAGGCGAGGCCTTCGTCGTCCGCGCCCATGCGAACATGCTTATAGCGAAGAAGATAAGGGAGATCAAACCGCTCCTGGACCCTTGGGTTCCTTGTAATGATGTTATTAGTTGAGTCGAGAATGGGCTTGAACGAACCTGCCATGCTAGCCGAGGTGATGATGTCGAACCGATCAATGAGTTCCCCCACCACATCATCTTTCAGATCGGGGCAAGAATAACGGGGTCGTTTCCGGCTTGTTCCCTCCATAGAGAAGACGATCGAACAATGGCAGAAGGAAGGATGAAGGAAAATGGAGGAGGGAGGAAGAGCGTGCGACAGCAATTCCAAATCGAGAGGGAAAGGCGAAGAGTCGGTGGACGGTTCCCAGTTTGCCACGGTACACGAAGAGGCGCCCCGGCCTACAAGTCCTTTCGGAAATTGTACAAAAGGACTCGCCGTCGTCTCACTGACATGTTGGGACGGGACCACATGTCAAAGAAACATGGTGTGTAATTTCTCGTGCAAAATGTGATCTGGCCGCGTTGGCCCGAAGTGCCGCATTATTTCTCGACTTTATTTTTTTAATGGCGTGCCGTTCAGTTTTGAAGCACGACTAACTGGTACTGTTTGCAGAGAAAATATAAACTACTCTACCACTACTCCACCTCTAGTACTAGTAGTATAAAAAAGATATATAGGCTGGAGCTTTAGAGCTTTCTTGCTAAGGGCTGCCCACTTGCTTCTCACACTATCACCCTCTCTCCAAATCTAAAAAAGACGGCCTCTCTCTCCCTCCTCACCGGTGGTCACAGATCCGCCGGGGAAGAAAAGGACGTGCATCATTGACACACTCGTCGTCGGCGAGCGTGGTCACGCACTGACGACAAGGCCGTCCTCTCAGACCTAGAGCCCCGCGGGATGGCCTCCGTCCCCAAGCTCGCTACCGTAGTGCGTGCGGAGGACGACGACCACGAGCGAAGCCACTTCCCGCCGACCCTCAGGTTGCTACCTCTTTTCGTACCATACCCTTGTTCTATTTCCCCATCTACCACGTCGTTGCATGTGGATCTTTTTCCACTCCACCATCTTCCCAATTTCCTGTCCTCTGCTCTACTGGTCACGCAGACGAAAACCTTAATTTGCACTATTAAAGGAAACCCTACTTCATGCAGACTAATCCATGTCTGGGTTGAATAAGGAAAGGAAGGGAGACTGTACTGTCCAAGAGAGTAGGCATCGAACCCACATCTAGGTTGAAAAGGGGAAAATCAGTAGCTAAGGAACGAGTCTCGTGTCTCTTGGTTGAAGAAGGGTAGAAAGGCATGACAACGCAATAGAGAATGACCAGGTTGATTGGTTTGTTGTCCTCACATAGGAAAAAGGTGGCTAAAGAGAACAAAAATGGGACGTAATCCACATATGTTGCCTGGATATTTGTTGCTCTGGGCAACCATACCTCCCTCACCACTCTATGCGTCCGTGGAGGTACATCGTACTGGTGCGCCCACTGTTTGAATGGGCCTAGCATGTCCCTTAAACTAAACACATCCTTATTGTCACTTTTTTGCTGTTAGTATAACACCAGCAGTCAAGTCAAGCAATGCTACTGCTAAAGTGATGCCACATTTAGCTAATGCCGCACTCAGTCTAATGCCACCGATAATTTTTTTGACGAAAAGGCAGGGCCACTGCTTTTCATTGCGTATAGAAGAAATAAATAGTTACAAAAACAAGATTAGAGAAGGAGGATTGGAGTTAGAGATACATCAAAAGTACATCAGTCTGGTTCTAGGGGCGCTCTAACTGACATCATGATGTAATGTTAAGTCATTTCCTTTTGTTACAGTGTCACTGAATTGTCAAGGCGGTGATGGAATTTTATTTTAGTTGAACTGCACAAAATATGCTTAAAAGAAGAGGAAAGGTCAGGAATCAATCATTCTTTCAGAAAGAACTATATATGCCTTTCTGACATCAGCCGTTGTTGCCTTATTTATTCCTTCAAACAGGTGGTTAGAAACAGTCTTGCATTGGAATGCTTATATTTGTGAGTCTATGCTTCAACTAGTGCCACTTTTATAGTAATCACACTTTCAATATCTATGCAAACAGGGATGCTCGATTTTAGTGGAACTGCACAAAAAGTCCAACCGGTTCAACATTAGGAGCATGTTTTCTTCCAAACCTTTATATCCAATTGGTGGCACTATGAGCTGTTCATTAAGAAGGTACATGGTTTGCTACTATCTTGCTACTCTTTTTGTACTGTCATTAGATAGTAATACTAGTAGTTTGCACGTGGATTTATTGGCAGGGTGGACCTACATTGGAGGTGCAGGACAGGATTCACTGATTGAATGCTCAATTTCGATTGTATCGATTTCACCTCTTCCATCACTGCGAACATGGATATCCTTGGTATAATGAAGAATAGGCGCTATATTTCTGCTCTGAACAAGCAAATCAATTCAGTATGAAATTGTCCAGGGTAAAACATGACTGTATCAAATTGTCCAGTGCAAAACATGACAGATGCTAAGCGGAAGAGACATGTTTAAACCGGAAATACAAGGTGTGTTATATGTTTACTAGCTGCTTGATATTTGTGCAGACAGAGATGTTTGCCCGTTGCTATTTGGCAAACACACAAAGTGACAACAATTTTGGTTGAACTGCACAAGAGAATAGTATAGTCACTGCATGCAGTGCCATTTGAAAATAGACACAGAAAGATTGGATAGTCACTTCATGGACTGCAGAAAAGTAGTACTGTACTATTTATTGGCCAACACTAGGTGCTTCATTGCTTTGGTCTGATTATACAATGGGCATCATTTTGCCTAAGTTAAAGTTTGTATTCCGAAAATAGTCTCGTCGTGTGATCGAGATAAGACCAAATCATATTGCAGTGGATGTTCCTCCATCATGTGTGGTTCATTCTCATGGTTCCAGCTGTTGGTGAAACCACTCATGTTTGCAAGAGGAATTGTAGACTTCACAAACAAATTTGTCTTTCAGTCTGTACTGAATGTTGGCCAAGAGAAGCATCCATGTTAGTAGGAAGAACATATGTTTTTTCTAGATCTTTGCTTTTGGAGCTACATATTTGTATATGATGTGTGAATCATTGAGATGCATTAACATGTTGATCTTATGTATGGGAATCGTACTAGTTGGTTTTAGTTGTGGCTGATCTTTGCTTTTGGAGCTACATATTTGTATATGATCTATGCATCATTGAGATGCCTTAACAGTTCCTTATATCTGTTTGCTCAGTGTTTACAAGTTACTGATCGATCACTAGCTAGCCTACTAATGCCATTATCATGTTTTCACTTATACAGTAGGTATAAGTTGGTTTAACATGCATGAAAGTAGCATAAATGGATAGATTGCATTTTTCTGATAATTTTTCATATATAATTTATTTCATTTGGAGTTACGGTTTAATTTCTATGATTTTTCCAAGTTTGCAACATTTTCTAAAATTTCCAAATCATTTTTGAATTAGAAATATTCCAGAAAATGCTTACTGTGTCAGCTCTAGGTCATGCTGACGTCAGCTGGTCAACAGTGCCAGTCCAGGTCAAACCCAACGTGTGGGGTCCACACGTCAGTGACACGGGGACTAATCCCGGTCAAAACCAGCGCTGAGTGGGTTTGACCCCGTGGTGGGGCCCACTGTCAGTGGCTGTGAGGTGGCTAATTAAGGGATTAGCCTCTAATGACGGAGCCACATCATCATCGCCGGATTAAGCGCCGGCGATCATATCTCGCGGTAGAGGCTCGCCGGAGTTGCTCGGGCTCTCACTATAGGCGGCCGTTTGCGACGCGGTTTGGCCCTACGGCGAGCTGGTGTTTGCGCGCATCTGGTGGAGCAAAGGGGGGAAGCTAGGGTGGCCTGAGCTCGCCGGAAACAAGCTCGGGGCGGCGGCCGGAGCACGGCCAGGTGCACGCGGGGTGCCGCGGTGCACGACAGGAGCTGCGGGCGGCGGCATTGGCCTTCTGGGAGGCTTCTGAGCTCGGTGGTATACGCGGGCGGGAGTTGCGGTGGCTAGAGCGACGACGGAGACGGCGACATGGCCGGCGGCGGTGATGTCTCGGCCTCGGCGGCTGACTTAGCTACGGTGCGCGAACGACGAAACGAGGAGGGGGAAACGACGGTGGTGCTCACAAAGGATCCGGCGGAAGCGTCAGCGAGCTCGGGGAAGGTCCAACGCGGGCAGAATGACGACAGCAATCTCCGGTGCTGGAGGTTGAAGACGACGGCGATGGAGGCTCCACAGGGCGTCCGGAGACGCATGGCTTGGCGGGGAGGACGAGGGCTACGGCGTGGAGCTTTTGGACTCATCGGAGAGGCGAGGCCGTGGCGGTGGGCGCAGCAACAGTGAGCAGCGGCGACGGGGGCGTTCGGTGGTAGAGAGAAAAGGAGCCAGAAGAGGGAACGAGCATGGAGGATAGTGGGAGGGGGTCGAGGGGATGCGTGGCAACTCCTAGGCGCATCGGGGATGAGGCAGGCAGGCAGGAGGTGGCACGGGCGCGTGCTGGCGTGCGGCGAACACATGCCTCGCGTCCTTCTGGCGCGAGGTGGGAGACGACTGGTAGCGGTGGTGGGTTGGGCCAGCTCCTGGGCTGCACAGTGCTGGGCCTCTGGGATGTAGGTAAGCGCCAGGTAAGCTTTCCTCTCTCTCTTTTATTCTGTTTTTTTTTCTGTTTTCTATTTTTTAAGTTTGTTTTGAGTTTGGTTTTCAAACCAAACCAATTTTTATGCTTCTGAAAATTATTATGTGGACTTAGGAAACTAGTTTAGAGCCACATGCAAACTTTCAAAATTATTGGGCTTATATATATTTTATAGTAAATATAAACTCAATTCAAATAGCTAGTGAATTAATTCAAAGGCCCAAGAATAATTATTTCTGTGATTCCAAAAATATTGGTTTGAGTTTTAGCTCTTGGCAATATTTCCAGATATTAGCAGGAACATTTTGTTGGGCTCATTTGAAAATATTTTAATGTTGATAATTTTTAAAAGATTTCTGAGGCTTGAGAATTCCCTCAATTCAATTTCCTTGAAATTAAGATGATGCATGGATGCATATGCAATGACAAGCAAAGGCCAAAGCTAGGGCTGTGACAACTCACCCCCACTAAACAAGAATCTCGTCCCGAGATTCAAGGCGCGAGGTAAGAAGACAGCGGGGAGACAAAGCTAACACGATCTTCTAGATCCAACTGCCCTTCTCGGAGATGTTGATCCGCTACATCATATTGATTATGACATCCTTTCCTTCGAGAACTTCATCCAACATGGCGACAAGATGGCAAGACAACCTCAGAAGAATGGATCATCGATCTTAATGAACACAAGATCAACTCATGGAATGAGGCGTAGAAACATTTCTTGAGCTGAGACACAAGACACACATCGGGAGGGATGGAAGAAACAGATGATGGAGGTTCAATTTGGTAGGCAACAATTCCACGCTGGAGTAGGATGGTGCATGGTTTCAAAGTAGCGAGGAGATTGATTGCCATGATTCCACAACGGGGCACCTTGGGGGAGGTGACTCCTGGAATTATTACCTTAAGTGGCAAAAAAGAATTACTTTTGATCCATAGATCATTGAAACTCTTCATACCAGCCTGAGGCAAATCACAATTGATCGTTTGAAGAATTCGAGAGGATGGCATACTCGGTTTGGAAAGGAAACTACGGTTATAGAACAACTCGGCAAATGGAAGGCACATTCCAGTTGAAACCAAGGATATAACCTAGTGACTGAGCGTTCTTTCAAGAACTTGAGCATTTCCATATTCATCAAGGTTTTACCAACATCTATGCCAAGATCCTGGTGACACCTCGTACTATCATGATGAATAACGATGGAGGATGCAGGTGCAGAGGAGGACAACATTTCTCAGATTTTACCTTAGCGAGGCCAAGGAAACAAAATCTGGATGATTGACCGAGAGACATTTAGCACTCCGCTTCTAATGTTCTCCTTGATGTGCTAGCGTACCCCATTTATAGATATGGTTTGGTATCTAGAACCGCAAGTAAAAGGTCGGACTTCGGGAGCACAAGAATCCATAAGGAACAACTACTGGAGTAATCTTAGGAAGTCCTTATGGGGAGGTGGCCAACTTCCTAAATCAAGATACTACAATGATAGATCTTCCGGTTGGGTGTGTCAGCCACGACATCCACTTTACCGGGTTACAGAGAGACCAATATTATAGTTCTTGGGAAACTCTCCAACCATCATATCTGCCTGAGATTCAGATCTGGTTGGTGTCAGGATATTCCAGAGTCATCATGTCTAAAAGGAAGGATTACAACACAAATCGATGAGATGACGTTGCAAGATTCTCAAGAAATGAACTACGATAGCAAGCTCCAAAACATGAGCGGTTTTGCTACAACATGTGAACACGCTGTCCCAGACAAGCATGACCACATAGTAGTCTTATAATAAAAATACTACCGGGTTCAGGTGGGAAACCATCATCGAGGATATCAAAGTCTTGTGCACTTAAATTAGACTTCTTTAGCTTGAACAAATCACTCAGTGGCTTGTGTGCTAGGAATTCATATGGAACGGAGATGATCAGTCTAACATACCACAAAATACTTTGCACGTGCATGGCTGACTTGGGATGATTCCAGAGGAAACAACATTGACTTTCTCGAATTCACGGCGGCAACTTGCATCAATGCACATGTATTATAGGAAGCTACTTCTTTCATCCGAGCATATGCTTCATGAACGGAACACGAAGGCAATGCTTTAAAAGTTTCCAACACTACTTAATGTTCAACATGAATCATGGAGGAGACAAAATGCTGCTGATGGGCTCAACAGCAACTCGTTGGAATTTTCCATATCACTGGGATTCCACCATTATGTGAACAATGTGATAGTATTGGTTAGACCAAAACATGTAATGGTGTATGCTCGAGGAACAACCACGAGTAAGACAACATTACGAATATCGTTGGTTCTAACTTGATTTGACGATAGCCCACACTCAAATCAAGGTTTGGACAAGACGATAGATTCAACAACCGATCACGAGGAACAATTGATGAAGATATCATCTTTCTTCAATACACACTCAAAAAGATATCCCTTAAAATGAACTAAGTCAAACAAGCTTTTATCTTCCAACTCTCCAAGTTGTTCTCTAGCTCAACCAACTAGCTCAGGGATATCCAACACAGACTCTTGGAGAAGGGGTGGTTTATAAGAAAACCAACTTGGTCGCGAGCTCAACATAACGGTCAGGGGACAACCCGGTGGTACTTCTGAGAGGATATTCAGAGAATCACGAACCACCGATATGTTATTAAGCTCGGGAATAACCCTGCTTTTCAGGGCAAGACGATATGATCAAATAAGCGAGGGATTGGCACAATCCTAACTCATTGATCGAAGTGTGCACCGGAAATAAGGACTAGGTAGCACGATCAATCTTAGGATGATGATTCAATAACCAGCACGCTAAGAGTGAGAGTATTTTCCATTAACTACCAAGCAACGAGGTTGCTAGTAGTATTAATTTCACATATCATAGTTCACTTGTCGGCATTCCGGTTACAACAACACGGGACCGAGGAATGAATATTGATGGCGAGAAGTATCACTCCGTCAAGAATTCATAAGAGGTGGTGCAATTCTCATGACATTATTGACATAAAGATGGTAACACTTCAAGGTAGAACAGATCAAAAGCTGGATTGGCATTTTGATCCACGGAATACAACTACTTTTCCAATCCTCGAAGTGGACAAGGTACTGGAGTTTGTTTCTCCTAGTCATCTCAAAATAGAATGGCTTGACATACCACAAGAATATGAGGTATCGGTGAGCATGAATGCATGACATGCTCTTGACTATCAAATGATAGACGGAGATCAGGATAACAAATAAAGAGGGATAACTCAAAGGAACATATATCTTTCTGAGTTGTGGATGCATAGATTAGTATGTGATACGTCTCCAACGTATCTATAATTTTTGATTGCTCCATGCTATATTATATTCTGTTTTGGACATTATTGGGCTTTATTATTCACTTTTATATTATTTTTGGGACTAACCTATTAACCGGAGGCCCAGCCCAGAATTGCTGTTTTTTTGCCTATTTCAGAGTTTCACAGAAAAAGAATATCAAATGGAGTCCAAACGGAATGAAACCTTCGAGAACGTGATTTTCGGAACGAACATGATCCAGAGGACTTGGACCCTACGTCAAGAAACAAAAGAGGAGGCCACGAGGTAGGGGGCGCGCCTACCCCCCAGGCGCGCCCTCCACCCTCGTGGGCCCCCTGTTGCTCCACCGACGTACTCCTTCGTCCTATATATACCTACGTACCCCCAAACAATCAGATACGGAGCCAAAAACCTAATTCCGCCACCGCAACCTTCTGTACCCACGAGATCCCATCTTGGGGCCTGTTCCGGAGCTCCACCGAAAGGGGCATCGATCATGGAGGGCTTCTACATCAACACCATAGCCTCTCCGATGATGTGTGAGTAGTTTACCTCAGACCTTCGGGTCCATAGTTATTAGCTAGATGGCAATACAATGTTCTCCCCCTCTCTCATGGAGATCTATCCGATGTAATCTTCTTTTGCGGTGTGTTTGTTGAGACCGATGAATTGTGGGTTTATGATCAAGTTTATCTATGAACAATATTTGAATCTTCTCTGAATTCTTTGATGTATGATTGGTTATCTTTGCAAGTCTCTTCGAATTATCAGTTTGGTTTGGCCTACTAGATTGGTTTTTCTTGCAATGGGAGAAGTGCTTAGCTTTGGGTTCATTCTTGCGGTGTCCTTTCCCAGTGACAGTAGGGGCAGCAAGGCACGTATTGTATTGTTGCCATCGAGGATAACAAGATGGTTTTTTATCATATTGCATGAATTTATCCCTCTACATCATGTCATCTTGCTTAAGGCTTTACTCTGTTCTTATGAACTTAATACTCTAGATGCATGCTGGATAGCGGTCGATGTGTGGAGTAATAGTAGTAGATGCAGGCAGGAGTCGGTCTACTTGTCTCGGACGTGATGCCTATATACATGATCATACCTAGATATTCTCATAACTATGCTCAATTTTGTCAATTTCTCAACAGTAATTTGTTCACCCACCGTAAAATACTTATGCTCTTGAGAGAAGCCACTAGTGAAACCTATGGCCCCCGGGTCTATTTTCCATCATATTAATCTTCCAACACTTAGTTATTTCCGTTGCTTTTTACTTTGCTTTTATTTTACTTTGCATCTTTATCATAAAAATACCAAAAATATTATCCTATCATATCTATCAGATCTCACTCTTGTAAGTGACCGTGTAGGGATTGACAACCTCTTATCGCGTTGGTTGCGAGGATTTATTTGTTTTGTGTAGGTGCGAGGGACTCGCGTGTAGCCTCCTACTGGATTGATACCTTGGTTCTCAAAAACTGAGGGAAATACTTACGCTACTTTGCTGCATCACCCTTTCCTCTTCAAGGGAAAACCAACGCAGTGCTCAAGAGGTAGCAAGAAGGATTTCTGGCGCCGTTGCCGGGGAGGTCTACGAAAAAGTCAACATACCAAGTACCCATCACAAACCCTTATCTCCCGCATTACATTATTTGCCCTTTGCCTCTCGTTTTCCTCTCCCCCACTTCACCCTTGTCGTTTTATTCGCCCTCTCTTTTTCGTTCGCCTTCTTCCCGTTTGTATCTTTGTTTGTGTTTCCGTGTGCCTTCTATATGCTTGCATCTTCGCTTGCTGAAAATCTATTGCTATGGATCCACTTAAAGTGTTCTACTTGGATCATCTTCGATCCTTATCCGCTCGTGCTGAAACCCCAACTAGCCTAGTTGATGGGAAATCTATAGATGAGCATGCTCATTTTGTGCGTCATTGTTTGTCTGAAAAAGGGAAGCTCTTATGGTATCATATAAATAGTTTGCTATGCTATGCTTGGAATCTTTGTGAAATTTGTGATTTTACTTGTTGCTCTAAGAACCCTAAAAAACACCTTCCCTACCTATGTGAGTTCAATGATAATGAAATCTTATCTTCTTATGCAAAGGGTGTTTATAGCTACTATGATATCGAACAAATTGAAGAATTTGTCGTTTTTAAGGGTGCTCATGAAGTTGCTTATTTGATTGAAAAGTATGATTTTACTCTCAACAAATCTGAAAATTCCGTCATACTTAAATATTGCAATGAAAACCTTGCTCATAATGTCTGTGTCCAAGAATTTATTGAAAGAATGACCGTTGCTTTGGAAGAAAATAATGATATGCATGAATCTAGAGATAATGATGATTCCAATGATTTGGTTGAAATATCCCTTGATGAACATGATGCTTGCTATTCTTGTGGCCATGATGCCAATATTTATGAAGACGAATTTGCTATAGTTCCTTATGTTAAAAATGAGATTGCTGCTATTGCACCCATGCCTGATAGTTCCCTCGATGGAAAGCATGATTTCAATGATTTTACTATAAATTCTCTTGATGTCAATTGTGCTAATAATATGCAAAACCCTAAGCTTGGGGATGCTAGTTTTGCTATGTCTACTAGTTGTTGCAATGATCATGATTGGGGTGATTCTTCTTATGATCTTGAAAATTTATTTAATTCCCATGATGAATATGAGATTGATAATATTGTTTGCAATAATATTGAAAGTGGGTTTGGAAGAGTGTCAACTTTAGATCCCACATATTTGGAGAATATTCAATCTTATGAAATTTTTGATAGAAGTGGGTTTGGAGAGGTCATGACTTTAGTTAATGTTAATCCCACTATTTCGGAAGAGTGTCAACTTTGCATGCATGTGGATCGTGTTGAAAATATTTTATGTGATAGCTATTTTGTTGAATTTTCTTATGATCTCACATTTGATTATTATGAGAGAGGAAAATTTGGTCGTATAAATTTTCATGATAATAAATTACCTCTCGTTATGTTGAGATTGCTATTGTTTCTTTCCGCTTCCTTGCATATGCTAGTTTTTGCTTGCTATGATAATTTGTTTGCCTATAAGATGCCTATGCATAGGAAGTATGTTAGACTTAGATGTGTTTGTCACGTGTTTTATGATGCTCTCTTTGCGCTTCAATTCCTGTCTTTCATGTGAGCATCATTAAAATTATCAATGCCTAGCTAGGGGCGTTAAACGATAGCGCTTGTTGGGAGGCAACCCAATTTTATTTTTAGTTGTTTGCTTTTTGCTTCTGCTTATGAATAAATATTTGATCTAGCCACTGGTTAGATGTGTTTTCATGTTTTAATTAGTGTTTGTGCCAAGTTAAACCTATAGGATCTTCTTGGATGATAGTTATTTGATCTTGCTGTAATTTCCAGAAACTTTCTGTTCATGAAAATAATTGTTAAAAATCACCAGAACGTGATACAATATTGATTCCAATTGCTTCTGATCAATAAAAAAATTTTCTAGGTCTTCCTATTTTAGCTGATTTTTTGGAGTTCCAGAAGTTTGCGTTAGTTACAGATTACTACAGACTGTTCTGTTTTTGACAGATTCTGTTTTTCGTGTGTTGTTTGCTTATTTTGATGAATCTATGGCTAGTAAAAGAGTTTATAAACCATATAGAAGTTGGAATACAGTAGGTTTAACACCAATATAAATAAATAATGAGTTCATTACAGTACCCTGAAGTGGTCTTTTGTTTTCTTTCGCTAACGGAGCTCACGAGATTTTCTGTTAAGTTTTGTGTTGTGAAGTTTTCATGTTTTGGGTGAAAGATTTGATTGATTATGGAACAAGGAGTGGCAAGAGCCTAAGCATGGGGATGCCCATGGCACCCCCAAGATAATCTAAGGACACCGAAAAGCCAAAGCTTGGGGATGCCCCGGAAGGCATCCCCTCTTTCGTCTACTTCCATCGGTAACTTTACTTGGAGCTATATTTTTATTGACCACATGATATGTGTTTTTCTTGGAGCGTCTTGTATTATTCGTGTCTTTATTTGTTAGTTTACCACAATCATCTTTGCTGTACACACCTTTTGAGAGAGACACACATGATTCGGAAATTATTAGAATACTCTATGTGCTTCACTTATATCTTTTGAGCTATATAGTTTTGCTCTAGTGCTTCACTTATATCTTTTAGAGCACGGTGGTGGATTTGTTTTATAGAAACTATTGATCTCTCATGCTTCACTTATATTATTTTGAGAGTCTTAAAATAGCATGGCAATTTGCTTTAATTAATATCATGAGAAATTTGATGCTTGATAATTGTTTTGAGATATAAAGGTGGTAATATCATTGTTGTGCTAGTCGAGTAATTGTGGAATTGAAAAATACATGTGTTGGAGTTTGTGATTCCCGTAGCATGCACGTATGGTGAACCGTTATGTAACGAAGTCGGAGCATGAAGTATTTGTTGATTGTCTTCCTTTGTGTGGTGGTCGGGATCGCGCGATGGTTAACTCCTACCAACCCTTCCCCTAGGAGCATGCGTAGTAGTACTTTGCTTCGAGGGCAAATAAATTTTTGCAATAAGTATATGAGTTCTTTATGACTAATTTGAGTCCATGGATTATACGCACACTTACCTTTCCGCAATTTTCTAGCCTCCTCGGTACCGCGCATTGCCCTTTCTCACTTTGAGAGTTGGTGCAAACTTCGCCGGTGCATCCAAACCCCGTGATATGATACGCTCTATCACACATAAACCTCCTTATATCTTCCTCAAAACAGCCACCATACCTACCTATCATGGCATTTCCATAGCCATTCCGAGATATATTGCCATGCAGCTTTCCACCGTTTCATTTATCATGACATACTCCATTATTGTCATATTGCTTTGCATGATCATGTAGTTGACATTGTATTTGTGGCAAAGCCGCCGTTCATAATTCTTTCATACATGTCGCTCTTGATTCATTGCATATCCCGGTACACCGCAGGAGGCATTCATATAGAGTCATACTTTGTTCTAAGTATTGAGTTGTAATTCATGAGTTGTAAGTAAATAAAAGTGTGATGATCATCATTATTAGAGCATTGTCCCAAGTGAGGAAAGGATGATGGAGACTATGATTCCCCCACAAGTCGGGATGAGACTCCGGACTAAAAAAAAGAGGCCATAAAAAAAGAGAAAAGGCCCAAATAAAAAAATGAGAGAAAAAGAGAGAAGGGACAATGTTACTATCCTTTTACCACACTTGTGCTTCAAAGTAGCACCGTGATCTTCATAATAGAGAGTCTCTCATTTTGTCACTTTCATATACTAGTGGGAAATTTCATTATAGAACTTGGCTTGTATATTCCAATGATGGGCTTCCTCAAAATGCTCGAGGTCTTCGTGAGCAAGCAAGTTGGATGCACACCCACTTAGTTTCTCTTTGAGCTTTCATACACTTATAGCTCTAGTGCATCCGTTGCATGGCAATCCCTACTCCTCGCATTAACATCATGCACGCAAACGTGTACGATCAAGATCAGGGACTCACGGGAAGATATCACAACACAACTCTAAAACATAAATAAGTCATACAAGCATCATAATACAAGCCAGGGGCCTCGAGGGCTCGAATATAAGTGCTCGATCATAGACGAGTCAGCGGAAGCAACAATATCTGAGTACAGACATAAGTTAAACAAGTTTGCCTTAAGAAGGCTAGCACAAACTCGGATACAGATCGAAAGAGGCGCAGGCCTCCTGCCTGGGATCCTCCTAACTACTCCTGGTCGTCGTCAGCGGGCTGCACGTAGTAGTAGGCACCTCCGGTGTAGTAGGAGTCATCGTCGACGGTGGCGTCTGGCTCCTGGGCTCCGGCATCTGGTTGCGACAACCAGGTAGAAGGGAAAGGGGGAAAAGAGGGAGAAAATCAACCGTGAGTACTCATCCAAAGTACTCGCAAGCAAGGAGCTACACTACATATGCATGGGTATATGTGTAAAGGGGCCATATCGGTGGACTGAACTGCAGAATGCCAGAATAAGAGGGGGATAGCTAATCCTGTCGAAGACTACGCTTCTGGCCACCTCCATCTTGCAGCATGTAGGAGAGAGTAGATGGTAAGTTCACCAAGTAGCATCGTATAGCATAATCCTACCCGGCGATCCCCTCCTCGTCGCCCTGTTAGAGAGCGATCACCGGGTTATATCTGGCACTTGGAAGGGTGTGTTTTATTAAGTATCCAGCTCTAGTGGTCATAAGGTCAAGGTACAACTCCGGGTCGTCCTTTTACCGAGGGACACAGCTATTCGAATAGATAAACTTCCCTGCAGGGGTGCACCACATAACCCAACACGCTCTATCCCATTTGGCCAGAATCACTTTTCTGGGTCATGCCCGGCCGCGGAAGATCAACACGTCGCAACCCTACCTAGGCACAACAGAGAGGTCAGCACGCCGGTCTAAATCCTATGTGCGCAGGGGTCTGGGCCCATCGGCCATTGCACACCTGCACGTTGCGCACGCGGCCGGAGAGCAGACCTAGCAACCTCCATTTCAAAGGAAGTCACATTACGCGGTCCAACCCGGCGCGCGCCGCTCAGTCGCTGACGTCACGAAGGCTTCGGCTGATACCACGACGTCGAGTGCCCATAACTTTTCCCGCGTAGTTGGTTAGTGCGTATAGACCAAATGGCCAGACTCAGATCAAATACCAAGATCTCGTTAAGCGTGTTAATTGATGTAACCACGGACACCGACCAGGGCCAGGCCCACCTCTCACCTAGGCGGTCTCAACCTGCCCTGTCGCTCCGCCACAAAGATCCACCCAGAGGGCCGTCGGGACAAAGGTCCTTTCAGCCCCCAATCCGTGAATCACTCGCGGGTACTCCTCGAGCCGACCCGACTTTAGTCACCACATGTATCATGTATAAAGTATATAAGTATATACCCGTGATCACCGCCCAAGTGATCACGGCCCGATAGTATAGCACAGCAGACGGACAAGAATGTAGGGCCACTGATGGAAAACTAGCATCCTATACTAAGCATGTAGGATTGCAGGTAAAGGTAACAACAGTAGTGGCAAATGCAGACTATGCAGCAGAATAGGATTAACGAAAAGTAGTAACATGCTACACTACTCTAATGCAAGAGTATAGAGAAGAATAGGCGATATCTGGTGATCAAGGGGGGCTTGCCTGGTTGCTCTGGCAAGAAGGAGGGGTCGTCAACAGCGTAGTCAGTCGGGGCACCAGCAGCGGCGTCGGTCTTGTAGTCTACCCGAGAGAAGAGGAGGAAGAAACAATGAATACAATGCAAACAGATGCATAACGATGCATGACATGACAAAGCGTGATGCTAGGTGTGCCCAAACGCGGTAGTAGGTGATACCGGCGAAGGGGGGGGGAAACATCCGGGAAAGTATTCCCGGTGTTTCGCGTTTTCGGACAGATGAACCGGAGGGGGAAAGTTGCGAGTTCGACATGTTAGGGATGTGTGGCGGACGAACGGGCTGCGTATCCGGATTCGTCTCGTCGTTCTGAGCAACTTTCATGTAGAAAGTATTTTCATCCGAGTTACGGATTATTTTATATGATTTTCTAAAGATTTAATCATTTTCTGACTTTAATTATTTATTTAAATCCAACATTATCCAGAACAGTGAATGATGACACAGGCATGACATCGGAGTGACGTCAGCAGTCAATAGTGCGCTTGACTGGAGTCAAAACTGACTTGTGGGTCCAGTGGGACCCACCTGTCATTGAGCCAGAGTTGAAATAGGATTTGTTTTAAACTAATTATGGTTAACTAAGTGTGGGCCCCATTAGTCAGTGACTAATTAGCCTAGATTAATTATTTTAACTAATTTTAATTAGCTTATTGAGTGGGGGCCACTGGTCAGCTGTTGGGACCAGCCCAGTCAGCAAGTTGACCATGGTCAACTGGGCCAACCGGGCTCCTGGGGCCACCAGGCAGTGACCCTGTTGGACCCCAGCGGCAGGCCACGTCGGCGGCCGGCGCCGGAGCGACTCCGGCGACCAAAACAACGGTGGCCCCTCGCCGGAGTTGGCCGGAATCGCGCTACGGGGCTTGGGGAGGAGCGGGGCTAGGTGCGTTTGAACAAGCACACAGCGCCACGTCCAGTGGTGGTCGTAGCATCGCCGGACTTGGCCAGAATTGGCGCCGGTGAGCGGCGGAGGCGGCGGCGTGCACGGGTGCTCGACAAAAACGGAGCTGCGGCGCGCAAGCGAGCAAACGGAGAGGCTGGGGAGTTTCTACGCGGCGTGGGGAGTGCAACGGGGTTGAGCCCATGACCAAAAGGTCACCGGAGACTCGTCGGCGACGAGATCCGTGGCGGAGCGTTCGGGAGCTACGGCGACAGCTAGCTAGGGCGCGCGAGAGAGGGGAGGAAGCGGGGGCTCACCGAGGGGCACACACGGTGGCCCTTGGGGGTTTAGTAGCTGCAGGGGCGTTGCCGGAGTTGGTGAAGAGCGGCGGCGTAGCTTGTCGGAGCAGAGGAGGAAGACGGCGGCGTCGTGGGCGTTGCGGTGGCTTCGGACTCCAACGGGGTGCACCGGTCGAAGCAGCGGACGACGGCGGAGCTGCAAGACTTGCCGGGGCGACGAACGGACGACGGTGGTCTCGTCTTCTATGGTGGCGAGGCCATGGCGGCGCTCGGATGCGGTGGGGAACGAGGGGGGAGCGAGGTGGATCTGAGGGGAGAGGGAGAGGCGGAGAGCGGGGCGAGTGGGAGAGGGGCCCGAGGAGGCGGGGGCGCTGGCGACCTTATCCCCTCCTCGACGCCGGCGAGGGGGTCCGGCGGGGACGTGCCCCTGTTCCGACCCTGGTCGGGGGAACAGGAAAGGGGAGAGAGCGACCGGGGGAACGGGCCGGGTCGGCCAGATGGGCCAGGTGGGCCGGCCTGGCTGCGAGCTGGGCCGTCTGGTCCAGGGGGGTCCTTTTCTCTTTTTCTTTTCTTCTGTCTTCTGCTTTTGTATTTTCTTTTCTTTTCCTTTTTTGTTTTATTTAATTTAGGGCATTTAATTATTTTATAAAATTGTGTCTTCTACACCATAATTACCTATGCCATTTTTGGCACTGCCCGAACATTTTTGTTTCAACTTTTGAAAACTTTTATTGTTTGACATATTTTGAATTTGACTTTTGAACGGGTTTTGAACTAACGAGAGTTCAGTAACAGTAAACAGAGATGACATGGCATCATTAGGAGAGTTCTACTATAGCTTAATTATCCGGGCGTTACAAATCTCCTCCACTACAAGAAATCTCGTCCCGAGATTTAGGAGGTAGAAGGAAACAGTGCGGGGTATTCATCACGTAGGCGATCCTCGCGTTCCCAGGTGGCTTCATCTTCAGAATGGTGCGACCACTGGACTTTGAGGAACTTGATTGCCTTCTGACGTGTGCGGCGTTCAGCTTGGTCGAGAATGCAGACCGGATGCTCTTTATAGGAGAGGTCCTGTTGCAATTCGAGCAATTCATGATCCACTGCTCAGATTGGGTCCTTGAAGCATCGGCGGAGCTGTGACACGTGGAACACATCGTGAACCTGAGAAAGGTTCGGCGGAAGTTCAAGTTGATATGCCACTTTTCCACGCCTTTCGAGAATAGTGAATGGGCCAATATAGCGAGGAGCTAGCTTGCCCTTGATCCCGAAGCGGTGAGCACCCTTCATTGGTGTAACTCGAAGATAAGCCTTTTTGCCGGGTTGATAGACCATGTCTTTATGTTTACGGTCATACTGACTCTTCTGACGTGACTGAGCAGTCTTGAGATTCTCACGAATAATGCGGACTTGTTCTTCGGCATGTTGGATAATATCCAGACCAAAGAGTGGACGTTCCCCAATTTCTGACCAGTTCAGAGGGGTTCGGCACTTTCGTCCATATAACACTTCGAAGGGGGCCATCTTCAGACTAGCTTGATAGCTATTATTATAAGAGAACTCAGCATACGGGAGAGATTCCTCCCATTTCTTGCCGAAGGAAATAACACAAGCTCGAAGCATGTCTTTGAGAACTTGGTTGACACGTCCAACTTACCCTTGCGACTGAGGATGAAACGCAGTACTGAATGACAGATGAGTTCCCATAGCTTCCTGAAAACTTGCCCAGAATCTTGAAGTGAATAAGTTGCCACGGTCCAAACTGATAACCAGTGGAATACCGTGAAGTGAAACAATTCTGGACATGTAGAGAGTTGCAAGCTGACTAGCAGTGATCGTTTCTTTGACCGCGAGAAAATGTGCAACTTTAGAAAGCCGGTCAATGATGACAAGAATAGCATCATTACCTTTCTGCGATTTGGGAAATCCAGTGACGAAGTCCATCTCAACATGGTCCCATTTCCATTCAGGAATAGAGATAGGTTGCAGAGTTCCAGCAGGCCTTTGATGTTCTGCTTTGATACGACGGCAAACGTCACACTCAGCAACATAATGAGCAATGTCTTGCCTCATATTAGACCACCAGAATCTCTGACGGATGTCTTGGTACATCTTTGTACTACCAGGATGGATACATAGAGGCGTATCATGAGCTTCTTTCATAACTTCCTGAGTCATATCCAGGTTTTTCTCTGCACATGGCACCACTAGGCAGCCCTTGAAGTACAAAGTGCCATCATCAGCAATAGTGAAGAATGAGGGCTTTCCATCTGCGAGGTAGCGCTTAATCTTGTGGGCTTCAGAGTCATATCCCTGTATTCTCTTGATGGAGTCCAAGAGATCTGGTTCGACAACCAGGGTATTGAGGGAACCCTGGGAAACAACCCGGAGGTTCATCTTGCGAAACTCCTTAGGAGGGGGAGCGAGTGCACCCGGAGGAACAATATGGAGGTTCAGCTTTCTGAATTCTTCAACAAGCGAGGGCTGAACTTTGTGAACCTGGAGGTGGTTGCACTAAGACTTGCGGCTCAAGGCATCAGCCATTACATTAGCCTTGCCTGGCGTATAGGAAATACCCAAGTCAAAGTCTGCAACAATCTCCATCCATCTCTGCTGACGGAGGTTCAGGTCTGGCTGAGCAAACATATACTTCAGACTTTGGTGGTCAGTGAAGATCTCGCAACGATTACCGAGACGGTAATGTCGCCACTGCTTCAGCGCATGAATGACAGCAGCAAGTTCGAGGTCGTGAACTAGGTAGTTCTCTTCGTGAGGGCGCAATTGCCGAGAGGCATAAGCAATCACTTTGCGGTCTTGCATTAGGACACAGCCTAATCCTTGACGGGAAGCATCGCAGTAAATGACGAAGTCCTTCTTAGTATCAGGTGGAGCAAGCACCGGAGCAGAAGTCAACTTGTCTTTGAGTGCCTGGAAACTTTCCTGACATTTGTCTGTCCATTGGAACTTGATGCCCTTATGAAACAGGTTAGTCAGAGGCCTGGCGATCTTGGAGAAGTTCTCGATGAATCGACGGCAATAGCTGGCAAGACCGATAAAACTTCTGACTTGCTTAACGTTCTTGGGAGGAGTCCAATCAAGGATAGCCTGGACTCGTTCAGGGTTGACGGCAATACCATCCTTAGAGATGACATGCCCAAGATAGGTTACTTCGGGTAGCCAGAATTCACATTTGGAGAACTTGGCATATAGTTGATGCTCTCGTAGCTTTTCCAGCACAAGACGAAGATGTTTAGCATGTTTCTCTTCGTTCTTTGAAAATACTAGGATATCATCCAGAAAACCACGACGAACTTGTCGAGGTAATCCATGAATATATAGTTCATTAGACGAGAGAAGGTGGCTGGAGCATTGGTTAAACCGAAAGACATGACGGTGTACTCGTATCAACCATATCGAGTCACGAAGGTGGTCTTTGGGATATCCTCTTCATGAACACGGATCTGGTGGTAACCCAACCTCAAGTCGAGTTTAGAGAACACTGATGAACCAGCCAGTTGATCATACAGATCATTGATCCGAGGAAGAGGATACTTATTCTGAATGGTAGCTTGGTTTATAGGACGGTAGTCTTGGACCAATCGGTTTGTCCCATCATTCTTCTTGACAAAGAGAGAAGGTGCTCCCCAAGGAGAGCAACTTGGGCGAATGAATCCTTTGCGAGGAGATTTGTCGATTTCCTCCTTAAGCTCAAGGAGTTCATACGGCGGCATCTTGTAGGGTCGCTTGGCTATAGGAGTGGTGCCTGGTTTCAAGTCGGTGATGAATTCGACAGCTCTAGCAGGGGGAATCCCTGGAAGTTCTTCAGGAAAGACGTCGAGGAATTCACGCACGATGGGAATGTTTTCAATGCCCTCGAGTGGTGCAGCGTTCAATGCATTCAATGCATAGAGCCTTGCCTCGGCATTTTGCACCAGATGAGCTTGGTAAGTAACTATTTCATCTGAAGGGTGTAGTAGATGGATGGTCTTAGTGGCGCAAACTATAGAAGCAGTATGCGCTTTCAACCAATCCATCCCCAAAATGAGGTCGATGTTAGACGACTTCAGGATAATGGGAGAGGCATAGAATTCCAGCCCTTCGATTTCCATGGGGATGTCGATGCCAACCATGGAAGTTTGACACTGTCCCACAGGGGTTTTGACCACTACCGAGGTGTTCATCTCCTCACATTTAACGTCGTGCTTGTATGCAAAATCTTCTGACATGAATGAATGCGATACTCCTATATCAAATAAAATGGATGCTGGTACTGAATTTACGAGGAGTGTACCCATCACCGTAGTAGGCTGGTCTTGAGCTTCGTTCAGATCAACGTGGTTGGCATGAACACGACCATAAGACTTGGCATTGTTGCTGCGGGGCTGGTTGTTTCCACGGCCAGCTGCTGGAAGGGTCAGTTGATTCTGGTTCTGATTCTGATAGCAGTTCCTGGCAAGGTGACCTGGTTGACCACACTTGTAGCACATACTATTATTGGGAGTGGGAACAGGAGCTCCGGGTGGTGGAGCTGGAAGTCTTGGCTGCCTAGATGGTGGAGGAGGCAGACGAGGTGCAGCATAGGTCTGCCTTGGGGCAGACACATTTGGACGGTACATGCTGTTCGGGATCCATATCTTACGCTTCTGCGAGGGCGGGCCCGAAGATGAGCCCGTGTCACGGTTGCGCCCGTGAGAGCTCTGGTATTCCTGCAGACCAGTTTCGACATTGATGGCCTTGTTCACCAAGGTGGCGAAATCAGTAAAGTCATGTACTAGAAGTGCGAGCTTGATGTCAGCTTGAAGGCCATCATGGAACTTCTCCTATCTGCGTGCATCAGTTGCAATGTCCTCTTCAGCATAGCGAGACAAGTCCAGAAACTCCCGCTGATAAGCTTCAACAGTTTTGTTGCCTTGGGTGAGGTTGCGGAACTCACGCTTCTTCCGGTCCATGACTCCCTGAGGAATGAAGCGGGCACGGAAAGCAGCTTGGAAGTCTGGCCAGGTGATGATTCTTCCAGCTGGCAGAGTACGCCTGTGGCTGTCCCACCATTGAGCTGCGGGTCCCTTCAGGAAGAAGGAAGCAAAGGTGACATAGCTGGCAGGGGCTACATCGGCAGACTCCATCTCATAGGTGATGTCACGGAGCCAGTCATCAGCATCCAGAGGCTGAGTTGAGCTGCGGTACACAGTTGGGTTGAGGCGCATGAAATCCTACAGAGTTACTAGGGTTGGCTGCTGGTTCATATTGGAGCGAGGAAACTGAGCCATCATATTATCCATGAATTGGCGGTTCAGTTCGAACTGTTGGATCATACCAGCCATGTACTCAGGTGGTGGTGGGGCATTGCCACCACTACCACGACCACCTGGTCTAACCATCCTGCTAATATATAACAGGGGTAGTTCAGCATTGAGAAATTTGCAAAGACAAGAATCATTCATGATGAAACATGCATAATGAAAGGAGCACGATAGCTACTACATAGTAGTCGGCATAACTTACAAAAGGGGTCATGCATAGAGTTCAGTACATAGACTAAAACACCATAGGCGGCACACAGGCTCGCGGCGAATGCATCTAACACTAACAAGCAAGCCTACATCAGTCCCAAGAGGTATGTGGAGGTAGGTGTAGCCTGAAAGCTGGTAGTGTCGCATCGGGAAGTCCACGTCAGCAACCTGGGGTCTGCGAATACTCTGGTGCAGAACCTGACGCTCAGGTGGCAGAAGAGGACCAAGTGCGGGAGAGTAGCCTCCCACATCTGGCCAGCCGACACCCTGGGGCATCACAGTCCTGGCTGGGTAGATTGCAGAACGGGGCAACTCTCTAGATCGTACAAAGGGGTGCAACAGCGTCAGAGCACGGTAAAGGTGCTGACGGGTGGTGTACAACTCGTTGCGAAGAGCTCGGTTAGCTCGATCCAGCCCATCAGCATGCAGAACCAGGTTCTGATGGTAGAAGGGCTCTCGGGTGATAGTGGAGTAGGCAGCAGTATAGTATCCCTCCGCACCAACATCAGATGTGATAGCAATGTGCCTGAAAGGGGAGGTGTCCAACTCCCGATACTCTCCACATAGATGTGTCAGAGCAGCATAAGCAGCATCGTGGATAGCCATATCGATGGTCACTCCAACACCATGAGCGGTGTGCAGCACAGTAGTGGAGTCATACTCCCGGGAGTAGAGGTGGACGATGGCACGATACTGCTCCTGGTTAAAGTCCTGGTACTCCTCGTAGACGATGTACTCAGGGTGCCAACGATAACCCAGATAGGTCATCATCTCAGCTAGCACAGCAGGTGATCCCGAGGCACCAATGGCCGTCGTGTGGCGCACGACCTGCCTCGTGGGTTCCATCTGAAAGCAAAGATGTTTCACATGAGTCAAATGACAGTGTGGGAATTGTTCAAAATACTATTCTAAGAAATAACTATGGCTTATCCAACTTTGGGGTGAATGTGGTCACGGGATCCTAGTGTTAGAGTTAGTAAATTCGTTTAACCCGAGTAGAAGAGAGTTCAGAGTCCCAGAGTAAAGGTCGAGGAGTAAAAGATCCTAGTACCACCCAATGGCGACGTGGGCCCGTAAGGCACACAGCCATGTTAGTAAAAGTTTTGTACTGTCTAGACTCGACTTCGGCCAAGGAGTGTGGAAGGGGGATTCCTACAGGCAGTCGGCTCAGATACCAACTTGTGACTCCCCCAATTCAATCATACACTAATCATGCACGAAACGTGTACGATCAAGATCAGGGACTCACGAGAAGATATCACAACACAACTCTAAAACATAAATAAGTCATACAAGCATCATAATACAAGCCAGGGGCCTCGAGGGCTCGAATACAAGTGCTCGATCATAGACGAGTCAGCGGAAGCAACAATATCTGAGTACAGACATAAGTTAAACAAGTTTGCCTTAAGAAGGCTAGCACAAACTGGGATACAGATCGAAAGAGGCGCAGGCCTCCTGCCTAGGATCCTCCTAACTACTCCTGGTCGTCGCTAGCGGGCTGCATGTAGTAGTAGGCACCTCCGGTGTAGTAGGAGTCGTCGTCGACGGTGGCGTCTGGCTCCTGGGCTCTGGCATCTGGTTGCGACAACCAGGTAGAAGGGAAAGGGGGAAAAGAGGGAGAAAAGCAATCGTGAGTACTCATCCAAAGTACCCGCAAGCAAGGAGCTACACTACATATGCATGGGTATATGTGTAAAGGGGCCATATCGGTGGACTGAACTGCAGAATGCCAGAATAAGAGGGGGATAGCTAATCCTGTCGAAGACTACGCTTCTGGCCACCTCCATCTTGCAGCATGTAGGAGAGAGTAGATGGTAAGTTCACCAAGTAGCATCGTATAGCATAATCCTACCCGGCGATCCCCTCCTCGTCGCCCTGTTAGAGAGCGATCACCGGGTTATATCTGTCACTAGGAAGGGTGTGTTTTATTAAGTATCCAGTTCTAGTTGTCATAAGGTCAAGGTACAACTCCGGGTCGTACTTTTACCGAGGGACACGGCTATTCGAATAGATAAACGTCCCTGCAGGGGTGCACCACATAACCCAACACGCTCGATCCCATTTGGCCAGACACACTTTTCTGGGTCATGCCCGGCCGCGGAAGATCAACACGTCGCAGCCCTACCTAGGCACAACAGAGAGGTCAGCACGCCGGTCTAAATCCTATGCGCGCAGGGGTCTGGGCCCATCGCCCATTGCACACCTGCACATTGCGTACGCGGCCGGAGAGCAGACCTAGCAACCTCCATTTCAAAGGAAGTCACGTTACGCGGTCCAACCCGGCGCGCGCCGCTCAGTCACTGATGTCACGAAGGCTTCGGCTAATACCACGACGTCGAGTGCCCATAAATTTTCCCGCGTAGTTGGTTAGTGCGTATAGAACAAATGGCCAGACTCAGATCAAATACCAAGATCTCGTTAAGCATGTTAATTGATGTAACCACGGACACCGACCAGGGCCAGGCCCACTTCTCACCTAGGCGGTCTCAACCTGCCCTGTCGCTCCGCCACAAAGATCCACCCAGAGGGCCGTCGGGACAAAGGTCCTCTCAGCCCCCAATCCGTGAATCACTCGCGGGTACTCCTCGAGCCGACCCGACTTTAGTCACCACATGTATCATGTATAAAGTATATAAGTATATACCCGTGATCACCGCCCAAGTGATCACGACCCGATAGTATAGCACAGCAGACGGACAAGAATGTAGGGCCACTGATGGAAAACTAGCATCCTATACTAAGCATGTAGGATTGCAGGTAAAGGTAACAATAGTAGTGGCAAAGACAGGCTATGCAGCAGAATAGGATTAACGGAAAGCAGTAACATGCTACACTACTCTAATGCAAGAGTATATAGAAGAATAGGCGATATCTAGTGATCAAGGGGGGGCTTGCCTGGTTGCTCTGGCAAGAAGGAGGGGTCGTCAACAGCGTAGTCGGTCGGGGCACCAGCAGCGGCGTCGGTCTCGTAGTCTACCGGAGAGAAGAGGGGGAGGAAACAATGAATACAATGCAAACAGATGCATAACGATGCATGACATGACAAAGCGTGATGCTAGGTGTGCCCAAACGCGGTAGTAGGTGATACCGGCGAAGGGGGGAAACATCCGGGAAAGTATTCCCGGTGTTTCGCGTTTTCGGACAGATGAACCGGAGGGGGAAAGTTGCGAGTTCGATATGTTAGGAATGTGTGGCGGACGAACGGGCTGCGTATCCGGATTCGTCTCGTCGTTCTGAGCAACTTTCATGTAGAAAGTATTTTCATCCGAGTTACGGGCCCCTCGCCGGAGTTGGCGGAATCGCGCTACGGGGCTCGGGGAGGAGCGGGGCTAGGTGCGTTCGAACAAGCACACAACACCGCGTCCAGTGGTGGCCGTAGCATCGCCGGACTTGGCCAAAATCGGCGCCGGTGTGCACGGGTGCTCGACAAAAACGGAGCTGCGGCACGCAAGCGAGCAAACGGAGAGGCTGGGGAGTTTCTACACGGCGTGGGGAGTGCAACGGGGTTGAGCCCGTGACCAAAAGGTCACCGGAGACTCGTCGGCGACGAGATCCGTGGCGGAGCGTTCGGGAGCTACGGCGACAGCTAGCTAGGGCGCGCGAGAGAGGGGAGGAAGCGGGGGCTCACCGAGCGGCACACACGGTGGCCCTTGGGGGTTTAGTAGCTGCAGGGGCGTTGCCGGAGTTGGTGAAGAGCGGCGGCGTAGCTTGTCGGAGCAGAGGAGGAAGACGGCGGCGTCGTGGGCGTTGCGGTGGCTTCGGACTCCAACGGGGTGCACCGGTCGAAGCAGCGGACGACGGCGGAGCTGCAAGACTTGCCGGGGCGACGAACGGACGACGGTGGTCTCGTCTTCTATGGTGGCGAGGCCATGGCGGCGCTCGGATGCGGTGGGGAACGAGGGGGGAGCGAGGTGGATCTGAGGGGAGAGGGAGAGGCGGAGAGCGGGGCGAGTGGGAGAGGGGCCCGAGGAGGCGGGGGCGCTGGCGACCTTATCCCCTCCTCGACGCCGGCGAGGGGGTCCGGCGGGGACGTGCCCTTGTTCCGACCCTGGTCGGGGCAACAGGAAAGGGGAGAGAGCGACCGGGGGAACGGGCCGGGTCGGCCAGATGGGCCAGGTGGGCCGGCCTGGCTGCGAGCTGGGCTGTCTGGTCCAGGGGGTGTCCTTTTCTCTTTTTTCTTTGTTTTGTCTTCTTCTTTTGAATTTTCTTTTCTTTTCCTTTTCTGTTTTATTTAATTTAGGGCATTTAAGTATTTTATAAAATTGTGTCTTCTACACCATAATTACCTATGCCATTTTTGGCACTGCCCGAACATTTTTGTTTCAACTTTTGAAAACTTTTGTTGTTTGACATATTTTGAATTTGACTTTTGAACGGGTTTTGAACTAACGAGAGTTTAGTAACAGTAAACAGAGATGACATGGCATCATTAGGAGAGTTTTACTATAGCCTAGTTATCCGGGCGGTACACTTCGGGTCCATAGTTATTAGCTAGATGGCTTCTTCTCTCTTTTTGGATCTCAATACAATGTTCTCCCCCTCTCTCGTGGAGATCTATTCGATGTAATCTTCTTTTGCGGTGTGTTTGTTGAGACAGATGAATTGTGGGTTTATGATCAAGTTTATCTATGAACAATATTTGAATCTTCTCTGAATTCTTTTATGTATGATTGGTTATCTTCGCAAGTCTCTTCGAATTATCAGTTTGGTTTGGCCTACTAGATTGGTTTTTCTTGCAATGGGAGAAGTGCTTAGCTTTGGGTTCAATCTTGCGGTGTCCTTTCCCAGTGACAGTAGGGGCAGCAAGGCACGTATTGTATTGTTGCCATCGAGGATAACAAGATGGGGTTTTTTTTATCATATTGCATGAATTTATCCCTCTACATCATGTCATCTTGCTTAAGGCGTTACTCTGTTCTTATGATCTTAATACTCTAGATGCATGCTGGATAGCGGTCGATGTGTGGAGTAATAGTAGTAGATGCAGGCAGGAGTCAGTCTACTTGTCTCGGACGTGATGCCTATATACATGATCATACCTAGATATTCTCATAACTATGCTCAATTCTGTCAATTGCTCAACAGTAATTTGTTCACCCACCGTAAAATACTTATGCTCTTGAGAGAAGCCACTAGTGAAACCTATGGCCCCCGGGTCTATTTTCCATCATATTAATCTTCCAACACTTAGTTATTTCCGTTGCTTTTTTACTTTGCTTTTATTTTACTTTGCATCTTTATCATAAAAATACCAAAAATATTATCCTATCATATCTATCAGATCTCACTCTCGTAAGTGACCGTGTAGGGATTGACAACCCCTTATCGCGTTGGTTGCGAGGACTTATTTGTTTTGTGTAGGTGCGAGGGACTCGCGCGTAGCCTCCTACTGGATTGATACCTTGGTTCTCAAAAACTGAGGGAAATACTTACGCTACTTTGCTGCATCACCCTTTCCTCTTCAAGGGAAAACCAACGCAGTGCTCAAGAGGTAGCAGTATGTCGAGCAAAGCTCAACATTTCATCCGGATAACCCATGTAGAAAGGTAGAACTGGCAGATACATAATGTAGAATGGAGAACTCATCAAGTGCACTCTGGTTGTGATCTTTTGGTTCAAAAGAACTTCTGCCATAAGCAGTTCATGGTATTTGGAAGAAGGAAATACCACGAACCTCGAGGACTATCGCAAAGGTTACTAACATCCTAAAGGAACTAGCAACACTATCAACATGAAGTAAGTAGGGTGAATCTCGGGTTCAGAAACCCGGGAGTAGAATACCTATTACTAAGTAGTATCACGGGATGCTTTTGAGAATGATGGCCAGAATCATCACACTGGGAACACAAAACATGGCTAGATTACTGGGTGGTTCTCTAGGACACCTAGGGTCATAATAATAGCTTCAACGTATATATCGAGGCAATGGAGTACCTCGGCACACTAGTTGGTGTGATTAATCTGGCCCAAATAGACATCAGGAACATGGAGGAATGATTGCAAGTACATCAGACTATCTAGAAACCTGGGATGACTCGGACAGCATAACGGCTGTAAATGCTCAAAAAGATTTGAGACATCCTGCAAAATGGTGGCATAACCACTCAACATCACAATAACAAGGTTCCAAGATCAACTGTCAACATACGGAAGTACTAGAAACTGAACTGAGCCTTGAATCCATCAATCCTATGAGTCTACGGATTAGTAACACGTGATCCTGATAGAAGATGAGAAAGCCTAGTTCCTAATCCCCGTAGAAAAGAAGAGGTTGACTCAGTTCAGAAGGGCATAAGGTAAACGAGTAAAAAGAGCCTTACGTTCCCTTCCACAATCAATTCCCTTATATAACTAAAGCATTTCTAGACTCAACTTCGACCAGTTTGGCTTGGTAATCCTACAGGCAGTCAGGCTCTGATACCAAAGCTGTCAGGACCCCGATTCTAAGTCACACCGATCTAGCATGTACCACCTCATATCACTTTGCGGCCTCACGCACGGTATTCCCACGGGCGTCGCCTTACCTGGCCTGGGACCGTTTGCGCCTTTTGGCTCGCGTATATGATAGTGTCGCTAGCATCCATATGACAGAGAACCCAGGCCGACATGACTAGTCGTGAACCCAAAGTGGCACTAGCTTACGGGGACAGGCATACATGAAACAACATCGAGCATGTCGGTCATCAGCGTGTGAATCCGGGCTGTAGCAACTGGGCTAACAGGACTCCGGGAACCATGGCTGTAGCAGGCTAACAGGACTCCGAAAGTCACCGCGTCACATTTCCCCAAAGGGACAGACACAGGAACGATGTGAATCACATGCCGGCCAGTCTAAGTGTTCCGGAGCAGTAGTGCTGGGCTAGCAAGACTCCGGTAAACCGGGCTGTAGTAGACTACCATGGCTCAGTGGAAGCACCAAACTACATTTCGCCATAAGAGAGGCTACCAAGGATATACAACTAGGTTGTCGAATCCCACACATACCAAGCATTTCAATCATACACACAATATGCCCGATATGTGTAAATACGACATGGCATCACAACAAAACTCTACGACTCAAAGTATTTATTCAGTAGGCTCCGAGGAGCCAAGTATTACAAACATGGGTCTCATGACCCAACATACAGAGCATACAAGCAACAAGCACATGCAAAAGCTTAACTTGTCTGAGTACAGACAACTACAAATGAAGAAGGCTGAGAAGCCTGACTATCTACAAGACCCTCCCAAGGGTACAAGATCGTAGCTGAGGTAACAAGCTAAATGTCGAAGTCCACGCGGAACTACTAGCGAGACTGAAGTCTCTCTACAAAACATGAGTACAAATTTACCCAGCAAGACTTACATCAGAACTATCTACATATGCATCGGTATCAACAAAGGGGTGGTGGAGTTTAACTGCAGCAAGCCAGCTTTGACTCGGTGGCTATCCTGAACTATGACTGCAAGTAACTCTTTTGAGGTGGCGCACACGAGTCCACATATTCACCATATCAATACACCACGATGGATCCGCTCCCATCTCCCTACGGGAACGCCATCCATAGCACTCACGCTTATCTTGCGCATTTTAGGGTATCCACTTTCACTTGTCTATGAACTGTACAGGCAACCCAGAAGTCCTTTACTGCGGACACGGCTATTCGAATAGATGATGTTAACCCTGCAGGGGTGTACTTCACACACGCTCTCGCCACTTACCACCATGTACACGTCGTGTATCTCGGCAACCTTCAAGCGGAAGCCTGGCCAGGGAGTCGGCCACGACTTGACTAACCACACAAGTCTCTAGTCTAGGTTTATCGCATATTCGGGTTCCATCCGCAAGGAGATCTGGCCGGGGTGTCGCTCACGGCCCCAAACGATGTGTGCAGGGTTCCCAAGCCCACCTCGACGGGTGGTTCTACGCTTGGTACACCGTGCCATGGTGCCTAGTCTGTCCCAAGCCCACCTGTACCGTGTACCACTTGGTAGACTACTAACACAACCTACAAATACTAGAAACTAGTTGCAACTCCTGGACAGAGATCAGGTTGGTTAATGGCACTTAAGCATTCCAATGCGTGGTAGTAGCTGTTCATGGATCACAAACACAGAACTCAGTTCCTGAGGACGGCTGCAATGAGACAACCCACCATGTACTCCTACATGGCCTCTCACCGCTACCTTTACCAAATCGCGTTCACACACTTAGCTCTCAACAGTAGGATATGTTCACCACATTCCAATTCATCCCCGATGAATCAGACCTGACTCAACTCTAAGCAATAGCAGGCATGACAACAAGCATGAATGACTAGGCACATCAGGGCTCAAACAACTCCTACTCATGCTAGTGGGTTTCATCTATTTACTATGGCAATGACAGGTCATGCAGAGGAAAGGGGTTCAACTACCGCAGCATGTAACAGTTGAATCGCTGTCGTCCTAATGCAGTAAAAGAGAGCAGGAGTGAGAGAGTGGGATTGTATCGGAATGAACAAGGGGGTTCTGCTTGCCTGGCACTTCTGAAGATAGTATAGCTCTTCATCGATGTCATCGAACTCATCGGCGGATCAACATCTACTGAGGGGGAACAATACCGGCAAACAAGAGGGAACACAATCAATGCAATGTACAAATATGATGCATGATCATGGCATGGTAATAATGTTATGATTTGCACTAATGCATCTAGCAACAATTTAATTGAAGTCCATATGGACCAAGGGTTCATATGCAAACTCCATATTTAGCATTTAAGATGCCATTATCATTTTTTCACTTATACAGTAGGTATAAGTTGGTTTAACAAGCATGAAAGTAGAATAAATGGATAGATTGCATTTTTCTGATAATTTTTCATATATAATTTATTTCATTTGGAGTTACGGTTTAATTTCTATGATTTTTCCAAGTTTGCAACATTTTCTGAAATTTCCAAATCATTTTTGAATTAGAAATATTCCAGAAAATGCTTACTGTGTCAGCTCTAGGTCATGCTGACGTCAGCTGGTCAATAGGGCCAGTCCAGGTCAAACCTGACGTGTGGGGTCCACACGTTAGTGACACGGGGACTAATCCCGGTCAAAACCAGCGCTGACTGGGTTTGATCCCATGGTGGGGCCCACTGTCAGTGGCTGTGAGGTGGCTAATTAAGGGATTAGCCTCTAATGATGGAGCCACGTCATCATCGCTGGATTAAGCATCGGCGACCATATCTCGCGGCAAAGGCTCGCCGGAGTTGCTCGGGCTCGCGCTACAGGCGGCCGTTTGCGACGCGGTTTGGCCCTACGGCGAGCTAGTGTTTGCGCGCATCTGGTGGAGCAAAGGGGGGAAGCTAGGGTGGCCTGAGCTCGCCGGAAACGAGCTCGGGGCGGCGGCCGGAGCACGGCCAGGTGCGCGCGGGGTGCTGCGGTGCACGACAGGAGCTGCGGGCGGCGGCATTGGCCTTCTGGGAGGCTTCTGAGCTCGGTGGTATACACAGGCGGGAGCTATGGTGGCTAGAGCGACGACGGCGACATGGCCAGCGGCGGTGAGGTCTCGGCCTCGGCGGCTGACTTAGCTACGGCGCGCGAACGACGAAACAAAGAGGGGGAAACGACGGTGGTGCTCACAGAGGATCCGGCGGAGGCGTCAGCGAGCTCGTGGAAGGTCCAACGCGGGCAGAACGGCGACGGCGATCTCCGGTGCTGGAGGTTGAATACGACGGCGATGGCGGCTCCACAGGGTGTCCTGAGACGCATGGCTTGGCGGGGAGGACGAGGGCTACGGCGCGGAGCTTTTCGACTTGTCAGAGAGGCGAGGCCGTGGCAGTGGGCGCGGCAACAGCGAGTGGCGGCGACGGGGGCGTTCGGTGGTAGAGAGAAAGGGAGCCAAAAGAGGGAACGAGCATGGAGGAGAGTGGGAGGGGGTCGAGGGGATGCGTGGCAACACCTAGGCGCATCGGGGATGAGGCAGGCAGGCAGGAGGTGGCACGGGCACGTGCCGTAGTGCGGCGAACACACGCCTCGCGTCCTTCTGGCGCGAGATGGGAGACGACTGGCAGCGGTGGTGGGTTTGGCCAGCTCCTGGGCTGCACAGTGCTGGGCCTCTAGGATGTAGGTAAGCGCCAGGTAAGCTTTCCTCTCTCTCTTTTATTCTGTTTGTTTCTGTTTTCTATTTTTTTTGAAGTTTTTTTTGAGTTTGGTTTTCAAACCAAACCAATTTTTATGCTTCTGAAAATTATTATGTGGACTTAGGAAACTAGTTCAGAGCCACATGCAAACTTTCAAAATTATTGGGCTTATATCTATTTTATAGTAAATATAAACCCAATTCAAATAGCTAGTGAATTAATTCAAAGGCCCAAGAATAATTATTTCTGTGATTCCAAAAATATTGGTTTGAGTTTTAGCTCTTGCCAATATTTCCAGAGATTAGCAGGAACATTTTCTTGGGCTCATTTGAAAATATTTTAATGTTGATCATTTTTAAAAGATTTCTGAGGCTTGAGAATTCCCTCAATTCAATTTCCTTGAAATTAAGATGATGCATGGATGCATATGCAATGACAAGCAAAGGCCAAAGCTAGGGCTGTGACACCCACCGGACGGGCCACCGTGTTTCGCGAAAAAAACGTTTTCCCCTGACTGCTGGGACCTACTAGCTACATCTTCGCACACAAGGAAGTGCGCCCGGGCAAAAAAAAGATCCGCCCACTGACTGCTGGGACCCACCAGCTACATCTTCGTACGCAAGGAAGTGCCTGACAGTCGGGACCCACCTGGTCGAAGCGTATGTAGCGTTGTTATTCTGGTCGCAAACGTGTACGTACATACTGGTCTATGTAGAGGCGCGCACGTGTCGTAGTAGAGGCGCGCACGTAGCATGTACACGTACGTACATCGGCCAGTGTGCAAGAAAGAAAATACGGCCACATATGTACATACGGGCAGGGTCTCGAACGCCTACTCGCGCATACGTACGGCCAGGGCTCGTGTACATGGCTGGGTCGGAACGGAGAAACTGCATCATCATCGTGTTCATGGGGAGCCAACCGGCTGGGCGGAACGGAATGCGTCGTCGTGTTCATCGGGAGGGCTTGGACGGAACAGCCGATGGAAACGAGGCTTGGCGTACCGCAGAATGGAGGAAACGGCCTTGTGTTCGACCGACCACGGTCAAAACAGGATCCTGTTCATCGGGAGGGGTCTGGCGTAGCACAAAATGGAGGAAACAGACCTCCTACGGTCGAAACGGGGGTCCTGTTGATCGGGAGGGGTGTGGCATACCGCAAAACGGAGGAAACCGACTTGTGTTGGAGCGCTACGGTCAAAACGGGGGTCGTGTTCATCGGGAGGGGTGTGGCGTACCGCAAAACGGGACTCCACGGGATACTGTTCATCTCCACCGTCGACCCCCTCCAGCCTCCACGGGCTACTGTTCATCCACCGTCGACCTCCTCCAGCCTCCACCTGCGACTGTTCATCCACGGGCTCCTGTTCATCCAGCCTCCACCGCGCGCTACTCCACCGGCTGCTGTTCAACCAGCCCTCTCCACGGGCTCCTGTTCAAGCACCCCTCCACGGGCTACTGTTCATCCAGCCCTCCACCGTCTACTATTCATCCTGCCCTCCACGGGGTGGTCCTGTTCATCCTGCCCTCCACGGGGTCCTGTTCAACCAGCCCCAACCGGCTCGATCGATCGGGGTCCTGTTCATCCAGAGGCAACACCACGGGGTCCTGTTCATCCACCCCCACCGGGAACTGTTCATCCAAACCCCCCCAGCAACGCTCACTGTTCAGCCAGAGGCAGCATCGATCGGCTTCAGTTAGCAGCAGTAGCGAAGGAATCGCTCGATCGGGTTTAGTTAACAGCCATCGATCGATCGCTCGGGTTCAGTAACGCGTAGCCTGCAGTGCAATCGCTCAGGTTCAGTTAGAGCCCAACGCCTCGCACCCACGCGCGTGCGTGTATGAGAGAAATGCGCATCGCTCGGCCCCGACCACCCACCCTAACCGGGAACACCCCGATATTTTCCTCGCCCTCGCTTCTACCACGGTTTTTTCCGTCATGGACGGCCCAACGAATGTCATGCAGCTGCGTCTCCGGCCCGCCCAGGACGAAAAGCCCATTTTCTGTCATGATTTTTTGTCATAGAAGTAGGAGCCCACCACATCTATGATGATACCGGGTTTTGTCACAATTATCGTCATAGAAGTGTCATAAGTATGACAGAAAAAAAATTCGTTCGGCCCAAAATATCACGGATGTGTCTTTTTTTGTAGTGCTCGCCGGCGACCCTTCTTCTTGTAGCGCCGCCTCCTCGTCGGCGACCCTTCTTCTTGCCGCGCGGCCTCCTCACTGCCGACCCTTCTTCTTGCTGCACGGCATCATCGATATGGTCAGGTAATCCACACCCCACCCACACCATCCTCCTCCTTCCCCGTCCCACATGCCCCGACCGATGGCACGACACCTTCCGCCGAAATCATTGCCCCCCTCCTCCAATTAAGCGCCGCCCACAACCATCTTGCACGCAGTATAACACGGAGCTCAGTAGCATCTGGCAGCGGAGAAGCAAATCGCGGCCGCACACGCGCACGAGGTCGCTATGGCTGCCATGCGGGCCAACTGCCAGATCTTGAGGAGCACCTCGTCTTCGAGGCCACCGTCGACACCGCCACGCAGTTGTCTACTTTGAAATACAGTTCGTGCTATTTTCTCGAGGCCACCGCCAGTGCCTTCTAGTGATTTTGTCCTCTATAATGCTAATATGCAATTTGATGTTTAGTTGACAGTTTGGTCCTCTAAAATGTAATGTTTAGTTAACAGTTTGGTCCTCTGAAATGTAATGTTTAGTTAACAGTTTGGTCCAACAATTGCTATATTTCGTAGTACTGTTCTCAAGCATTCTTTGTTTTGTTAACTGTCTTATCTTCTAGTACATGTTTCTATTATGCAATGTGATACTCAGTTAACTGTTTTGGTTCATTTGGTCTGATGTCCATTTAACTGTTTGGTTCAATTCTGTAATTTGATTTTCATTTGCTATGGGTACAATTTTGTATTGTTATGCATGTGAAATAAATCGAATTTGGCTGTACTCAATACATATTCTACTGATAGTATGGCAACTCTCAGTTAACCTGATCAAGATCTTCCTTATGTGTGTTGCAGGGATACAATGGGAGACACTGCGGTTTACCATCGAGGTTTGCTCATGCATGGTCCTTTCGCTAATACTCCCTCCATTCCAAATTAGTTGACTTGAATTTGTCTAAATACAGATGTATCTATACTTGTTTAGTGTCTAGATACATTCATGTCTAGATAAATATGGGTCAAGTAATTTGGAATGGAGGGAGTAACACATTATTGTGCAGTTGCAGGAATCATTCTAATATTTAGGTTTCTTACAATTTGGTCTTGCACATGTAGGTCCTGCTGTCAGAGGCTTAGTCCCACTGTTCGATCCATTTTGCATATGGGGAAATGAGATGTCCATGAATATCAGTCAAGTCAAGAGACTCAAAAAGATTGTTAGGATGAAGAAACCTGCGACGAATAACAACAAGATCTTTGTTTGCACAATGAAGAAGATATCAGTCAACTATAGGATGGTACTAACTCTTTTACCTTGTTTTTACCCCTTGCGCCATTTCAAAATTTATAACAGCAATTTATGCATATCTTTGTTTTCGGTACTTTTCAAACCAGTAAACCGATGATTACCTCTCAAACCACGTGCATGGTCAAGAGGCGAGGAAGGTATTCATTCAACACCCACAGTGCAATATTGAAGTCTTCCTGAAGAGGACGAAGGTTGGGCGGGCAATTATCCATAGCCACGGGCCTAAAGTTGCTAGGACATTCAACATCACTGAAGGCTCAATATTTGCCTTCCGCTTCTGCAGTTTCCCAGATGAGATTCATTTGTCTATTTACCATGTATGATGCTACTTTCCAAAGGTTTTCGATGTTGCATGTGAAACTTGGTGCTATTGTGTAATGGCGTAACTGAGTGCCGAAGCTATCTTATGTAATTCGATTATGAAATCCTGGTTGCCGTTATACGAATATGAAATATCTGGTGTGTTTTATAAGAAATATCGATTTGATTACTACATGGATTATCAATAATAGGCTAATTACCCTGCTTATTGGGGTTTTCTATTGCAGACGGTTACTCAGACAGCACCGTGAGCGATGAACTCAAACAACCCACACGGTTTCTAGAAAGTACGCGTGTTCGATTGTAACAACCTGGAATTTTGGCCCTTTTCTTTTTCTTTTGATTTATCGGTTTTTGCTTTGTTTTTCTTTTTGGAGTGGTTCTGTGGCCTTGTCACCTGGGAAATCATCCTCTTTTTCCCTCCCAAGTGGCTCATCATTCTCAAAACCCTGCCAAGATCATGTCACTTCACTGCTTGACCAAACCCTAATTTCTTTTTCTCAGGAATATTCCTTTTTTTCTATTAAAGGAATAACCCAATCTGCCCTAGGTTGTGAAGCAACCTATATTTCTGTCCATCCAAAAATTCCCAAATAATTCTCATAATTTCTTTGGGTCATATATTGCTCAAATATGCCCAAACTTTCCTGTCCTAGCCCAAGAATAATTCCCCAATAATTATTCTTCATTTCTGTCCAGTGTGGCTTTTTGTGAAGGAAGTGCCACCTATCCTTTCCTGATTGCTCCCAAACTTGTTGGGCATTCTTTTATGTCCAAATAATTGCCTCATGCCAAAATTCAACTTTATTTGCCTAGCCAATCTTCCTCAGCAATTTTTCAAACTTTCTGTGAGTCAGAAGGCATTGTGAAGGAAGTGCTAGCTAGGATTATCCAAATGAGTTGAAATTTTGCATGCCTATTCATGTGCTCATATAATTAGCCTCCTCCAAATTTCAGACCCATCCCATCCTCTATGTGAGCACATGACCAAATCTTGGATTTTGGCAATATTTTCAGGTTGTGAAGCAAGTGCATTTTATATTGCTTCGTTAATTCTGAGAAAATACCAAATTGTTCTCCTACCCAAATACCATCTCTCCACCAAATTTGGGACCAGTTCATCAAGCCAATATTTCTCTAAAATTATTGCAAGTTTCTGGTCAGAATTGATGTGTGTGAAACAAGTACCATTTTGGTGAATCCAGTTGGTATGAAATTTTTACAGCATCATTTTATGACCAAATAACTAAGCCTTGCCAAATTCAGCTCAAGTGGCATCACCATGTGAGTGCACCTTCCTGATCAAGTTTCTGGACCATTTTGGTCAGTTGCAAAGCAACTACATTAAATCTTGATCCAAATATCCTCAAAGTTACAAGGATGAAAGTCCTTCTTACCCTAAACCTCGCAGATAAACTCTATGGCTCCAAACCCTTTCCTGTTGATCAGCAGTTCTCGGCCAAGTTTACTGTAGTAAACTTCAAAGGGTGATTACCATTTAACCAGAGCGCTTTTAACCAATCTACCACCGTAGTTGCGACCTACCCTGGAAGAACTTACCCGTAGACAACAAGTTCCAGCCCATCTCCCCCGCTACATGCCAGTGTACGTGGTGACAGCGACGATGGCAAGCCTGTGCACGCGCCCTGTGTGCAGTGGCCGCGTCTAGAAGCGTCTTCTTGCTCGGGCCCCTCCTCTGCTCGGTGTCTCAGCGAGCACGGGCATGTCCCCTAGCTTCCTCTCGTAGTCGCCGTTCTCTTGGACCCCTCTCCCCCTCCGTCCGCTTCCTCATCGACGCAAGCCCACAGACGAACAGTGGCGGTTTTGGCTAGGAGCTCGCCGTCTTCTTCCTCCCTGCGCTCCCTTGGCCGCCTCTTCCCCGTGAGCTCTCCCTCCTGTTCCCTCTCATCGCCTGCCTCCGAGCTCATGCGCACGCACACGCGTTCGCGGCACCAGCCACGCTTCCACGGCGATGACAACTCGGATATATAGCCATCCATGCGGCCTCCCGAGCTCATCAGACTCCTCTCCTCCCTCCACTAGCTCTCCCCAACCACTTGCCCGAGCTCCGGAGTCCCTCTCTGCCCTCCATGGCCGCCGTGCCCGTCGTCGGCATCGGCCTAAATTGGCTCAAGCCGAGCCCTCCCCTTCCTTTCTTCCACCACCAGTAGAACCCCTCCACCCCGGCGAGTCCCTCCCCTCTCTCCTTTTGTCGTCGGAGCAACCAGATCACCATGCCCCAACCCTGGCCGAAGATTCCTCCGCCATGGACCGAGCTGCGGCCGCTTCATAGCTCCTTGGCGGTTCCCAAGCCCAGTATCGGATGCGCCTCGGTTTCCCGATCTCGCCGGTGTGCTGAGCCTCGCCGGAGACGTCCCAGGTCACCGGTACGGGCGCCGGCAGCCTCGGTCGTCCTCTGCCTTCGCGGGCGAGCGGGAGGTAGGAGAAGGAGACGAGGCCAGGCGGGCCCCCTCCTTTCCCCGACCCCACCTGGCAGCCACTCCGGCGTTGACCCCGCCCTGTCCACGTGGATAAGTGGAGGGCCCCGCCTATAAGTCCCCGCGTTTACCCGAGCTGCTGAGGTGGATAAGTGAAAGCGTATTCTGGCGAATACGTTTTCCTCCACCGAAAGCGCATTCTGTTTCTTCTTCAGCCCAGAATCCGTTTTCAGTTTAGCGAAAGCGTATTTCTCTAATTGCGTTTTCTGTTTTTCTGTCCAGGCCTTGTTTGAAAATATTTTCTTTACAGATGGGTCCCTGGCAGAAAAACCCTTATATCTTTTTACTCCCAACTCCAAATCAGGTGATTCCAAAGCCCACTTCTTTGATTTGTCGAGCCCGTTCTGTTGGTATAATTTTCAACATGTGTTAACATTCTTAAAATGACCATCTTGCCCTTGCGCTTAATCAGCCCCCTCCGAGAATGAACGCTTTTTGGCAATTCTTTCTGCGAGCTTCTCGCACTTCTTCCCGGTGATTTCTTCCACCCCAGGCAAGCCACACCCTCCATTTGCATCACTGTAATGTAGTGACATGGTTTAATCTATTTGAACTTGTTTAAAATATTGCTTTAGCTACATGACTTTGTGCATGGCATTTTCTCGGAGTATTGTTTGATCTTGATATTGCCATGATATTGCTTGGAGTTCTAGGACTTATATTTTGATGATTATGTGGATGACATGTGCCGTTGGGTTCTTAGTGGCTATTATGATTATTTTCATGATGGTATCTGGTATTATTTTGGAGTATTACTTTGGATATCATGTTGCCTTTGGATTATTAGTGGCTAGTGTTATTTTCATCATGATGCTAGATGATATTATGTTTTGGAGTATGATGTTGGAGGTGATGTTTGCATGTGGATCATAGTTGGATAATTAGTTCTTGATATTTGAGTAGTAATTTTACCGTTATTGGATTCATCATGATAGTAATTTTATGCTATCCTTGGAGTATTTTGATATGATGATATTATGCTCAGATTATTTGTTGGATATTGCTATGACTGGGATTATAGTTTGATAGTTGATATCGGAGTATCAGTTATCACAGTTATATTTTTGGGGATAAATTCCGTCATTAAGTTTGTCAGGTGCCACCGAACCGGGCTTTCTCTAGTGCAATCACATTTGCCTTTATGGGAAGGCCCTAATGCGATGCTATTGTCGTGCCTCTCACCGGTGCCTCCAACGAGGGAAGGTTATGGGCGCGCGCTACCCTAATCAGGTAGGCGAACATAAGCCTTGTGAGCCCGAGTTTGGTTATGTGCACATGTCCCCGTTTGGGACAGTTTATTGTTTTGGCCACGATGGTGGCGTTGGTGTCTTTGGTAGACACGGGGCCACCCAGGACTAGCCCAGTGGGGTCAGAGTGGCTGGGAGAGTGTCATGGCAGTAGATCGGTTTTGTTGGAATGCCGTTGGTCCACCCGAATGGGAGTGCGAGGCCATGGGTTCCGTGGTGTGGGTACAGTGCGCTACCTCTGCAGAGTGTATTTGTTTAAACTATCGATAGCCGCGTCCTCGGTCATGGGCATGGGTTCGTACTAGGTCACACCGTTCGATCAACACTCACATAACAGAATGACTTATAGATGATTTATATGTTGATATTTTGAGCAGTACAGATTGGCAGGATGTTGATGACGATGTTGGAGACCAAGTGTTGGTCATGGTTGTGATCGCCGGAAAGATCACAGTTTGAGACCAAGTGTTGGTCATGGTAGTGATCGCCGGAAAGATCACCGTTTGGTTTTGATCACGAGGTGATCGAGATGGTATATTGCTTGGCCGGTTAGTCAAGAGAGATATGGTTATGGAGATATGAGATGTTGGTTTATCAGTATTGTAGTAGTTTCATATCATGCTTAGTAGTTGCTGTCATATCATGGTAGATGTTAATTTAATTAACCTGCTTAATGCTACGTTATTTTCTTGCCTTGATGTTTATGGTTGTTGTGAGCTTGCAAGTACATTCAATATACTAACCTGGCGTGTCATGCCAGATTGCAGATGATGCCATGATTGCTTGCTTGCTTGTCGAGGTTGCCGTGCGTGCGAGGTAGATCGTGTCCCAGCCAGAGTCCCTGCAGAGTGGAGTTCACCACCTTCGTCGTCGTTCCTCTGCTAGAAGTATTCCGCTGCTACGAGTTGTTCCGCTGCTAGCATAGAGCAAGTGTAGTATCGCAGGCGTAGTGTTGTGGTGCTGATGTGCTTCTTTGTAACATTAGACCGTTGTATTATTATTCTTGTAATAAGAGCTAATTTGTTCTATGTCAAGCAGTGTCGTATTCCAGAGACTTCTCCTCGATCTCTGGGCTGGAATACGGGGCGTTCCGGTTTCTCTGAGCCGGGGTGCCACATCGATCAACTAGCAATCACACACGGCTTTCGGCAGAGAACTGTTTGCGTTAGGCCACCTTGCACAAACGTTTCCACACAAAAAACTGTGTGTGATATACATACGATCGGAAATGTTTTTCTGGGATTCACCGTGTGGGATGTACATACAAACGAAAAAGATTGGGTTTCGATGCCTGGACAGATCGCACACGAGCTCATTTTGCCCCAACCTGTTTGCCAGGAGGGTCTATCCCCAACGGTTTCTGGGTCGTGTGGGAAGGACCCCCCTATCGCCCACACTCACTTGGCGACGGTTCCAAACGCCATCGCGGAACGGGGTTAAAAACCGTTTGTATAGCACCGACGCGTACCAGTGATTGTTTGCTATTTGCCTCTCGTTTTCATCTACCCCACTTCTAAAAAAGTTTTTACAAAAATAGAAAAATATCTTCCATTTTCCTTTTTGTTTGTGTGCTTGTTTGCTCATTTTATCGTTATGGCTAGTTCTTCTCTTGTTAAGATTACCCCTGAAAATAAAGTTCTCAATTTTAAACAAAGGGGAGGGGAGAATTTAAAAGATGTTTGGTATAGGATTTGGGATGCTCAAAATAGATCAACTCGTAAGCAATCTACTACCGTTCTTCTTCAAAAAAAATATGTGGGTGTAACTACTTGGTTCATATTTGTGCTAGACACTATTACCGGAGGGAATTTCTTGGGTAGTCACCCTATGGAAGCTTTAAATGCTATGGGAAACTTAGTAGGATCACCATCTATCACTATTAATGAAACAACTTTAATTCTGGAACATGTTATGCAAAGGTTAGACGCTATTGAAAATAAGATACCTACCATAGAGCATATTGAAAATCTGGATAAAAAGATTCATGACCATGTTACTCAATTTGGATCAAAGGTAGGGATTACTCTTAAGATGCTAAAAGAGAAAGAACCGATAATTAATGAGAGGGTGGAGCAAAGCCCCGCTAGAATTGATAAGTTGGAAGAAATTATTAATAATTTGGGTCCGCTTTTTCTTCCGCTAAAAGTACTGAAAAAACTCCCCGTAGTAACGATTGAGAGTTTATATTTGTTCCTAAAAACAAAGGTGCCACATCTAGCTACAATAGCGATGATCTTAAAATGATTAGTGTTCACCCCAATTTTGTTGATTTGATAAAGGAACCTATATATGAAAATAAATTCCTTAAATTTTGTTCCTACGAGTGTGATCATTAAAAAATGCATGGTAGAAATCTTAGGAATTATGTTTGCATGATTGAGGAGTTGAAAATTAAAGATGACAACACTTGAAACCATGCATTATGCCTAGTTAGGGGCGTAAAACGATAGCGCCAGTTGGGAGGCAACCCAATATTTTTCTTAATTTTGTTGTTATTTTTATTTTTTGGTGTGCACACAATTATGCTACTTTTATGGTTGTATTTTTGTATTTAAATTAGTGTTTGTGCCAAGTAAAGCCTTTGGGATGATTTGGATGATAGTTGCTTTGATTCTGTGCAAAAATAGAAACTTTTATGCTCAGTAGAACAATTGTTAAAAATCACTAGAGCGTCGAACAATTCTGAATTGTTTACACACAATTGATATACAAATTACCCATGTTGTCCAAATTTTTCAGAATTTTTGAAGTTAGAGAAGTATGGTCATTGTTCGAATTGCTACACACTGTTCTGTTTTGACAGATTCTGTTTTCGTTGCATTGTTTGCTTGTTTTGATGTAACTATGGATTGTATCGGGGGGTATAAGCCATGGAGAAGTTATAATACAGTAGGTATATTGCAATAATAAAATATGAATGGGTTTACAATAGTACCTAAAGTAGTGATTTGCATTATTATACTAATGGATCTCATGAAATTTTTTGAGTTTTGTGTGCTAAAGTTTTCAAGTTTTGGGTGAAATCACGATATATGAAGGAATAAGAAGTGGCAAGAGCCTAAGCTTGGGGATGCCCGAGGCACCCCAAGATAATATTCAAGGACTCCCAAGCAGCTAAGGTTGGGGATGCCCCGGAAGGCATCCCCCCTTTCTTCTACCAACTATCTGTAATTTTAATTGGAGCTATATTTTTATTCATCACATGATATGAGTTTTGCTTGGAGTATCATGTATTATATGAGTCTTTGCCGTTTAATCTGTCAGAATCATCTTTTCTGGACAAACCTATTTGAGAGGGACACACATTTTTCGTGATCTGTTAAAATACTCTATGTGCTTCACTTATATCTTTTGAGCTAGGCAGTTGCTCTATTACTTCACTTCTATCTTTTTTAGCACGACGATGATTATATTTTGAAGAAATATTTACACTCTCATGCTTCACTTATATCTTTTTGAGAGTTGATAATAGTAATGGTAATTTGCACAAGATGTGAATTTGGTCCCAATGTGACGAATATTCAAGAAGGATATAATCAAAACATTCATAAAGATCAATGAATGTGGTAAGTTTGATTCCTTGCAATAGTTTTGCGATATAGAGATGACAATATGTGAGTTATGCTAGTGAGTAATTGTGATTTAGTAAGAAAATTGGTGTTAAGGTTTGTGATTCCCTATGCATGCACGTAAAAGTCAATAGTTATGCAATGAAATTACATCTTACTTATGGTGCATTATTCAGTGCTAGTTCTGTTCAATGCATGTTTATGACCATTTTCATTGTTTGGTTGGTTGCTTCTCAATCTATTTGTTAGCCTCCATTTGTACTAAGCGGGAATGATGCTTGTGCATCCAACTCCTTAAAGCCAAGTGGTACCAAATGGGTTCACTATATCTACCTACAAACAATATTTACATGCCGTTCCAAGTAAATTTGCACGTGCCAACTCTAGTCATTCAAGAAAAATCATGTTTTGTATTCCCGTACAGCTCAAGAAGCAACAGGGGGTGGTCAATATCTTTCATGATAGATGGGTTATTCTCAAGTTGAGTGTTTATTCACTTGTCATTGCATGAGAAAATGGCCGATAATAGGGATCCCCAGTCCCGAAATGATATATATATATATATATATATATATATATATATATATATATATATATATATATATATATATATATATATATATAAATTCCTTGGAAAGTTGATAGTTTGGAAAGCACCCGTGGATACGGCTAGCCATGGATTGTGAAAGAATGGAGGAAAGGAAATAAACTTTATATTATGTTTGGGAACCTCCTATAATGTGTCTAGCATGGAAGATATTGAAAACTTTCGGTCGTGACGTTGACAGGAAAATTATTTTTATTTTGTGTCACCATCTTCTCTTATAAAGCATCAACTGGAGAACACTATTGTCATACTTGTGCATTTGATGTAGTTAATATTGAGTGTGTTTTCATGAATGGGTCAATGATTGAGCATGATGGGCTAAGGTAAAATGAACCTTACTTCCAAATATTTTTGAAGTATGTACTTGTCCTCTGCAATGCTTGTCGTTTTTAATCTGAAGGCCATCTCCAAAAGGAGATTTTCATATGAAAATATTATAGAGCTGACGTTTCCTGTGAGTGTTTTTTTTATGGAACACACTATGACATGTTTGATTCCACGCATGAATCTCAAAGCGGTGACACATGGCAATGCCGATGGCATAGCGCTCATGCCACACCCTCCCAACGGAACGACTCAAATGTTTGCTCGCATAGACCCTCCTGAAAGAATGATCCCATGTGTAGCATGACATCCACTTATGATGTAACATGGCAAAACAGTTACCAACAGGAAGAAAATTTTCCAAGACAATTTAGTAAGGACTGAAAGCACCATGTTGCTGGCTGGTCATAGGCATTGACGAAGCTATGGCAAGGCCATATGGATCATGGCCCATCCAACATTTTCAAATTTATACAATATTCTCTTTTACTGTTAGGCTTTGGAAAACACCATCCCATAGGCTGTTTTCTTTTGTTCGGCCCGCCAAGCCCACCAATGGGCTTCAAGTTCTGCCACTTGTCATAGGCATGACCACATAATATAGGGCCAACCCCTAAAAAACATAATATAGGGCATCACCTCAAAAGAAAAACATGATATAAGGCCATGAGCAATAGACAATGAAAACATCATGCTTTACGCCGCAACTTACGGATCTAGATGTATTTTTTACTCCTGACAGTTGATGAATAAATCAGAAGTTTTCCTTAAAAAAAACTTATAAACAACCGAAATCCTGCAAGCAGGAAGGGGAACCAGCTAGCTAGCACAACTTTTCGTCAACAAAAAAAGGGTAGCTAGCACAACTGGATTATTGATCATCAATACAGACATACATGACTTAAGAAACTTTACAGAACCAGATATCAGCAGCTAACATAATTAAGCACAACCACAACGTTATAGAGTAACAAAATACAGAAGTAACGCAGCGCACAAACTTAACAAGAGCTACATGCATGTAGATGTAGAAACCAGACTTCTACTTCATGAACCCCTGAGCCATCTTCATGAACCCGCCGCCGCCGCCGCTCTCCTTCTCCTCCTCGCCACTCTTCTTCCCCGACAGCGATGCAGCCCCCTTCATGACGTCGTCGAGACCGAACCCATCGGACGATTTCTCTTCCTCCGCGGCAGGGGCAGGCGCAGGCGCTGCCTCCTTGGGTGCATCCGGCTTCGGTGCGTCAGCGGCAGCAGGTGCGTCGGTTTTCTCCTTCTCGGTGCCGCCGGAGCTGTACTGTTTCAGGTACCCCTCAGCCTTCTCGAGGTACTGCCCCACCGGCTTGTCCTCCAGCTTGCCGTACTTGGCGGCGGAGTCGAGGATGTCGGCGGAGGCGGCGGCTACCTTTTCCTTGTCGATGCCCTCGACGCTCTTCTTCTCGTAGGCCGTCTTGGCGGCCTCCGCGACCAGCTTGCTGCTGGACATCAGGTCCCCGGACGAGTTCTTCTCACCCTCCATTGGAGCTTAGGTGCTGGTAGCAAAAATCTTTTGTGGCTTAAGAGTAGTGAGGTTAGTAGCAGATGGAGTGAAGAGGGTGTATGCTAGGGGGGCAATTTTATAGGTGGAGGAAGACGTGGATGGCATCGGCAACAGAAGGGAAAGCTACTTGTGTGGTTGAGTAGTGGAAAAGAAAATATCTTCAGATGATACAAGACACGTAGGGGAAAATTTTGCCTAAGTAAAATACCCAATTTGAGTGTTGTAGAAAAATAGTATAGTTTTTAGTTCGGTATTAGACAGGAAAAACAAATGGTTATTTCTAAGAGCTTCGAGTGGATAAAAGCTATTTTAAAATGGTATAGTACAAAGTACTGCTTGAAAATTCCTATCAAACTTACTTCTACAAATCAAACAAACAACACAGAAAAGGTTCTTAATATTTTGGTCCTCCAAATTTCTACAACAATCCTTCGTAAAGGTAATTGAACTAAGAGCAGGCTGCCAGTGTTAATGTGTATCTGTCCCTTTTTTAGTGCTTGACTGTGAAGAACCGCGGATCACGAAATGAATTTTGTTCTCACAAATCTCAGTGGATAACCTCTTTAAGATAAAGTGGCAGATATGGAATCAGCTAAAGCTCTTGTGGTCACAATCGCAAGTGGATTTTTATGCAAAATTAAAAATGAAAGAAAGTAGCCAATACGGTGGGGATACGTGTCCTCTTGCATTGAAAGTGATAATTACCTGCTGAACAGGGAAGATGTCCAGGGATCCCAGATGTCGACTGTCGGCAGAGGCACCACCGACGCTTGCTAACGGCTGAAACGAGTGACACGTATTTGGTGTACCCCCCGCCAGGGAAAATATCGGATAAGTATGAGGTGCCACTCTTGCTTCCATGCTACAGTACCAATTTAGAAAATTCAAATTTAAAAGGTATAAAAAATTCAAAAAAAAATTGTGAATGTTCACCACACATGTGCCCACAGCTCTTCAGAAATTGAGATCCAAACTCAAAGCACGCATTGAGAAACAAAAAGCACAAATCCATGATGAATAGTGTCAAGAGAAGACAAAAGATAAAATGGCACTATTGACATCTACATTTCTCTTTTTTGTTTCGCCATCTGTATATCGAATTCCGATTTGAAAATTTTAGGGCTTGTAGACAAATGTTTAGTGAACAAAAATGTTTTTTTAGAATTTTTTAAACATCTATTTAGAAGAATTGATTCATGAGAGCATGACGGTATGCCCAGACAAATAAAGGAAGAGGGCTCAAGGCATCTTCAAGCGGACCCTCAAAACGCCCGCATAAGTCTGTATCGAGTTGTCCCAACGTAGTTTTTCACCCAACACAGGTCCATTTATCCGCGGATGTGTCCGCTAATCCAAATTCCCGCAAACCGGACGCAAATTGGGGAGCTTTGTGGGAGTCTGAACCGCTGCCACGTAGGACTCCAACACCCCTGACCCACTCAAATTCCCGTTATGGGTCACTTTTCTATCACTCCGCCCCTACTGCCTTTTGCTCTGCATCCGCATCCTCCTTGTCCAACGACGCCATTGTATCTCTCAAGCTGCCGTCCAGGCATTGTCGGGCGTCCACAGCCCCCACCCACGCTTTCGTCTACCTTGGATTACGCCACCATCCACACAGGATCCGTCGGTAGCTAGGTACCCTCCGCCCCCAGCCAACGTCGTCCAAGGCGGACACCACGCCCCATAGGTGTTCAGTCAAATGCCATTGAGCTTTTTTTGTTGAACTTATTGTTTATTTCTAGAGTAAGCACGATGGCGGGTTACTCGTTGATGGAGGATGAGTTGCTATGCAATGCATAGAAGGTTGTATCTGTGGACTTTGTAGGCAGGAGGCAAGTGGGCTCGTCGTTTTGGCAAAATGTGCATGCTTTGTTTCATGAGCAAAAGTACTTCACGCCCTACGACTTGCACATGTCCATGATCGTAATGTGAAGTTGCTAACCCATCGGTGGTACATCATCTCCAACTCCGTATGAAGTTTTGCGGTGCAGTTAAACGAGTGGAGACAATGTGTCCGCCGGGCTCGTCAACCATGGAGATTGTATGTTTTGCTTCTTGTTGCTATACATGTTGGTCAATTCATTTATTCACTCAATGCCGCAAGTAGATAATCATCGCGTTGTGTAGCCCAGTCATCCTGCCGTGCTATACTACATGACCGAGGGCAAGCCATTTATGTTCATGCATTGTTGGATGAAACTCAAGGGGCACAATGCATGGAAGGACATATGCGGATTTTGACTCAAGTATCATCGAATTTGAAATCGATGAACTCAAAAACTTGTTGAACATCTGGTTATCTGGGATGTAATATTTACATTTGAACTAAACTAGGGATATTTGCAAGCTTTTTGTGGATGAATTGTGCTATTTTTCATAATTAGCTTGTGTGTTATGGACTTAAGAAAAAGAGAGCAAATGTTATATCTGTGTCCACGGATCAGTTCGGACCAGTCCACGGACAAATAGTATGTTGGACATTGGAGACGCCCTCATGTTGACGAGATTGAGGAATTTAAATGTCGGTTGTCCAGTTCTATTCTTTGAAATGGTTCATGTCTTAAAAAGCAACATCACCAATCAGACCCTCTATTCTACCTTTTATTTATTGAGGAGGTGTGGACAACCAGCTTTTGTAAATCCTTTAGTGAAATTGAGACTCCTCGACCTCGTCCAAATGAACCCCGCGAATCGAGCCTAATGTTCGGATCGTCTGATGCCCCTCAAACCCAGCCCATAAGTGGAGCGGATTTGGGGCTGTCCAGACATGCCTAGACGTGTCCACTGATACGTCTCCAACGTATCTATAATTTTTTATTGTTCCATGCTATATTATATTCTGTTTTGGATGATTAATGGGCTTTATTATACACTTTCATATTTTTTTGGGACTAACCTATTAAACGGAGGCCCAGCCCGAATTGTTGTTTTTTTGCCTATTTCAGTGTTTCGCAGAAAAAGAATATCAAACGGAGTCCAAACGGAATGAAACCTTCGGGAACGTGACTTTCGGAACGAACGTGATCCAGAGGACTTGGAGTCTACGTCAAGAAATCAACCAGGAGAGCACGAGGCAGGGGGCACGCCTACCCCCCTGGGCGCGCCCTCCACCCTCGTGGGGCCCATGTTGCTCCACCGACGTACTTCTTCCTCCTATATATACCTACGTACCCCCAAACTATCAGATACGGAGCCAAAAACCTAATTCCACCGCCGCAATCTTCTGTACCCGTGAGATCCCATCTTGGGGCCATTTCCGGCGCTCCGTCGGAGAGGGCATTGATCACGGAGGGCTTCTACATCAACACCATAGCCTCTCCGATGATGTGTGAGTAGTTTACCTCAGACCTTCGGGTCCATAGTTATTAGCTAGATGACTTCTTCTCTCTCTTTGGATCTCAATACAAAGTTCTCCACGATTCTTGTGGAGATCTATTCGATGTAATCTTCTTTTGCGGTGTGTTTGTTGAGACCGATGAATTGTGGGTTTATGATCAAGTTTATCTATGAACAATATTTGAATCTCCTCTGAATTATTTTATGTATGATTGGTTATCTTTGCAAGTCTCTTCGAATTATCAGTTTGGTTTGGCCTACTAGATTGATCTTTCTTGCAATGGGAGAAGTGCTTAGCTTTGGGTTCAATCTTGCGGTGTCCTTTCCCAGTGACAGAAGGGGCAGCAAGGCACGTATTGTATTGTTGCCATCGAGGATAAAAATATGGGGTTTATATCATATTGCATGAGTTTATCCCTCTACATCATGTCATCTTACGTAAAGCATTACTCTGTTCTTATGAACTTAATACTCTAGATGCATGCTGGATAGCGGTCGATGTGTGGAGTAATAGTAGTAGATGGAGAATCGTTTCGGTCTACTTGTCGTGGATGTGATGCCTATATACATGATCATACCTAGATATTAACTATGCTCAATTCTATCAATTGCTCAACAGTAATTTGTTCACCCACCGTAATACTTATGCTCTTGAGAGAAGCCACTAGTGAAACCTATGGGCCCCGGGTCTATTTTCCATCATATTAATCTTCCAACACTTAGTTATTTTTATTGCCTTTTATTTTACTTTGCATCTTTATCATAGAAATACTAAAAATATTATCTTATCATATCTATCAGATCTCACTGTCGTAAGTGACCGTTGAGGGATTGAAACCCCTTTATCGCGTTGGTTGCGAGGTTCTTATTTGTTTGTGTAGGTGTGAGGGACTCGTGCGTGATCTCCTACTGGATTGATACCTTGGTTCTCAAAAACTGAGGGAAATACTTACGCTACTTTACTGCATCACCCTTTTCTCTTCAAGGGAAAACCAACGCAGTGCTCAAGAGGTACCAAGAAGGATTTCTGGCGCCGTTGCCGGGGAGATTCATGCCAAGTCAAGTCAAGTCAAGACATACCAAGTACCCATCACAAACTCGTATCCCTCGCATTACATTATTTGCCATTTGCCTCTCGTTTTCCTCTCCCCCACTTCACCCTTGTCGTTTTATTCGCCCTCTCTTTTCCGCTCATCTTCCTTTCGCCATGTCGGAATCAAAAAGGGGTGGGGTTTCTCTCCCGAGTTCTAGCACTTTAGACAATCCTGCTATTCTATCTAAACTCATAAGTAAAGATACTATGGAAAAATCTGCTGGAGTTATCAATGAGAGTCTTAATAATTTTGATGAAGATGATTCCAGAATTTTTCGTTACTTACTCGATGAATCTTTAAAAGATGCTTGGGATAGACTATTAAGGATCCGGGCCAGCTATGTGCCCCAATACCAAATTGAAATTTACTTAAAGAGCTTTTATGTTTCCCTACCTTCTTCGTTTAAGCATGTCTTAGATTATATTTTTCAAGAAGGTTTTCTTGAAGGGGATGCCGTAGATACTTATGAAAAGATGAAGACCATATTTGGGCACCCCATGAATGAGAAAGTTGAATCTACATCTCTTTTGCTCCCCTACCAAAACGAATCTATCAAAGAGATGAAGGCTAGCTTAGATACAAATTTCCGTAACGTGCTTAATCTTTCCTCTACCATTAATAGGCACGTGCTTTATCAAAATAGAAAGATTAATTCCATAGATAATAAGTTTGCTCTTTTCTTCCCTAAAACCAAAGATAGCAATACCTAGATCTATCCTTGCTTTTATGCCTAGCTAGGGGCGTTAAACGATAGCGCTTGTTGGGAGGCAACCCAATTTTATTTTAGTTTTTTGTTTTTTGCTTATGTTTAGGAATAAATATTTGATCTAGCCTCTAGTTACACTTGTTTTTATGTTTTTATTAGTGTTTGTGCCAAGTTAAACCTATAGGATCTTCTTGGATGATAGTTATTTGATCTTGCTGAAAATTTCAAAAACTTTCTGTTGACGAAAACTATTGTTAAAAATCACCAGAACGTGATAAAATATTGATTCCAATTGCTTCTGATCAATAAACGAATTGTCTAGGTCGTCCTATTTTGTTAGGTTTTTTTGAGTTCCAGAAGTTTGCGTTAGTTACAGATTACTACAGACTGTTCTGTTTTTGACAGATTCTATTTTTTCGTGTGTTGTTCGCTTATTTTGATGAATCTATGGCTAGTAAAATAGTTTATAAACCATAGGGAAGTTGGAATACAGTAGGTTTAACACCAATATAAATAAATAATGAGTTCATTACAGTACCTTGAAGTGGTGTTTTGTTTTCTTTTGCTAACGGAGCTCACGAGATTTTCTGCTAAGTTTTGTGTTGTGAAGTTTTCAAGTTTTGGGTAAAAGATTTGATGGATTATGGAACAAGGAGTGGCAAGAGCCTAAGCTTGGGGATGCCCATGGCACCCCAAGATAATCTAAGGACACCAAAAAGCCAAAGCTTGGGGATGCCCCGGAAGGCATCCCCTCTTTCGTCTACTTCCATCGGTAACTTTACTTGGAGCTATATTTTTATTCACCACATGATAAGTGTTTTGCTTGAAGCGTCTTGTCTAGTTTGAGTATTTGATTTTTAGTTTACCACTATTATCCTTGCTGTACACACCTTTTGAGAGAGACCCACATGATTCGGAATTTATTAAAATACTCTATGTGCTTCACTTATACCTTTTGAGCTATATAGTTTTTGCTCTAGTGCTTCACTTATATCTTTTAGAGCACGGTGGTGGATTTGTTTTATAGATACTATTGTTCTCTCATGCTTCACTTATATTATTTTGAGAATCCTACAAAACAGCATGGTAATTTTCTTAAATTGAAAAATTAGTCCTAAAGTAATAGGCATCCAGGACTAGTATTTTTTTTCCTTATGAGTGTGTTGAATACTATGAGAAGTTTGATGCTTGATAATTGTTTTGAGATATGAAGATGGTGATATTAGAGTCATGCTAGTTGAGTAGTTGTGGATTTGAGGAATACTTGTGTTAAAGTTTGTGATTCCCGTAGCATGCACGTATGGTGAACCGTTATGTGATGAAGTCGGAGCATGATTTATTTATTGATTGTCTTCCTTATGAGTGGCGGTCGGGGACGAGCGATGGTATTTTCCTACCAATCTATCCTCCTAGGAGCATGCGCGTAATACTTTGCTTTGATAACTTGTAGATTTTTGCAATAAGTATATGAGTTCTTTATGACTAATGTTGAGTCCATGGATTATACGCACTCTCTTCCTTCCTCCATTGCTAGCCTCTCTAATACCGCGCACTTTTCGCCGGTATCATACACCCACCATATACCTTCCTCAAAACAGCCACCATACCTACCTATTATGGCATTTCCATAGCCATTCCGAGATATATTGCCATGCAAGTTACCACCGTTCCGTTTACTATGACACGCTTCACCATTGTCATATTGCTTTGCATGATCATGTAGTTGACATCGTATTTGTGGCAAAGCCACCGTTCATAATTCTTTCATACATGTCACTCTTGATTCATTGCATATCCCGGTACTCCGCCGGAGGCATTCACCTAGAGTCATATCTTGTTCTAAGTATTGAGTTGTAATTGTTGAGTTGTAAGTAAATAGAAGTGTGATGATCATCATTATTAGAGCATTGTCCCAAGTGAGGAAAGGATGATGGAGACTATGATTCCCCCACAAGTCGGGATGAGACTCCGGACGAAAAAAAAGAGGCCATAAAAAAGAGAGAAAAGGCCCAAATAAAAAAATGAGAGAAAAAGAGAGAAGGGACAATGTTACTATCCTTTTTCCACACTTGTGCTTCAAAGTAGCACCATGATCTTCATGATAGAGAGTCTTCTATGATATCACTTTCATATACTAGTGGGAATTTTTCATTATAGAACTTGGCTTGTATATTCCAATGATGGGCTTCCTCAAAATGCCTTAGGTCTTCGTGAGCAAGCGAGTTGGATGCACACCCACTTAGTTTCTTTTGTTGAGCTTTCATATATTTATAGCTCTAGTGCATCCGTTGCATGGCAATCCCTACTCACTCACATTGATAACTATTGATGGGCATCTCCATACCCCGTTGATACGCCTAGTTGATGTGAGACTATCTTCTCCTTTTTGTCTTCTCCACAACCACCATTCTATTCCACATATAGTGCTATGTCCATGGCTTACGCTCATGTATTGCGTGAAGATTGAAAAAGTTTGAGAACACCAAAAGTATGAAACAATTGCTTGGCTTGTCATCGGGGTTGTGCATGATTTAAATACTTTGTGTGGTGAAGATAGAGCATAGCCAGACTATATGATTTTGTAGGGATAACTTTCTTTGGCCATGTTATTTTGAGAAGACATAATTGCTTGGTTAGTATGCTTGAAGTATTATTATTTTTATGTCAATATTGAACTTTTATCTTGAATCTTTCGGATCCGAATATTCATACCACCATTAAGAGAATTACATTGAAAACTATGCTAAGTAAGCATTCCACATCGAAAATTCTGTTTTTATCATTTACCTACTCGAGGATGAGCAGGAATTAAGCTTGGGGATGCTTGATACGTCTCCAATGTATCTATATTTTTTTATTGTTCCATGCTATATTATATTCTGTTTTGGATGATTAACGGGATTTATTATACACAGTCATATTATTTTGGGACTAACCTATTAACCGGAGGCCGAGCCCGAATTGCTGTTTTTTTTGCTTATTTCAGTGTTTCGCAGAAAAAGAATATCAAACGGAGTCCAAACGGAATGAAACCTTCGGGAACATGATTTTCAGAACGAACATGATCCAGAGGACTTGGAGTCTATGTCAAGAAATCAACCAGGAGAGCAGGAGGCAGGGGGGCGCGCCCTCCACCCTCGTGGGGCCCACGTTGCTCCACCGACATACTTCTTCCTGAAGGAAATATGCCCTAGAGGCAATAATAAAGTTATTATTTATTTCCTTATATCATTATAAATGTTTATTATTCATGCTAGAATTGTATTAACCGGAAACGTAATACTTGTGTGAATACATAGACAAACAGAGTGTCACTAGTATGCCTCTACTTGACTAGCTCGTTAATCAAAGATGGTTATGTTTCCTAGCCATTGACATGGGTTGTCATTTGATTAATGGGGTCACATCATTAGGAGAATGATGTGATTGACTTGACCCATTCCGTTAGCTTAGCACTCGATCGTTTAGTATGTTGCTATTGCTTTTTTCATGACTTATACATGTTCCTATGACTATGAGATTATGCAACTCCCGTTTACCGGAGGAACACTTTGTGTGCTACCAAACGTCACAACGTAATTGGGTGATTATAAAGGTGCTCTACAGGTGTCTCCGAAGGTACTTGTTGGGTTGACGTATTTCGAGCTTAGGATTTGTCACTCCGATTGTCGGAGAGGTATCTCTGGGCCCACTCGGTAATGCACATCACTTAAGCCTTGCAAGCATTGCAACTAATGAGTTAGTTGCGGGATGATGTATTACGGAACGAGTAAAGAGACTTGCCGGTAACGAGATTGAACTAGGTATTGAGATACCGACGATCGAATCTCGGGCAAGTAACATACCGATGACAAAGGGAACAACGTATGTTGTTATGCGGTCTGACCGATAAAGATCTTCGTAGAATATGTGGGAGCCAATATGAACATCCAGGTTCCGCTATTGGTTATTGACCGGAGACATGTCTCGGTCATGTCTACATAGTTCTCGAACCCATAGGGTTTGCACGCTTAACGTTTCGATGACAGTTATATTATGAGTTTATATGTTTTGATGTACCGAAGGTTGTTCGGAGTCCCGGATGTGATCACGGACATGATGAGGAGTCTCGAAATGGTCGAGACATGAAGATTGATATATTGGAAGCCTATATTTGGATATCAGAAGTGTTCTGGGTGAAATCGGGATTTTACCGGAGTACCGGAGGGGTTACCGGAACCCCCTGGGGGTTAATGGGCCATAGTGGGCCTTAGTGGAGAAGAGGAGAGGCGGCCAGGGCAAGGGCCGCGCGCCCCTCCCCCCTAGTCCGAATAGGACAAGGAGAGGGGGGCGCCGCCCCCCCTTTCCTTCTTCTCCTCCACCTCTTTCCCCCTCTTCTCCTAATCCAACAAGGAATAGGGAGGGAGTCCTACTCCCGGTGGGAGTAGGACTCCTCCTGGCGCGCCCCCTCCTGGCCGGCCGCACCTCCCCCCTTGCTCCTTCATATACGGGGGCAAGGGGCACCCTAGAGACACAACAATTGATCGTTTGATCTTTTAGCCGTGTGCGGTGCCCCCCTCCACCATAGTCCACCTCAATAATACTATAGCGGTGCTTAGGCGAAGCCCGGCGTCGGTAGAACATCATCATCGTCACCACGCGCATCGTGCTGACGAAACTCTCCCTCAACACTCGGCTGGATCGGAGTTTGAGGGACGTCATCGGGCTGAACGTGTGCTGAACTCAGAGGTGCCGTGCGTTCGGTACTTGATCGGTCGGATCGTGAAGACGTACGACTACATCAACCGCGTTGTGCTAACACTTCCGCTTTCGGTCTACGAGGGTACGTGGACAACACTCTCCCCTCTCGTTGCTATGCATCACCTTGATCCCGCGTGTGCGTAGGAATTTTTTTGAAATTAATGCGTTCCCCAACAGTGGCATCCGAGCCAGGTTTTATGCGTTGATGTTATATGCACGAGTAGAACACAAGTGAGTTGTGGGCGATATAAGTCATACTGCTTACCAGCATGTCATACTTGTTGGGGAACGTAGTAATTTCAAAAATTTCCTCCGCACACGCAAGATCATGGTGATGCATAACAACGAGAGGGGAGAGTATTGTCTACGTACCCTCGTAGACCGAAAGCGGAAGCGTTTATCAACGCGGTTGATGTAGTCGTACGTCTTCACGATCCTACCGATCCAAGTACCGAACGCACGGCACCTCCGAGTTCTGCACACGTTCAGCTCGATGACGTCCTCGCCTTTCTCGATCCAGCAAGAGGGGCGAAGTAGTAGATGAGTTCCGGCAGCACGACGGCATGGTGACGGTGTTGGTGAAGAACAATCTCCGCAGGGCTTCGCCTAAGCACTACGAAAACTATGACGGAGGATAAACTAGAGGAGACGGGGTTGCCGGCACAGGGCTTGGTGTTTCTTGATGTGTCTTGGGTGCTATCCCTACCCCTCTATTTATATGTTGAGCCTTGGGGTCGAAACTTGGAGTAAAAGCCTTCACAAAGTCGGTTTCACCCGAAAGGCAAGAGTCCTTCTCGGACTCCAGGGCCAGACGCCAGGGATCCTGGCGTCTGGCCCCTGGACTCCGCAAAACTTCCTTTTTCGCTTTCCAAAAACCTCGTGGGCTTTCCCCTTTGGCCCAGATAAAGTGTTCTCGTGCCCAAACATTTCGGGAAACATCCGGAACCCCTTCTGATGGATTCCGGAACCTTTCCGGAGATCAAACACTACTATCCACATATCAATCTTTACTTCCGGACCATTCCGGAGTTCCTCGTCATATCCGTGATCTCATCCAAAACACCGAACAACATTCGGTCACCAACATACATAACTCATAGTACTATATCGCCAATGAATGTTAAGCGTGCGGACCCTACGGGTTCGAGAACTATGTAGACATGACCGAGACACCTCTCTGGTCAATAACCAATAGCGGGACCTGGATGCCCATATTGGCTCCTACATATTCTACGAAGATCTTTATCGGTCAGACCGCATAACAACATACGTTGTTCCCTTTGTCATCGGTATGTTACTTGCCCGAGATTCGATCGTTGGTATCTCAATACCTAGTTCAATCTCATTTACCGGCAAGTCTCATTACTTGTTCCGTAATACATCATCCGCAACTAACTCATTAGTTATAATGCTTGCAATGCTTATAGTGATGTGCATTACCGAGTGGGCCCAGAGATACCTCTCCGACAATCGGAGTGACAAATCCTAATCTCGAAATACGCCAACCCAACAAGTACCTTCGGAGACACCTGTAGAGCACCTTTATAATCACCCAGTTACGTTGTGACGTTTGGTAGCACACAAAGTGTTCCTTCGGTAAACGGGAGTTGCATAATCTCATAGTCATAGGAACATGTATAAGTCATGAAGAAAGCAATAGCAACATACTAAACGATCAAGTGCTAAGCTAAAGGAATGGGTCAAGTCAATCACATCATTCTCCTAATGATGTGTTCCCGTTAATCAAATGACAACTCATGTCTATGGCTAGGAAACATAACCATCTTTGATCAACGAGCTAGTCAAGTAGAGGCATACTAGTGACACTCTATTTGTCTATGTATTCACACAAGTATTATGTTTCCGGTTAATACAATTCTAGCATGAATAATAAACATTTATCATGAAATAAGGAAATATATAATAACTTTATTATTGCCTCTAGGGCATATTTCCTTCAGTCTCCCACTTGCACTAGAGTCAATAATCTAGTTCACATCGCCATGTGATTTAACACCAATAGTTCACATCAGCATGTGATTAACACCCATAGTTCACATCGTCATGGGACCAACACCCAAAGTGTTTACTAGAGTCAATAATCTAGTTCACATCGCTATGTGATTAACACCCAAAGAGTACTAAGGTGCGATCATGTTTTTCTTGTGAGATAATTTTAGTCAACGGGTCTGCCACATTCAGATCCGTATGTATTTTGCAAATTTCTATGTCAACAATGCTCTGCACGGAGCTACTCTAGCTAATTTCTCCCACTTTCAATATGTATCCAGATTGAGACTTAGAGTCATCTGGATCAGTGTCAAAAACTTGCATCGACGTAACCCTTTATGACGAACCTTTTTGTCACCTCCATAATCGAGAAACATATCCTTATTCCTTTAAGGATAATTTTGACCGATGTCCAGTGATCTACTCCTAGATCACTATTGTACTCCCTTGCAAAAATCAGTGTAGGGTATACAATATATCTGGTACACAGCATGGCATACTTTATAAAACCTATGGCCAAGGCATAGGGAATGACTTTCATTCTCTTTCTATCTTGTGCCGTGGTCGGGCTTTGAGTCTTACTCAATTTCACACCTTGTAACACAGGCAAGAACTCTTTCTTTGACTCTTCCATTTTGAACTACTTCAAAATCTTGTCAAGGTATGTACTCATTGAAGAAACTTATCAAGCATTTTGATCTATCTCTATAGATCTTGATGCTCAATATGTAAGCAGCTTCACCGAGGTCTTTTTTTTGAAAAAATTCCTTTCAAACACTCCTTTATGCTTTGCAGAATAATTCTACATTATTTCCGATCAACAATATGTCATTCACATATACTTATCAGAAATGTTGTAGTGCTCCCACTCACTTTCTTGTAAATACAGGCTTCTGCGCAAGTCTGTATAAAACTATATGCTTTGATCAACTTATGAAAACGTATATTCCAACTCCGAGATGCTTGCACCAGTCCATAGATGGATCGCTAGAGCTTGCATATTTTGTTAGCACCTTTAGGATTGACAAAACCTTCTGGTTGCATCATATACAACTCTTCTTTAATAAATCCATTAAGGAATGCAGTTTTGTTTATCCATTTGCCAGATTTCATAAAATGCGGCAATTGCTAACATGATTCGGACAGACTTAAGCATAGATACGAGTGAGAAACTCTCATCGTAGTCAACACCTTGAACTTGTCGAAAACCTTTTGCGACAATTCTAGCTTTGTAAATAGTAACACTACTATCAGCGTCCGTCTTCCTCTTGAAGATCCATTTAATCTCAATGGCTCGTCGATCATTGGACAAGTCAATCAAAGTCCATACTTTGTTCTCATACATGGATCCCATCTCAGATTACATGGCCTCAAGCCATTTTGTGGAATCTGGGCTCACCATCGCTTCTCCATAGTTCGTAGGTTCGTCATGGTCTAGTAACATAACCTCCAGAACAGGATTACCGTACCACTCTGGTGCGGATCTTACTCTGGTTGACCTACGAGGTTCAGTAACAACTTGATCTGAAGTTTCGTGATCATCATCATTAACTTCCTCACTAATTGGTATAGACGTCACAGGAACCGGTTTCTGTGATGAACTACTTTCCAATAAGGGAGCAGGTACGGTTATCTCATCAAGTTCTACTTTCCTCCCACTCACTTCTTTCGAGAGAAACTCCTTCTCTAGAAAGGATCCATTCTTAGCAACGAATGTTTTGCCTTCGGATCTGTGATAGAAGGTGTACCCAACAGTCTCCTTTGGGTATCCAATGAAGACACATTTCTCCGATTTGGGTTTGAGCTTATCAGGTTGAAGCTTTTTCACATAAGCTTCGCAGCCCCAAACTTTAAGAAACGACAACTTTGGTTTCTTGCCAAACCACAGTTCATACGGCGTCGTCTCAACGGATTTCGATGGTGCCCTATTTAACGTGAATGCAGCCGTCTCTAAAGCATAACCCCAAAATGATAGCGGTAAATCAGTAAGGGACATCATAGATCGCACCATATCTAGTAAAGTACGATTACGACGTTCGGACACACCATTACGCTGTGGTGTTCCGGGTGGCGTGAGTTGCGAAACTATTCCACATTGTTTCAAATGTAGACCAAACTCGTAACTCAAATATTCTCCTCCACGATCAGATCGTAGAAACTTTATTTTCTTGTTACGATGATTTTCAACTTCACTCTGAAATTCTTTGAACTTTTCAAATGTTTCAGACTTATGTTTCATTAAGTAGATATACCCATATCTGCTTAAATCATCTGTGAACGTGAGAAAATAACGATATCCGCCGCGAGCCTCAACATTCATCGGACCACATACATCTGTATGTATGATTTCCAACAAATCTGTTGCTCACTCCATAGTTCCGGAGAACGGAGTCTTAGTCATCTTGCCCATCAGGCATGGTTCGCAAGCATCAAGTGATTCATAATCAAGTGATTCCAAAATCCCATCAGCATGGTGTTTTTTCATGCGCTTTACACCAATATGACCTAAACGGCAATGCCACAAATAAGTTGCACTATCATTATTAACTTTACATCTTTTGGCTTCAATATTATGAATATGTGTATCACTACGATCGAGATCCAACAAACCATTTTCATTGGGTGTATGACCATAGAAGGTTTTATTCATGTAAACAGAACAACAATTATTCTCTAACTTAAATGAATAACCGTATTGCAATAAACATGATCAAATCATATTCATGCTCAACGCAAACACCAAATAACACTTATTTAGGTTTAACACTAATCCTGAAAGTATAGGGAGTGTGCGATGATGATCATATCAATCTTGGAACTACTTCCAACACACATCGTCACCTCACCCTCAACTAGTCTGTATTTATTCTGTAACTCCTGTTTCGAGTTACTATTTTTTAGCAACCGAACAAGTATCAAATACCCAAAGGCTACTATAAACACTAGTAAGGTACACATCAATAACCTGTATATCAAATATACCCTTGTTCACTTTGCCATCCTTCTTATCCGCCAACTCTTGGGGCAGTTCCGCTTCTAGTGACCAGTCCCTTTGCAGTAGAAGCACTTAGTCTCAGGCTTAGGTCCAGACTTGGGCTTCTTCACTTGAGCAGCAACTTGCTTGCCATTCTTCTTGAAGTTCCCCTTCTTCCCTTTGCCCTTTTCTTGAAACTAGTGGTCTTGTTAATCATCAACACTTGATGCTCTTTCTTGACTTCTACCTTCATCGATTTCATCATCATGAAAAGCTCGGGAATCATTTTCGTCATCCCTTGCATACTATAGTTCATCACGAAGTTCTACTAGAGAATTCTGTCAATCACTATCTTATCTGGAAGATTAACTCCCACTTGATTCAAGCGATTGTAGTACCCAGACAATCTGAGCACATGCTCACTGCTTGAGCTATTCTCCTCCATCTTTTAGCTATAGAACTTGTTGGAGACTTCATATCTCTCAACTCGGGTATTTGCTTGAAATATTAAATTGAACTCCTGGAACATCTCATATGGTCCATGACGTTCAAAACATCTTTGAAGTCCCGATTCTAAGCAGTTAAGCATGGTGCACTAAGCTAAACTATCAAGTAGTCATCATATTGAGCTAGCCAAACGTTCATAACGTCTGCATCTGCTCCTGCAATAGGTCTGTCACCTAGCGGTGCATCAAGGACATAATTCTTCCGTGCAGCAATGAGGATAAACCTCAGATCACGGATCCAATCCGCATCATTGCTACTAACATATTTCAACTTAGTTTTCTCTAGGAACATATCAAAAATAAAACAGGGGAGCTAAACGCGAGCTATTGATCTACAACATTGATATGCTAATACTACCAGGACTAAGTCCATGATAAATTAAAGTTCAATTAATCATATTACTTAAGAACTCCCACTTAGATAGACATCTCTCTAATCATCTAAGTGATCACGTGATCCAAATCAACTAAACCATAACCGATCATCACGTGAAATGGAGTAGTTTTTAATGGTGAACATCACTATGTTGATCATATCTACTATATGATTCACACTCGACCTTTCGGTCTCAGTGTTCCAAGGCCATATCTGCATATGCTAGGCTCGTCAAGTTTAACTTGAGTATTCTGCGTGTGCAAAATTGGCTTGCACCCGTTGTAGATGGACGTAGAGCTTATCACACCCAATCATCACGTGGTGTCTGGGCACGACGAACTTTGGCAACAGTGCATGCTAGGGAGAACACTTTTATCTTGAAATTTAGTGAGAGATCATCTTATAATGCTACCGTCAATCAAAGCAAGATAAGATGCATAAAAGATAAACATCACATGCAATCAATATAAGTGATATGATATGGCCATCATCATCTTGTGCTTGTGATCTCCATCTCCGAAGCAACGTCCTGATTACCATCTTCACCGGCGCGACACCTTGATCTCCATCGTAGCATCGTTGTTGTCTCGCCAATCTTATGCTTCTACGACTATCGCTACCGCTTAGTGATAAAGTAAAGCATTACAGGGCGATTGCATTGCATACAATAAAGCGACAACCATATGGCTCCTGCCAGTTGCCAATAACTCAGTTACAAAACATGATCATCTCATACAATAAAATATAGCATCATGCCTTGACCATATCACATCACAACATGCCCTGCAAAAACAAGTTAGACGTCCTCTACTTTGTTGTTACAAATTTTACGTGGCTGCTACGGGCTTAGCAAGAACCGTTCTAACCTACGCATCAAAACCACAACGATAGTTTGTCAACTTGGTGTTGTTTTAACCTTCGCAAGGACCGGGCGTAGCCACACTCAGTTCAACTAAAGTTGGAGAAACTGACACCCGCCAGCCACCTATGTGCAAAGCACGTCGGTAGAACCAGCCTCGCGTAAGCGTACATGTAATGTCGGTCCAGGCCGCTTCATCCAACAATACTACCGAACCAAAGTATGACATGCTGGTAAGCAATATGACTTATATCGCCCACAACTCACTTGTGTTCTACTCGTGCATATGACATTTACGCATAAAACCAGGCTCGGATGCCACTGATGGGGAACGTAGTAATTTCAAAAATTTCCTACGCACACGCAAGATCACGGTGACGCATAGCAACGAGAGGGGAGAGTATTGTCTACGTACCCTCGTAGACCGAAAGCGGAAGCGTTTATCAACGCAGTTGATGTAGTCGTACGTCTTCACGATCCTACCGATCCAAGTACCGAACGCAGGGCACCTCCGAGTTCTGCACACGTTCAGCTCAATGACGTCCTCGCCTTTCTCGATCCAGCAAGAGGGGCAAAGTAGTAGATGAGTTCCGGCAGCACGACGACGTGGTGACGGTGTTGGTTAAGAACAATCTCCGCAGGGCTTCGCCTAAGCACTACGAAAACTATGACGGAGGATAAAATAGAGGAGACGGGGTTGCCGACACATGGCTTGGTGTTTCTCGGTGTGTCTTGGGTGCTAGCCCTACCCCTCTATTTATATATTGAGCCTTGGGGTCGAAACTTGGAGTAAAAGCCTCCACAAAGTCGGTTTCACCCGAAAGGCAAGAGTCCTTCTCGGACTCCAGGGCCAGATGCCAGGGTTCCCGGCGTCTGGACCCAGACGCCAGTTCCCGGCGTCTGGACCCAGACGCCAGGGTTCCCGGCGTCTGGACCCAGACGCCAGGGACCCTGGCGTCTGGCTCCTGGACTCTGCAAAACTACCTTTTGCGCTTTCCAAAAACCTCGTGGGCTTTCCCCTTTGGCCCAGATAAAGTGTTCTCGTGCCCAAACATTTCGGGAAACATCCGGAACCCCTTCCGATGGATTCCAGAACCTTTCCGGAGATCAAACACTACTATCCACATATCAATCTTTACTTCCGGACCATTCCGGAGTTCCTCGTCATATCCGTGATCTCATCCAAAACTCCGAACAACATTCGGTCACCAACATACATAACTCATAGTACTATATCGTGAACGAACGTTAAGCGTGCGGACCCTATGGGTTCGAGAACTATGTAGACATGACCGAGACACCTCTCTGGTCAATAACCAATAGCGGGACCTGGATGCCCATATTGGCTCCTACATATTCTACGAAGATCTTTATCGGTCAGACCGCATAACAACATACATTGTTCCCTTTGTCATCGGTATGTTACTTGCCCGAGATTCTATCGTCGGTATCTCAATACCTAGTTCAATCTCATTTACCAGCAAGTCTCTTTACTTGTTCTGTAATACATCATCCTGCAACTAACTCATTAGTTACAATGCTTGCAAGGCTTATAGTGATGTGCATTACCGAGTGGGCCCAGAGATACCTCTCCGACAATCGGAGTGACAAATCATAATCTCGAAATATGCCAACCCAACAAGTACCTTCGGAGACACCTGTAGAGCTTCTTTATAATCACCCAGTTACGTTGTGACGTTTGGTAGCAAACAAAGTGTTCCTCTGGTAAACGGGAGTTGCATAATCTCATAGTCATAGGAACATGTATAAGCCATGAAGAAAGCAATAGCAACATACTAAACGATCAAGTGCTAAGCTAACGGAATGGGTCAAGTCAATCACATCATTCTCCTAATGATGTGATCCCGTTAATCAAATGACAACTCATGTCTATGGCTAGGAAACATAACCATCTTTGCTCAACGAGCTAGTCAAGTAGAGGCATACTAGTGACACACTGTTTGTCTATGTATTCACACAAGTATTATGTATCCGGTTAATACAATTCTAGCATGAATAATAATCATTTATCATGAAATAAGTAAATATATAATAACTTTATTATTGCCTCTAGGGCATATTTCCTTCAATACTTTGGTTCGGCGGTATTGTTGGATGAAGCGGCCTGGACCGACATTACGCGTACGCTTACGCGAGACTGGTTCTGCCGACGTGCTTTGCACAAAGGTGGCTGGCGGGTGTCAGTTTCTCCAACTTTAGTTGAACCGAGTGTGGCTACGCCCGGTCCTTGAGAAGGTTAAAACATCACCAACTTGACAAACTACCGTTGTGGTTTTTGATGCGTAGGTAAGAACGGTAGCGTGGAGGAGGTAGAAGCTCAGCCAGATGCAGTAATAGGTAAGTTTTTGGTTAAGTCATTTACTGCACTCGTTCTTTTTGATACTGGTGCATCGCATTCATACATATCAAGGGGATTTGTGGATAAGTATAAACTGCCAACCCAAGCCCTTAGGTCACCCATATTAGTAACCTCGCCAGGAGCAGACTATATGGCTAGTTTATGGTGTGATCGGTTACCATTGAGGATTGGTAACTATGTGTTTCCCTCGGACCTAATAGTACTGGAATCGCAAGGATTGGATGTGATATTAGGCATGGATTGGTTATCAAAGTATGGAGGGAACATTGAGTGTGCCAGTAAGACGATTTTGCTTACCACCCCAGAAGGAAGAAGGATTAAGTATGTATCCCGGCATATGCCGAAGAGGACTCAGGTGAATTCCTTATTAGGAGTTGTACAGGAGGAAGTACCAGTGGTGAAGGATTTCCCTGACGTATTTCCAGAAGAGTTGCCAGGCATGCCACCGGATAGAGACATTGAGTTTCTAATTGAACTTTTGCCAGGCACATGACCAATATCTAAGAGACCGTACAGGATGCCCGCAAAAGATTTGGAGGAAATTAAGAAGCAGATTAAGGAGTTACTGGATAAAGGCTATATTCGCCCAAGTTCGTCACCTTGGGGATCACCCGTACTTCTAGTGGAGAAGAAAGATGGATCATTGAGGATGGTTGTTGATTATCGAGGATTGAACGAAGTGACCATCAAGAACAAGTACCCACTGCCAATGATCAATGATTTGTTTGACCGCTTACAAGGAGCTAAGGTATTTTCCAAGATCGATCTACGATCAGGATACCATCAATTAAAGATTCGAGAGCAGGATATACCTAAGACGACTTTTACCACCAGGTATGGGCTATATGAGTATACCGTTATGTCATTTGGCCTGACTAACGCACCTGCCTATTTCATGAACCTGATGAACAAAGTGTTTATGGAGTTTTTGGATAAGTTCGTCGTGGTGTTCATTGATGATATTTTGATCTACTCAAAGAATGAAGAGGAGCATAAGGAGCATTTGCGTTTGGTACTTGAGAAGCTCAGAGAACATCAGTTATACGCCAAGTTCAGCAAATGTGAGTTTTGGCTGAAGGAAGTTGGATTCCTCAGACATGTTATATCCGGAGAAGGAATAGCAGTAGACCTCGCCAAAGTTGACACAGTAACAAGCTGGGAATCACCCACGTCTGTTGGAGAGATCCGGAGTTTTCTTGGACTTGCAGGATACTACCGGAGGTTCATTGAGAATTTCTCGAAGATTGCTAAGCCCATGACAGAGCTGTTAAAGAAGGACACCAAGTTCAATTGGACTGAGGATTGTGAAGCTAGTTTTCAGGAGTTGAAGAAACGTTTGGTTACATCACCAGTGTTGATTTTGCCAGACCAACGCAAGGATTATGAAGTTTATTGTGACGCTTCTCGTCGAGGACTTGGAGAAGTGCTTATGCAGGAAGGAAGAGTTGTTTCATATGCTTCACGGCAACTTAAACCCCATGAGAAGAATTATGCCACGCATGATCTGGAGTTAGCAGCCGTAGTGCATGCGTTGAAGACATGGAGACATTTTCTCATCGGAAATTACTGTGAGGTGTACACGGATCACAAGAGTTTGAAGTACATTTTCACGCAAAAGGAGTTGAATCTCAGGCAAAGGAGATGGTTGGAGCTCATTAAGGATTATGATATGAGATTGCATTATCACCCAGGGAAGGCTAACATAGTAGCTGATGCGTTGAGCCGCAAGAGCCATGTCAACACCCTCATGACCGGAGAGTTACCGGAATTATTAGCCGAGGATTTTCGCGAGCTATGTTTGGAGATAGTTCCAAGAGGATATTTAGCAACATTGGAGATTCAGTCTACCCTGATGGAAAAGATCAGAGAAGCTAAGAAGACAGACAAGGAGATTGACGAGATAAAGGAAAGAATGAGCAAAGGAAAAGCCAAGGGATTTCGTGAGGATGAGCACGATACCTTATGGTTTGAGGACCGCGTTTACGTGCCCAATGATTCGGAGATCAGGAAGTTGATCTTGGAAGAGGCCCATGATTCACCGTATTCAATTCACCCAGGAAATACCAAGATGTATTTGGATTTGAAGGATACTTTCTGGTGGACCGGAATGAAGAAGGATATTGCGGAGTATGTAGCAGTTTGTGATGTATGTCAGAGAGTAAAGGCAGAGCATCAGATGCCAGCAGGATTGCTACAGCCATTGCCGATACCCGAATGGAAGTGGGATAAACTAGGCATGGATTTTATCACGGGATTGCCCAGGACTCGTTCAGGCTATGACTCAATATGGGTTGTAGCCGATCGTTTGACGAAAGTAGCTCATTTCACCCCAGTGAAGACCACTTACACCAGTGCTAAGTTGGCAAAGATATACATGACCAGAATCGTATGTTTGCATGGAGTTCCAAGGACCATTGTATTAGATAGAGGAACCCAGTTTACCTCGAAGTTTTGGAATCAGTTACATGAAACTTTGGGAACCAGGCTAGAATTCAGTACAGCTTTTCACCCACAGACAGATGGACAGACCGAGAGAGTCAATCAGATTTTGGAAGATATGCTGAGAGCTTGTGCGCTAGATTATGGATCTAGTTGGGACGACAATTTGCCATATGCAGAGTTTTCTTACAACAACAGTTATCAAACCAGTTTGAAGATGGCCCCTTTCGAAGCTTTGTACGGAAGGAGGTGTAGGACACCATTGTTATGGGACGAAGTTGGAGACCGCCAGTTGTTTGGACCAGACTTGATTAAGGAATCAGAACAGAAAGTGAAGTTGATTCGCGATAGGCTCAAGGTAGCCCAGTCCAGGCAGAAGAGTTATGCGGATTCTAAACGTAAGGAGATAGTTCACGAAGTCGGAGACAGAGTTTATCTTCGAGTATCACCACTTCGAGGAGTGAAGCGCTTTGGAGTTAAAGGAAAATTAGCGCCACGTTTTGACGGACCATACAAAATTTTGGAACGTATGGGAGAAGTTGCTTACAAGCTGGAATTGCCTGAAGGGTTGTTAGGAGTTCATGATGTATTTCACGTTTCTCAGTTGAAGAAGTGCCACGCAGATATGGCCGATATACCACTGAGAGATACAGTGCCACTGGAAGCGATTCAGCTGGAAAGTGATTTGACCTATGAGGAGAAACCAGTTAAGATTCTCGAGTATGCCAGCCGAGTCACCCGCAGCAAGGTTATCAAGTTCTGCAAAGTTCAGTGGAGTCACCACACTGAAGATGAAGCCACCTGGGAGCGAGAGGAAGATCTACGGAAGAACCACTCTCACCTATTTTCTAGCCAACCCGAATCTCGAGGGCGAGATTCATCTTAAGGGGGTAGGTTTGTAACATCCCAAATTTTCAATTTGGAATGTTATACATTAGATCATCATTGCATAGCATATTTTATTGCATTTTGGCAACTCCTCAAAAATCCTAAGCAACTCAAGGACCCTCGGAGAGAGTTGGGGATTTTTCCCGGTATTCATATTCGATTTTTATCAAATAATAAAAACGAGGATTTTTTGTTTTAATTATTTTTCTCTCCGAAAAATATTTCATATTAAAATAAATGAGAGGAGAAAATATGACTTCTCCAAAATAAATGAAATATTGGAGGAAAAATATTAAAATCAAATATTTGATTTTATTCGGATTTTATTTGCAATTTTAATTGCATTAGCAAAATTGCACGTTTTCAAAACTGCATTTTTGGGCAAGAAAATGTTCATCTCGTTCTAATTATTTTAATTAGACGGTGAAAATTTGTTTTGGCATTTTTGGATTTTTATTTATTTTTCTACGCTTTTTTTTATGTTCGGCGAAATTATTAAAAAAAAACGCCCGAGCGCGCCGACTGGGCCGAAGCCCAGCCGACGGCCCAGCTGCCCCGCCCGATTCGTCTCCCTCCTGGAGACCGCCGCCGCCCGAGTCCCAGTCGGGGACGACGCCGCCGCCGCCTTGCCCCCTCCCCCACGGCACCCCCCTCCCCTCTTTAAATACCCCCGACCCCACCGCCTCTTCCCACCTCACCCTGACCTGCCCCGCCGCCAGAAGCCGCCGCCGGAGCCGCCCGACCCCGCCGCCGAAGGAGCCGCCGCCCGAAGCCCCGTACGCTGCCGCCCGCCGCCCCTCGACGTCGCCCGTCGCCTCCCCGAGCCCCACCGCCCCTCGCCGCACCCCCCGAGCCCCGCCGTAGCCCGTCCCGAGCCCCGTCGGAGTTGCCCCGACGAGGTAGCCGCAGCCGCCTCCGACCGTCCGGTTTTTTTCAAAAACCGCCTCGGTTTATTTTATTTTTCGAAACCCTAGGTTTATTTTTTTCTAGATCGATTTATTTTTTGGGTTTAATTAATTAGTGAACGTTCACCGATCTGTTCGTTTTAACGAACGTGTTCGTCGGTTAGTCGCTGTTAACGAACGTCCGTTCGTTTAACTGTTCGTCAGTTTTCTTTTTCGTCGGTTTTTCCGCGATTATTCCAGATCGCGATTTCTGATCAGATTTCCGTTCTGGTTTATCTTTTCGCTCGTTTATCAGAATCAGGCGATTCAAGCGCCTAGAGTTTCGTCTCGAAATTCTCTTTCCGTTTAACCTACTCAAACAAGTTTTTGGTACTGTAAAATTTGACCTAGATCCAGATTAGTAAACGAAGCTTGTTTCTTTCGCCGTTTGACTTTCGTTGCTTCGTTCGATTTGTTTCTTTTTTTTTGCAAACCGGAGTTCTTAAGTTGAACTTTCTGGTTAGATATTTTATTTGAGTTTTACCTGTGCATTTGATGAGTGCGTATTGTATGCTTGTTTGTTTGCGATAGAGTACCCGGAGTGCGCCGCTTGCTACTTCGAATCTCTAAGTTTCACGGATCATCAGCAAGGCAAGTAACACTTTGATCATACCTCTTTTACTACCCAGTTTTATTGCATTATACAAATCCTCAAACATTGCATGGTTAGGATCTAATTAAATTGTGGGTATTGGGAAGTAGTTGAGGTAGTACCTATTACCTGTTTATTATCAAACCCTTGGGAGTTACTTCTACGTTTGCTTATATTGCTATGCTATGCTAGTAGACGTGGATTGGGTTTGAGTGTATCCATGACAGATGTGAGATTGTTAATATATGGTTACACTTAAGGTGGCAACTAAAACTCACATCTGGGTGGATTGAGGTACCTGGATATTCCAGGATTGCCTGTTTTTCTAAGGACCGCCACCCAGGCTCAAAGGGATCATGAGATTATTCTTGCTAGAAACTTCCGTGTGCAGCCGCAAGCTATTATGGGCTCTAGCATAGCTGATTAAGTTGTGTGAGCTCTCAAAGAGGTAGACTAGCAGATGTAGGGGTTGTAGGTGGTACTGTCTACCCGGAGTAGAGAGTTAACGCTTCTGAAAGACTGTGTCTCGGTCATCCGTTTCTCAAACACCATGAAGTGCGAGAATCCCAACGGAGGAGATCGAGTCTTGTGGGGAAAAGTGCACAAACCTCTGCAGAGTGTATAAACTAATCATGGTTAGCCGTGTCCCCGGTTATGGACATCTTGAGTATCTAGTACTTGGATTATCATGTGAATCTCATCACCATGTTACTTTAATTAATTTTGTTGGGTTAATGATGATACTTAATTGGGATGGAGAATGCTGTCAACCATTCTCAATGTTCAACAACCACCATGATAGTTAAATAAAATTTATTCCTTTGTAGTAGGGAAAAAATTGGCTTTTCGCAAAACTGTAACCATATAGCCTTCTACCAGCCAAATATGCATGTAGTGATAGCATCATTCTGTTCATTACTCTCTATGTGTTATTTTGCCAGCATATTCCATGTGCTGACCCGTTTCGGGCTGCAACGTTTCATGTTGCAGACTTTTCAGATGATGAGTAAGGTGCCTTAGGTCGTGGTCTTATACTCAGTGATGCCGTTGGAGTTGATGGACTCACTTATCTTCCATGTCTTCCGCTGTTATCGTATTTAGATGGCCTTAAGCCATATTTACCATACTTATTCTCTTTTGAGATACTCGTTGTAATAAGTGTGTGATTGCTACTCTTTTATAAATCCTCCATTTGTACTGTGCGTGTCAGCATTACTGATCCAGGGATGACACTGGTGCACAGCAGCACAGACTGTTTGAGGTATGGTCGCTACAATAGGTCTGTCACCTAGCGGTGCATCAAGGACATAATTTTCCTGTGCAGCAATGAGGATAAACCTCAGATCACGGATCCAATCCGCATCATTGCTACTAACATCTTTCAACTTAGTTTTCTCTAGGAACATATCAAAAATAAAACAGGGGAGCTAAACGCGAGCTATTGATCTACAACATTGATATGCTAATACTACCAGGACTAAGTTCATGATAAATTAAAGTTCAATTAATCATATTACTTAAGAACTCCCACTTAGATAGACATCTCTCTAATCATCTAAGTGATCATGTGATCCAAATCAACTAAACCATAACCGATCAACACGTGAAATGGAGTAGTTTTCAATGGTGAACATCACTATGTTGATCATATCTACTATATGATTCACACTCGACCTTTCGGTCTCAGTGTTCCAAGGCCATATCTGCATATGCTAGGCTCGTCAAGTTTAACCTGAGTATTCTGCGTGTGCAAAACTGGCTTGCACCCGTTGTAGATGGACGTAGAGCTTATCACACCCAATCATCACGTGGTGTCTGGGCACGACGAACTTTGGCAACGGTGCATACTCAGGGAGAACACTTTTATCTTGAAATTTAGTGAGAGATCATCTTATAATGCTACCGTCAATCAAAGAAAGATAAGATGCATAAAAGATAAACATCACATGCAATCAATATAAGTGATATGATATGGCCATCATCATCTTGTGCTTGTGATCTCCATCTCCGAAGCACCGTCCTGATTACCATCTTCACCGGCGTGACACCTTGATCTCCATGGTAGCATCGTTGTTGTCTCGCCAATCTTATGCTTCTACGACTATCGCTACCGCTTAGTGATAAAGTAAAGCATTACAAGGCGATTGCATTGCATACAATAAAGCGACAACCATATGGCTCCTGCCAGTTGCCAATAACTCGGTTACAAAACTTGATCATCTCATACAATAAAATATAGCATCATGCCTTGACCATATCACATCACAACATGCCCTGCAAAAACAAGTTAGATGTCCTCTACTTTGTTGTTGCAAATTTTACGTGGCTGCTACAGGCTTAGCAAGAACCGTTCTTACCTACGCATCAAAACCACAACGATAGTTTGTCAAGTTGGTGCTGTTTTAACCTTCGCAAGGACCGGGCATAGCCACACTCGGTTCAACTAAAGTTGGAGAAACTGACACCCGCCAGCCACCTGTGTGCAAAGCACGTCGGTAGAACCAGTCTCGCCTAAGCGTACGTGCAATGTCGGTCCAGGCCGCTTCATCCAACAATACCGCCGAACCAAAGTATGACATGCTGGTAAGCAGTATGACTTATATCGCCCACAACTCACTTGTGTTCTACTCGTGCATATGACATCTACGCATAAAACCAGGCTTGGATGCCACTGATGGGGAACGTAGTAATTTCAAAAATTTCCTACGCACACGCAAGATCATGGTGATGCATAGCAACGAGAGGGGAGAGCATTGTCTACGTACCCTCGTAGACCGAAAGCGGAAGTGTTTATCAATGCGGTTGATGTAGTCGTACGTCTTCACGATCCTACCGATCCAAGTACCGAACGCACGGCACCTCCGAGTTCTGCACACGTTCAGCTCAATGACGTCCTCGCCTTTCTCGATCCAGCAAGAGGGGCGAAGTAGTAGATGAGTTTCGGCAGCATGACGACGTGGTGATGGTGTTGGTGAAGAACAATCTCCGCAGGGCTTCGCCTAAGCACTACGAAAACTATGACTGAGGATAAACTAGAGGAGACGGGGTTGCCGACACATGGCTTGGTGTTTCTCGATGTGTCTTGGGTGCTAGCCCTACCCCTCTATTTATATGTTGAGCCTTGGGGTCGAAACTTGGAGTAAAAGCCTCCAAAAAGTCGGTTTCACCCGAAAGGCAAGAGTCCTTCTCGGACTCCAGGGCCAGACGCCAGGGTTCCCGGCGTCTGGACCCAGACGCCAGGGTTCCCGGCATTTGGACCTTTTTTTCTGGACCCAGACGCCAGGGACCCTGGCGTGTGGCCCCTGGACTCCGCAAACCTACCTTTTGCGCTTTCCAAAAACCTTGTGGGCTTTCCCCTTTGGCCCAGATAAAGTGTTCTCGTGCCCAAACATTTCGGGAAACATCCGGAACCCCTTCCGATGGATTCCGGAACCTTTCCGGAGATCAAACACTACTATCCACATATCAATCTTTACTTCCGGACCATTCCGGAGTTCCTCGTCATATCCGTGATCTCATCCAAAACTCCGAACAACATTCGGTCACCAACATAGATAACTCATAGTACTATATCGTCAACGAACGTTAAGCGTGCGGACCCTACGGGTTCGAGAACTATGTAGACATGACCGAGACACCTCTCTGGTCAATAACCAATAGCGGGACCTGGATGCCCATATTGGCTCCTACATATTCTACGAAGATCTTTATCGGTCAGACCGCATAACAACATACGTTGTTCCCTTTGTCATCGGTATGTTACTTGCCCGAGATTCGATCGTCGGTATCTCAATACCTAGTTCAATCTCGTTTACCGGCAAGTCTCTTTACTTGTTCCGTAATACATCATCCTGCAACTAACTCATTAGTTACAATGCTTGCAAGGCTTATAGTGATGTGCATTATCGAGTGGGCCCAGAGATACCTCTCCGACAATCGGAGTGACAAATCATAATCTCGAAATATGCCAACCCAACAAGTACCTTCGGAGACACCTGTAGAGCACCTTTATAATCACCCAGTTATGTTGTGACGTTTGGTAGCACACAAAGTGTTCCTCCGGTAAACGGGAGTTGCATAATCTCATAGTCATAGGAACATGTATAAGTCATGAAGAAAGCAATAGCAACATACTAAACGATCAAGTGCTAAGCTAACGGAATGGGTCAAGTCAATCACATCATTCTCCTAATGATGTGATCCCGTTAATCAAATGACAACTCATGTCTATGGCTAGGAAACATAACCATCTTTGCTCAACGAGCTAGTCAAGTAGAGGCATACTAGTGACACTATTTTTGTCTATGTATTCACACAAGTATTATGTATCCGGTTAATACAATTCTAGCATGAATAATAAACATTTATCATGAAATAAGGAAATATATAATAACTTTATTATTGCCTCTAGGGCATATTTCCTTCAATACTTTGGTTCGGCGGTATTGTTGGATGAAGCGGCCCGGACCGACATTACGCGTACGCTTACGCGAGACTGGTTCTGCCGACGTGCTTTGCACAAAGGTGGCTGGCGGGTGTCAGTTTCTCCAACTTTAGTTGAACCGAGTGTGACTACGCCCGGTCCTTGCGAAGGTTAAAACATCACCAACTTGACAAACTATCGTTGTGGTTTTTGATGCGTAGGTAAGAACGGTTCTTGCTAAGCCCGTAGCAGCCACTTAAAATTTGCAACAACAAAGTAGAGGACGTCTAACTTGTTTTTGCAGGGCATGTTGTGATGTGATATGGTCAATACATGATGCTAAATTTTATTGTATGAGATGATCATGTTTTGTAACCGAGTTATCGGCAACTGGCAGGAGCCATATGGTTGTCACTTTATTGTATGCATTGCAATCGCCCTGTAATGCTTTACTTTATCACTAAGTGGTAGCGATAGTCGTAGAAGCATAAGATTGGTGAGACGACAACGATGCTACGATGAAGATCAAGGTGTCGCGCCGGTGACGATGGTGATCATGACGGTGCTTCGGAGATGGAGATCACAAGCACAAGATGATGATGGACATATCATATCACTTATATTGATTGCATGTGATGTTTATCTTTTATGCATCTTATCTTGCTTTGATTGATGGTAGCATTATAAGATGATCCCTCACTAAATTATCAAAGTATAAGTGTTCTCCATGAGTATGCACCGTTGCGAAAGTTCTTCGTGCTGAGACACCACGTGATGATCGGGTGTGACAGGCTCTACGTTCAAATACAACGGGTGCAGAACAGTTGCACACGCGGAATACTTAGGTTAAGCTTGACGAGCCTAGCATATAACAGATATGGCCTCGGAACACGGAGACCGAAAGGTCGAGCGTGAATCATATAGTAGATATGATCAACATAGTGATGTTCACCGTTGAAACTGCTCCATCTCACGTGATGACCGGACATGGTTTAGTTGATATGGTCACGTGATCACTTAGAGGATTAGAGGGATGTCTATCTAAGTGGGAGTTCTTAAGTAATATGATTAATTGAACTTAAATTTATCATGAACTTAGTACCTGATAGTATCTTGCTTGTCTATGTTGATTGTAGATAGATGGCCCGTGTTGTTGTTCCGTTGAATTTTAATGCGTTTCTTGAGAAAGCAAAGTTGAAAGATGATGGTAGCAATTACACAGACTGGGTCCGTAACTTGAGGATTATCCTCATTGCTGCACAGAAGAATTACGTCCTGGAAGCACCGCTGGGTGCCAGGCCTGCTGCAGATGCAACTGAAGACGTTAAGAACGTCTGGCAAAGCAAAGCTGATGACTACTCAATAGTTTAGTGTGCCATGCTTTACGGCTTGGAACCGGGACTTCAACGACGTTTTGAACGTCATGGAGCATATGAGATGTTCTAGGAGTTGAAGTTAATATTTCAAGCAAATGCCCGGATTGAGAGATATGAAGTCTCCAATAAGTTCTACAGCTGCAAGATGGAGGAGAATAGTTCTGTCAGTGAGCATATACTCAGAATGTCTGGGGTATAACAATCACTTGATTCAACTGGGAGTTAATCTTCCGGATGATAGTGCCATTGATAGAATTCTCCAATCACTGCCAACAAGCTACAAGAGCTTCGTGATGAACTATAACATGCAAGGGATGGATAAGAAGATTCCCGAGCTCTTCACAATGATAAAGGCTGCGGAGGTAGAAATCAAAAAGGAGCATCAAGTGTTGATGGTCAATAAGACCACCTGTTTCAAGAAAAAGGGCAAAGGGAAGAAGAAGGGGAACTTCAAGAAGAACAGCAAGCAAGTTGTTGTTCAGGAGAAGAAACCCAAGTCTGGACCTAAGCCTGAGACTGAGTGCTTCTACTGCAAGCAGACTGGTCACTGGAAGCGGAACTGCCCCAAGTATTTGGCGGATAAGAAGGATGGCAAGGTGAACAAAGGTATATGTGATATATATATCATGTTATTGATGTGTACCTTACTAATGCTCGCAGTAGCACCTGGGTATTTGATACTGGTTCTGTTGCTAATATTTGCAACTCGAAACAGGGGCTACGTATTAAGCGAAGATTGGCTAAGGACGAGGTGACGATGCGCGTGGGAAATGGTTCCAAAGTCGATGTGATCGCGGTCGGCACACTACCTCTACATCTACCTTCGGGATTAGTTTTAGACCTAAATAATTGTTATTTGGTGCCAGCGTTAAGCATGAACATTATATCTGGATCTTGTTTGATGCGAGACGGTTATTCATTTAAATCAGAGAATAATGGTTGTTCTATTTATATGAGTAATATCTTTTATGGTCATGCACCCTTGAAGAGTGGTCTATTTTTGTTGAATCTCGATAGTAGTGATACACATATTCATAATATTGAAGCCAAAAGATGCAGAGTTGATAATGATAGTGCAACTTATTTGTGGCACTGCCGTTTAGGTCATATCGGTGTAAAGCGCATGAAGAAACTCCATACTGATGGACTTTTGGAACCACTTGATTATGAATCACTTGGTACTTGCGAAGCGTGCCTCATGGGCAAGATGACTAAAACGCCGTTCTCCGGAACTATGGAGAGAGCAACAGATTTGTTGGAAATCATACATACAGATGTATGTGGTCCGATGAATATTGAGGGTCATGGCGGATATCGTTATTTTCTCACCTTCACAGATGATTTGAGCTGATATGGGTATATCTACTTAATGAAACATAAGTCTGAAACATTTGAAAAGTTCAAAGAATTTCAGAGTGAAGTTGAAAATCATCGTAACAAGAAAATAATGTTTCTACGATCTGATCGTGGAGGACAATATTTGAGTTATGAGTTTGGTCTTCATTTGAAAAAATGCGGAATAGTTTCGCAACTCACGCCACCCGGAACACCACAGCGTAATGGTGTGTCCGAACGTCGTAATCATACTCTACTAGATATGGTGCGATCTATGATGTCTCTTACTGATTTACTGCCATCATTTTGGGGTTATGCTTTAGAGACGACCGCATTCACGTTAAATAGGGCACCATCAAAATCCGTTGAGACGACGCCTTATGAACTATGGTTTGGCAAGAAACCAAATTTGTCGTTTCTTAAAGTTTGGGGCTGCGATGCTTATGTGAAAAAGCTTCAACCTGATAAGCTCGAACCCAAATCGGAGAAATGTGTCTTCATAGGATACCGAAAGGAGACTGTTGGGTACACCTTCTATCACAAATCCGAAGGCAAGACTTTTGTTGCTAAATTCGGAATCTTTCTAGAGAAGTAGTTTCTCTCGAAAGAAGTGAGTGGGAGGAAAGTAGAACTTGATGAGGTAACTGTACCTGCTCCCTTATTGGAAAGTAGTTCATCGCAGAAACCGGTTTCTGCGACACCTACACCAATTAGTGAGGAAGATAATGATGATGATCATGAAACTTCAGATCAAGTTATTACTGAACCTCGTAGGTCAACCAGAGTAAGATCCGCACCAGAGTGGTATGGTAATCCTGTTCTGGAAGTTATGTTACTAGACCATGACGAACCTACGAACTATGAAGAAGCAATGGTGAGCCCAGATTCCGCGAAATGGCTTGAGGCCATGAAATCTGAGATGGGATCCATGTATGAGAACAAAGTGTGGACTTTGGTGTACTTGCCCGATGATCGGCAAGCCATTGAAAATAATTGGATCTTCAAGAAGAAGACTGACGCTGTCGGTAATGTTACTGTCTATAAAGCTCGACTTGTTGCAAAAGGCTTTCGACAAGTTCAAGGGATTGACTACGATGAGACCATCTCACCCGTAGCGATGCTTAAGTCTGTCCGAATCATGTTAGCAATTGCCGCATTTTATGATTATGAAATTTGGCAAATGATGTAAAAACTGCATTCCTGAATGGATTTCTGGAAGAAGAGTTGTATATGATGCAACCTGAAGGTTTTGTCGATCCAAAGGGAGCTAAGAAAGTGTGCAAGCTCCAGCGATCTATTTATGGACTGGTGCAAGCCTCTGGGAGTTGGTATAAATGCTTTGATAGTGTGTTCAAAGCATTTGGTTTTGTACAGACTTTTGGAGAAGCCTGTATTTACAAGAAAGTGAGTGGGAGCTCTGTAGCATTTCTAATATTATATGTGGATGACATATTGCTGATTGGAAATGATATAGAATTTCTGAATAGCATAAAGGGATACTTGAATAAGAGTTTTTCAATGAAAGACCTCGGTGAAGCTGCGTATATATTGGGCATCAAGATCTATAGAGATAGATCAAGACGCTTAATTGGACTTTTACAAAGCACATACCTTGACAAAGTTTTGAAGAAGTTCAAAATGGATCAAGCAAAGAAAGGGTTCTTGCCTGTGTTACAAGGTGTGAAGTTGAGTAAGACTCAATGCCCGACCACTACAGAAGATAGAGAGAAAATGAAAGATGTTCCCTATGCTTCAGCCATAGGCTCTATCATGTATGCAATGCTGTGTACCAGACCTGATGTGTGCCTTGTTATAAGTCTAGCAGGGAGGTACCAAAGTAATCCAGGAGTGGATCACTGGACAGCGGTCAAGAACATCCTGAAATACCTGAAAAGGACTAAGGATATGTTTCTCGTTTATGGAGGTGACAAAGAGCTCATCGTAAATGGTTACGTTGATGCAAGCTTTGACACTGATCCGGACGATTCTAAATCGCAAACCGGATACGTGTTTACATTGAACGGTGGAGCTGTCAGTTGGTGTAGTTCTAAACAAAGCGTCGTGGCATACATAGCTGCTTCAGAAGCAGCAAATGAAGGAGTCTGGATGAAGGAGTTCACATCCGACCTAGGTGTCATACCTAGTGCATCGGGTCCAATGAAAATCTTTTGTCACAATACTGGTGCAATTCCCTTGGCGAAGGAATCCAGATTTAACAAGAGAACCAAGCACATTGAGAGACGCTTCAATTCCATCTGGGATTTAGTCCAGGTGGGAGACATAGAAATTTGCAAGATACATACGGATCTGAATGTTGGAGACCCGTTGACTAAGCCTCTTCCACGAGCAAAACATGATCGGCACCAAGGCTCCATGGGTGTTAGAATCATTACTGTGTAATCTAGATTATTGACTATAGTGCAAGTGGGAGACTGAAGGAAATATGCCCTAGAGGAAATAATAAAGTTATTATTTATTTCCTTTTATCATGATAAATGTTTATTATTCATGCTAGAATTGTATTAACCGGAAACGTAATACTTGTGTGAATACATAGACAAACAGAGTGTCACTAGTATGCCTCTACTTGACTAGCTCGTTAATCAAAGATGGTTATGTTTCCTAGCCATTGACATGGGTTGTCATTTGATTAACGGGGTCACATCATTAGGAGAATGATGTGATTGACTTGACCCATTCCGTTAGCTTAGCACTCGATCGTTTAGTATGTCGCTATTGCTTTCTTCATGACTTGTACATGTTCCTATGACTATGAGATTATGCAACTCCCGTTTACCGGAGGAACACTTTGTGTGCTACCAAACGTCACAATGTAACTGGGTGATTATAAAGGTGCTCTACAGGTGTCTCCGAAGGTACTTGTTGGGTCGACGTATTTCGAGATTAGGATTTGTCATTCCGATTGTCGGAGAGGTATCTCTGGGCCCACTCAGTAGTGCACATCACTTAAGCCTTGCACGCATTGCAACTAATGAGTTAGTTGCGGGATGATGTATTACGGAATGAGTAAAGAGACTTGCCGGTAACGATATTGAACTAGGTATTGAGATACCGACGATCGAATCTCGGGCAAGTAACATACCGATGACAAAGGGAACAACGTATGTTGTTATGCGGTCTGACCGATAAAGATCTTCGTAGAATATGTGGGAGCCAATATGACATCTAGGTTCCGCTATTGGTTATTGACCGGAGACATGTCTCGGTCATGTCTACATAGTTCTCGAACCTGTAGGGTCCGCACGCTTAACGTTTCGATGACAGTTATATTATGAGTTTATATGTTTTGATGTACCGAAGGTTTTTCGGAGTCCTGGATGTGATCACGGACATGACGAGGAGTCTCGAAATGGTCGAGACATGGAGATTGATATATTGGAAGCCTATATTTGGATATCGGAAGTGTCCCGGGTGAAATCGGGATTTTACCGGAGTACCGGAGGGGTTACCGAAACCCCCCGGGGGTTAATGGGCCATAGTGGGCCTTAGTGGAGAAGAGGAGAGGCGTCCAGGGCAAGGGCCGCGCGCCCCTCCCCCCTAGTCCGAATAGGACAAGGAGAGGGGGACGGCGCCCCCCTTTCCTTCTTCTCCTCCACCTCTTTCCCCCTCTTCTCCTAATCCAACAAGGAATAGGGAGGGAGTCCTACTCCCGGTGGGAGTAGGACTCCTCCTGGAGCGCCCCCTCCTGGCCGGCCGCACCTCCCCCCTTGCTCCTTTATATACGGGGGCAGGGGGCACCCTAGAGACACAACAATTGATCGTTTGATCTTTTAGCCGTGTGCGGTGCCCCCTCCACCATAGTCCACCTCGATAATACTGTAGCGGTGCTTAGGCGATGCCCTGCGTCGGTAGAACATCATCATCGTCACCATGCCGTCGTGCTGACGAAACTCTCCCTCAACACTCAGCTGGATCGGAGTAGGACGTCATCGGGCTGAACGTGTGCGGAACTCGGAGGTGCCATGCGTTCGGTACTTGATCGGTCGGATCATGAAGACGTATGACTACATCAACCGCGTTGTGCTAACGCTTCCGCTTTCGGTCTACGAGGGTACCTGGACAACACTCTCCCCTCTCGTTGCTATGCATCACCATGATCCTGCGTGTGCGTAGGAATTTTTTTGAAATTACTGCGTTAAACAACACTTCCTCCTATATATACCTACATACCCCCAAACTATCAGATACGGAGCCAAAAACCTAATTCCACCGCCACAACCTTCTATACCCGTGAGATCCCATCTTGGGGCCTTTTCCGGCGCTCCGCCGGAGGGGGCATTGATGACGGAGGGCTTCTACATCAACACCATAGCCTCTCCGATGATGTGTGAGTAGTTTACCTCAGACCTTCGGGTCCATAGTTATTAGCTAGATGGCTTCTTCTCTCTCTTTGGATCTCAATACAAAGTTCTCCACGATTCTTGTGGAGATCTATTCGATGTAATCTTCTTTTGCGGTGTGTTTGTTGAGACCAATGAATTGTGGGTTTATGATCAAGTTTATCTATGAACAATATTTGAATCTCCTCTGAATTATTTTATGTATGATTGGTTATCTTTGCAAGTCTCTTCGAATTATCAGTTTGGTTTGGCCTACTAGATTGATCTTTCTTGCAATGGGAGAAGTGCTTAGCTTTGGGTTCAATCTTGCGGTGTCCTTTCCCAGTGACAGCAGGGGCAGCAAGGCACGTATGGTATTGTTGCCATCGAGGATAAAAAGATGGGGTTTATATCATATTGCATGAGTTTATCCCTCTACATCATGCCGTCTTACTTAAAGCATTACTCTGTTCTTATAAACTTAATACTCTAGATGCATGCCGGATAGCGATCGATGTGTGAAGTAATAGTAGTAGATGTACAATCGTTTCGGTCTACTTGTCGCGGACGTGACGCCTATATACATGATCATACCTAGATATTCTCATAACTGTGCTCAATTCTATCAATTGCTCAACAGTAATTTGTTCACCCACCGTAATACTTATGCTCTTGAGAGAAGCCACTTGTGAAACCTATGGGCCCTGGGTCTATTCTCCATCATATTAATCTTCCAACACTTAGTTATTTTTATTGCCTTTTATTTTACTTTGCATCTTTATCATAAAAATACCAAAAATATTATCTTATCATATCTATCAGATCTCACTCTCGTAAGTGACCATTGAGGGATTGAAACCCCTTTATCGCGTTGGTTGCGAGGTTCTTATTTGTTTGTGTAGGTGTGAGGGACTCGTGCGTGATCTCCTACTGGATTGATACATTGGTTCTCAAAAACTAAGGGAAATACTTACGCTACTTTACTGCATCACCCTTTCCTCTTCAAGGGAAAACCAACGCAGTGCTCAAGAGGTAGCATCCACCATATAAGACGACCCAAGTTGGACCACTCTGACACCACATAAGCCCCATCCCATCCCTCCTTACCAAATCCTAGCCCTCGATCGCTCTCAATCATTGATGTCCTGCAAGTGCATAGGGTTTAGTTGTAGCCTTTTCGAAGTAAGAGTATCGATCCCACAGGGAGCACATGAATTAATCTTTTTGTCTCTTGAAGGGTATGAATGAAGTTCCCGTGAGTTGTTACTTCTCCAAAGGAATAATAATGTGAAAAGAAACAAAGTAATTGAAGGTGCAAAGGTAAAAAAATTAACAGATGTAAACAACTAGAATCATAAATGAGAGGCTTGAAACGAATAGGGTTAAGGCACTCCTGGGGAGTCCGGAATCCCCTCTAGTGTGCATCTATAGCGGTGCCTAAACATAATGCTACTTGGGAATCCTAAGTCACTTTGCATGTTTATCTTTGTGGGAAGAGCCAGTACAGACACGTGCATACATGCGGCAGCTATGTATCTCATACGCCACCACCGTTCTTCCCCACTCCGGTTATCAAATGGTAATTAAGGGAAAGGAGTCCCCGTGCACGTAGCCAAAGTGGTCTATGCTTTATCCCCTGCTGCAACGATCTGCTAAGAAGGGAGATGGGGCTTGTCACTCACCCACCTCGCGAACCACACAATTCGCCAACACTAACACTACTGCAGGATGCTGCTAACACGACACTACGATCAAAGACCCTTTGACGAAACTGTGTGCGATGCATTAATCGCAAACGGTGATGTAAAAAAACTGTCAAAAAATATGCAAAACGTTTGCGATGAATGATACATCAAACACAGTTCAGATTTTAGTTGCGTGTGCGATGAGGGGCATACGGTTGATCTGTACGAACTGTTTGCGATGAGACAGAACAACAGAAACGGGCAGCCAGATCAAGGTGTGTGTGATATACGGCATACAGTTCACTCCGATGAACCGTTTGCGATGAGTGAGGTGAACACAAACAATTCAGCATAACAAGATGTGTGTGATACCGGGCAAACAGGTCGGTAATCAGAATTGTGTGCGATCATTATAGACATCCCATATGGTCTTTTTTTGTGAATTGTGCGCTCGTCAGGGCACACAGTTCAACAAACCAACCTGTTGGCGATAATGTAGAAGATCTCTGTCGAATACATATTACTAACCGTCTGCGATGAGATTGACAGGATAAACAGAGATACATACAGTTTGCTTAAATTAGTCCTTCTTCTTTTTGTTGTTCTTGTTGGATGGCCCCGCGACATCGTCTTGGCGAGGACGGTTCTTGCTGCTGACCGTTGGCTTTTCATCGCCGTCGTCGTCGTCATCATCGTTCTGTCGTCGTCATCCTCCTCCTCGTTCGACCATTCCTCCTCATCATCATCGTCGTCCTCTTCTTCGTCCTCCGACGGCTCCTCGTCCGTCTAGTTGTCGTCTGACGACTCCGGAGGCGGCGTCCCTTCCATGAACCGGATATAATCGAGGCCTGGGCTCGATGCTGGACTCATGGAAAACGAGCGGGATGATTCCAATGTTGACCTATCATCGGGCGCCAGACTATTGGCTGAACTGTCGTCCTTGTTGTCGCTCGACATGGCTGCAGAGTGTGTGCCAGTGTGTAGCGCGGCCTGCCGGGGACGATGAAGATGGTGGACACTTAAGAGGGGTATGCAGAGAACAGGATCTGCCAATTGAAGCGGGGGTTGACGTATTATCTAACCGCTTATATAATCAACTACAGTTATTGTACCCAGTCGCTCCAAATTCCCGGGGTTGCGCAGGACTCCTATTGGCTATTTGGCTGGTTTCCTTTTTCAGGACAAAAACAAGGAACGAGTTTTGTGATTATGCACCGGTACCGGTACGAACGGAGTAGGACAGTTGGCAAGCAATACATTGAGCTCTTCTTATTGATAAAGCCAGTAATAATCAAACTAGAAAGGAAAATAAAAAAGACAAAGAAAAGTATCTACACGAATCTTCGCGTAACATCAATGGCATAGGACCTATATGTGCATTACTTAGAGCACATCTAGATGTGCATTACTTAGAGCACATCTAGATGTGCTTTAGCAATACTGTCAAACAAAACCCCTAATCATCATTGCAAACAGCGCATAGAACATGGCTAACGCGACAACCACAACTACACATGCTAGTTCCTTCTTGTCTCTTGCTTTCATCTGTTGCCTGTGATTGATTCTTTCTTACTTCATCGTACTGATTGTACATTCCAGATCAGCCAGTTTCTTCTTTACCTTTACGTTATCTTTTGCGAGCTTGGTGATAACACTCCGAGCCCTGCCATGCCATTCTTCATCCAGCCAGTTAACAAAGGCACAAGCCTCATATCCCTGCCAATGTTAAATAGTATTCTGGATGAGCGGTGGCATTAACTGAAGTAAAATGATGAACTTAATTAGCACTAACCTCTAAGGGGCAACTGAGAAACCGCCTGCCAATGTCGAATCCCTCCGGGCATACACGTCGAGCGGGAGCACTACTAGGAAAAGGCCTACTAATGGCGCACCTAATTTGGCTATTAATGGCGCATTAGTGGTGCGCCATTAGTAGCACGCCATTAGTATATTTTACTAATGGCGCACCACTGGTGCGCCATTAGTATCTGGTATACTAATGGCGCACCCCAGATGCGCCATTAGTATATACAACAGTGCGCCATTAGTATGCCTCCCAGGGGGCCATCTATACCCAGGTGCTTTGGCATACTAATGGCGCACAACAACTGGATGCGCCATTAGTAACTTCGGCATACTAATGGCGCACTGTTTAGTGATGCGCCATTAGTATCCTCTGGCATACTAATGGCGCACTATGATGTGATGCGCCATTAGTATGAATATTAGTTTTTTTTAATTTTTTTTTGTTTTTTGCACAGGTTACAAAATGTATAATTGGACAAAATATAGACAGCACACATCAACAACAGATTCATCGAATACAATAGAAGATTAGTCTCTGAATACAATTCATCATTTTAGTCTCCGAATACAATTCATCATATTAGTCTCCGAATTGAAAAGACCGAACAAAGATAGAACATTATATTACAAGTCTCGAGACCGCGAGTTTGTCTTCACATTACAAGTCGATATCGATCATCTAAACTACCATCACATAGAAGAGAGCTGCGGTCATCACGATGAGCATCATCACGATGAAACTCGTCTTCATCCGGTTCCTCCAACGCTCCCTCCCCTCTCCCGCTAGATAGCGCGCGTATCTAGATTCGGCCTCGGCCCTAGTGGCGTACCCTTTGTAACTGTTACCGCTGAATCGGTGAACCTGTCTCCGACACTCCTCCCAGTCGTCATAGACTCCGGGAACCTTACCCTTGTACACGACATACCACGGCATCGCTATGCAGTAGCCAAACGAAACGTTAGTACCAATTCACAGACAATACATAAGCAATATATAAGTATGCAACAGAACGATCGGAAGAGAAAAGCAAGACATTAATAGCATCGATTACATCTAAGTTGAAGGACTCTCGAAACCAAAGAGACATACTACAAGTTCATTAAAGTTTAATTACAACATGAGCCAATCGATGTTTCAGAACTAGACACAGCATCACTGCTTTCGACTCGACTCAAGGGACCGGAGCGTGGATGAAGCCGCCGTCTATCGTGGGAGTCATGAAACAACGGGCGTTGTCAGCCTGCATTTGTAGGATTGTGTCAATGTCACTGTTGGACGGTTGATTTCTGAGGTAGAACTGCCCCAAGGTATGAAGGACATCTTGATGGATGATTTCCACAAACTCCGACTGGATGCGAAAGAATTCTTGTCTGATGTCCGCGTCATGGATTGCCGACACGCTCGCGGCCCAATCTTTGAGTCTACTCGGTAGCAGTAGTTGATGATGGTCCCGTACGATCGCCCGCATGTGATGGATGGCATAGTAGGCACCCTTCTGACCGCCAGGCGGCTGCTTGACACAGCAGAACGTCGTATTGTGGGAGAACACGTGCTTGCCGTACTTACGAATAGGCCTGGTGAAGGTGCCTCCAGATTTGACGTAGCCGGGGAGAACATCATCAAGAACCTTCTTGACATTTGTGTAGTCTACGTTCGACTGACGGTCCGGGTCGAAATACGTGGCCATGGAATATTTGGGGCTTAGGAGGATGAGCGTGCAATGTGTGTCACTGCAGAAAACACGGAATGTTAAAAGAAAAACGATCGAAATCTAAGAATTCATATGTTACGGGGTGGTTGAGGGGAGGACTTACTCGGGAAAGTAAGGCACGAGGAAGTTGTCCTTATCTTGGTTTGCCAGAATGACGCCTTCGAGGTAAGAACTCGCGACTTGCCGGTCCCCAGCGCTGCCCAAGATCTTGGCACGCATGTAGAAGGGGTCGACTATCACGATGTCCGGGGTCTTGTCGCGAATGATCCGCATCTCCATACTCAGCGAAAATAGCCGAACGAAGGTGTAGTGCAGCGGATGAAGGTTCAACATAGCGTGGATGACATCAAACCGCAGGACGATCGTACCCCCGATGGAGTTATCCACAAAGCCCTTGCCCTCTGGCACCTTGGCCGCGAAAACCGGGTATGCCACATCCTTCTCTCGGAGACGCCGCTTCTCCAAAGAAAGAACACTGTCATGCAGACTCCGCATAGCACCGGTTGCAGCATCGAGCATATTTCTCGGTAGCATCGGCCTACCCGCCACATGCACCCTCCTCGAGATATCCGCAGTTGAAGGTGGCCTGTCCTGAGCACGGATCGTACTTGGTGCCGGCTGGCCCGCACCCTTGTTAGTCTTTCTTTTGCGTGCCTTCTTCTTGATCTCCTGTAATGGGACCGAGTTCTGCTCACAGACTGCCTTCTTGAGTGTGTTGGGGCTGATCATATTTCGCACCTCGCCTATCTGAGGCTCGGTGAAGTCGGCAGCTGGAGGCGTCTCCTGAGAGCTGAACTGCAGACGACGCCTGTTGCAACTTGGCTTCTCCGCGGTACCAGCTAGATCGCACACGTCTTTTGTTGGGTTGGGTTCTTGAGAAGGAGGCCCCATGAAGTCGCCACCGTCCCCATGATCGGCAAAGTACTGATCGACGTTGGCAAATGTATCGTCGTCGTCGTCGTTCTGATCCTGTGCCATATGCATGTTTGGATCCAGTGGCATAGGGATGTCCGGCACCGTTGCGGCGGTCTTGCCATGGGGCCGACTTGGCGCCGGCACGACTGGCGGTGTTGTCTTGGGGTGGTGTCCCCCACCCCCAAACGAATCTGGCTCTTCGGCCAAAGCAGGGGCCAGCTCAGGCAGGCGCTGAGGTTCATCACGTCATCATCGTCGGCCCCGATGGGTCGAATCGAAGGTAACACCTCGTCGCAGCCTGGCAGCACCCGAACCAGTTGAACCCTAAACAAGTTGGGTGGCATCTGGGTACCGTGGAACAAGGGGTTGCCTGGTTGAACGATTTTGCCTTGGCGACATCGACCAACTCGTTGTTCACGAAGTGCAGGAGAGTGCACGGAACGTCGGCGGCGCCCTGCGAAAACATGTAGGGCGTTAGGGATGCCCAGTCAAAGGCAAGGAGATGAAGTCCTCGGCCGAGAGAGGCTTAATTAGTTACCGTGATGATGGCGTCGAGCTCGGCTAATGTCGAGGCACCGCCAACGGCGGGCGTGCAGTTGACGGAGGGGCCGCTTGCTGCAGAGGTGCCGGCCGGCGTACACCCGGGTGCATTAAGCTCCCGTGCCGGCGTCGGAGACACCAATGCCGGCTCCGCCGGAGACACCAATGGCCCCGCCATCGCGTTCTGCGAGTTGCTGGCCGTGAAGCTAGGAATCGGGGGCGGCCCCTGTTGGCCGCCCGCAATCCACGCACTAATCCCCTGGATCAAGGTAGGCACAATGGCGGTGATCGTCGCTCCAAGTTGTTGTTGCACTTGCTCTTGGACAATCTCCGGAATCCGCGCCACCTGTGCCCTGAGTTCTTAAACCTCGCGCGCCTGGCTTTCCGAGCTGGTCTTTTTCTCCTTTCGCCCAGCAGTGTTATAGTATGACGACCATTTTGTCGACAAGCCTTTGCCGGCCACACGACCAGCTGACGTCGGCTTACTGAGCTTATCCTTGTTCTTCATTACATTCAACGCCCTATTTAGAGTGGTGTCCCAAGGGTTGCTCTTAGTCGACCCCGCGCTACTGCTTTCACTCGCCTGCGGAAGGAATGTGAACCATTTAGAAATTTGGCTTCATTAATTAGAATGCAACCATATGGAGCTAATTACGCGGGGGTGTATTCCTTACCAGAACAAGCTCAAGCGCCCTGGTCTTCGGATCCGTGGTAAGCTCCTTTGTTTTCGGGTCCTTCTTGTACCGGGCCCTGACAAAGTTCCTGGTCTGCTTGTCACCGTATTTATCGAAGAGGGGCGGTAGGCCTTGCTCGGCACGGTCCGCCTCCTCCTTGTCCCATATAGGCTCCGCCACTCTGTAACCGCCGGGACCGAGTGTGTGTTCCCCTAAGTTCAGCTCCCGCATTTCTTTCCCCCACTTACTTGATTCGGAGTTTGCGGTGCTCGAGCAATTGATCTTGAAGTCGTTGTAGTCATCTTCGGTGATCGAAGGATTTTTCTCCTTGATCTTCTCATAACTCTCACCTTTCTCGATCATTCTCTTCACATTGCTTTTCCAAGTAGACAGGGCCTTGCTCATCTTCGTGAGGGCAGCATTGTTCACTTTATTCCCTTTGAGGCTTGTGTTTTCAAATTCAGCGGGGAACTTGTATCGTTCGTGCAGCTTCGTGAAGAGGAGGTTGCGCAAATTCCCTCGGTCAGGATGCCTCAGGTTCTCGGTGTTGATCGAGACGGTGCTCCGGAGAATGCACCCAAGCTGAAGCGAGTACCCCTTGACTATTCGTTCGGGCGCCGTTGGATTCCCGTCGGAGTCCACTTCAGTAACTTCCTCCTTGAGGGTGCGGAGCACGGTCGGGCGCCGGTCCTTCCGTTGCCTCTTCGGTTGGCTGCCATCTGTGCGTGCGCCGCCATCATCAGTGGTGGCATCCTCGGCGGCACCATCAATGGTGGCATCCTCGGCGGCACCATCAGTGGTGGCATCAGTGGGGTCATCCTCAGCGGTACCATCAGTGGTCTCAGGATCGGTGGGGAAGGCGGCGTCCTCATACAAGTGAGGTTGTTCCTCCATCTCCTGGGACAGCTTCCAGAATGGCTTGTCGACGCCCGAACCCCCGGCCTCATCGTTGTTGGCCATGTTTCTCTCTAAATAGGAACAAAGTTTGGTCAAAAATTTGGTTATTGTCAAGGAACAAGATCATGGTCTCATCATTTAGGGTTTGTCGACACCGAGGCATCCTAAAAGCTAAGCTTTTATCATTGAGGGTTTTTCGACGCCGAGGCACCCTAAAAGCCTAAGCTTTCATCATTTCGGTTTTTATCGACACCGAGGCACCCTAAAAGCCATGCATTAGTCACAAGTACGCCGGGGCACTTGATCCTACTTAATTAACTACTAAGATACCCCGGCCCATGCATTAGTCACAAGTACCCCATATGTCCTATTTTTAGCAAAGTCATGCTAAAATTCACGGAAAATTTCAGCATGACCTTTGCTGAAAATAGGACATATGGAGTACCCGAATTTGCCGGAACGGAAGTTAATCGACATTCCGGCAAACTCAAGGGCCTCTCGGGTGGACAAGGCAAAAAAGGCCTCCATCACAACATGGAAAATACATTGGCATGTGAAGAATTGATACATCTTCTTGACCATCTACTACAATTGATACATCCTATCAAGAATGGTACACATCACCATATATTGCAAAGATGTACTGGTCAGCAGCAATTTTAACAAGATGTACTGGACAGCAGCAAATTGAGCAAAAAATGTACTGGACAGCAGTATATACAGGGGGAGAGGAAGAGGGGTTGGTACCTTGGGAGAGGAGGGTGTGCTTGGCTCTGCTGCCGTGCCTGAGTAGCAAGCACCTACGCCCCTGCCTTGTTCCACTTGTATCCTGCAGATCGAGAGAGGATGAGATGAATCAGATCAGTTGCTCATGCTTTTTACAAATTGTAGCTACTGTTTTTTATACCCAAACAAAATTGCCCTAGCTATATTTGCTACTGTTTTTATACCTAATTTTTTGCTACTGTTTTTTTAATTTGCTACTGCTTTTTTTATTTGCTACTGTTTTTATACCTAAACAAAATTTCCCTAGCTATATTTGCTACTCTTTTTTTATTTGCTACTATTTTTATACCTAATTTTTTTGCCACTGTTGTTTGGACTACTCCGTCAGCTCCTGTGACTGCCAGAATAAGTGTCGTAACATTTTGAAGCTAACCTGACTACCCTGGTTGTGTTGTTTTGTTCCATAGTTGCTTTTTGTGTGTTCCATCATTTTTGTCAATTTCAGTTGCATCAAGGGATCCAGCGTATTATGGACTCGATGAAGTTGAACTCTCCAGACGACGGAACTGGACTGGCTCTGCTCGTAATCAGGTATTTCTTTATGTGTTCCATCATTCATTTACATACTTCCTCTGCCTTTATTTTAATAACTGGACTGGCTTGAGGATTGTTCCTGAACAAGTTATACTACAGATTTCCTTCATTGTTTTTCTTCTAGCTATATCATAGGATTGCCAATGAGGCACATGTACTCTCTCCCTTTTTAGAACAAAAATGGGGTACTCTTGAGCATGCATGGATGGCACTATTACAGCTGAATATGATGACATCCTTTAGCATGTAAAGAGGAGACAGATGGGAATGACATTTATGTTAGTGTGCTTTTATCTTTACGATTGGCAAAGTGAAGTCTATTTATTTTGGATTCGTATCTTTGGACAACCACCAGATTGGTACTGTAAAAAGGGCTGTTGAAAAGGGGAAGAGCAATCCTGCAATGGCAAGACATCAGGACAATGGTACAAGCAGAACTAACTACTATTCTTCCCAAGACAATGATGACTATATTGCTTCAGAATCAGATAGACAGCTTCTACTCATGAGGTGAGTTTGCTCACTCTTACTTTTACTGCTCATATACTGTTCAAATATGTTGGTTAGAAACATGTGCTCTAAAAAAAGAAACTTATTATCTGTTCAATATGAGTAAGATTACTCAAGATTCCCCTTGTATGTAAGTAGGCGGTGTTTAATTTAAAGTTATGGTGTTCTATGCATTGCTAAAAAACTCTGTTACCGCCAAAAAAACTGTTACCTCTGCCTTTTTTATTCCATGGTTTTAGTCCAGCATGAGCATCCTAACCATTTTTACTAAGGTTTTTTCTTTTGACACACCCTAATTACTAGAAATATCATGTTTACATTCTATTTAGTGTCTTTGTTGCTCCTCCTGGATAATATTTGACATAGCAATATACCACTACTCGTATAGCATATAGTGTACGTACCGTACGTTTACCTGCTTACTGTAAGTTGTGTTCCACATTAAGCATTCAACCTTGCGGCTGTGTTCCACGTTTGAAAGAAAAATCTCTTGCACTTGTGCCTGTTCTATCAAGCTTGATGTTATCTATTTAGCATTGCTTAGAGACGATAGAAGTATTGACAGTTGGGAAACATAGATCGTCTAGTCAACCCACAAAATAGATAAGGCTGTACTGTAGTAAGCACCTATCTGCACGCTAAATCGGCATCTTAGGATGGCTTGAGAATCAAATGAACCAAAATTATTACTCTCTGACGAGAACATACAAGTACTGAAATTGCTTCTGAATTTCGATTTGTGCGGATTGACTTTAGATTACAATTTGATTTCAGGATTTGTATGAAACATCTGTGTATGACTGAATATCTGTAAAACATGTACCTGCTTACTGTAAGTTGTGTTCCACACTAAGCATTCAAAGAGGAAGGAGGAGGCCAGAGGGGGAGGGAGAGGTGGGGGCAGTACCTGAGGAGGCGGAGGAGGCCGGAGGGGACAAGGAGGAGGTCGGAGCGGCGCGGCGGTGGCGCGGACGAGGAGGAGGGCGAGGACGAGGACGACGGGGCGGCGGCGTCGGGAGAGGAGAGGGGAAGGGGATCGAGGGCGACATCGAGGGGCGAGGAGGAGGTCGGGGCAGCAGCGTCGGGAGAGGAGAGGGGAAGGGGCAGCGGCGTCGGGGCGGAGACGAGGACGACGGGGCGGCGTCGAGGCGGCGGGGCAGCGGCGTCGGGAGAGGAGAGGGGATAGGTTTGGGCCGGGGATAGGCGAGGGCGAGGGCACAATACTAATGGCGCACCACCCCTCGGTGCGCCATAAGTACATCCATACTAATGGCGCACCTCACCCTGGTGCGCCATTAGTATTTTTTTTGATTTCTGCTCGAGCCAACAGGTTATCTTCCACCTGACCTGGTCCACACCAAGTTCCCTCTACTAGCTCGACTGGTCAGCAGCCAGTTCTCACACCAGGAGGTCCTGGGTTCGATTCCCAGGCTCCACAATTTTTTTATGCATTTAAAATGCTGTTTGATATTTATTTGTGTTTAAATATGTTCAAACTTGTTTAAATCATAATAGTAATATTTTTTTATAAGACAGTAATAATTATTTAAAAAATATCATCAAACAGTAATGCCGGTGGAGCGGGGGAGGGTGCGCGGGGTGCGGGGGGCCGGTGGACCGGGGGGTGCTCGGCGGCGAGGGGGACCGGATCGAGATGGAGGGGTATCGAGATCGAGTGTCCATGAAATTTAAAAATATTCATGATAGTTCAAAAAGTGCCCATGAAATACAATCGAGAAATGAAGGCTACGATTTAAATACAATCGATCTTAGCTAGCTATCTGTTCACAATCTTCTTGCCGTTCTTTTTCGCAAATGGAGTTCTTCTGTGGAACGGACGTCCTTTAGGTAGGGTGGTCCTGCTTCTTCTTGTGGTGTATGCTGCTACTTCATCATCGTCGTCATGTTCGATTCTCGGGTCGCCGTACTTGTCGAAGTCTTGCTCATTGGCTACTCCATCCATTCCGATGATCTTCCTTTTGCCTCTCCTCACGACAACACGACTGGGCTTTGACGGGTCGGTAATGAAGAAGCATTGGTCCACTTGGGAAGCCAGTACCCATGGCTCATTTTTCGCGGTGACGTTTGCGCCTGCGGTCTTGGATTTGGCTTCGGGTATAACCATGGTGGTGAAATACCGGTCTTCTTTTAGGACGCTCTTGGCCCATCTAACACGGAACATCGGGACCTTCTCTCCAGCGTAGCTCAGCTCCCAGATCTCCTTGATCCTTCCGTAGTATCTGTCCTTGTCGTTACCGGTGTAGGATTCCATCGTTACCCCGGAGTTCTGATAACCATCGCTCTTCATGTCCTTGGCCTCGGTGTAGAATGTGTAGCCGTTGATATCGTACGCCTCATAGGTCATCAGGTTGTGCTCGGCGCCCTGTGACAAGGCGAATATGAGTTGTTCTTCCGCGGAAGAATCCTCATGTAAAGGGTACGACAGAAGCTTCTGCTTGAACCAACGCGTGAAACATGAGTTGTGCTCTTTGAGTATATCTCCGTCCGTCCTCTGTTGGCCTCAGTCATTGTACGTCTTCTTAATAAAGGTTTTGTGCTCTACCACCCAAGGATCGACCACGTCTATGTGTTGTAGCGCGACTAGGTTTGCTCTTTCAAAGTCGGCGAGTCGACCCTCGAAGTCGACATGCATTTCGCGGCGACCCTCACGGTGACCCCATCCAGCGAGCCTGCCGAGGTGCCTGTTGACGGGCAGACCAACGGCATTCTCGATGCCTAGATAATTCGTGCAGTAGGAGATGCACTCTTCGGTCAGAAAGCCCCTGGCTATGCTTCCCTCTGGACGTGACATGTTGCGAATGTATCCTTTGATGACACCATTCATCCTTTCGAACGGCATCATGCTGTGCAGGAACGTCGGCCCGAGTTGGATGATATCGTCCACGATATGGACCAGCAGATGCACCATAACGTCGAAGAATGCAGGCGGGAAGTACATCTCAAGCTCGCATAGTATCACCACGATCTCTTCCTATAGCCTTCTGAGTTGCCTCACGCCAACAGACTTCCGAGAGATGACGTCGAAAAAGTTGCATAGGCCAAATAGCGTTTCACGGACGTGCGCATCCATGATCCCACGGATTGCAACTGGAAGTATCTGCGTCATCAGCACGTGACAGTCGTGAGACTTCATCCCGCTGAACTTCAGCTTCGCTAGGTCTAGGTATCTGCTTATCTTCCCCGCGTAACCGTAAGGAAGTTTTACTCCTATGAGGCAGGTGAAAAACTGCTCGATCTCCTCCTGACTTAGAGTGAAGCACGCAGGAGGGTAGTCATTTCCGGTCTTCTTGGCCTTTTTGCCTTTGCGACGACTTTTCGTGTCCTGCTTCGCCTCATCATCATCATCATCATCATCATCATCATCATCATCATATATAACGTGAAGCTCCTGCCTGATGCCCATTGATTTCAAGTCTACCCTTGCTTTCGGCCCATCTTTGGTCCTCTCTGGCATGTTGAGCAGGGTACCAAGCAGACTCTCGCACACGTTCTTCGTGATATGCATGACATCAAGGCTGTGAGGCACACGGTGGATCTTCCAGTACGGCAAGTCCCAGAAAACAGACCTTGTTTTCCATACCTTCAGCAGCGGCTCTGGCGCCTTTCGCTTCTTTCCCGGCTCTGGCGCCTTTTGCTTCTTTCCCGGCAGTGGGCAGTCTTTCCAATTTTTCAACAGCTCGTCTATTTCCTCGCCGCTCCTCGTACGCGGGCGTCCTCGGGGTTCGGTTTCACCATCGAATAGATCCTTGCGTTTTCTCCACGGGTCATCGTCGCGAAGCCACCTTCGATGTCCCATGAACACGGTTTTCGAAGACCCGGGATCTCTATCTAGCTGGCGATACGTTGTGTCATCCATGCACCTGACGCATCCAGAAAATCCGTGGACCACCTGCCCCGCGACATATCCGTAACCGAGATAGTCGTGCACTGTCGTGAGCAGCGCGGCTCTCATAGGGAAATATTCTTTCTCTGCGGCGTCCCACGTATTGGCTGGCGTTTTCCACATCGTGTCAAGCTCCTCTTTCAGCAGCCCCAGATACAGATTGATGTCGTTCCATGGTTGTTTCGGTCCTTCGATTAGCATACTCATGCGAATGTACTTCCTCTTCATGCACAACCAGGGGGGAAGGTTGTACATCCACACAAACACAGGCCAGGTGCTATGTGTGCTTCTCTGGCTGCCAAACGGATTGACTCCATCGGTGCTCGTGCCCAGCACGATGTTCCTTGGATCGTTCCCAAATTCTAGGTCTTCGAAGTTCAACGCTTGCCACTGGCTCGCATCCTTAGGGTGACTCAGCATCTTGTCTTTTTTATCTATCTCCGGATCATTTGCGTCATCTTCTCGCTTCTTCTCCTCCCTATCCGCGTGCCAACGCAGGAGCTTTGCTACCTTAGGGTCCGCGAAATACCGCTGCAGACGAGGAGTGATCGGAAAGTACCACACCACTTTTCGAGGAGCTTTCTTCCTCTTCTTGTATCGAGTGACGCCGCACACCGGACATATGGTAGACTCCGCGTGCTCGTCCCGATAAATGATGCAATTGTTCATGCACACATGGTATTTCACGTGCGGTAAATCCAGAGGACACATGATTTTCTTCGCCTCCTCCAAACTGGTCGGGCACTTGTTCCCCTTGGGAAGACGTTCGTGCCAGAATGACATGTTCTCGTCGAAGCATGCGTCGGTCATTTTGTGTTTTACCTTCATCTCCAGAGCCATGAGCGTTACTTTCAGGCGGGTATCCTCGGGCCTGCATCCTTCATACAATGGAGTAACCGCGTCTAACTCAAGTTGATCCATCTTGGCTTTCTCTCGGGCGGCAGCTCTTGCGTTATCCGTCTGCTTGAGAAGCAGCTCTTGAATATGAGGGTCCTGCACCCAGCCCATCGATGGTCCAGCGTTGTCTGCTCCGCCGGCATCATCATCTTCATGATCATGCCCGTCGTCTGCTCCGGCATCTTCCTCATCATCATGTCCTGCATCTTCTAGATGATGACTGTGTACAGCATCACCGTCGTGATCATCTCCTGGGGATTATTCGTCTTCTCGCCCGCCCGAGCCGCGGTGGTTGTCTTGCTGCCCTTCCTCATTTCTTGCCCGGCCCCCATGGACGACTTCGTAGTCATCTTCATCACCTTGCCACCGATAGCCATCCATGAAACCACGCAAGAGCAGGTGGTCCCGCACCTGCCAGGATTCCGGGTCCGCAATAAGGCTCTTCAGCTTGCATCTTCGACACGGACATCTTATCTCCGTCTCGTTCTTTTGAAGCATCTCAGCCTTCGCGGACCTCAAAAACCTATTCACGATGACTTCGGTCATCATGCGGACCATGGTCGCCTGCGGGGTAGAGCAAAACGATATTTTAGAACCAAGAAAAAATTTGGCATGACTTTCCCTAAAAATAGGACCAAAAAGAATGCTTAATGCCAAAATTCTCGCCGAAACGGAAATGAATCAACATTCCGGCAAAATATTGGCAACTATCGCATTTCAAATACCGGTACACCTCCAAACACAAACACATATGCAACACCACAAACATATGCAACACCACGAACATACATAGATCTAGCTAGGCCATAAAAAGTGCATGTGCACATTGTTGTAGGGAGAACAACATAAATATAGCTTCCCCCCTTACTTACCTATCAAAACAAGGTAATTTAACCACTTAAATTTAATGAATCTATGATGGAAATGAGGTGAAAAAGAGGAGGCACCCGAGACAAGGAGGAGGTGGAGAGAATGAAGTGGGGAGAAAGTGAGTGTGGGTAGGAGAGGCTGTCTAAAATATCTTGTTGCTGCCCACTTACTAATGGCGCACCAACTCTAAATGCGCCATTAGTAATCCAGGTTACTAATGGCGCACCTTCTGGTGGTGCGCCATTAGTATGTTTGGACAGGCGCACTAGTTAAAAAAAAATTGATACTAATGGCGCACCCTGGGCCAGGTGCGCCATTAGTATGTTTGGACAGGCGCACTAGTTAAAAAAAAAATTTTGATACTAATGGCGCACCCTGGGACAGGTGCGCCATTACTAGTTACAACTAGTAATGGCGCACTATGTCTGGATGCGCCATTAGTATGTTTGGACAGGCGCACTAGTTAAAAAAAATTTTGATACTAATGGCGCACCCTGGGCCAGGTGCGCGATTACTAGTTACAACTAGTAATGGCGCACTGTGTCTGGATGCGCCATTAGTATGTTTGGACAGGCGCACTAGTTAAAAAATTTTTTGATACTAATGGCGCACCCTGCGCCTGGTGCGCCATTAGTAGTTTCAACTCTAATGGCGTATCAGAAGGTGGTGCGCCATTAGTATATACTAATGGCGCACCGCTTGTCTGGTGCGCCATTAGTGTCAATCCCATCTATAGCCCTTTTTCTAGTAGTGGAGTGTACCTGTGTGTAGCGACCCGACCTCAGGCGGTCAAGTCTGTGCTTAAGTGTCATCCCTAGATCGGTATGCTGACACACACAGTACTCGAGGATTTATAACAGAGGTAAATGACATGTATAAAGTAACGTAAGTACTATTACCTCAATCCAAATAGCGGAAGTAACAACAAGGTTGTGGATTCCCATCAATACCAACGGCAAAGTTGAGTGTAGAAATCGTAACCCTAACGTATCACTTACTCGTCGTAAGATTCCTGCAACATGAGACGCTGCAGCCACAATGGGTCAGTACATTGAATGTACTGGCAAATTCACACCATAGGATAATGATGAATAATAACTATCACTACATGCATATTTGGCTGGTGGAAAAGCTCTATGGTTATAATGTTTTTGCGAAAAGCCAATTTTTCCCTACAACAAAGGAATAAATTTTATTTAACTATCATGGTGGTTGTTAAACATTGAGAATGGTAAACCCCATCTCAATCCCAATTAAAAGTAATTAATAACCCAATCAAATTTTATAATTAAGAGTGATGAGATCCACATGATAATCCAAGAACCAGATACTCAAGATGTCCATAGCCGGGGACATGGCTAACCATGATTAGTTTGTACACTCTGCAGAGGTTTGTGCACTTTTCCCCACAAGACTCGATCTCCTCCGTTGGATTTCTCGCACTACATGGTGTTTGAGAAACGGATGACCGAGACACAGTCTATCAGAAGCGTTAACTCTTCACTCTGGGTAGACAGTACCACCTACATCCCCTACATATGCTAGCCTACCACTGAAAGAGGTCACACAACATACTCAACTATGCCAGAGCCCATAATGGCTTGTGGCTGCACACGGAAGTTTCTAGAATGAATAATCTCATGATCCCTTTGAGCCTGGGTGGCTGTGACGCCCGGATAATTACGCTACAGTAATTCCCTGTTAATGATGCCACGTCACCAAAATTACTGTTGTTGATCTCGCGTTAGCTCAAAACCGATTCAAATTCAAATTTGAATTAAAGGCAGACATCAAAGTTTTCAAACATTAAAAATAAAATGATCGGGTTGTGCCAAATAATGCATAGGTAATCATGGTGTAGAAACCACACTTTTATAGAATGCTTAAATACTCTAAGATGAATAAAACAGTAGCGAAAACTATTATTTAAATACTTTTAAATAATAATTAATTACGAGACTATTTTACTCTGGGTAGCAAAATTAATGTGCCAGTGGCATAATTGGTGACATCAATTTAGGTGCCACTTTGGTATATTGTTAACACTAGAATAAACAGCAACTAAAAGAAACAGAAAAGAAAACAAAGAAACCCCCCCACCCACTGGGCCACGGCCTAGTTGGCCTAGCGACCAGGCCAGCCCACCCCGCGCCCCAGCCTACTAACCGCGGTCCGCACGACCGAAACCCTAACCCCCCAACTTTTCCCCACGATCCCCCACTCTCTCCTTGCGCCCCTCCTCTCGGTCCCGATTTGGATCGAGGCAGGCGACCCAGTCGCCCCGCTTCTACCTCACAGGCGCCGCTTCCTCGTCGGACCGCCCCATCGTCCTTGTCGCCTCCTCGTCCTCCTCCCCGCCGGAAACGCCTCGAGCCCGGAGCCGCTCGACTCCGACGCCGCCCCGTGCTGGACTTCCTCCTCGGGCCGCCGCACGCCGCCACCGACTCCGGCCACCCCGAGCCTCCCCGAGCACGCTGCCTTGTCCCCTACACCCGCAGTGAGCTCCCCCTCCTCCTCTGTCCCTCGCGCGTTCCGACGCCCCGCTGCCCGCTCTGCCGCCCCTCCCGCTCGTCCAGCTCGGCGTGCTCGCCAGCTGCTTCTCGTGCCCGCTGCGTCGCCCCCTCCCGCTCCCATCGCGGCCACCAGATGCTGCCTACCTCACCGCCCCGCCTGCGCCTGCTTCTTGCGCCGGCTCCCTTCGCCCCTGATCGATCCAACGCGCAAACGCGCGCTCCCGTTCGCCCCCGCATGCGCGACCCGCGCCATCCAGCCGCATCCACGGCGCCTGTCGACGCCTGCTCCACCCCGCACCCGCCCCTGCCCTCCCCCGTGGCCGACGCCCTGCTGCTGCTCGCCCGCCGCCCCGCTCCGGCCTCCCTCGCCGCGCTCCGCTCCCCACGATCGCTGCTCGCCGCAGTCCGCTTCGCGGTGCCCGCGCCGGCCATGGCCGCCGCCGCCCTGCTCGCCGGCACGCCCGTTCGGGTGGCGCCACGCCCATCGGGCGCCCACGGCCTCGCCCGCTAGCACGCCCGAACCGTTAGGCCCCTGTGAGCAAATGACAAGTGGGCCTAGCCACAGAACAAAAATAGATTAAAAAAAGAGTCAAATAATAATAATAATAAATAAATAGTTAAAGAATTAATTAACTTAATTAATCCTGATTAGATTAACCTAATCAATTAATTAAACTTATTTAATCCTGCTTAATAAAACCTAATTAACATGTTAGTCTATGACAGGTGGGTCCCACTGGACCCACAGTCCAGGTTTGACTCTGGTAAGCTGGGTTTGACCTGCTGACGTCATGGTGATGTCATGCTGACATCACCTTTCACTGTTCTGGATAATGTTTGATTTAAATAATAAAATAAATTCTAAAAATGTTTTAAAAGTTTAGAAAATCATATAAAATAAACCGTAGCTCAGATGAAAATACTTTCTACATGAAAGTTGCTCAGAACGACGAGACGAATCCGGATACGCAGCCTGTTCCTCTGCCACACATCCCTAACCTATCGAACTCGCAACTTTCCCCCTCTAGTTCATCTATCCGAACACGCCAAACACCAGGGATACTTTCCCGGATGTTTCCCCCTTCGCCGGTATCACCTACTACCGCGATTGGGCACACCTAGCGTCACGCTTTGTCATGTCATGCATCGTCATGCATTTGTTTGCATTGTATTTATTGTTTCTTCCCCCTCTTCTCTCGCTAGACACCGAGACCGACGCCACTGCTACCCAGTACGACTACGGTGTTGACGACCCCTCCTTCTTACCAGAGCTACCAGGCAAGCCCCCCTCTTGATCACCAGATATCGCCTATTCTTCTCTCTACAGCTTGCATTAGAGTAGTGTAGCATGTTACTGCTTTCCGTTAATCCTATCCTGATGCATAGCCTGTGCTTGCTACTACTGTTGTTACCTTTACCTGCAATCCTAAATACTTAGTATGGGATGCTAGTTTTCCATCAGTGGCCCTACATTCTGTCCGCCTGCCATGCTATACTATCGGGCCGTGATCACTAGGGAGGTGATCACGGGTATATATTACATACTTTATACATGGTACATGTGGTGACTAAAGTCGGGTCGACTCGTTCAGTACCCGCGGTTGATTCACAGATTGGGGGCTGAAAGGACATACTTTCCCGACGGCCCTCCGTGTGGATCTTTGTGGCGAAGCGACAGGGCAGGTTGAGACCACCTAGGAGAGAGGTGGGCCTGGCCCTAGTGGGCGTTCGCGGTTATTTCATAATAACACGCTTAACGAGATCTTGGTATTTGATCTGAGTTGGGTCATTGACCTTATACGCACTAACCGCCACGTGGGACAAGATATGGGCAACCGGCGTCGTGGTATCTGCCGAAGCTCTTTTTGATGTCAGCGACTGAGCGGCACGCGCCGCATTGGACCGTAAGCTCGCGCTTGTATTAAGGGGGCTAGGTCTGCTTCCGGCCGCATACGCAACGTGCAGGTGTGCAATGGGCGCTGGGCCCAGACCCCTGTGCGCATAGGATTTTGACCGGCATGCTGACCTCTCTGTTGAGCCTAGGTAGGGCTGCGACGTGTTGATCTCCCGAGGCCGGACATGACCCGGGAAAGTGTGCCCGGCCAGAGGGATCGAGCGTGTCGGGTAATGTGGTGCACCCCTGCAGGGAAGTTGATCTATTCGAATAGCCGTGTCCACGGTAACAGGCGACCCGGAGTTGTACCTTGACCTTATGACAACTAGAACCGTATACTTAATAAAACACACCCTTCCAAGTGCCAGATACAACCCGGTGATCGCTCTATCATGGGTCGGCGAGGAGAGGATCGTGGGTAGGATTATGCTATACGATGCTACTTGGTGTACTTACCATCTACTCTCTTCTACATGCTGCAAGATGGAGGTGGCCAGAAGCATAGTCTTCGACGGGACTAGCTATCCCCCTCTTATTCTGGCATTCTGCAGTTCTGTCCACCGATATTGCCTCTTTACACATATACCCATGCATATGTAGTGTAGATCCTTGCTTACGAGTACTTTGGATGAGTACTCACGGTTGCTTTTCTCCCTCTTTTCCCCCTTTCCCTTCTACCTGGTTGTCGCAACCAGATGCTGGAGCCCAGGAGCCAGACGCCACCGTCGACAAGGACTCCTACTACACCGGAGGTGCCTACTACTACGTGCAGGTCGCTGACGACGTCCAGGAGTAGTTTAGGAGGATCCCAGGCAGGAGGCCTGCGCCTCTTTTGATATGTATCCCAGTTTGTGCTAGCCATCTTATGGCAACTTGTTTAACTTATGTCTGTACTCAGATATTGTTGCTTCCGCTGACTCGTCTATGATCGAGCTATTGTATTCGAGCCCTCGAGGCCCCTGGCTTGTATTATGATGCTTGTATGACTTATTTTATTTTTAGAGTTGTGTTGTGATATCTTCCTGTGAGTCCCTGATCTTGATCGTACAAGTTTGCGTGTATGATTAGTGTACGATTGAATCGGGGGCGTCACAAGTTGGTCAGAGCCGACTGCCTGTAGGAATCCCCCTTCCAAACTCCTTGGCCGAAGTTGAGTCTAGTCATTGCAAAACTTTTACTAACATGGCTGTGTGGCTTACGGCCGCACGTCGCCATTGGGTGGTATTAGGATCTTTTATTTCTCGTCTATACTCTGGGACTCCGATCTCTCTTCTATTCGGGTTAAATGATTTTACTAACGCCGACTCTAGGCTCTCGTAACTACTTCCTCCCGGAGAGCCCCGTACTCCAGATGATTACTTGACGCATCAGAAGATTTCGAAGATACTCTCTGATATTTTCTCGAGACTTTGTGCCACCGCTTTTGCTATTCCCGACCACCGATAAACCCTTATGTGTAACTACTTTGACTGGTCGTCCATACCTTTGTTCCCAGTTGACCTTGTTATTACTTGATACCCTGAAAAATTCTCCGATATTCCGAGGATCCGTTGTGCCCACCACTTTGCAGCTCTTTTCCGTATTAATACCCCTATGGATAATTCCTCGCACATACCAAGTATCCGCTCATCACCAGTTGTTCATGTGTTTCACAAAGGTCTTCTAAATACCATTCGATCTTCCGAAAATCCTCAGCAACCTATTGCTCTGGAATTTCTTGCTTGCTTTCATTATGATTAATCCCATAAGTCTGGTAATCTAATTGGCATCCTTTGTCATTATCATTTGAGTCTGTTGATTCAATATGCTGCGAATGCTCGCAAACCTCAATCAGACCCTAGAATTTGTTCTTCCGGCCTCAAATGTCACTCCGGGCATGAGTTGGTTCAGCAAATCAAACCTTGATTGATTGTCGATCTACGACTATTCAACTTATTTATCTTTGATCAGAGCCTCTACTTCTGATTCCCCGATTTGGAAATAATAACTCCTTTGTATCTAAGCATTGAAGTTATCCATATATTTCTATAATCTGATGCCCTTGCATTACTTCTTCTGGTTGAACATTGATACTCACGTCCGATCTCTTGTGGACCACCAGATCCTTTGTTGGATTATTATCCGACAGTGCCCTCATATTTAATCACCTTGTGAGTTCTTCCCTGATACATAATGCCTTTGGTAAATTGTATCCTCTCCTTTTATCAACCATGCTCTACCTTCGAGATTGTGTTATTTAGTCTTTAAGTTTGTGTTATATGTTCCTAAGATGCCCCGATGGGTTGAACCAACGCCTTCCCTAATATGTTTGAACCCATAAGATTTCACGGGTCATACTCATCTGGTATTTCACCAGGTAAAACTTTCAACACTAATGCCATTATCAAAACGAGAAGTGAATGTAAGGTTGTGCTTTGGAGAAGTGGGAGTTGACCTTGAACCCTGTGTTCATGCCCATGGACCCGATGTGGAACTTATCATGGAAGCTTCTTGTAGTAATGATAATCCCCTTGTTATAAGTCATCTTGTATCTATCCTTGGTCCTTTGCAACCGTGGTTCCGACCATGATTGTTTTTTTCTTTGATCCCATTTCCCGGACAAGTTAAATCGCTTGTCTTATGCTGATCAATATGCCTGCCCAACCTCGATTCTTCTCAACCTTCGAGTATTACCCTCTAGTACCTCGATAATATCAAGAACTACATAATTTCTTATGAGTTCTTCATCAAGTATTATTTTCACTGCTTCCAATTTTTCCTGGGTTCTGAGTTGATAACCACTCAAGGACACTGATAACTGATTCGATTCCGCACTATGATTTGACAACTCCTATTAATCGTCATTGCTTACGGGTTTGAACTTGAGCATGTCAATCCTAGCCTGATCGGCTATCATGATAGTGCTAATTTTAATTGTGCTACCTGGTCCTTATTCCCGGAGCATAATTTTCGATGATGGGCTAAGCTTACGTCGATCTTCCTCATCATATCATTTCGCCTTGAACAGCGAGCTTGGTTTCAAGTTTGTGTCCTGCCCGTGGTTCCAAAAACCTTTCGCTTTCATCATTTCTTTGACTTGATGTCATCGTCGATCGATTACATCTTCTTGAAACCTCTCGACAAATTTGTCGTGATCATTGACAAAAATTTGACTTCTTCCAAGTTGTTGTCGAATTCAGGATGAGAAATACCATCCTTGCCCCTCGATGAATTGTGTTATCATCGACCACATTCTTGCCTTCCCCCAACACAAACGTGTTCATGTTTTGTGTTGTATCTTGATTTCGTTGCTATCTAGCTTATGATATGTTCTACCTTGGAGTATTACCATCTGTTATGTCGAGAATGTTGTGAGGATTGCTCCACCTCTTAAGAATTCTTGCTATAGTGATACTTCTCACCATCACCATTCTTTCTTGGCCCTTGTGTTGATTCCAACCGGGGTACCAACAAGTGAGCGGTGTTGTCTGGATTATGCACTTCTAGCAACCCTGTTGCTCTGAAGTTAATGATCGACAATTCATTCTTAGCCTATCGGTTGTAGAATCACCATTCTAACATTGATCATGCTACCTAAGCCCATATTTCGGGTGCACCTTTCAACCATTGTTTAATTGTGTATGTTTTCCTCCAACATACATCATTAAGTCATTTGATCTGACAAATGATGTCTCTGTGTTCACGCAATTGTGGAAATCCATCCTTTTGGAGGTCTCAATGAATTGTCGCTGAGTCCATTAGCCACCTCCTCATCCTCTCTTTTATTTACTGATGAACTCTTGTTTCGGAACTTGCTTCCATAGTTCATTTCTAGAGAATTTTACAATGTCATCTCGTCAATTTTTATTACACCTTTTCCTCTCAGGCATCCTGAGTCTGAGGTATTTTGACACCGATCAGATCTGAATCTCGGTCAGATATGATGGTTGGAACATTTTCCAAGGGTCACAACATTGGTCTTTATATGACCCGGTAAGGAGATGTCATGCCTAGCACACTTGACCCGAGACCCTATTGTTATAGATTCTTTTTTAGCAAGGTTATCTATTCTTCCATGAGGAAATTGTAAGACTTATTCTACAAGTTATTCCTGATGGATCCTTTGTGTATCCAAAAGTCTGATCTTTGCTTGAAGACCATGCCAATGCTATCTCTAAGCATGTCTATGGTACTCCAATTTTCAACAAAAACATTTGAAGCACAATGCTAAATGTTTCCTGCTCAATTATCCAAACACCGCTGTATGGGTAATGTCTTGAAATTTCTCTCCCCTTACCTAAAGAGTTTTCTACATTATATCCTGTCATGGATATCATGCTCTGCTTGTCCTTGGGAAGGATATACCCTTGAAATATGTGTTTAAACACATTTTCCTTTCCATTGTTCTGTTTACTCTGATAATCATATTTTCCTTTCCATTGTTTGGTTTAACCTTTCTTGTGATCTATATGATCTAAGCAGTAATATTCTCCTGCTTATGTAAACACCTTGGTGTACAATTCTGTCAGCAAGACCTTGTTACAATTGTTGATGACATTCTGGTAGCCACCGATGGACGAGAACTTTGCCTATTTGTCCGCCTCGTTCAACGAGCAAGAAAATGGTTCTCTTCGTCCCTCGCCCTTGGTACCGACGTTGTTGCCGACATACTCGGCAGGCTACCCTCTGACCTGCCTTGCTGTCATGACCATGCAAGATGTCACCGCTCCTCCTACTTTTAACCCACATGGTGGGCCCATAACCCACAGTTCCACAGGATCGAAACCTGACTCTCCTCTACACCCCTGGTTTCCAAAGTTATTCCTCGCGCATGGCCTCATATGTAATTCACGGGCCACCTTCCTAGTGATCTATTCTGGTAACAGACGCAATACTTAATCTCGTTGCCCTGGACCCCTTTCGCACTTTGTTTCAGACATCGAACGATTGCCTATCCGTTTGAAACTTCTCATGGTACCTTCTTACTTTGCTCTCGTAATCTTCTTAAGTTTCAATTGAGAGTTACTTTCCGCCACCTTCCCCGATGTTGTCTACCAGATAGTCAACCTTGTAGAGGTCCGTTCTTCTGGGATACCCCCTATTATTTACGTAAGTACGATGGAGTTCCCGAAGAAAGGACGACAACTTCATCATGATGACCTGAAGCAGAGAAATGAAGACAACAATGCAATGGATCGACCTCTTCGAGAAGAGCAACTATGACCGAGAAGAATCATTAGAATTACGTAACCAGATCCCTTCCCCCTTACTCCCGCTCCTAAATTTCGGGACGAGATTCTGGTAGTGGAGGAGAATTGTGACGCCCGGATAATTACGCTACAGTAATTCCCTGTTAATGATGCCACGTCACCACAATTACTGTTATTGATCTCGCGTTAGTTCAAAACCGATTCAAATTCAATTTTGAATTAAAGGCAGACATCAAAGTTTTCAAACATTAAAAATAAAATGTTCGGGTTGTGCCAAATAATGCATAGGTAATCATGGTGTAGAAACCACACTTTTATAGAATGCTTAAATACTCTAAGATGAATAAAACAGTAGCGAAAACTATTATTTAAATACTTTTAAATAATAATTAATTAGGAGACTATTTTACTCTGGGTAGCAAAATTAATGTGCCAGTGGCATAATTGGTGACATCAATTTAGGTGCCACTTTGGTATATTGTTAACACTAGAATAAACAGCAACTAAAAGAAACAGAAAAGAAATAAAATAAATAAAAGAAAATAAAAAAAGAAACCCCCCACCCCCTGGGCCACGGCCGCCGCCGCCCTGCTCGCAGGCGCGCCCGTTCGGGTGGCGCCACGCCCATCGGGCGCCCACGGCCTCGCCCGCTAGCACGCCCGAACCGTTAGGCCCCTGTGAGCCCCAGAACGAAAATAGATTAAACCAAGAATCAAAAAAATAAATAATAAATAAATAGTTAAAGAATTAATTAACTTAATTAATCCTGATTAGATTGACCTAATCAATTAATTAAATTTATTTAATCCTGCTTAATAAAACCCTAATTAACATGTTAGTCTATGACAGGTGGGTCCCACTGGAGCCACAGTCCAGGTTTGACTCTGGTCAGCTGGGTTTGACCTGCTCACGTCATGGTGATGTCATGCTGACATCACCTTTCACTGTTCTGGATAATATTCGATTTAAATAATAAAATAAATTCTAAAAATGTTTTAAAAGTTTAGAAAATCATATAAAATAAACCGTAGCTCAGATGAAAATACTTTCTACATGAAAGTTGCTCAGAACGACGAGACAAATCCGGATACGCAACCCGTTCGTCCGCCACACATCCCTAACCTATCGAACTCGCAACTTTCCCCCTCCGGTTCATCTATCCGAACACGCCAAACACCGGGGATACTTTCCCTGATGTTTCCCCATTCGCCGGTATCACCTACTACCGCGATTGGGCACACCTAGCGTCACACTTTGTCATGTCATGCATCATCATGCATTTGTTTGCATTGTATTTATTGTTTCTTCCCCCTCTTCTCTCGCTAGACACCGAGACCGACGCCGCTGCTACCCAGTATGACTACGGTGTTGACGACCCCTCCTTCTTACCAGAGCTACCAGGCAAGCCCCCCCTTGATCACCAGATATCGCCTATTCTTCTCTCTACTGCTTGCATTAGAGTAGTGTAGCATGTTGCTGCTTTCCGTTAATCCTATCCTGATGCATAGCCTGTCCTTGCTACTAATGTTGTTACCTTTATCCGTTAATCGCCCTATGGGATGCTGGTTTTCCATCAGTGGCCCTACATTCTTGTCCGTCTGCCATGCTATACTATCGGGCCGTGATCACTAGGGAGGTGATCACGGGTATATATTACATACTTTATACATGGCACATGTGGTGACTAAAGTCGGGTCGACTCATTGAGTACCCGCGGTTGATTCACGGATTGGGGGCTGAAAGGACATACTTTCTCGACGGCCCTCCGTGTGGATCTTTGTGGCGAAGCGACAGGGCAGGTTGAGACCGCCTAGGAGAGAGGTGGGCCTGGCCCTAGTCGGCATTCGCGGTCATTTCATAATAACATGCTTAACGAGATCTTGGTATTTGATCTGAGTTGGGTCGTTGACCTTATACGCACTAACCGCCACGTGGGACAAGATATGGGCAACCGGTGTCGTGGTTTTTGACGTCAGTGACTGAGCGGCTTGCGCCGCATTGGACCGTAAGCTCGCGCTTGTATTAAGGCGGCTAGGTCTGCTTCCGGCCGCGTACGCAACGTGCAGGTGTGCAATGGGCGATGGGCCCAGACCCCTGCGCGCATAGGATTTAGACCGGCGTGCTGACCTCTCTGTTGAGCATAGGTAGGGCTGCGACGTGTTGATCTCCCGAGGCCGGACATGACCCAGGAAAGTGTGCCCGGCCAGAGGGATCGAGCGTGTCGGGTAATGTGGTGCACCCCTGCAAGGAAGTTGATCTATTCGAATAGCCATGTCCACGGTAACAGGCGACCCGGAGTTGTACCTTGACCTTATGACAACTAGAACCGGATATTAATAAAACACACCCTTCCATGTGCCAGATACAACCCGGTGATCGCTCTCTCACAGGTCGACGAGGAGAGGATCATCGGGTAGGATTATGCTATACGATGCTACTTGGTGAACTTACCATCTACTCTCTTCTACATGCTGCAAGATGGAGGTGGCCAGAAGCGTAGTCTTCGACAAGACTAGCTATCCCCCTCTTATTCTGGCATTCTGCAGTTCAGTCCATCGATATTACCTCTTTACACATATACCCATGCATATGTAGTGTAGATCCTTGCTTGCGAGTACTTTGGATGAGTATTCATGGTTGCTTTTCTCCCTCTTTTCCCCCTTTCCCTTCTACCTGGTTGTCGCAACCAGATGCAGGAGCCCAGGAGCCAGACGCCACCGTCGACGACGACTCCTACTACACCGGAGGTGCCTACTACTACGTGCAGGCCGTTGACGATGTCTAGGAGTAGTTTAGGAGGATCCCAGGCAGGAGGCCTGCGCCTCTTTCGATCTGTATCCCAGTTTGTGCTAGCCATCTTATGGCAACTTGTTTAACTTATGTCTGTACTCAGATATTGTTGCTTCCGCTGACTCGTCTATGATCGAGCAATTGTATTCGAGCCCTCGAGGCCCCTGGCTTGTATTATGATGCTTGTATGACTTATTTTATTTTTAGAGTTGTGTTGTGATATCTTCCCGTGAGTCCCTGATCTTGATCATACACGTATGTGTGTATGATTAGTGTACGATTGAATCGGGGGCGTCATAGTGGCAGTCCATAGGAGAATCACACGGTACCCCAGGATTTCCAAAAATACAGGCAATCACTGGATTCCCCAGGTGCCTCAATCCACCCAGATGTGTATTAAAGTTGCCACCTTAAGTTAACCATTAATTAAGAATACTCACATCTGTCATAAATACACTCGAACCCAAACCACGTCTACGAGCATAGCATAGCAATGTAAGCAACGTAAAAGTAACTCCCAAGGTTTGAATGCAGGGCAATAGGTTCCTACCTCATCAACTACTTCCCAATACCCACATGTTATCAATCCTACTCATGCAATGTTTGAGGGTGAAACTAATGCATAAAAACTGGGTATGAAAGGGATATGATCAAAGTGTGAACTTGCCTGTACTGTTGATGAAGATGATTCGCACTCAACACTCTTGATAGTTCTACTCGTCACACTCCTGTCAATCTATCGTAAGCAAGCAATAGTAACCACACATAAGCAATCACTCAAAAGATCAGAAAGATTGAAGAAAACAATTCGGAAAACATCAAAACCAAGCAAATAACTGCGGCGGCGGCGCGGCGGCGAGGTGCTGCTGCGGCGGCGGATCTGGTAGTGAAGGCGGCGGTGCACGCGATGCGGCAGCGGCGCAGCGAGATGCGGGGTCGGGGCGGCGCGGCTTGCTATTTAGAGGCCCGGGCGGCCTCGGCGACGTGGCAGAGGGGCAAGGCGGGGCGGCGCGAGGAGTCCGAGGCGGGGACAGCGGCCATGGCGACGCGGCGGCGTGCGGCGGGCGGAGTCCCGCCCGGGAGGTCGGGGGCGTGCGGGTGTCGGGCTGGGCCGTGGCCTGGCCGGTTGGCTAGGCCGGCCCAGTTCGGCGGAAAGGTTTTTTTTAACACACGAAAATAAAATAAAAGTGAAATAAAATAAAATAGAACCTAGGCATATTTTATATCAAAAATTTTAGAAAATGATTTTCTACATCGTGGACATTTTTGTCAAGTCAAATAAAATCGAGAAAAATTCAAATAATTCAGAGAGTGCTACTGCCCTACTAAAATCCAATAAAAATCATTTTTAAAAATACCAAAATGATTTCAAATTTATTTATCTCCAATTTTTTGATGTAGGGAATCATGTTACCCTATTTTCCATATATTTTTATTTTGGAGAAAATAATTTGAATAAAACTCAAATAACTCCAAATTGAAAATAATTTCATAAGGACTTTAAATTTGATCTTTGAAACTCCCAACTCATATTTCATATAGAAAATCATTGAGTTGCTTAAAGTTTTTGAGTTGGAAAATATTTCCAAATGAAATTCAAATATTTTCAAAAAACCTTTTCATTTATTTAAATGGAAGAAGTCATGTCGTCTTCTCTCTAGGGTTTTGTATTTGAAAAGAATTTGAATTCACGGAGATCATAAATGCAAAAATGAAAGTTTGGGAAAGTCCTTTTATTCCCTCTCATTTAACTTTCAAAAAAAGTTTTTGAATTTCACTCAAATTCACACAATCAATCAAACAATCAATCAAATCTATCTATTTATTATAACATTCCAAAATTTAGAATTTTGGGATGTTACACTGTGCACACAACTCAGCTTTTGGTACTTCTCGGTGGCACAAAACTCGGAGTCAAACTCGTGTTGCAGGAGTCTGGAGTCAAGCTCTGGATCTGGCGGCAGATCGCTTTCCTGGGGGGGGGGGGGTCATTCAGGACGGATTCAGCAAGGATCTATACTTTGGACATGCTAAAAAAGATCGGGATAGATTGGAACCTGACAGGACGATTCGGATCCATAATACACCTGCCTTCTGATGACCTTAGGCAAGTGCTCGGCGGCGACCGCCGTCGTGGCGGCGATACGAGCAGGAGCAGCCGCACCGAAACCATCAGCACCACTCGTCCGCATTCCCCCAATGTCAGCGCCACGCGAAGGAATTTGGAGGCTATGTAGGGATTTGGGGGAAATGGGGAAACTGTGGAGATAAGCTAACGGTCGGGAACTACTAATGGCACTATATATATGTTGTATACGGCACACAGTTTGTACATGTCGTTTGTGTTAGGTATTACAAGGTCACACACGATTTCCAAACCGTGTGAGAAGACAATGTAGGTTAGACACGGTTGCCGTTACATAACTGTATGTGATGTACTACCCTATCCATATAATTGAGTTATGGTGAGATACCGTGTAAACAGCTGCTCCGCTGATATCCGTAAAAAAACAGCCCCTCTGCATATAGAGATGGCGGCGGCGGCCTAGGCGGCGGCTACCAGAGAAGAGGTCAATCCTCAGTCGGTGGGCGGTGGCGGCGTCATAGGAGGTCAATCCTCAGTCTGCGGCGGGAGATAGGAGGAGCTCAACCATCGAGGTCGGCGGCGGTGTGATTCGAGCACATCCATCGCGGTCGATGGCGGGATAGTGGAGGTCGAACTTCAGGCCGCAGCCACACTAAGCTTTGCTCCTCAACCCTGCTGTCTCGGCATGCCGCCGCATCGCGCTTGTCTGTCTGCTGGGTGGAGGTCGCCGCGCGGCTAATTAATTAAGGTATTATTTTCGTGAGTGGCTTAATTAAGGTATTCAATTCCTAAGTGTAGTGTTGTACTAGTACTCTGCGTGTAAATTGACTGGCCATTAATTTTTGTCATTGCACGTCTGGATAACAACATGGAGCGCCCTCGGTAATTATTAAAATAAAACCTTGTGATTTATGCACGCATCTTTGGCCAGCAGTTAATCCGTGTATTAATGTTGTTGTTTTGTTTTTAATTACCATCCGTGTGCTGCAGATGGAACGATCTTGATGGATGAAGAATTGGAAAACCGCGGATTTTATCAGTGGCGTGACAGAGTTCATGAATTTGGCTGAAAGTACAAAGAAGAGAATTGGTGATGCAGATTACATCCTGTGTCCATGTACTGATTGTGCCAATACAGAGTCACATGAAGTTGCAGATGCCCATATGCACTTAGTCTCTAGGGGATTCATGGATGTATATACACGTTGGACCAGACACGGTGAAGAGGAGGTCATGGATGAAGATACCCAGGGCAGCGAGATGCAAAACCCCGATCAGTGTCACATGGATGTTGAATATAACATCGGGGCAGAGGCGTCAAGCTACCAATGGAAACACCGGAAAGCTGAAACACCCACTGGAAACCCAAGACGTCCACGCAGATGACGATGATCTTGATATGCCAGATTTTGCTGCTATGATTGCAGATTTCGAGGGCCCAGAAAAGGATATGATTGGGTACAATGATCTGCCAACCATTGATGCGGACTCCAAGAAAGAATTGTATTCAGGTTGCAAAAAGAAATATTCCAGGTTGAGTGCCACCCTGGCGTTTCTCAGATTTAAAGCAGCAAACGGTCTATCAAACAAGGGCTTCACAGAGATTTTAGGTCTTTTCAAAGAAATTCTTCCGGAAGATAATGTGCTCCCCAGAAGCATGAATGAAGCAAAGAAAATTGTTTGCCCATTGGAACTTGAAGTACAGAAGATACACGCTTGTGTGAATGATTGTATATTGTACCGTGGTGAGTACAAAGATTTGCGTGCATGTCCCACATGCAAGCATGCACGATACAAGCGCAGGAGAGTAAAGGACAAGTACAAATTGGACGACGAGATCAAGACAGGAATCCCGTTCAAGGTTGTTTGGTACTTGCCTTTAATTCCAAGGTTGAGGCGTTTGTTTGCAAACCCTAGAGAGGCAAAGAGGTTGCGGTTGCATCATGATGAGTGAATTGCAGATAGGTTTATGAGGCACCCGAAAGATGGGGCTCAGTGGGAATTAATCGACAAAAAGTTTGAAAATTTTGCCAAGGATCCTAGAAGTATAAGGCTCGGGGAGTGTACTGACGGGATGAATTCTTTTGGCGATATGAGCACCAATCACAGCACATGGTCGGTGCTTCTGTGCATATATAACCTAGCTCCTTGGTTGTGTATGAAGAAAAAATACACTATGATGTCAATGATTCTCCAAGGCCCGAAGCAACCTGGAAATGACATCGACATTTACTTTCAGCTACTGGTAGAAGAACTCCTGACAGTGTGGATAGATGCGCCTGCTGTAAAATGTTATGATGCTTACAGAAAGGAGATTTTCGATCTACATGCGATGCTAGTGCACACCATTCAAGATATGCCGGCATTAGGCAACACATCAGGGCATAAAACAAGGGGAGATGTAGGGTGTGTCACATGCATGGATAGGACAGCTAGCATAAGACTTCCCAACTCGCGCAAAACAATGTATTTGCGTCATCGTAGGTTCTTACGGAAAAATCACCCATACCGAAAGATGAATTTGATGGTACGACAGAGGCAGTTGCGGCCACAAGACCCTATGATGGGGAGGTGGTCCACAACATGGCTAAAAACATTAATGTTGTGCTTGGCAAGAACCACCCTTTGACGGTGAAACTAACACCCAAGGATCAAGTGTTTAAGAAGAAATCGGTGTTCTGGAAATTACCTTACTGGGAGATTCTACGTGTATGTCACTGCATCGATGTCATGCATGTAGAGAAGAACGTATGTGAAAGCATACTTGGTACTCTGCTCAAGATTAAAGGTAAAAGAAAGGATGGTGACGGTTCACGGCTCGATATGCTTGCTGATCAATCACAACGCAAGAGTGAAGCAGAAGATGATGACAAATTCATCAAAGCTCGCCAGAGTTACAATTTCAGTACAAAAGAAGCAACACAGTTCTTCACCTATTTGTTGTCAGTTAAGACACCCTCTTCCTACTGCGCAAACATCAGAAGTCTCGTGGATGTGAGCTCAGGTAAAATGAAGTTGGGACACATGAAGTCACATGATTGCCACGTAATGTTGACACAAATCCTCCCGGTGGCCATCAGAAATCTGATGGACAAAGATATAAGGAACACACTCATTGTCCTCTGTGATTTCTTCAACCAACTATGGCAGAAAGTTGTAAATCCTGAAGAGTTGGATCATATGCAAGATGATATTGCAAGAATATTGTCCAACCTAGAGATGTTTTTCCCACCGTCATTCTTTGATGTCATGGTCCATCTCACTGTGCCCCTTGTCGACGAGATAAAGTATTGTGGTCCTGTGTTTCTTCGCAACATGTATCCCTTTGAGCGGTTCATGGGAATACTGAAGCGCTTTTGTCGGAACCGAAACCATCCAGAGGCAAGCATCCTACAAGGTTATACCGCGGAGGTGGTGGTTGAGTTTTGCACCGCATACATGAAACAAAGACCTATAGGTTTGCCCCTCTCTCGCCACGAGGGAAGGCTGAAAGGTAAGTCGGTCCTTGCTGGCACGCAAATGGCTGCACCTGGGGAATTGGCAGAGAAAGCCCATTTGACGGTACTGCTTAACAACCCAGTTCTCATCGCTTATGCCGAAGAACACTTGGCAGAGATACGCCAAAGCTTCTTACCAATGGTGCCTTCATCAGATGTGGAGATGAAGGAGCACACTAAGAACTACGCCGAATGGCTGAAGAATCATTTGGCACAAGGATCCATCGATGACATTGCTACGTGGTTGGCACAAAAGCCATCACCTACGGTGTTGACGTACCAAGCAATGACATAAATGGATACACGTTCTACACTGAGGAATGTGATAAGAAGACTTCGTATCAGAACAGCTCTGTTCGAATAGAATGCATGATTAAATGAAGCTGATAAAAGGGTATACTATGGAACCATCCAAGAGATTTGGGAGCTTGACTATGTGAAAGTTAAGGTGGCATTATTCAGGTGCGCATGGGCCCCTCTTCGTCAGGTAAGGATTGATGAGTACAGGAAGACCTGTGTTAACAGGACAACGATGGCATATCACGCGGACCCATTCATTCTTGCCAGCGATGCTACCCTGATTTTCTTTGTGGAAGACCCCTTGCATAAGAATGGCCATTTAGCGATGCATGGGAAGAGAAGGGTACTGGGTGTCGACGATGTTGCCGATGAGGACGAGTACGATGAATTTGATGAGTTGCCAACAAAGGAATCACGCACCCGTGCAACAGAGCAGCGTAAAACCATCATAAACCCCAAGTTCATCGGGGGTCAACTTAATGATCCAAGTTCCCCCATGTACATGAGAAATAAGCCGTAAGACTAGTCTTTATGCCTACCCTGCAACTTCATTCGTTCAATTTAGAATTGTTGTGTGTACTAGATTTGTGAGTTATGCCCGGTTTTCTGTTGATGTAAGAACCGTTAATATGTTGACCTTGATATGCTGTCAGCTCAGGCAATGAATATGAACTATTTTTTGTTATTATTATTATTACATCATAGAGGTAGCACACTCAATCGATCTCACTACACTATGTGTGAACAAAAATATGCAATCTGGTTTGCGAATAGCACACGGTTCGTTGATGAAAGCCGTGTGCCGACCAAACCCCGCCACCCCGCCCACGATCTGAGTCGTGCTTTCTGATTGGCCAGAATACAAACCCGACGGATCGTACGTCTGCACCGTTGGATGCTCCCAGATCGAACGGCGATCCTCATCCCTTTCGACAGCACATGGAGTTCTGGTTGTAATTTTATTTTTATGCACAAAATGCACGTTAATCTCAAAAAATGTCTTAAATATAGCTAACGATACCTGTAATGCGCCAGAAAATCAAACCCGTGGTATAATGGTGATTGCGTACCGTGGAAATTTTTATGAGGCCAAACGATGAAGTCACCGGCCACAGGAGTTTGAATTGACTAGTCTTCTTTTGGAAAACCATGACCCTTCATGTGAGATGCTCCGGTTTGGAAGGAGCGGTCATCAAAACTTGTGCCAAACTTTACCAATTTTTTCCACGGGGTTGTGAGAGCACGCCAAAGGCACACATCGATTTTGATGATGTCCGAACTCCATCTGAATTTTCTGTAATTAAAATACCAACTAGGCCTACGCCAAAGGCCGCACCTCGCGGCCGAAATGTTTGAAACTTCTCCCCGCTTCTCGAACAAACGGATGAAAACTCACAAAGCGACGCACAAATGATCTATACACCTTTGCTAGGCTGATAGTAAGGGGGTATCATAGCTAGTATCATGCATGCCAACTATGCAATTTTGGTGAGCTGTCATAGAATTAATTAAATAAAGAAAGAGAGAGTTAAGTATCATATCATGAAACCGTATCATAATAAATGTTATGCTACTATGTGTCATGCATGACAATATAAATAAAGTACTACATATGATACTAGCTACTCTATGATACTATGCATTAGAGCAAGTACACAATAGAGTGACATAAGACTAGCCACAATGGGTAGTAACATAGAATGTTACTAGTCTATGTTACTACCTCTATAGTGGGGAGTAACATATGTGTAGTAACATGCAACACTTCATTTATTAGGCTATAGACTCATCTTGCCTTGAGATGTGTGATGTTACTCAGACTAGCCACAATGGGTAGTAACATAGACTAGTAACATGCCCATGTTACTAGTCTATGTTACTACCTCTATAGTGGGGAGTAACATATGTGTGGTAACATGCAACACTTCATTTATTAGGCTATAGACACATCTTGCCTTGATATGTGTGATGTTACTCATACTACTAGTAACTAGCTATGTTACTACTTTCCTCTCTTTCTTCATTTATTGCTTGCCACGTCATCAACTTTATCTAGATATGTGTGATGTTACTACCCATGTTACTCCCACTGTGGGTAGTCTCATACTATAGACTACCCACAGTGGGAGTAACATAGGTAGTAACATCACACATATCCACTTTCCTCCATTTCTTCATTTTTTGCTTGCCACATCATCTATTTTATCTAGATATGTGTGATGTTACTACCTATGTTACTCCCACTGTGGGTAGTCTATAAGCAGTCTATAAGGAATAGAATAATATATATGTGCTTATTAGTTGGAGGAAAGAGAAGAGAAGCGGGCTCTTGGTTAGTAGAGCCAGCTGCAACACGAGACCCAAGACACTTTGTGGGGATGTAAGGTGGGCCAACTATTGATAAACTAGTACGTATATAAAACTTATTATTGTACATGCCCGCTAGGAGGTTGGCTGTATATGACATGGCAACTTCTTATAGCCGACCCTTGGCTGTATTATTAACCATGCTCTTAGTGAGGTAGCTAGTATATCATAGACGACTAGCTAGTATCAGACTAGCCACAGTGGGAGTAACTTCAGCAGTAACATCGACTCCAACTCAGCAAACTTGCTTATGTGGCAATAAGTTAATGAGGAGAGAGATAGTTTTAGTAACTTAGCTAGTTACTGTAACATCACATGTCCCAATGCAATATGAGTCTATAACCTAATAAATGAAGCTTTGCATGAAACTACACTTATGTTACTACCCACTATGAAGGTAGTAATATATATAGTTCTAGGGATATGTGCATGTTACTAGTGTACTCTCCATTGTGGCTAGTCTCATACTCCCTCCTTTTTGGTTTAGGCTGGTTGTAATGGTATTATCATAAGCGGTATCATGCATGCCAACTAGACTTTCTGGATGATGTGGCACATAATTAAATGAGGAAAGAGAGGATGTGGTATCATATCATGATACCGTGTCATATTAAATGTTGTACTACTACTTCGTGTGATGCATGACAATTAGTAAGGCAACGTAAGATGCTAACTTATGATACTATGCATTACGGAATTAGTATCCTACACTATCATATGCATGATACTAGTATATATGGTACTCCCCATTACAACCAGCCTTATAGGGCTCAATTCAAAAATCTCACCAACCAAGGTAGATGGTGAGTGGTGGAATACTTTTTGTAGTTTGCAAAAACACCCAATTAATGCTTTTATTTTCCTTAAAAAATTACGTTTTCCAATGTATTCATTGCAATACATGCATGCATATATAAAGTACATGCATTGGTCAACTTTCTCTTAATACTTGCATGCAATGATTTAATGCACCTTGGAATCTGGACATGTGATGGGGAACAACCAAATTGAGCCTTATAAAATGGAAAAACTAAAATTTTGAGATAAGCCTATAAACCGGAAAAGAGGGAGTATATATGCATGATACTAGTTATATGATCGGCAATACCTCCGTAATGCGCGCATGCATAGTATCATAAGTTAGTATCTTAGGTTCCTTATTAATTACCATGCATGACACAAAGTAGTACAACATTTAATATGATACGGTATCATGATATGATACCACACCCTCTCTTTCATCATTTAACTGTGTGTCACATCATCCAAAAAGTCTAGTTGGCATGCATCATACCGCTTGATACTCCCATATTACGACCAGCCTTATTAGGGTGGCCATAGTGAGGGTATCATAGCAGGTATCATGCACCCGGGAATAGAAAATATGATGATGTGGCAAAGAAGCAGTAACATAGGTAGATACCGTAACATATATATATATAATAAATGCTATACTACTTTGTGTCATGCATGGCCATAAATATGGTCATCTATGATATATACTCCCTCCGTAAACTAATATAAGAGCGTTTAGGTTACTATTTTAGTAATCTAAACGCTCTTATATTAGTTTACAGAGGGAGCTAGTACTACTCTATGATACTATATATGCACTATGAAGGTATGTACGTAGTATCATACATTAGTATCATATGCATGATACTATATATATATAGTATATGATACTCCCCACTATATAAGGCTGGCCATAGTGGTGGTATCATAGCCAACGATGTCATCCACTCGGAAATAGCAAGTATGCTGATGTGGCAAAGAATTAAATATATATAAAGAGGGTTAGAGTAACATATAGGTAGATACCGTATCATGTTAAATGCGATGCTAATTTGTGTCATGCATGGCAATAAATATGATCCATATATGATCCTATACTCTATGTATTATACTATGTGCTATAATTAATTAAAGGTAGCATCGTACACTAGTATCATATATATATATAATGTATATTCTTGATACTAGTATATGACACTCCACTATACTCGTGATTTCTTACCGTGGAAAAAAATTGGAGGCGAAACGATGAACTCATGTTTTCATTCGAACAAAAATATGATGTTAGGTAATGTAAATGTTTTCAAAGAGCACACGGTTCACTCACGAAAGCCGTGTGTCCACTAAACCGTGGCCGATGCACCCCCCACCCCTCTGCCATGCGCCCGATCTGAGTCGTGCGTTCTGATTGGCTAGAACCCAAACCCCACGGATCGTACGTCTACACCATTGGATTCTCCTTGATCGAACGGCGATCCTCATCCCTTTCGACAACACATGTACATGTTTTCAAATAGCCCTTCCCCAAATAATGTTTTCAAATAGCACACGATTCACACACGAAAGCCATGTGCCTACCAAACCGTGGCCGATGCCCCCCTTGCTGCGCGTGCGATCTGAGTCATGTATTCTAATTGGCCAGAGCCCAAACCCCATGGATCGTACGTCTGCACTGTTGGATGCTCCCAGATCGAACGACAATCCTCATCCCTTTCGACAGGAAATGCAGTCCGGGTAGGAATTGAATTATATGCCAACATGCACGGTAAATGTCAAAAAATGTCTTACATATAGCACACGAGACCTGAAATGCGCCAGCAAATCAAACCCGTGGTAAAATTATGATTGGTTTACATGGGAAAAATTTAGAGGCGAAACGATGAACTCACGTCTTCATTTCAAATTAGTACATCTTCATTTCAAACAAAATTATTCTGTTTGTGCACACGAGCGCTTAGAGGCAACCGTTTGCATAGGCCTTTCCGCGCGCGCGACGACCGGGGATATTTTTCACCCTTTTCACCTAGGCCGCCAACACCCGGAGTCCCCAACACCCCCCACCGTCCGCCCGCGTTTCACTCAACTAGTCCACCCAATCTCCTTCGCCAGCTCCACCCTCCCCCAGATCCACAACAGAACCCTCTCCGGCGCCGCCGTGCTCACCCCGGCCGTGTGCCCGCTCTTCGGCGTTTGGCCTACCTCCACTACCGTTACCAACACGCGGCGGCCCGCGCCTCGCTGTCTTCAATTGCTCGCCAGCCACCCTCGAGCATATCGATGCAGTAACCCTCGCCTCTCGTGTGGCCTAGCCGGGTTTGCATTAAGAAGCCTGTTAGTTACTGCTCTCCATTGCGGTGAGGCATATTTCCTCACAATCCCTCTTCCAATTTCGTTCCGTATGTTCCCAAATTGGCTATACAATAACGGAGAGCATATATATGTTCATTATCTACCTTCCTTACTACATATAAGTTGTATTGTTCCAATAAGTTACTGCCTATTTACAGATCGCGGGCGCCCGAGTCACACAAACTTAACAAATTAGCCGTACATTTTCTAAATTATTGCATGGCATGTTTAGAAATCTTGATACCAAGTTGTTAGTTTTATGCTTATCCTCCTTTCTTGAGTTTCGCATGTGTTCTCTGTAGATGCCGAGTAGCAGCGACATCACTCATTCAGGCCATGTATCTTCATCTGATTCAGACAACCCTAGGTCTTCAGCAGATTGTGAGGGATCAAGTACTCTTGAACGGGATAGAGCTGCAGCAATTACCCTTTCGGTCAGGACACGGAGGAACGCTCCAAGGAAGCCCACACACCAGCCTAAAGGTGTATATGAAGTAACAAGGATTGATTTAAATTCCTGGGCTCCAACTAAACCAGATAAAGCACGCATGAGGTTCAGGAGTGTGTGTGGATTTGTTGGCAGGGCAAGGCTCAACATTAATATGCCGGGGTTTCGGAAGGCTGACACAGAAACATGGCGAAGGATAGTCCGGGAGATCATGGATCACTTCAACGTTCCAGAGCAGTGGAGAATGCAGGTGGAACACGCTGCACTGAAGAAGGCTAGGGATGCTTGGAGAAACTGGAAGCACGTGTTGTACAAGAAGTACTTGAGTGAAGGCAAGGACCCAATCTCCGCATACCCCCAAATTACAAAGGCAGACTGGGCAGAATTCAAAAGGGTCAGGGCAACTCCAGAGTTTGCTGAGAAGAGTTTCAAGCAATCAGAACTTCAGAAGAAGAACATACACCCCCACCGTATGGGTGTGGCAGGATACTACGGCATGAAACTGATATGGGAACAGGAGGACAAAGAAGTAGTAGCGGCGGGTGGGAATCCGACCTTTAGTGAAATCAGGGGCGAACGCACCAGAGACTACTTGCGGGCACGTGCAAAGAGGCGTGAGGACATAACTTATTACTTTGAAAACTCATGTGACGCCAAACTGTATGAAGTGATGGTAGAGGCTTCCAAGATCCCTGGAAGGTTCTATAGGAACTCAGGGCCATGTGACATTCTGTCCATTGCTCTGGACACAAAAGAGCTCCCTGGCCGTGCAAGGGGTATAGGTGTTAATGTCCCGCACAAGAGGGCTTTCACACTCAGCAAAGAAGAGAGGCTCAGCATGAAAAAAGCGAGGAGTGAAATGAAGCAGAATGCATTGTATGAAAAGTTGAAGAAGGAGATTTATCCAGCTGTTCGAAAGGATGTTGATGAGTCAACGATGATGCGGAAGACTCTAACACTGACAGATAGCCAGCAGATGGGAGGGGAGGCGGGTGAGGGAGTCCTGGATTAAGGAGTCCTCGGGTGTCCGACCTGTTAGACATGGGCCGGACTGATGGGCTGTGAAGATACAAAGACCAAAGACTCTACCCGTGTCCGGATGGGACTCTCCTTGGCGTGGAAGGCAAGCTTGGCAACCAAATATGAAGATTCCTTTCTCTATAACCGACTTTATGTAACCCTAGAACCCTCCGGTGTATATATAAACCGGAGGGTTAGGCCCATCGGGCCAAAGAGTCATAATCATAGTCAGACAGGCTAGACTTCTAGGGTTTTAGCCATTATGATCTCGTGATAGATCAACTCTTGTAACACTCATATTCATCAAGATCAATCAAGCAGGAAGTAGGGTATTACCTCCATAGAGAGGGCCCGAACCTGGGTAAACTTTATGTCCCCTGTCTCCTGTTACCATCGACCTTAGACGCACAGTTCGGGCCCCCCTACCCGAGATCCGCTGGATTTGACACCGACATTGGTGCTTTCACTGAGAGTTCTGCTATGGCGTCGTCAAAAGGTTTGATGGCTCCTTCAATCATCTACAACAATGCTGTCCAAGGAGAGGTCTTCCTCCCCGGACAAATCTTTGTATTCGGCGGCTTCGCACTGCGGGCCAACTCGCTTGGCCATCTGGAGCAGATCGACGGGTACGCCCCCGGCCATCAGGTCAGATTTGGGAGCTTGAACTATGTCGCGGATATCCGCGGAGACTTGATCTTCGACAGATTCGAGACCATGGCAGCCGCTCCCTACCACGACGATGAACATGACGTAAATCTATCATCAGACCATACCCAGGAAATTACACCTGTAATCGCTCTGGCCTTAGATCCGGAGCAGATTGCGCCATCCGAGGATGGGAGGCTCAACCCCGCCATGGAGGCCGCACACTTAGCGGCGTTGGAGCCGCACATAGACCTAACTTCAGGTGACATCTGTGTCACTGGAACCATGGACCCGTCTCCGGCTACGGGTTCCGAACCTTGTGTGTCCGCATACGTCGAGCTGGATCAGTCATTGATCCTCGAATTCAGCTCCGTGGACATCTTCCGACACTCGCCTTTGGGCGACGTGCTAAACTCGTTAAAAAATCTATCCTTAGTGGGGGGTTCACAGCCGAATTATATCCGGTTCGAACTAGAGGCTGATGACGGAGAATTTTGTTTCCCACCCACCGCCCACTTCATAGCCACTGCAAGGAGCCTGAAAAAGTAGCAGTAGCAGCTTGAAGCTGACCAAGATCTGCTAAACGATAGATGGACTGATGTCCTGGCAGCCGAGGAATACGGTCTCAGGTGCCCAGCCAAAAGTTACCCGAAGCGTAGATTGCTACCTCAGTTCGATGATGAGGCGCCGGAGCCCGTATCGTTATCGCGCAATGCGGCTGACCGACCACCATGTGGTCGGGACAAAGCGGCAACTCAAGCCGAACACCAGCCCGCTCCACCTCACCGTAAAGGCAGAGATAAAACAGCTCGGGGACATACCTACAATCTTCGGCATGACCTGGACAATAGAGCAGGACATACCAGATCGATCTACGGATCGCGAGGACGTGCCCCGACACGTGACAACGGCTACCTATTCGGACGTGACAAGCCTAGTCACACCCGGGCCGAAAACCACAGACGGACTCCATCAGAGCTACGTCACAATGTGGCCCAATATAGAGGCGCCGCACACCCTCTCTGCTTCACAGACGAGGTGATGGATCATGAATTCCCGGAAGGGTTTAGATCCATGAACATCGAATCATATGACGGAACAACTGATCCCGCGGTATGGATCGAGGATTTCCTTCTCCACATCCATATGGCCCGCGGAGATGACCTTCATGCCATCAAATACCTCCCACTAAAACTCAAGGGGCTAGCTTGGCACTGGCTAAACAGTCTGCCTAAAAACTCTATTGGCAGTTGGGAGGATTTGGAAGACGCTTTCCGCGACAACTTCCAAGGTACATATGTCCGGCCACCAGATGCCGATGACTTAAGTCACATCGTCCAGCAGCCCGGAGAGTCAGCCAGGAAGCTCTGGACTAGGTTCTTAGTTAAAAAGAACCAAATCGTCGACTGTCTGGACGCGGAAGCCCTAGCGGCCTTCAAGTACAGCGTCCGGGACGAGTGGCTCGCCCGCCACCTCGGTCAAGAAAAACCAAAATCCATGTCGGCCCTTACTGCTCTGATGACCGCTTTTGCGCGGGAGAAGACAGCTGGCTAGCTTGTAGAAGCAACAGCGCCAGCGATCCGGGCACTTCTGAAGTCCGAGACGGCAATGGCAAGCCATGACGCAGTAAACACAAACATCGCAACGATAATGAAAGAACGCACGACACAGCGGTCAACGCCGGATTCAGCGGCCCCAAACCCGGTCAACGGAAAAAGCCATTCAAGGCAAACAGAGATGGACCATCCAATTTAGACAAGATATTGGATCGGCCCTACCAGATTCATGGCAACAACCGATAAACCAGTGAATCACACAAACACACGCTGTTGGGTCTTCAAACAGGCCGGCAAGCTCAACGCCGAACACAAGGGGAAGAGGCCGCCCGGTGATAGCGACGAGGAAGAAACTCACCAACCAAATACCGGGGGTCAGAAACAATTTCCCCCCAAAGTAAAAAAGTGAACATGGTATACGTAACACACACCCCTATAGGGGAGCATGAGAAGCATTCCCTTCGGACTGAGGATCATACTACGGTCACTTCAGCCAAGTACAAAAGCGGTCTTATTAAACCGCATAACTTGTCGGCCATTAAGCCGCCGGTCTCCATTCAGCAGGACTGGCCAATTTCAGAGCTGGACTAGCAGTTCAGTTTCCGCCGTCCGCCTCATACACCTGTAAAATCTGTACCGCACACACATAACTGTGCACTTAAAATACCCTGGGCATCGGTGGAAGCACAATACGGACGAGCCTACAAGTACGCCCATAACCTCCTTCCTTTTTCTTTTCTAACTACTCTTTCTTTTTCATTATCCTTTACCACAAGTGGTTCAAAGGGTGGTCATCTCATTGACTCTATCGGAGTTCGGGATCATACACCCAAAGGTTATTCCCGTCAAGGAGTCCCTTTACCAAGGAAAGGCGGTGCAGACGTGCGACAAGAGGTCCAAAATAACTTTTTGTTGACCGCACTCTCTATTTTGAGCCTGTAAAGTGCCTTTTTCCTCAGCCTTCGATCCCTAGCATGTCAAATAGCCGGGGTTGCGGCGTTGTTATCTATAAAATAACGATTGGCATATCACTCAGGTCCCGTGAACATAATCCGTACTCAGTATTTGCTTTTTCCTAAAGAACTGAAGTTTGCTCCTTTGGTTGTTTCACACACACACCTCGGCATAAAATTGCCAGGGGCTCGGTATGGGAACAAATGAGTTGCCGGCAAGTCCGAACAGCTTTATAGCATACTTCGGCGTCGCGAGTTTGGCCTTATATGCATCAGCTCCGAATCATGTCTTTGGTCAATAGTTGGGTTGCCTGGCTCCTATGCTTGCTACCTTACATTCCGCTCTATCGGCTAGGGTAGTAAAGGGAGAACTACTGCGATTGTGCTTCCGGTTCATCTGGTCAAGCACCTCAGTAGAGAAAGCCGAAAACTGACTGTCATGATGAGGCGAGAGCTGGTCAACCACTTGATGACTTATCAGAATCTTTCGCAATTTCCTCCGTATTATATGAAGGGCCTTTTCTTCAGGTCATCTATGTAACGCACCATATTGAATAAGTTGCGTACATACCAGGGGCTATATCATAGACCCACCATAAAACTCCTATGGCTAAGTGAAAGTGTTAACGCCCTATAGTCCGATTGCCTAGTTCGCCGCATTGACACCTCCTTCATGGACCAAGACGTTGGGTTAAGAGTGCTCAAATGCTTTTCCGAACACCCTCGTGCTTTACACGAGGGGGCTGAAGCCGACGACTAGAAAACTTTCAGATTATACAAAAACAGCCGCACAGGAGGAACACAAGTTTTATGCGAAACTAAAAATAAAATTGCCTTATCATAATATTGTCTTTTACAATTTCCATACATCTCACTCGAATATTATGTTTTTTGAGCATTGACCCTCTATCAAGCGGGCACCCTCCAAGACATCCTCGAAATAATGCTCTGGTGCGTGATGGTCCTTGCCCTTGGGTAGACTCTTGACTGCAACATCGGTGGCCTTCATCTTCGCCCAGTATGTCTTGACACGGGCAAAGGCCATCCGTGCACCCTCAATGCACGATGACCGCTTAACGGCGTCGATACGCGGCACCGCATCAGCAAGTTGCCGCACCAAACCAAAATAACTATCCAGAATTGGCTCGGTCGACCACAGCCCGACCATGACGTCCTTCATGGCAGAACCAGATAATTTGTGGAGCTCGACCCATTGGGTCATCTGTTCATTCAGCAACAGTGGGCGCTTTGACACACTGAATTGTGACCAGAAAAGCTTCTCCGTTGCACACCCTTCTTGCGCTTGGTAAAACTGCGCTGCATCGGAAGCACTCTTCGGCAAGTCCAATAACGCGTCTGGAGAACTCCACACTTGATTAAGCGGGGCATAATTCGGATCGCCGAACTTAGTTTGTAGTAACAAGGGCTTACCAGCCGCGATCTCCCCAGCTTGCCGGAGCTCCTCCCGGGCCGCTCTAGATTCGGACCGCGCTTCTTTCGCCTCTCATAAGGCCTTGTCAAGATTAGTTTTTTTGGCTTTATTATCCTTTTTGAGGAATTTGCAGCGGATAGAGGCATCCTTTAGCTCACGCGCCATCGTGGATATTCTCTCCTCGTATTGGTGCCGAGCAGCCTGTTCGGCCTTTAACTCGGCAGATGCCTTTTCGGCAGCCACATTACTAACCCGGGCCAGCTCCTTGGCCTGGGCTAGCTCAGCGCACAGGCTCTCAGTTGCGGTGGCACTATCTGCAGTTATGCATATCTCAGTATACGATCCTTGGCGTCATGATTAATGCATGTAATGACTGCCCTAAATACATACCTTGCGCCTCGTCAAGACGCTTGTTAATAAGCGTGATGTCATCATCCGCCTCATCAATCTTCCGTTGCAGATCTGCAACCTCTGTAGTTCGGGCAGTAGCCAGGGAGGTAACAGCCTGTGTTCCAAATAGTCAAATCATTTCCTGGGCATATCTTTTTGATCCTCTGATCGCCTCCCTTGGGAAGCCAATCAGAGTCTCAGGGGCTACTATCTATATACAGGTGCATTTTGCGAATAAAACACAATAAAAAACATTACATTACAAACCTCGAAGCCTCTTAGCAGGCTCGTGAAGGCTTCATTCAATCCGCTTTTTGCGGACAGAACCCTCTTAACCACCGTACCCATCAAGGTACGATGTTCCTCTGAGATGGACGCTTCTCGCAGCATGTTCGTCAAGGTATCCGATGCTTCTTGATCTCCAGAAGCCGTTGTATGAGTACGGCCTCCCTTTGAAGGGATCCGTTTATTCGCCCCTTGAGTTGTCTCCGGTTGTAAGCCGGACAGTCCGGGCCTTTATTGTTGGCCCCCGGACCCTGGGCATCCGAAGTGTCACCTTCGGGTAATGTCTTCATCATCCCTCACACCACTTGTTGATCAAGAGAGACCCTCCGGGATGACACCTCGAATTCTTCCGCCCTATTGGGCGAGGAGGCCGGTGGAGGCGTTTCGCTTTCCATCATCTCTGGGAGAAGATCCCCCGAGGAAGAGGATTGTGGAAGAAGACTGTGTGCCAAGCTGCAAAAACATATATTCCAGATGTTACCTTTGTAACAGGAAAAGAACGGGATATGTTTAGAATACCCTTGTTCACTTACGATTTGGCTAAGGGCTTGTCCTCACTGTGGGACTGTGCGACGACGTCGTCCTCCAAGCCCGAGCCGCCCGACAGGGGCATCTTGCCTCGCTTAGGAGCCTTTTCCTCCCAATCTCCAGAGGCGGCCCTTTTCTTACCATGGGGAGAAGGGATGTTGGTTTCCCCTTCATTTTTGTCTTCGGGCGATGGGATTTTGACCTCCCCGTACATAGCATCTGATATACCTTTGGGATGGAGGCCACCTTTGGTCCTCCCGCTCTCCGTATTGTCCTCCTCCATCGGCATCTGGTACGGTGCCGGGGCCGGCATCCTTATTAATACGGGATCCGCTGAGTCTTCGGGAAGGGGGGACGAACACCTAATCCGCTCTGCTTTCTTTATCCAGCCCTGGAAGAAGATAGTTCGATCGGTATCGTATTACGGCATACATAGCTAAAAATTGTTCGGGTGTCGAGCGCTTACCGAGGTATCCGGATGGTTGCAGTCGAGGCCGATGTCCTCGGTGGTGTCCGACCACTGCTTTCGTTTCCCGAAAAACAGCTTCCACATTCCTTTGTGCGTAGTGCCGAAGAAGTGTTGGAGGGTCCGTGGTCCTTCCGGATTAAATTCCCACATACGGAGAGGCCGTCGCTGGCATGGCAAGGCCCGGCGGACTAGCATTACTTGAATTACGTTGACAAGATCGATGTCCTTCTCAAGGAGGCTTCGGATGTGGCTCTGTAGAGTTTGCACTTCGTCAATTGATCCCCAGTCCAGCCCCTTATTAATCCATGATGCAAGCTGTAACGGGGGGCCAGGTCAGAATGCAGGTATAGCTGCCCACTTGGTACCACGGGGTTCCGTGACGTAAAACCACTCCCGTTGCCATAGGTTGGAAGTTTTGGTGAAAGAGCCTTTTGGCCAGAAACTATTGGTGAGCTTGCTCACTATGGCACCACCGCACTCCGTCTGTTTCCCGTCGACTACCTTCGGCTTCAGACTAATGGTCTTGAGCCATAAGCCGAAGTGTGGGGGAATACGGAGGAAAGCCTCGCACGTGATGATAAACGCACGTGGAGGAAAGAATCTGGGGCTAGATCGTGAAAATCTAGTCCGTAATAAAACATAAGCCCCTGGATGAAGGGATGCAGGGCGAATCCTAGCCCTCGAAGGAAGTGAGAGATAAATACGACCCTCTCGCCGGATCTGGGAGTCGGAATAACCTACCCTGGAGCAGGAAGCCTATGAGGGATCTCCGCGGTCAGGTATCTAGCTGCCCGGAGCTTCGCAATGTCCTCCTCTGTAACAGAGGAAGCCACCCATCGGCCCTGTGGGCTGGGTTCAGACATGATTGGGAAGCTGGAGGCGATGAAGTCGAACCTTGGGTGCTGGAACTCGAGGTTGGAAGGGCTTGGCGTAAAAGAAAGAGGCAGCCCTTAGCCCCTTTATAAAGGCGATGGATATCAAATGCCTCCTCATAAACCCCATAACCTGCCTATTCCTAAGGAATCATGCCGTTGGATGGTTGGGTTACCCACGTCCGTGTTGATAATAATCCCGTAATAGGGGGACACGATCTCTGCTTCGACAAGACATGCCAATAAAACCGCGTCTCAAAACGTGGAGCGGCAGGGCAAGAAACGGTTCGAAATAATGACCAGGTGGTGACGTGGCATCACACTGCAAAAAGTTGTTAGCGGATTGGACTCGTGAAATATTATACTCTCTGCGTTTGTGTTTGCTACTTGTGTTGCAGATTCGGACACGTTCGTCCGAAGACTATCTTGGAGTATTCGGAAAGGGGGACCCGCCTTGCAATGCCGAAGACAATCTGCGCGCCGGACACCTCGTCATTGAAGCCTGGTTCAGGGGCTACTGAGGGAGTCCTGGATTAAGGGGTCCTCGGGCGCCGACCTATTAGACATGGGCCGGACTGATGGGCTGTGAAGATACGAAGACCGAAGATTCCACCCATGTCCGGATGGGACTCTCCTTGGCGTGGAAGGCAAGCTTGGCGACCAAATATGAAGATTCCTTTTTCTGTAACCGACTTTATGTAACCCTAGATCCCTCCGGTGTCTATATAAACCAGAGGGTTAGGCCTGTAGGGCCGAAGAGTCATAATCATAGTCAGACAGGCTAGACTTCTAGGGTTTTAGCCATTACGATCTCGTGGTAGATCAACTCTTGTGACACTCATATTCATCAAGATCAATCAAGCAGGAAGCAGGGTATTACCTCCATAGAGAGGGCCCGAACCTGGGTAAACATTGTGTCCCCTGTCTCCTGTTACCATCGACCTTAGACGCACAGTTTGGGACCGACAGCGGGCATGGAGGATGTTGCTTATTGCGCGACAACACTGCACAAGAGTAGCTATGCATTAGCTGACCCCATCGACACTCAGACTGCAACTGCTCATGATGATGATATATCTGATCTATCTGGTATGGAAGACAGACTGAAGGGCGTGCTTACACATTATGAAGGTACATTAAAATGTGCAACAGCTTGGGTTTGCCCACCCTTCTTGGAATATGGCCTCTTCGTGGACAATGTGCCATTGAAGCCGGGCTGTGTGAAGTGCTACGTGACTGAAGTAAAGCCTGGATTCAATGAATTTGCCCTGAAGAATGTCCTAGGAGACTTCAAGGAGCAAAGGACCTTGGGAGAAACACTGTTACATCACATCCAGTGGCCACGAAAGGAAATAGAGTTCATCGATGAGATTCCTGAAGCCCCGCCAAGAGCAACCACTGTCGCCCCACAACTGGTGACGCTCTTGTCGGAAATATGCCCTAGAGGCAATAATAAATGGTTATTATTGTATTTCTTTATTCATGGTAATTGTCTATTGTTCATGCTATAATTGTATTGTCCGGAAATCGTAATACATGTGTGAATACATAGACCACAACGTGTCCCTAGTAAGCCTCTAGTTGACTAGCTCGTTGATCAACAGATAGTCATGGTTTCCTGACTATGGACATTGGATGTCATTAATAACGGGATCACATCATTAGGAGAATGATGTGATGGACAAGACCCAATCCTAAGCATAGCATAAAAGATCGTGTAGTTTCGTTTGCTAAAGCTTTTCCAATGTCAAGTATCTATTCCTTAGACCATGAGATCGTGCAACTCCCGGATACCGTAGGAGTGCTTTGGGTGTGCCAAACGTCACAACGTAACTGGGTGACTATAAAGGTACACTACGGGTATCTCCGAAAGTGTCTGTTGGGTTGGCATGGATCGAGACTGGGATTTGTCACTCCGTATGATGGAGAGGTATCTCTGGGCCCACTCGGTGATGCATCATCATAATGAGCTCAATGTGACTAAGGAGTTAGCCACGGGATCATGCATTACGGTACGAGTAAAGAGACTTGCCGGTAACGAGATTGAACAAGGTATTGGGATACCGACGATCGAATCTCGGGCAAGTAACATACCGATTGACAAAGGGAATTGCATACGGGATTGATTGAATCCTCGACATCGTGGTTCATCCAATGAGATCATCGTGGAACATGTGGGAGCCAACATGGGTATCTAGATCCCGCTGTTGGTTATTGACCGGAGAGGCGTCTCGGTCATGTCTGCATGTCTCCCGAACCCGTAGGGTCTACACACTTAAGGTTCGGTGATGCTAGGGTTGTAGAGATATGAGTATGCGGAAACCCGAAAGTTGTTCGGAGTCTCGGATGAGATCCCGGACATCACGAGGAGTTCAGGAATGGTCCGGAGGTGAAGAATTATATATAGGAAGTCAAGTTTCGGCCACCGGGAAAGTTTCGGGGGTTACCGGTATTGTACCGGGACCACCGGAAGGGTCCCGGGGGTCCACCGGGTGGGGCCACCTATCCCGGAGGGCCCCGTGGGCTGAGGTGGGAAGGGAACCAGCCCCTAGTGGGCTGGGCGCCCCCCCTGGGCCTTCCCCCTGCGCCTAGGGTTGGAAACCCTAGGGTGGGGGGGCGCCCCACTTGACTTGGGGGGTAAGTTATCCCCCTTGGCCGCCGCCCCCCAGCCTAGATGGGACTTGGCCGGCGCCCCCCCTCCCAGGGGGCCTATATAAAGGGGGGAGGGAGGGCAGTAGCATTACAGCCTTGGGCGCCTCCCTCCTCCCCTGCTACACCTCTCTCTCTCGTAGAAGCTCGGCGAAGCCCTGCCGGCATCCCGCTACATCCACCACCACGCCGTCGTGCTGCTGGATCTCCATCAACCTCTCCTTCCCCCTTGCTGGATCAAGAAGGAGGAGACGTCGCTGCACCGTACGTGTGTTGAACGCGGAGGTGCCGTCCGTTCGGCACTCGGTCATCGATGATTTGAATCACAGCGAGTACGACTTCGTCATCCACGTTCATTGGAACGCTTCCGCTCGCGATCTACAAGGGTATGTAGATGCACTCCTTTCTCCTCGTTGCTAGTATACTCCATAGATGCATCTTGGTGAGCGTAGGAAAATTTTAAAATTATGCTATGATTACCAACAGTGGCATCATGAGCCAGGCCTATGCGTAGTTACTATGCACGAGTAGAACACAAAGAAGTTGTGGGCGTTGATGTTGCCAATTCTTCTTGCCGCTACTAGTCGTTTCTTGTTTTGGCGGCATTGTAGGACGAAGCGGCCCGGACCGACCTTACACGTACGCTTACGTGAGACAGGTTCCACCGACTGACATGCACTAGTTGCATAAGGTGGCTAGCGGGTGTCTGTCTCTCCTACTTTAGTCGGAATGGATTCGATGAAAAGGGTCCTTATGAAGGGTAAATAGAAACTGGCAAATCACGTTGTGGTTTTACGTAGGTAAGAAACGTTCTTGCTAGAAACCTATACAAGCCACGTAAAAACTTGCAACAAGAATTAGAGGACGTCTAACTTGTTTTTGCAGCAAGTGCTATGTGATGTGATATGGCCAGAAGATGTGATGAATGATATACGTGATGTATGAGATTGATCATATTCTTGTAATAGGAATCACGACTTGCATGTCGATGAGTATGACAACCGACAGGAGCCATAGGAGTTGTCTTTATTATTTTGTATGACCTGCGTGTCATTAATAACGCCATGTAAATTACTTTACTTTGTTGCTAAACGCGTTAGCCATAGAAGTAGAAGTAATCGTTGGCGTGACGACTTCATGAAGACACAATGATGGAGATCATGATGATGGAGATCATGGTGTCATGCCGGTGACGAAGATGATCATGGTGCCCCGAAGATGGAGATCAAAGGAGCATAATGATATTGGCCATATCATGTCACTATTTGATTGCATGTGATGTTTATCATGTTTTTGCATCTTATTTGCTTAGAACGACGGTAGTAAGTAAGATGATCCCTTATAATAATTTCAAGAAAGTGTTCACCCTAACTGTGCACCGTTGCGAAGGTTCGTTGTTTCGAAGCACCACGTGATGATCGGGTGTGATAGATTCTGACGTTCGAATACAACGGGTGTGACGAGCCTAGCATGTACAGACATGGCCTCGGAACACACGCAATACACTTAGGTTGACTTGACGAGCCTAGCATGTACAGACATGGCCTCGGAACACGGAGGACCGAAAGGTCGAGCATGAGTCGTATAGAAGATACGATCAACATGGAGATGTTCACCGATCTTGACTAGTCCGTCTTACGTGATGATCGGACACGGCCTAGTTAACTCGGATCATGTTTCACTTAGATGACTGGAGGGATGTCTATCTGAGTGGGAGTTCATTGAGTAATTTGATTAGATGAACTTAATTATCATGAACTTAGTCTAAAATCTTTACACTATGTCTTGTAGATCTAATGGCCAACGTTGTCCTCAATTTCAACGCGTTCCTAGAGAAAACCAAGCTGAAAGATGATGGCAGCAACTATGCGGACTGGGTCCGGCACCTGAGGATCATCCTCATGGTAGCCAAGAAAGATTATGTCCTAGAAGCACCGCTAGGTGAAGCACCAATCCCAGAAAACCAAGACGTTATGAACGCTTGGCAGCAGCGTGCTGATGATTACTCCCTCGTTCAGTGCAGCATGCTTTACAGCTTAGAACTGGATCTCCAAAAGCGTTTTGAGAAACATGGAGCATATGAGATGTTCGAGGAGCTGAAATTGGTTTTCCAAGCTCATGCCCGGGTCGAGAGATATGAAGTCTCCGACAAGTTCTTCAGCTGTAAAATGGAGGAAAATAGTTCTGTAAGTGAGCACATACTCAGAATGTCTGGGTTGCACAACCGCTTGACTCAGCTAGGAGTTAATCTCCCGGATGACGCGGTCATTGACAGAATCCTTCAGTCGCTTCCACCAAGCTACAAGAGCTTTGTGATGAACTTCAATATGTAGGGGATGGAAAAGACCATTCCTGAGATATATTCAATGCTGAAATCAGCGGAGGTGGAGAACAGAAAAGAACATCAAGTGTTGATGGTGAATAAAACCACTAAGTTCAAGAAGGGCAAGGGTAAGAAGAACTTCAAGAAGGACGGCAAGGGAGTTGCCGCGCCCCGTAAGCCAGTTGCCGGGAAGAAGCCAAGGAATGGACCCAAGCCCGAGACTGAGTGCTTTTATTGCAAGGGAAGTGGTCACTGGAAGCGGAACTGCCCCAAATACTTAGCGGACAAGAAAGCCGGCAACACCAAAGGTATATGTGATATACATGTAATTGATGTGTACCTTACCAGTACTCGTAGTAGCTCCTGGGTATTTGATACCGGTGCGGTTGCTCATATTTGTAACTCAAAACAGGAACTACGGAATAAACGGAGACTGGCGAAGGACGAGGTGACGATGCGCGTCGGGAATGGTTCCAAGGTCGATGTGATCGCCGTCGGCACGCTACCTCTGCATCTACCTACGGGATTAGTTTTAAACCTCAATAATTGTTATTTAGTGCCAGCTTTGAGCATGAACATTGTATCTGGATCTCGTTTAATTCGAGATGGCTACTCATTTAAATCCGAGAATAATGGTTGTTCTATTTATTTGAGAGATATGTTTTATGGTCATGCCCCGCTGGTTAATGGTTTATTCTTGATGAATCTCGAACGTGATGTTACACATGTTCATAATGTGAATACCAAAAGATGTAAAGTTGATAACGATAGTCTCACATACCTGTCGCACTGCCGCCTTGGTCACATTGGTGTCAAGCGCATGAAGAAGCTCCATGCAGATGGACTTTTGGAGTCTCTTGATTACGAATCATTTGACACGTGCGAACCATGCCTCATGGGTAAGATGACCAAGACTCCGTTCTCCGGAACAATGGAGCGAGCAACCAACTTATTGGAAATCATACATACCGATGTGTGTGGTCCAATGAGTGTTGAGGCTCGCGGAGGATATCGTTATGTTCTCACTCTCACTGATGACTTAAGTAGATATGGGTATGTCTACCTAATGAAACACAAGTCTGAAACCTTTGAAAAGTTCAAGGAATTTCAGAGTGAGGTTGAGAATCAACGTGACAGGAAAATAAAATTCTTACGATCAGATCGTGGAGGAGAATATTTGAGTCATGAATTTGGTGCACACTTAAGGAAATGTGGAATCGTTTCACAACTCACGCCGCCTGGAACACCTCAGCGAAATGGTGTGTCCGAACGTCGTAATCGCACTCTATTGGATATGGTGCGATCTATGATGTCTCTTACCGATCTACCGCTCTCATTTTGGGGCTATGCTTTAGAGACTGTCGCATTCACTTTAAATAGGGCTCTGTCGAAATCCGTTGAGAGGACACCGTATGAATTATGGTTTGGGAAGAAACCTAAGCTGTCGTTTCTAAAAGTTTGGGGATGCGATGCTTATGTCAAGAAACTTCAACCTGAAAAGCTCGAACCCAAGTCGGAGAAATGCATCTTCATAGGATACCCTAAGGAAACCATTGGGTATACCTTCTGCCTCAGATCCGAAGGCAAGATCTTCGTTGCCAAGAACGGGTCCTTTCTAGAGAAGGAGTTTCCCTCGAAAGAATTGAGTGGGAGGAAAGTGGAACTTGATGAGGTGATAGTCACCCCTTCCGAACTGGAAAGTAGCGCAGCGCGGGAAAATGTTCCTGTGGTGCCTACACCGACTGTGGAGGAAGTTAATGATGATGATCATGAAGCTTCGGATCAAGTCACTACTGAACTTCGTAGGTCCACAAGGACACGTTCCGCACCAGAGTGGTACGGCAACCCTGTCCTGGAAATCATGTTGTTAGACAACGGTGAACCTTCGAACTATGAAGAAGCGATGGCAGGCCCGGATTCCGACAAATGGCTAGAAGCCATGAAATCCGAGATAGGATCCATGTATGAAAACGAAGTATGTACTTTGACTGACTTGCCCGATGATCGGCGAGCCGTAGAAAACAAGTGGATCTTTAAGAAGAAGACAGACGCGGATGGTAATGTGACCATCTATAAGGCTCGACTTGTCGCTAAGGGTTACCGACAAGTTCAAGGGGTTGACTACGATGAGACTTTCTCACCCGTAGCGAAGCTGAAGTCAGTCCGAATCATGTTAGCAATTGCCGCATACTATGATTATGAGATACGGCAGATGGACGTCAAAACGGCATTCCTTAACGGCTTCCTTAAGGAAGAGTTGTATATGATGCAGCCGGAAGGTTTTGTCAATCCTAAGAATGCTAACAAAGTATGCAAGCTCCAGCGCTCAATCTATGGGCTGGTGCAAGCATCTCGGAGTTGGAACATTCGCTTTGATGAGATGATCAAAGCGTTTGGGTTTACACAGACTTATGGAGAAGCCTGTGTTTACAAGAAAGTGAGTGGGAGCTCTGTAGCATTTCTCATACTATATGTGGATGACATATTATTGATGGGAAATGATATAGAATTCTTGGAAAGTATAAAGGCCTATTTGAATAAGTGTTTTTCAATGAAGGACCTTGGAGAAGCTGCTTATATATTAGGCATCAAGATCTATAGAGATAGATCAAGACGCCTCATTGGTCTTTCACAGAGTACATACCTTGACAAGATATTGAAGAAGTTCAATATGGATCAGTCCAAGAAGGGGTTCTTGCCTGTATTGCAAGGTGTGCAATTGAGCACGGCTCAATGCCCGACCACGGCAGAAGATAGAGAAAAGATGAGTGTCATCCCCTATGCCTCGGCCATAGGGTCTATTATGTATGCCATGCTGTGTACCAGACCTGATGTAGACCTTGCCGTAAGTTTGGTAGGAAGGTACCAAAGTAATCCCGGCATGGAACACTGGACAGCGGTCAATAATATCCTAAAGTACTTGAAAAGGACTAAGGATATGTTTCTCGTTTATGGAGGTGACGAAGAGCTCGTCGTAAAGGGTTACGTCGACGCTAGCTTCGACACAGATCTGGATGACTCGAAGTCACAAACCGGATACGTGTATATTTTGAATGGAGGAGCAGTAAGCTGGTGCAGTTGCAAGCAAAGCGTCGTGGCGGGATCTACATGTGAAGCGGAGTACATGGCAGCCTCGGAGGCAGCACAGGAAGAAGTCTGGATGAAGGAGTTCATTACCGACCTAGGGGTGATTCCCAATGCGTCGGGCCCGATGACTCTCTTCTGTGACAACACTGGAGCTATTGCACTTGCGAAGGAGCCCAGGTTTCACAGGAAGACCAGGCATATCAAGCGTCGCTTCAACTCCATTCGTGAAAGTGTTCAAAATGGAGACATAGATATTTGTAAAGTACATACGGACCTGAATGTAGCAGATCCGTTGACTAAACCTCTCCCTAGAGCAAAACATGATCAACACCAGGACGCAATGGGTGTTCGATTCATCACAAAGTAACTAGATTATTGACTCTAGTGCAAGTGGGAGACTGTTGGAAATATGCCCTAGAGGCAATAATAAATGGTTATTATTGTATTTCTTTATTCATGGTAATTGTCTATTGTTCATGCTATAATTGTATTGTCCGGAAATCGTAATACATGTGTGAATACATAGACCACAACGTGTCCCTAGTAAGCCTCTAGTTGACTAGCTCGTTGATCAACAGATAGTCATGGTTTCCTGACTATGGACATTGGATGTCATTGATAACGGGATCACATCATTAGGAGAATGATGTGATGGACAAGACCCAATCCTAAGCATAGCATAAAAGATCGTGTAGTTTCGTTTGCTAGAGCTTTTCCAATGTCAAGTATCTATTCCTTAGACCATGAGATCGTGCAACTCCCGGATACCGTAGGAGTGCTTTGGGTGTGCCAAACGTCACAACGTAACTGGGTGACTATAAAGGTACACTACGGGTATCTCCGAAAGTGTATGTTGGGTTGGCATGGATCGAGACTGGGATTTGTCACTCCGTATGACGGAGAGGTATCTCTGGGCCCACTCGGTGATGCATCATCATAATGAGCTCAATGTGACTAAGGAGTTAGCCACGGGATCATGCATTACGGTACGAGTAAAGAGACTTGCCGGTAACGAGATTGAATAAGGTATTGGGATACCGACGATCGAATCTCGGGCAAGTAACATACCGATTGACAAAGGGAATTGCATACGGGATTGATTGAATCCTCGACATCATGGTTCATCCGATGAGATCATCGTGGAACATGTGGGAGCCAACATGGGTATCCAGATCCCGCTGTTGGTTATTGACCGGAGAGGCGTCTCGGTCATGTCTGCATGTCTCCCGAACCCGTAGGGTCTACACACTTAAGGTTCGGTGACGCTAGGGTTGTAGAGATATGAGTATGCGGAAACCCGAAAGTTGTTCGGAGTCCCGGATGAGATCCCGGACATCACGAGGAGTTCAGGAATGGTCCGGAGGTGAAGAATTATATATAGGAAGTCAAGTTTCGGCCACCGGGAAAGTTTCGGGGGTTACCGGTATTGTACCGGGACCACCGGAAGGGTCCCGGGGGTCCACCGGGTGGGGCCACCTATCCCGGAGGGCCCCATGGGCTGAGGTGGGAAGGGAACCAGCCCCTAGTGGGCTGGGCGCCCCCCCCTAGGCCTTCCTCCTGCGCCTAGGGTTGGAAACCCTAGGGTGGGGGGGCGCCCCACTTGACTTGGGGGGTAAGTTACCCCCCTTGGCCGCCGCCCCCCAGCCTAGATGGGACTTGGCCGGCGCCCCCCTCCCAGGGGGCCTATATAAAGGGGGGAGGGAGGGCAGTAGCGTTACAGCCTTGGGCGCCTCCCTCCTCCCCTGCTACACCTCTCTCTCTCGTAGAAGCTCGGCGAAGCCCTGCCGGCATCCCGCTACATCCACCACCACGCCGTCGTGCTGCTGGATCTCCATCAACCTCTCCTTCCCCCTTACTGGATCAAGAAGGAGGAGACGTCGCTGCATCGTACGTGTGTTGAACGCGGAGGTGCCGTCCGTTCGGCACTCGGTCATCGGTGATTTGAATCACGGCGAGTACGACTCCTTCATCCACGTTCATTGGAACGCTTCCGCTCGCGATCTACAAGGGTATGTAGATGCACTCCTTTCTCCTCGTTGCTAGTATACTCCATAGATGCATCTTGGTGAGCGTAGAAATTTTTTAAAATTATGCTACGATTACCAACAGCTCTCCTTGCCACAGCAACTCTCGCGGGCTGATGCATCAACCTGTGATCAGCCGGCCCGACTTTGTGGCGCACAGGACATGTCATCCTCCGCCCCAAAGCAGCTAGTGGCAGGGCCTACAACTGCTGATGACACACCACCGGTTCAGATGCCGGACGTTGAAGCAGCGGGGGGGACCCAGCTGCAGCACATGCTCAGCAGACCAACCTGGTGGAACAGACTGCCAAGCAGTCTGATGCTTCGGAACTGCCTGCTAAGCACTCTGTACGTCCAGAACCGACTACTCATCAGTCCGTCGGTCCGCAGGCGCGTGATCAGCATACCAATGTGTTAGCACTTCCTGCTCAGCAAACCAACGCGTTGGCACGGCCTCCTCAGCACACCGACAAGTTGGCACCACCTGCGCAGAAACCCGACATAGCTTCAACGCATGGTCAGTAGTCTGATACCTCTGCTCCTACAGCCCAGCAGTCCGTCACAACAACACCGCCAGCTCAGTGGTCCGGCATAGATAAACCGTCTCCTAAGCAGTCCGTCCAATCTTCACCGTCTGCTCGGCAGACTACCTTGCAGGCAACCAGATGTTCTACCAGAAATGCTTCAAGTACCAAGAAGAAAGTGGCCAAAAAGGCTACACCCACAACCACGAGGAAGTGCATCGGGGGAGTGAAGAGGAAAGAGAACGATTGCCTCTTACTTAAAGCACTCATCGCCCAGAACCAAATTAACAGCAGCTTGTTCGAATCGGGGAGTAATATTATTTCTGACACCATGGATGATGAAGAAGTACAGTTGTTGCTTGCTAAAAATAAAGCAGACGTACTTGAAGCACGCAATTACATCCATGGCCAGCCATTTCTTGTTGGCGAATACTTGGATGAGTGCAGCTCCAGTTGCCACGAGTTACATGAATATTGCATGGATCAAATGTCAGAAGGTCATCATGGTTTGTAGTCCACTACAACAGAGATCATTTCCGACACGATGCTGGTTCCATCAATGTGAGTTTCGATGACTTACATCTCTTCTTCAACTTCAACGTGCTCGACGCCACTCTTGTTAGATGCCTGATTTTGTAAGTACTTAACAAACTCTGATCAATTTCTCCGTACAAGGTTGTAAATGATAAACAACTAACTGCATTTTATTCCTCTCAGGGGATTTAATGCGCAGAGAAGAAAAATGGAGAGTGTGTATTTCATAGATCCTGCATTAGCAAATGCACAACATTAGATGGTAAGGACCGACGGGACTGGGCCGTTAACACGGTCATCCGTATCTTCGAAAACACGTCCCATGCAGAATCATTTCTTTGGCCATATCATGAACGGTAAGTCAAATAAACAACCACGCATACACTGATTGTCTTTCAGATTTCGACATCATTCATAAGTTCATGGCTTTCCTAATCTGTAGAATCACTGGATATTGGTATTCATTATTCCAAACAAGAACACAGTTTACTACATCGATTCTCTCAGAGAGTCAACAAACGCTCAGGATCTAATGCATGTTCAGAATTCTTGGATAGGTATTGAATTCTATGATGTTGAAATTAATTTGCATTCATATCTGGTTCAATAATTGATGTTGTCAAAATTCATCATCATTTGCAGTGTGCTTGCATTGTGGCAAACTAAACTAGGGAACCTGTTCAAGAGGAAACTACGTCTACAACACGAGATCGTTTCTCTAGTAACACACCAAAATCCATTATTTTCGGAAAATTTATCCAACAGTTTGCAAATACCTTTCCTTACGCTATTCAAATTTTCAAGCTTCTAAATAAACCTCTTTCTAGTTTGTCCAAAGAAAAAATAATACATCCAACACCGGTTAGGTTGTTCCTAACAGGACAAAATACATGACTAATTTTGTACAAAAAATTTCAGTGTCCTCAGCAAGAAGCAGGGACCAACCTTTGTGGGTACTATGTTTGCAGTCACATGATCTCCATCTGCAAATCTGCTGATAGTTGTGACAATCCTCGTGAATTAGTACCAGTAAGTCTATCTTAATTAATATCTTCTACTCAACTCATATGGCACATTCTCATCTTAAAAATACTGCAGCTCATCTTAAAACCGAGGACCCCTGAACTGCTCCCGGCTGGTGAATTCTTGATGGTTCGGAGATTTATCAACGACTTCTTCCTGGATCACTACATCAATCCCACTGGTGATAATGAAGATTTCAGCATGCGTTCTCCTGAAACATTGAGTAAGCCGCTAAACATATAACGCATGGATCCATTGTTTTCCATCTAATGAGGTCTTCGTATTTCGTACACTATGATTAATTATGTAATGCATATATGTGTGGACAAATCATTGGAATTTAGCTACCATATGTTCAATTGCAATTGTTGCGAAATCTGATGAATGTTCTCCCTGTGGACACTATTTGTTCAATTGAATATTGTGGCGAATTTGCTTTTTGCGTGCCGATTCAAAATGGGATATTTTTGTTTATTTGTTCAATTGAATGTTGTGGCAAATTTGTTTTTTGCGTGCCGATTCAAAATGGGATATTTTTGTTCTAACCTGGCAATTGCTCCGCACACGGTTCAACTAAATGAGTGTGTGTGATCCACATCGGAAAGCATACGTCAATCGTAGCGGAACCATCGGTGATACACAGCAGATCGCAAACGATTTGCAGTGCTACTACGTGTACATAGGGTCTCCGGAACCGTTTGTGATATCGCGTTATCACACACGAGAACTGGGAGTAAATCGTGCCCAATGCAAAAGACAATCCCAGTCGTAATTTTTTCAGGAAACGTGTGGGATCCCAAACAGAAAGCACACGTCACTCTTGCGGCAACCGTCGGTGATACCCAACAAATCACAAACGGTCAGCAAGCACTTGTATGTGTGCGAAGGGGCTCCTGAACCGTTTGTGATAGAACATTATCACAGACGGTAATTGTTGGCAAATGTGTGCGATGGAGTCTAGCATGGCAGACGGGTTACGCAGAAAACTCGTGTGCGATGGGGCATAAATCGCACACAGTTCATATGTTGGCCCGTGTGCCTTACATATTGTTTCCAAAACGGTTCATTATGACAGACCGTATGGTTTCACTTCGTCATTAGAAACGCTGAATCACCGATACCACATGTGCGAAAGAATTTAGTGTGTGCTGCATCGCACACGATTACATTTTGGAAGGCCTCTGGTTCACTGCTCCATATCCCCAGCGGTTTCTGGGTCGTGTGGGAAGGACACCCTATCGCACACAGTCACTTGGCGACGGGTCCAAATGTCGTCACGGAAAGGGGTTAAAAACCGTTTGTTTAGGACCGACGCGCACCAGTGTAATAAACTTCCGTCCGAAATTGGCATACATTGGATGGTCGACTTCACCCAACATCAAGAAGATTATCAACATAAACATGCAAAGAGGATGTAAAATCATAATATCAAATGATCTATCACACACTAGGGTTCATCCATATCCCCGAGAACTAAGGGAACTACTCGCACATGAAGGCAACAAACATCATACCACCAAAGATGGGAAACATGAATGGATCACACATGTAATACACAAGTTATTCCTCTAGGGTTCTTGATATTACAATAAGGGAAAGGTATATGGTGATGATGATGATGATGACAGTGGGGATGATGTTGAAGCCTTCTTGATGGAGATGGTGGCTTCCTCCTTGTCGGTTCCTCCCTCCGGACCACTCCGATGGCTAGGGTTCCTGCTTTTGGACGAGTATCTCGTGTCTCTGGGCATCTGATCCACGATCCGTCTTCATGAGGTGAATACAGTTGATCCAGTGCGGCGATGGCAGTCCATACGACCGCTCATACGGGCGGGCGGGGTCATATGGAACATCGCCATTTGCTCTGCCTATTTTGTGATGATTGCTTCTTTGCCCACTTTGCTTCTCTCTTTTATGCTAGGTGATTATCACTTTAATTGCGTGATTTTACTACCATTTCCTGAGATTTCTTCCATATATTATTATTTGGTCCACAAAGCAATATCTGAGGAAAAACGACAAAAAGAAGTGCGCGAACACAGTAAAATTCCACAAGGCCTACACAGTAGGCACAAAAATACTAACAAAATGATCACACAATTTGGACTCATCAACTCCCCCAAGCTTAAAGGTTTGCTCATCCCCAAGCAAATGCCGCAGCTTGTAATAAAAGGGGGTCATCTTGTTTATGAGATGCGGGTAAATTGAAAATGAATGAGTCCATCATGAATTCAGAATTTGCATCATATAATGAGCTATGTCGTGTACTATATTATCTTGATCTTCATTATATGAGTATGAAGGCTTCCACACCTTATTACCAATCATTAAAAAGATGTCAGCCAACTCTGAGTGATACTGGTTTCCTCCCTTCAGTTGGACAAGCTCCTATGGTTTACTGCTTTTACTCAAGTTATTTTTCCTTCTCCCCTCTTTATTTCTTGAGTTACCAAGCCTACCCCATATCACTAGAGTTTTTATTCTTCCGTTTTCTCTCTTCGAGGTGTGATATGAATGGTATGCCTGGCTCTCCAAGTTTGATTACCGAGGATTGCTAAAATTGTTTTAACTTTTTTACTTTTGTTTGTACCATATAGAAAGTCGGTCCTCTTTTCATACTTGGCTCATTAATTCAAAGGCTTCACCTATTAATCATGAAGGTCAATTCATCACATCAAGTTATCAACTTCTCTTTCCTGATTGCTACTAAAGATGTGGAAGACTTATAGTCATCGTCTAAGAACAAAAATATCTAGAACACGGAGATGCAAAATCATACTAAGAAAATTCATAAAGATCATAATTGATCACTCATTAAATAATCCATGACTCACTGGATAAAAATCATTTTTCTTATCAAGAAAGCATGACTGTCCTTGCTTATTCGGACTAAGTGAAAAACTTTTAAATAAAATTCAGTGAAAAGGAAATAACTATAAGGGATACAAAAAGTGATGGAAATATGCCCTAAAGGCAATAATAAAATGTTATTATTATATTTCCTTAATCATGATAAAGGTTTATTATTCATGCTAGAATTGTATTGACCGGAAACTTAAATACATGTGTGGATACATAAACAAATACCGTGTCCCTAGTGAGCCTCTACTAGACTAGCTCGTTGATCAAAAGATGGTTAAGGTTTCCTAAACATAGACATGAGTTGTCATTTGATAACGGGATCACATCATTCAAGTGACAATCTATTTCCTCTTTGGCCGAGTCTTCAGGATTTTTCTCATAGTATGTTAGGCTCCTTTCCGATCATCTTCAGGGGTTCCAAAGTATATAGCGGCCAATTGCACTATAGTTTTATCTTCATAGTTATCATGCTCTCGCGGTTGGGGATGATTTCTGAACCTGAAAAAATGGAAATCGCTTACCTTATCCCCAAACTAGAGAGATACAACTTCTCTTTTGCAATCAATGCTTGCACCTGCAGTGTTAAGCAAGCGTCTACCAAAAATTATGGGGCAAAAGTCATCCTTAGGAATTTCCATTACAACAAAATCAACTTTATAGGTGAAAGCTCCTAATATGGCATAAACATCAGGTACCACCCCATATGGCCTCCTTAAAGTACCATCAGCTAGTTTTATCTCCATATCAGCAGTCTACAAGACACAAGCATAAATTTCATCATTACGCTTAGTATAAAGAGTGTATGGCATCACATTGATAGAGGACCCTATATCGCAAAGACCAAATAAGAAGTGCTACCAAAAGAACAAGGAACTACTAGTTTACCAACATCAGCTGCTTTAATATAACCTTTCACAAAATAAGTTACCTCTTCCTCCATTGTTTTAGTTGGTTTTTCTTGCTTCCTCCCCTTATGGGGTTTTACCTAAACGTTACATATATTTTTGTCCCCCTCTTTAGGATGATCTTTGCTTAGGTATTCGAGATGCGCCATCCTCACTGGATAAGGCAGGACTGGAGTAGGTTAATAATTATTTTCTTCTGGAGTGGCTGATGTTTCCACCTCTAGGATCTCAATTATGACCTCTTCCTCGGGATCCTCATAAGTGTAATCTCCCACTTCCTTTTCGGGAACTCCGTGTGCTCTGCGTAACATTGAAAAAATCTCAAAACAACATCAGGATCAAGATATAGTTCCTTGCCAATCTAATCAACTCTCCCTGATTTTAAATAAACTTTTATGCAGTTAAAATCTATTTCTAATTTACCGCCTTCTTCTTCATCATCACTCCCCAAGCTTCATAATTAGCAAGTTTACCTTCTAATAATGCATGTTTTTCTGGTACTTTGCTAGTAATAAATGAACCTACAGAAGCTAGATCAAATTATTCTTTTGAGTCATATTGTAGTCTTCCATAAAAGAGATTTAGCACTAATCACTCTCGGAGTTTATGATGAGGGAAATCATTTAATAAAATTGTATACCTTTGATACGCCTTTACCAGGCTCTCTCTAGGTCTTTGTCGGAAGTTCAAAATTCCCCTCCTTGCTTCATATGATTTCATATCCGGATAAAAGTCTGATAAGAAGGTCTTTGCCAATTTATCCCATGTATCAAAGGTACCTGCAAGGTGAGACACTAACCATTCTTCTGCCTTATTAGACAGAGTGCGAGAAAACAATTTCAACTTCATATCATCGAGGACAAAAGCATTTAATTTAAATGTCCCACATACATCTTTGAGGATCTTCACCTTCCTCACCTTTAAATTGCTTAATGCGCAATAATTTGAGGATGCTTGGGTTCACCTCATAAGCAACACCGACGGGGTTAGGACCCAATGGTGTGAACATTTCTCGCATAGGTGGTCCCGTAAGACGCATGGCTGATAGCTGATAGTGACGCCCATATTCAGCCATGGCAGCTCTGGACCTACAAACAACTTAGTTCCCAAAATTCAAACCAAACTCGAGACGAACAGCAGAAGTGCTCAGCTCCCCGACAATGGCGCTAGAACAATCTTGATGTCCTGCAAGTGCACATGATTTAGTTGTAGCCTTTTCGAAGTAAGAGTATCGATCCCACAGGGAGCACAAGAATCAATCTTTTCGTCTCTTGAAGGGTACGAATGAAGTTAAGGCGTTAAGAGAGGCTTGAAACGAAACACATGTAAACAACTAGAATCATAAATGAGAGCTTGAAACGAATAGGGTTAAGGTTTTCCCGGGGAGTCCGAAATCCCCTCTAGTGTGCATCTATAGCAGTGCCTAAACATAATGCTACTTCGAATTCCTAAGCCACTTTGCATGTTTTTCTTTATGGGCAGAGCCGGTACAGAAGCGTGCATACACGTGGCAGCTCCACATCTCATACGCCATCACCGTTCTTCCCCACTCCAGTTATCAAATGGTAGTTAAGGGGAAATAAGTCCCCGTGCACATACCCAAAACGGTCTCCATTTTATCCCCGGCTACAATGATCCGCTACGAAGGGAGATGGTGCCTATCACTCACTTACCTCGCCAACCACACGGTTCGCCAATAGTAATAACCTTCTGTCCGAAATTGGCATACATTGGAAGGTCAACTTCACCCAACATCAAGAAGATTATCAACATAAACATGCAAAGAGGATGTAAAATCCTAATATCAAATGATCTATCACACACTAGGGTTCATCCATATCCCCGAGAACTAAGGGAACTACTCGCACATGAAGGCAACAAACATCATACCACCAAAGATGGGAGACATGAATGGATCACACATGTAATACACAAGTTATTCCTCTAGGGTCCTTGATATTACAATAATGGAAAGGTAGATGATGATGATGATGATGATGACAATGGGGATGATGTTCAAGCCTTCTTGATGGGGATGTTGGAGATGGCGGCTTCCTCCTTTGTGGTTCCTCCCTAGGGATCACTCCGGCGGCTAGGGTTCCTGCTTCCGGACGAGTTTCTCGTATATCTGGGCATCTGATCCACGATCCGTCTTCACAGGGTGAATATAGTTGATCCGGCGGCGGCTATGGCAGTCCATATGACCGCTCATACGAGAGGGCGTGATCATATGGAATGTCGTCGTTTGCTCTGGCTTTTTTGCGATGATTGCTTCTTTGCCCACTTTGCTTCTCTCTTTTGTGGTAGGTGATTATCACTTTAACTGCGTGATTCCACTACCACTTCCTAAGGTTTCCTCCATGTCTTATTATTTGGTCCACAAAGCATTATCTGAGAAAAAACGACAAAAAGAAGTGCGCGAACACAGTAAAATTCCACGAGTCCTACATAGTAGGCTGAAAATACTAACAAAATGATCACACAATTTGGACTCGTCAATTGCTCCGCTCCCCCTCGTCCCCTCCCAGTGCTCCGATCCTGTCCAGTCCCTACCGTGCTGCGCCACCATAGACGGCTCTGGCAGTGGATCAGGATCTGAATCGGACCCCATTGACTGGGATGCGCTAGCGGCAGAGGATTCGAGCTCCACGTCGTCCGACGAGTAGCTTGCCCTCCACCGCTTGCAGGTGAACTAGGGCGACTCTTTGAGCTCCGCACCGTCCTCGGTGGCCGATAGGTTGAATGCGGTTGTGAGTCAAGGCGCTCCACACCATCCTTGGTGGCCCGGCGCTGCTCGTGCAGATCTGGTGTGTCATCGCTAGCCCACACTCCCGGGCACCACTGGATGCTCGGTTTCTTCCTCCAAGCTCGCAATGCAGGCAGTGCGGTGCGAAACACCTGATAGAAGGCCCGGAACAAGGCTCAATCTTGCTCGTGTGCTGCAATTGTCCGTGCCCTTCCCTACTCTGACGACGACCTGGGTCTTCCCTGAAGTACTGCGCTGGTCATTGACCTCACGTCGACAAACACCGTTGTCACAAGAATGTGAAGGCGTTGTGAGAGGGCATCAAGACATCGAGCAGTGATACGTCTCCAACCTATCTATAATTTTGATTGTTCCATGCTATTATGTTATCAATCTTGGATGTTTTATATACACTTTCAAGCAATGATATATCATTTTTGGGTACTAACCTATTAACTTAGTGCCTAGTGCTAGTTGCTGTTTATTTGCTTGTTTTTGGTCTCATAGAATATCAGTACCAAATGAAGTCCAAATGCAACGAAACTTTTTGGAGATTTTTTTTATAGACAAAATAGACACTAGAAGCTTCGGGAGAAGACCAGATGATGCATCGTGGGCCCACAAGGCACGAGGGCGCGCCTAGGGGGTAGGCGCGCCCTGGTGGGTGGTGGGCCCATGTGGACTCCTCTGTTGGGGTCACGATTTATTGGTTTGGTTTAGCCAACTAGATTGATTATCTTGCCATGGGAAGAGGTGCTTTATAATGGGTTCGATCTTGCGGTGCTCAATCCCAGTGACAGAAGGGGACATGACACGCATGTATCGTTGCTATTAAGGGTGAAAAGATGGGTTTTATTCATATGTGAGTTTATGTTGTCTACATCATGTCATCCTGCTTAAGGCGTTACTCCGTTTTTCCATGAACTTAATACACTAGATGCATGCTGGATAGCGGTCGATGTGTGGAGTAATAGTAGTAGATGCAGAATCATTTCGGTCTACTTGTCTCGGAAGTGATGCCTATATACATGATCATTGCCTTGGATATCGTCATAATTATTTGCTTTTTTATCAATTGCCCAACAGTAATTTGTTGACCCATCAAATGCTATTTTCTTGAGAGAAGCCTCTAGTGAAAACTATGCCCCCTGGGTCTATCTTTTATCATATATTAAAACCAAAAATACTTTCCTGCAATTATCTTTTATTTATTTTATTTTGTATTTTTTGTCCGGTCTATCTATGAAAAACTATACAATTTAATCTAGCTTGTAACCGTCAAGGGATTGACAACCCCTTGTTCGCGTTGGGTTGCAAGTATTTGTTGTTTGTGTGCAGGTGATGTTCACTAGTCGTTGCTTGGTTCTCTTACTGGATTGATAACCTTGGTTTCATAAACTGAGGGAAATACTTATATCTACTATAATGCATCATCCTCTCCTCTTCGAGGAAATCCCAACACAGCTCACAAGTAGCAGGAAGAATTTCTGGCGCCGTTGCCTGGGAGACATCATCAACAACTATCAGGTACCTACACATAAACTTTCATCTCCTTGCGTTTACATTATTTGCCATTTGCCTCTCATTTTCATCTCCCCCAGTTCTAAAAAGTTTTTACAAAAGAACAAAAATATTGTCCGTTTGCCTTTTTCTTGTTTGCTTCTTTGCTTGCTTGCCCACTTTATCATTATGGCTAGCTCCTCCCTTGCTACGTGCACCCCTGAGAATGAAGTTCTCAATTTTAAGCAAAGGGGGGAGAGAATTTGAAAGATGCTTGGTATAGGATTTACAATGCTCATAATAGATCAACTCGAAAGCAATCCACTACCGTTCTTCTTCACAATTTTTATGTGGGTATTACTACTTGGTATAGTTTCGTGCTTAACACTATTACCGGAGGGAATTTCTTGAGTAGTCACCCTATGGATGCTTTCAATGCTATGGGAAATTTAGTGGGATCACCATCTATCACTATTAATGAAACGATTTAACTTTGGAACATGTGGTGCAAAGGCTAGATGCTATTGAGAAGAAATTCCTACCATGGAACATATTGAAAATTTGGATAAAAAGATTCATAACCATGTCACTCAATTTGGATCGAAGGTAGGAATTACTCTTAAAATGCTAAAGGAGAAAGAACCGATAATCAATGAAAGGTAGAACAAAGTCCCGCTAGGATTGATAAGTTGGAAGAATTATTAATAATTTAGGTTCCACTTTTTCTTCCTTTAAATCTATTGAAAAAACTCCTAGCAAGAATTGCAAGTTTATATATGTTCCTAAAGACAAGGGTGCCACAACTAGCAATAGTAGCAAAGATCTCAAAATGATTAGTGTTCACCTCAATTTTGTTGATTTGATAAAGGAACCTATATATGAAAATAAGTCTCTTGATTTTGTTCCTAGGAGTGTGATCATCAAAAACATGTATGCGAGGAATTGGAAACCAAAGATGACAACACTTGAAACCAATGTTGAGGATATCTCTTATCGTTAGCGTCTCGGTCAGCTGGGGATTAGAGATAAATCAGAAATTGAATGATTAATCGGAAATTGAACGATTAATCAATTTTATTGTTCGACTATTAATCGACCATTTTTTGCAAATCCCAGGTTCCCAACACTAAAATATGGTATATTCAACACCGAAACAATACTGGACAGAAGTGTTACCATGATTCCTAGCCTTTGAATCCTCGTATATTGACAAACAAAATAGGACAATAGTACATATTGCATAACAAGATCCAGAAAACAAAAATAAACTTAGTTTTTGCAAACATAATGTTAGGAATAGGCCTGATTTGTCGATATATTTCCTGATTAATCGCTTGTGAGAGTGATAGATCGGGCCAAATGATAAACGGGGACGATAAGGCATAATCTTATCGGTCACCCCATGAGTAGCGATAAATCGGACGATAAACGTTGAATTGGAAGATTTTTTTTTTTGAATAGTGCTTGAAACTATGCATTATGCCTAGCTTGGAGCGTAAAACAATAGCGCTAGTTGGGAGGCAACCCAATAGTTATCTTTTAATTTTTTGTTCCTCTGTTGATTTCAATAAGCACACAATTATGCTACTATTCTGATTGTGTTTTTAGTGTTTCAATTCATGTTTGTGCCAAGCAAAGGCTTTGGGATGATTTGGGTGATAGTTGCTTTGATGTTGTGCATTAACAAAAACATTTGCGTCTAGTAGCAGAATTGTTAAAATTTGCTGGAGGACGATAAAATTCTGAATTGTTTACACATGATTGATATACCAATTTCCCATGTTGTCCTAATTTTTTCAGAATTTTCCGAGTTACAGAAGTATGGTTGATGACCCACAAGTATATGGGATCAATTGTATCTCTTTTCGATAAGTAAGAGTGTCGAACCCGACGAGGAGCAGAAGGAAATGACAAGTGGTTTTCAGCAAGGTAATTTCTGCAAGTGCATAAATTGTAAGTAACAGTGTAGTTTGATAGCAAGATAATTTGTAACGAGCAAGTAATGATAATAGTAAAAAAAGTGCAACAAGGTAGCCCAATCCCTTTGAGGCAAAGGACAGGCCAAAACGGTCTCTTATGATAAGCAAAGCGTTCTTGAGGGTACACGGGAATTTCATCTAGTCAGTTTCATCATGTTGGTTTAATTTGTGTTCGGTACTTTGATAATTTGATATGTGGGTGGACCGGTGCTTAGGTCATGTTCTTACTTGAACAAACCTCCTACTTATGATTAACCCTCCCGCAAGCATCCGCAACTACAAGAAAAGTATTAAGAATAAATTCTAACCATAGCATTAAACTTTTGGATCCAATCGGTCCCTTACGGAATAGCGCATAAACAGGGGTTTAAGCTTCTATCACTCTCGCAACCCATCATCTAATAAATACTCCACAATGCATTCACTTAGGCCCAAATATGGTGAAGTCTCATGTAGTCGACGTTCACATGACACAACTAAGGGAATCACAACATACATACTATCAAAATATCGAACACATATCAAGTTCGCATGATTACTTGCAACATGATTTCTCCCGTGACCTCAAGAACAAAAGTAACTACTCGCAAATGATAATCATGCTCAAGATCAGAGGGGTATTAAATAGCATATTGGATCTGAACATATAATCTTCCACCAAATAAACCATATAGTAATCAACTACAAGATGTGATCAACACTACTAGTCACCCACAAGCACCAATTTATAGTTCCTGTATAAAGATTGAACACAAGAGATGAACTAGGGTTTGAGAGGACATGGTGATGTTGAAGATGTTGATGGAGATTGCCCTCCCCAATATGGTAGAGTTGTTGGTGATGATGTTGATGATGATTTCCCCCTCCGGGAGGGATGTTCCCCCGGCGGAATCGCTCCACCGGAGGGCAAAAGTGCTCCTACCCAAGTTCCGCCTCGAGATGGTGGCGCTCCGTCCCGAAAGTCCTCCCCTTATTTTTTTCTAGGTCAAAATGACTTATATACCAGAAGATGGGCACCGGAGGTGGGCCTGGATGAGCACAACCCACCAGGGCGCGCCGGGGGCCCAGGCGCGCCCTGGTGTCTTGTTCTCACCAGGGTAGCCCCCTTCGGTACTTATTTGCTCCGGTATTTCTTATATATTCCATAAAAATTCCTCGTGAAGTTTCAGCTTGTTTGGAGTTGTGCAGAATAGGTAGCCTGACGTAGCTTTTTCAGGTCCATATATCCAGCTGCCGGTATTCTCCCTCTTTGTGTGAACCTTGCATATTATGAGAGAAAAGGCATTAGAATTACTCCAAAAAGCATTATTATGCATAAAAACATCATAAATAACAGTAGGTAAACATGATCCAAAATGGACGTATCAACTCCCCCAAGCTTAGACCTCGCTTGTCCTCAAGCGAAAACCGAAATCGAAAAATACGTCCACATGCTTAGAGAGAGAGGTGTCGATAAAAACAAAATACGGACATAGAAGCTTCATGTAGATTATTATAACATTAACAAATTTAAACATAGAACTTTTATAATATAGTTCTCATGAATAAGTAAGAATTCATCACACTATCGAAGTATAAAGCATAAACTCTATTAGAAACCAACAAACTATGTTTTCAGTCAACTTTGAAACTACAATTCATCATCTTTTCATGAAGGTGATGCGGCTTGAAGCTACGTCGGTATTTCCCCAAAGAGGAAGGGATGATGCAGCACAGCGACGGTAGGTATTTCCCTCAGTGATGAGACCAAGGTTATCGAACCAGTAGGAGAACCAAGCAACAACACGTAAAAGGCACCTGCACACAAATAACAACTACTCACAACCCTACGTATTAAAGGGGTTGTCAATAAATTTCGCGTAACAGCGCCTCAAGATAGGAAAACGGACATGAGTAAAATTGTAGTAGATTGATAGATCGAACGCCAAATAAAATAAATGAGAATAAATTGCAGCAAGGTATTTTTGTATTTTTGGTTTAATAGATCTGAAAATAAAAGCACAGGAAAATAGGTCGCAGAGGCAAATAATATGAGCAAGAGACCCGGGGGCCGTAGGTTTCACTAGTGGCTTCTCTCGAGAAAAATAGCAAACGGTGGGTAAACATATTACTGTTGGGCAATTGATAGAACTTCAAGTACTCATGACGATATCCAGACAATGATCATTACATAGGCATCACGTCCAAAATTAGTAGACCGACTCCTGCCTGCATCTACTACTATTACTCCACACATCGACCGCTATCCAGCATGCATCTAGTGTATTAAGTTCATGGAGAAACGGTGTAATGCAATAAGAACGATGACATGATGTAGACAAGATCTATCTATGTAGAGATAGACCCCATCGTTTTATCCTTAGTAGCAATGATACATACGTGTCGGTTCCCCTTCTGTCACTGGGATCAAGCACTATAAGATCGAACCCACTACAAAGCACCCCTTCCCATTGCAAGATAAATAGATCGAGTTGGCCAAACAAAACCCAAATATCGGAGAAGAAATAGGAGTCTATAAGAAATCATGCATAAAAGAGATCAAAGAAACTCAAATACTTTCATGGATATAAAAAGATAGATCTGATCATAAACTCAAAGCTCATTTGATCCCAACAAACACACCGCAAAAAGTGTTACATCATATGGATCTCCAAGAGACCAACGAGAGAGAGGAAGCCATCTAGCTACTAACTACGGACCCGTAGGTCTACAAAGAACTACTCACGCATCATCGGAGAGGCACCAACGGATGTGGTGAACACCATCCGTGATGGTGTCTAGATTGGATCTGGTGGTTCTAGACTCTGCGGCGGCTGGAATTGATTTTCGTCGACTCCCCTAGGGTTTCTGCAATATTGGGGTCTTTATAGAGCAAAGAGGCGGTCCGGGGGGGCACCCGAGGTGGGCACAACCCACCAGGGCGCAGGCGCGCCCTGGTGGGTTGTGCTCTCCTTGGAGCACCCCCCAGGCGCAGCCTTGGCCCATTAGGTGTCTTCTGGTCCAAAACAATTCTCCGTAACGTTTCATTGCATTTGGACTCCATTTGGTATTGATTTCCTACGATGTAAAAAACATGCAGAAAACAGCAATTGGCACTTGGCACAATGTCAATAGGTTAGTACCAAAAAATGATATAAAATGACTATAAAATGATTATAAAACATCCAAGATTGATAATATAATAGCATGGAACAATCAACAATTATAGATGCGTTGGAGACGTATCAACATCCCCAAGCCTAACTCCTACTCGTCCTCGAGTAGGTAAGTGATAAAAACAGAATTTTTTATGTGGAATTCTACCTAACTTGTCATATCATATTCTTTTCTTTATAGCATGGACATTTGGACTTTTATATTGTTCAAAGCAATAGTCTAGTTTTGACACGATAATTTAGATACTCAAGCATATCAACAAGCAACCATGTCTTTCAAAACATCAATGCTAAAATAAGCTATCCCTAGCCCATCATGCTCATTCATTGATCCATTCATGAAACACACTCGCATATTAACTACACCCAATACTCAAGTATGATCATAGTGCCTCCTAGTTGGTGCTTTTATAAGAGAAGATGGAGACTCAGATTCAAAAATAAAAAATTGCATAAAGTAAAAGAAAGGCCCTTCGCGAAGGGAAGTAGGGATTTGTAGAGGTGCCAGAGATCAAAGTGAAAAACTTAGAGAAAAAAATAGTTTGGGAGGTGCATCTTTCCCACCAACGAAAATGACTTAGAGTTCCCAATACTTTCCATGCTAGATATATCATAGGCGGTTCCCAAACAGAAATTAAAGTTTATTCCTTTTTCAACAATACTTTCACTTTCCATGGCTAACCGTATCCACGGGTGCCCTTCATACTAACACTTTCCAAGGAATTTATTATTTTACAACATAAAGTAAATTCATTTTTCATTTCGGGACTGGGCATCCCTAATACCTTTGCCTTACTCTCATGCAATGACAAGTGAATAAAAACTCATCATGAGAATAACACATCTAGCATGGAAAATATTAGCCACCCCTCACCTCTCCGCGAGCGGTACAAACACACAAAAGAGAAGTTTATTTTGAAAATTATAGATGGCACATGCAAATTTGCTTAGAACGGCAAAAGAATACTGCATATAGGTAGGTATAGTGGACTCATGTGGCAAAACGGGTTTAAAGGTTTTTGGATGCACAAGTAGTGATCATACTTAGTGCAAAATGAAGGCTGGCAAAAGATTGGGAAGCGACCAACCAAGAAACGAATAATCTCATAAGCGAGCATTAAGCATAGTTAACACCGAATAATGCACCACAAGTAGGATATATTTCATTGCATAATTATGGACTTTCGTGCTTGCATAGGGAATCACAAACTTAACACCAATATTCTTACTAAAGCATAATTACTCATCAACATGACTCACATCACATCATCATATCTCAAAACTATTACAAGGAATCAAGTTTATTTTGTCCAATGATCTTCATGAAAGTTTTTAATATATCCTTCTTGGATATCTATCACTTTGGGAATAATTTTTATATGTTGCTTTTGATAAGCTCAAACAAATATAAGTGAAGATCATGAGCATAATTTTTCTTTCTCTCAAATTAATTTAAGTGAAGCAAGAGAGAACTTCTTGAAAATTTTACTAACTCTCAAATAAATCTAACTGAAGCAAGAGAGCATTTCTTCAAAAATACTAAAGCACACCGTGCTCAAAAAGATATAAGTGAAGCACTAGAGCAAGTCCATAGCTCATAAATTTTTTAGTGAAGCATAGAGAGCAATTCTAAAAAGTCATGACATAATTTTGGCTCTCTCAAATAGGTGTGTCCAGCAAGGAATCAAGACTTAAAACACAAATAAAACAAGTAAAGACTCATATCATACAAGACGCTCCAAGCAAAACACATAGCATGTGACGAATAAAAATATAGCTTCGTGTAAAATACCGATGGTCGTTAGAAGAAAGAGGGGATGCCACTCGGGGGCATCCCCAAGCTTAGTTGCTTGCTCTCTTTTGGATAGTAGCTTGGGATGTCAGGGCATCCCCAATCTTAGGCTCTTCTTACTCCTTATTCCTTCATCCATCGTAAGATAACCCAAAACTTGAAAACCTCAATCACACTAAACTCAACAAAACCTTCGTGAGATCCGTTAGTATAAGAAAACAAATCACTACTATAAGTACTGTAGAAACCAATTCATATTGTGTTCTTGCATTATATCTACTGTATTCCAACTTTTCTATGGAAAAAACTCATCAAAGAAAACCATAGAGCCATCAAAACAAGCACACAATGCAAAGAAAACAGAATCTGTCAAAAACAGAACAGTCTGTAGCAATCTGAATATTTCGAATACTTCTGAAACTCCAAAAATTCTGAAAAATTAGGACAACCTGAGAAATTTGTATATTAATCTACTGAAAAAAGAATTGGCATTTTTCCACGCTCTGGTAAAAAATAAGAATTGTTTTCGTGAGCACAAAAGTTTCTGTTTTTCAGCAAGATCAAACAACTATCACTCACGAAGATCCTAAAGAATTTACTTGGCACAAACACTAATTAAAACATAAAAAACACAATCATAACAGTAGCATAATTGTGCTAGCACTCAAGAACATTAAGCAAATGGCAAAAATAAATTTTATTCATTGGGTTGCCTCCCAACAAGTGCTATAGTTTTACGCCCTTAGCTCGGCATCAAACAAGGATCTAAGTTTTGTCATCTTTGTTTCGAGACCCATAAGATGCCCTCGTGATTGATTCATATGGTGTCCTAATTCTGGTTCTAGTGAAGTGTTCCATACCTTTACTCAAGGGAAATTGGAACTTAATATTGCCTTCTTTCATATCAATCACGACACCAATAGTGCGCAAAAACGGTCTACCAAGGATAATTGGACAAGACGGATTGCAATCAATACCAAGAACAATAAAATCTATGGGCACATAATTCCTATTTGAAAGAATAAGTACATCATTAATTCTTCCCATAGGCTTTTTAATAGTGGAATCCTCCAAGTGCAAATTCAAAGAACATGATTCCATATCGGTAAGATCAAGCACATCACATAAAGATTTCGGAATTGTAGAAACACTACCACCGAAGTCACACAAAGCAAAACACTCATAATTTTTAATCTTGACTTTGATAGTAGGTTCTTATTCATCATGCAATTTTCTAGGAATTGAAACTTCTAATTCCAACTTTTCTTCTAAAGCTTTCATCATAGCATCGACAATATGTTTAGTAAAAGCTTTATTTTGTTCATAAGCATGGGGTGAATTTATCATGGATTGTAACAAAGAAATACAATCAATCAAAGAGCAAATATAATAATTAAAGTCTTTGTAATCCAAAAGAGTGGGCACATCACTTGTTAAAGTTTTGACCTCTTCAAACCCACTTTTATCAATTTTCTTGACAAGATTTTCACCCTCCGAATTATCGCGACGCCTTCTAACTTGACTCTTCTTCAGTCCCTTTTTCATCAATCTTAACTTTGCTAAACAAGGGATGAATAGAAGAAACACCAATCATTTTAAGATCTTCATCATTTTTATGAAAGCAATCACTAGAAAACGCTTTTTTCTAAAAATTCTCTTTTAGCTCTAAGCATAGCGGTTCTTTTCTTACTTTCATCCATAGAAACATAAATAGCTTTAATTGATTCATAAACCTTAGGCACAAAAAAATTCATCTTGAGATTTTCCACATCATGAGAAATTCTATCAACACTTCTAGACAAATCATCAATCTTATTCAACTTTTCTTCTATGGAAGTGTTGAAAACTTTTTGCATGTTGATATATTCTTTAATATTATTCTCAAGATCAGAGGTGTTCCTATTATTATTATAAGAAGGATTTCCATAGGAATTACCATAATTATTGGAGGAATTACTAGGAAAAGGCCTAGGAATAAAATTACCTCTATAAGCACTGATGTTGAAATTATTTCGAGAGATAAAATTCACATCTACGGCATCACTATTTTGCTCAATCAAAGTAGACAAAGGCATATCATTAAAATCAATAGGAGAACTTTTACTAGCAACCAATTTCATAAGAGCATCAACTTTTTCACTCAAAGAAGAAATTTCTTCAATCGAATTAACTTTTTACTAGTAGGAGCTCTTTTGGTATGCCATTGCGAATAATTTGCCATAATATTATCAAACAATTTGGTGGCTTCACCCAAAGTAATTTCCTTAAAAGTACCACCCGCGACGGAATCTAAAATATTACGAGAAACAAAATTTAATCCCGCATAAAAATTTGGTATGGTCATCCAAAGATTTAACCCATGAGTTGGGCAATTCCTTAGCATCATTTTCATCCTTTCCCAAGATTGTGCAACATGCTCATGTTCAAGTTGCTTGAAATCATGATCTGGGTTCTACGAGAAATAAGTTTTGCGGGCGGAAAATACTTAGTGATAAAAGCATCTTTGCACTTATTCCAAGAATCGATACTATTGCAAGGCAAAGAAGAAAACCAAATTTTTGCAGAATCACGCAAAGAAAACGGAAATAATTTCATCTTCACAACATCATTGTCCACATATTTTTTTCTTTTGCATATCGCATAATTCCATGAAGGAATTAAGATGGGAAGCGGCATCCTCATTAGGAGTACCGGAAAATTGATCTTTCATGACAAGATTCAGCAAAGTGGTATTAATATCACAAGATTCCGCACTAGTGGCGGGAGGAGTAATCGGAGTGCCAATAAAATCATTATTGTTGGTATTTGAGAAATCACACAACTTGGTGTTCTCTTGAGTCATGATGACTACGCAACAAGATTGCACTCAAAAACAGATCCGGCAAAAAAACAGCGAACGAAAAAGACAGGCGAATAAAACGGCAAATTTTTGTGAAGTAGGGGAGAGGAAAACGAGAGGCAAATGGCAAATAATATAAATTGAGAGGACATGAGATTTGTGATTAGGAACCTGGTATATGTTGAAGATCCTCCCCAGCAACGGCGCAAGAAATTCCTTTTGATGCGGCTTGAGGCTACGTCGGTATTTCCCGAAAGAGGAAGGGATGATGCAGCACAGCGACGGTAGGTATTTCCCTCAGTGATGAGACCAAGGTTATCAAACCAGTAGGAGAACCAAGCAACAACACGTAAACGGCACCTGCACACAAATAACAACTACTCGCAACCCAACGTATTAAAGGGGTTCTCAATCCCTTTCGGGTAACGGCGCCTCAAGATAGGCAAACGGACGTGAGTAAAATTGTAGTAGATTGATAGATCGAACGCCAAATAAAATAAATGAGAATAAATTGCAGAAAGGTATTTTTGTATTTTTGGTTTAATAGATCTAAAAATAAAAGCAAAGGAAAATAGATCGCAAAGGCAAATAATATGAGAAAGAGACCCGGGGGCCGTAGGTTTCACTAGTGGCTTCTCTCGTGAAAAATAGCAAACGATGGGTAAACAAATTACTGTTGGGCAATTGATAGAACTTCAAATACTCATGACAATATCTAGGCAATGATAATTATATAGGCATCACGTCTAAGATTAGTATACCAACTCATGCCTGCATCTACTACTATTACTCCACACATCGACCGCTATCCAGCATGCATATAGTGTATTAAGTTCATGGAGAAACGGAGTAATGCAATAAGAACGATGACATGATGTAGACAAGATCTATCTATGTACAGATAGACCCCATCGTTTTATCCTTAGTAGCAACAATACATACGTGTTGGTTCCCCTTCTGTCACTGGGATCAAGCACCGTAAGATCGAACCCACTACAAAGCACCTCTTCCCATTGCAAGATAAATAGATCGAGTTGGCCAAACAGAACCCAAATATCGGGGGAAAAATATGAGTCTATAAGCAATCATGCATAAAAGAGATCAAAGAAACTCAAATACTTTCATGGATATAAAAAGATAGATCTGATCATAAACTCAAAGTTCATCCGATCCTAACAAACACACCGCAAAAAGAGTTACATCATATGGATCTCCAAGAGACCATTGTATTGAGAATCAAACGAGAGAGAGAGGAAGCCATCTAGCTACTAACTACGGACCCGTAGGTCTACAAAGAACTACTCACGCATCATCGGAGAGGCACCAATGGAGGTGGTGAACCCCATCTGTGATGGTGTCTAGATTGGATCAGGTGGTTCTGGACTCTGCGGCTGCTGGAATTGATTTTCGTCGACTCCCCTAGGGTTTATGGAATATTGGGGTATTTATAGAGCAAAGAGGCGGTCCGGGGGGCATCCGAGGTGGGCACAACCCACCAGGGCGCGTCTGGACCTCCTGCCGCGCCCTGGTGGGTTGTGCTATCCTCGGAGCACCCCCCCCCAGGCGCAGCCTTGGCCCATTAGGTGTCTTCTGGTCCAAAAAAATTCTCCGTAAAGTATCGTTGCATTTGGTCTCCATTTGGTATTGATTTCCTACGATGTAAAAAACATGCAGAAAACAGCAACTGACACTTGTCACTATGTCAATAGGTTAGTACCAAAAAATGATATAAAATGACTATAAAATGATTATAAAACATCGAAGATTGATAATATAACAGCATGGAACAATAAAAAATTATAGATACGTTGGAGACGTATCAGAAGGGTCACGTATCGGAGCCTTTAGTCAAGTCCATATACTCAACCATCATATAGTCTTCTATGATTGCTAACACTCACCGCGTACACATGAGCAAAGCGTTTCAACCGGACACATAGAAAGATGGGGGCTTATAGTTTCGCCTCCCAACATATTCACCTCAAGGGTGATGTCAACAATAATAACTTATGCCACCCATATTCAACTGGACATATGTGCCTAGATCTTTCCTCACCACATGATACTTGCCAAAGGAGAAAATAAAAAAAAGATAGGGAGAAAAACTTTGACTCTTGCATTAAAGTAAATACATAAAAGTACAAGATAGCCCCTTTGCAGAGGGAAGCAGAGGTTTTTATGTGCTTATTTGTTTGTATGCTCAACTCCTTAGTGCAAAAGAACGTCACGTTACATTGCCCCTTATGATAGCAACCTTTATTATGTAGTCTGTCGCTTTTATTTCTTTGCTATCATAAGCTCGTACAACACTCAATTTTCTCTTACACTAAAGGATCTAACACTTTTAGAAGAAATTGTTATTGACTTATTGCACCTATGACAACTTACTTGAGGGATCTTGGTCAATCGCTAGGTAGGTATGGTGGACTCTTTGGAAATAAGATTTGGGTTTAAGGGTTTTTGGATGCACAAGTAGTATCTCTACTTGGTGCGGAATTTTTGGCTAGCTAAGATAGGGGGAAAGCACCACATGTTAAAGGATCTATGACAATATAACTTCTATGTGAATATGAACAAGCATAAATCATTACGTTGTCTTCCTTGTCCAACGTCAACAATTTTGGCATATAATATTTTGATGAGGGCTCACAATCACAAAAGATTTCCAGGATAGTGTATTTATATGTGAATCTTCTCTTCCCTTATTAATTCTTTCATGAATTGCATCATTGACTAATGCTATGTTTGTCAATCTCTAATAAAATTTTCTACTTATACTTTTACTTACGTGGTGTCATCACCTACCATAAGATTAGCATATGATCTTTTTAACTTATTTACTTTTTTTATTGCAACATGAAAGTAAAGAAAGCAAAAAATCAAACTAAACTTTATTATATATCTTGCACACGATTACAAGGATAGGTCACTAAGCAAACTGTCGAAAAGAAAGGATCGAACTAAACTTTTATTCATCTAAAGCAAAAGATCGAACTAAAATAAGTAAAGGCAAAAGATAGTGGGGTGATACGATACCGGGGCACCTTCCCCGAGATTGGCGGAAGCCAAGAGGAGTGCCCATACCCGATACTCAATTTTCTTTTGGTGAAGAAGAAGATGGTGGTGGTGAAGTAGAGGAGACCCTGTCCTCGGGTTTCCATGGCAGAGGTCCACCATCATAGGAGGAGGAATGAGTCACACGGGTCCTGCAACTGGTAGCCAAACTCATACCTTTGAACCTTGCCTCATATTCAAAGACTTGGTTTTGGAGATCGTAGATCTGGCTTTGGAGGAAGTTGATTTTCTCGTTGAGGGTGAAGACGATGTCCTTCATGGACTTGCCATCCACCTTGAGATCACGGGTAAGGTCCGTGATCATGAGGTGATTGGCATTGAGTCCACGCTCCACCATCCCCTTGTAGCGGAAGACATCCTGCTCCATACACTACTGGAATCAGGATCTTTGCCGTCAGCCAGCTCTTTGCCATCAGCTTACAGAAAACTGATGGCAAAGAAAGAGCTGACAGCAAAGATGATGTTTGCCATCAGCCCGTCTGCTAGCAGACGACAAAGATGATGGGTGGCCCACTAACCAGGACGACCTAACGTCCACTTTCTTTGCCGTCAGCCAGCTCTTTGTCGTCTGCTAGCTGACGGCAAAGAATGTCTTTGCCATCAGCTTACAGAAAACTAACGGCAAAGAAAGAGCTGACGGCAAAGATGATGTTTGTCGTCACCATCTCTTTGCCGTCTGCTAGAATGCGGAAAAAAGGATGGGTGGCCCACTAACGAGGACGACCTAACGGCCACTTTCTTTGCTGTCTGCCCGCGCCCGCGCCCCACCCTTCTCTCTCTCCCCTCACCTCACCCGCGCCGCCGCACCCGTGCCCGAGGCACCCCGACCCCCACCGCCCTCGCCGCCCCTGACCCCCAAGGCGCCCCGCCGCCCCGGCACCCCAGCGCCCCGCTGCTCAGCCGCCTGCCGCCTCCTCCACCACCGCCGGAGCCAAGGTGAGCTTTTTTTCTACTATTCTTTGTTGTTTAGGTTTAGGTTAGTGGTAGTTTTAGGTTTAGATAATTAGAAGAACAAAGTTGAAAAAAAAGAATAAGTAGAAGAAGAGGAAAAAGAAAAAAGAAAGAGGGTCGTGGATCGCCGGTCGTCGACGGGATAGATGGTGGAGCCAGTGGGTCCCGCCGGTCCCGACGCCGTCGCCCATGCCGATAATCCCCAAGTCCGAGTGCTGACCCGTCAACCTGCGTCGTCATACCAGAGGGCGCCCGGGGACGAGCGGGTGAGGGGGTTCCTTGACGTCAATGGAACCCTAAATAGCAAGTATCATCGGTGCGAGATACATGTGCCCGTCGGTGTCGAACACTACATCCACGTCCCACAAGTGATGCCAGCGTCCGGCGTCTCGCAACAACAGTTCTCGGGGTCGATGGCGGTCGAACACCTATGCGAACTTGTCTTGCAGCCTCTGTGATGACGATTAAAAGCCAAGTGTTGAAACTTGAAACACCCAAACTGACTCAAGTCGGTTCGGTTGTTTGAAGTTTCAAAACTTGGCTTCAATCCTCATCGCATAGGCTGCCAGACAAATTCGCCAAGGTGTTCTACCATCATCGGCCCCCAGAACTATTGTTGCGGGACGATGGGTGCCGGCGTCACTTGTGGGACGTGGATCTAGTGTTCAACACCGACCACCACATGTATCTCGTACCGATGATACTTGCTATTTGGTCTCAAGAGTCACGATTGGCACATATGGATTGAGCGGGTAATGCCGGTGATGTTGCATGGCTTCATCCCTGAGGATGAATGGCTAGTACTAGCAGAGCTGAGCTATTTCTTTCGTGTTCTTTGTGCAAAAGAACTATTGCCTAGCCTGCTAGAAGAAATGGAAGAGTTGGCGCCGGAGTTGATCTGCAAGTTAGAGAAGATCTTCCCACCGGGCTTCTTTAATCCAATGCAGCACTTGATTTTGCATCTCCCAACCGAGGCAAGATTGGGGGGCCTATGCAAAATCGTTGGTGCTACGCAACTGAGAGGATGCAAAAGACGCTTCGAGCAAAATGTAAAAATAAAGGTAGAATTAAAGCATCGACGGCCGAGGCATTCATTACTGAGGAGGTGGCAAACTTCATGACAGCACACTACGAAGCCAAAAATCGTCATTTGCATAATCCGAAGCCTCGGTACAATGTTGACGACCCTAAAAAGGGTCGATCCAACCTCAGCCTATTCAAAGGGGATCTGGCACCAGCCGGTGCTTCTAATTCCTTAACATTGGATGTCAAAGAATGGCGGACCATTTCGTTATATATCTTCAACAACCTAACAGAAGTGCGGCCGTACATTGAGTAAGTTCTCGGTACATTGTTTCGCAACTTCTATTTCCTTTTAACTGCTCTTATTCCTGGATAAATTTGATACGGTCGATACGTCGCCAAATTCTCATATGGAGCGGTGATCCAAAAGGATTCCGTCGAAGAGTATGAGCTTCTGGCAAAGCATGGAGGCGGCTATCCCAGTTTCATCTCTTGGTTCAAACAAACGGTAATTTCCATTAGACCATTTCATTTCTTCATCTAATTTGGGGCTGACGCAACAATCCCTCTCGTATTGAACTTGTAGGCTAATTTAGAGTTTATGGACGCCGAATTGAGGCAAGTCGCTAATGGTTTTGATTTTAAGGTCCGTTCATTTGACAAATACGACATCAACGGGTATCGCTTTCGTACCTATGGCAAAGAGCTATCTATGGCCGACCAAAAGTCTACAAATTGTTGTGTCTCTACTATCGGCGAAGGAGATACCGATTATTATTAGGTATTGAATTTTTTTGTTGTACTTGATTTATATAGTTACTTGTATAGTTTTCTTACTTTGTATGGTTGTTTGTTATACATAGTGCCATGGTCTTGATATCCGTCCCCGTCGGCCCTTAATAAGCTTAATTGACCTATACTTTACCTAGGATAGCTATAAAATGACCTATACTTCGCATTTTTCCTCCTAAATGACTTAATATGCTTAGTTAGCTAAAAATGGCATAACTACCTAGGATAGCTCAATAACGATCTATACTTAGCTTACCTAGTTCATTTTATGACATACTTAGCATACTTAGGTAAAAAATGGCATGATAACCTTGGTTTAGCTCCAAAATGACATAGACTTAGCTTATTTTCCTCCAAAATGACAAAATAACCTTACCTACCTCCAAAATGATCGATTTTACCTAGGATAGCTCTAAAATGACATACACTTGCCATTTTGTCCTCCAAAATGAATAAATATGCTTAGTTAGCTAAAAATGGCATAACTACCTAGGTTAGCTAAAAAAATGACCTATACTTAGCTTCTTCGGTTCATTTATGACATACTTAGGATACTTAGGTCAAAAATCACATGATAAACATGGTTTAGCTCCAAAATGACATAGACTTAGCTTATTTTCCTCGAAAATGACATAATAACCGTACTAAGCTCCAAAATGACCTATTTACCTAGCTTAGCTCTAAAATTACCTACACTTAGCATTTTTACCTAGCTTAGCTAAAAAATGGCATTTTTACCTACCTTAGTTAGAAGAATAAGAAGATAAAGAAGAGGAGAGGAGAAAAAGAAAGAGAAAAAATTCTTCTTCTTCTTTTTCTTCTTCTTCTTCTTCCTCTTCTTTTTCTTCTTCTTCTTCTTCTTCTAACTAGTCTTCTTCTTCTTCTTCTAACTTTCTTCTTTCCCAATTTGCAGATTTGCTTTAGATGAGGAAGCTTGTGTTCATGGAGTCTACTCTTCTCCTTGTGCTTCCTTTTTGTTTTGATTTTGTATGATATGTATGTATGGATGAAACTTGGAGTCTACACTTTGCGTTGATGAAACTTGCAACCTATATATGTATGTATGGATGAAACCATTGTATGCTTGTTGTTGGATATGTTCCATATGTTCCTCTCTTCACGATTCATGTGTTGGTATGCTTGTTGAAAGTATTTTCAAATGTGTTTATATATATATATCTGCGAAATTCTGTGAAATTGAATGAATTTAAGAAAAAACAGGAAAAAATAGGGGCTATACAGGCTCTTTGTCGTCCGCTGGCAGATGGCAAAGAGCTTTGCCATCAGCTAGCAGACGGCAAAGCTGCCACGTGGCAGCTACCTGTGCAACCTGGGGGGCACTGGGCTGGCCTATATGGTTGCTTTTCCGTCTGCCAGCTTTGCCGTCTGCTGGCAGACAACAAAGACCTTTGCAGCTTTGCCATCTGCCAGTAGACGGCATAGCATGCCACGTGGCAGCTACCTGGGGGCATCTTGGCTGGCATATTTGGGCACGCCGTTAACCCCTTAACTGACCTAAGCTGCTACGTGTGCCATCCAGGTCCTTTGCCATCTACTGACGGATAGCAAAGACATTTGCATCTTTGTTGTCCACTAGCAGACAGCAAAGTGCCCTTTGTCGTAGTTTGTTCAGCCAGACATCTTGTCGTCTGCTGGCTGACGACAAAGGCCTTTGCCGTCAGCCACGGCAGACGGCAAAGTTCCTGATTCCTGTAGTGATAGCTTCAAGCCTGGCCTCCACGGTTCCCGTCCCCTTGGGAACTTGCACATCGCGGATGTGGAGCACCCCCTCATGCATCTGGATGACCTGAGGGCGCTGCACCACCTCCCACAAATATAGGTTGATGACGTTCTTGAAGAACTTGTCCTTGGAGGAGCTCGAAGCGGCCATGGCAGATGGGATCTGACAGAAAACATCAAGGAAAAGAAAACAGAAGATTTCTCCGTGATACGGTGGTCAATAGGTTTGGGGGGGTATATAAAGAACTTTTATCTTGGAAAACAAGCAAGCTGTAGAAAAACGGAGTCCGGAAGGTACCCGAGGTGGACACAACCCACCAGGGCGCGCCCCACCAGGGTCACTTTCTTGGTAGTTTATTATTTTCCTAATTTTTTTTATATTCCAAAACTGACAAAAAAAAAATTTGTGGATTTTTTGGAGTCTGTTTACTTACTGTATCACGTACCCCCTTTTTTCACAATTCTGGAGTGTTCTGGAAGGACTCTTTTATGTGTTCTTCTGGTGTCAAATTTTGGATAATATTACTTTCAACATTAATGGGCGTACCTGAGATATAATGTTTTATTCGTTTCCCATTAACAACCTTCGGGTTAGTACCTTCGGCATTATTTATTTTGATAGCTCCAGACCGATAAACCTCCTCGATAACATAGGGTCCTTCCCATTTGGAGAGGAGTTTTCCTGCAAAGAATATAAAACGAGAGTTGTACAAAAGAACATATTCTCCAACTTTAAACTCACGCTTTTGAATTCTTTTATCATGCCATCTTTTAACTTTTTCTTAAAAATAAGTTGGCATTTTCATAAGCTTGGGTTCAACATTCATCTAATGAGCTAATATCAAATAACCTCTTTTCACTGGCAAGTTTGAAATCATAGTTGAGTTCTTTGATTGCCCAATATGCTTTATGTTCTAACTCAAGAGGCAAATGACAAGCTTTTCCATAAACCATTCTGTAGGGAGACATGCCCATAGGATTTTTGTATGTTGTTCTATAAGCCCAAAGTGCATCATCTAATTTCTTAGACCAATTCTTTTGGGACCTATTGACAGTCTTTTGCAAAATCAACTTTATTTCTCTATTGCTAAGTTCAACTTGACCACTAGACTGAGGGTGATAAGGTGATGAAATTCTATGGTTAACATCATAGTTGGCAAGCATTTTACGGAAAGCACCATGAATAAAGTGTGAACCACCATCAATCATTAAATATCTAGGGACTCCAAACCTTGGGAAAATAACTTCCTTAAGCATTTTAATAGAGGTGTTGTGATCATCACTACTAGTTGGAATAGCTTCTACCCATTTAGTAACATAATCAACAACAACCAAAATATGTGTATACCCATTAGAGGAAGCAAAAGGTCCCATGTAATCAAATCCCCAAACATCAAATGGTTCAACATCAAGTGAATAATTCATAGGCATTTCTTGACGCTCACCGATATTACCTATTCTTTGACATTCATCACATGATAAGACGAACTTACGGGCATCCTTGAAGAGATTAGGCCAATAAAATCCAAATTGCAATACCTTGTGGGCAGTTCTATCTCCAGCATGATGCCCTCCATAAGCTTCAGAGTGACATTTCCGTAGGATTTGTCCCTACTAATGCTTAGGTACACAACGTCTAATAATACAATCTACTCCTTCTTTATAAAGATGTGGATCATCCCAAATGTAATGTCTTAAATCATAGAAGAATTTTTTATTTTGTTGGTATGTAAAGATGTGGACTAGTTAGCATAGTCAGCATACCACGGAGTGTTATGAGAAACATTTATTGCAGCTAACTGCTCATCAGGAAAACTATCATCAATAGGTAGTGGGTCATCAAGCACATTTTCAAGCCTAGACAAGTTATCAGCTACGGGGTTCTCGGCTCCTTTTCTATTAGTGATTTGTAAATCAAATTCCTATAGCAAGAGAACCCATCGAATAAGTCTAGGTTTAGCATCTTTATTTTCCATAAGATATTTTATAGCAGCATGACCGGTGTGAACAATTAGTTTTGAATCAACAATGTAAGATCTAAATTTATCACAAGCAAACACCACTACTAGGAATTCTTTTTCAGTAGTTGTACAATTTCGTTGAGCACTGTCTAGAGTTTTACTAGCATAATGAATAACATTCAGTTTCTTATCAACTCTTTGTCCTAGAACATCACCAATAGCATAATCACTAGCATCACACATAATTTCAAAAGGTAAGTTCCAATCAGGTGGTTGAACAACAGGTGTAGAAATTAAGGCTTTCTTGAGTGTTCCGAAGGCTTCTAAACAATCATCATCAAAAACAAAAGGAACATCCTTTTGTAAGAGGCCTAGAATTTTTTTGAAAAGTCTTTGATAATTCTCCTATAGAAACCAGCATGACCTAGGCAACCACGAATACCTTTGATATCTTTAGGACATGTCATTTTCTCAATTGCATCAACCTTAGCTTTGTCCACTTTAATACCTCTTTCAGAAATTTTATGGCCCAAAACAATACCTTCATTAACCATAAAGTGGCACTTCTCCCAATTGAAGACAAGATTTGTTTGCTCGCATCTCTGCAAAACTCGATCAAGATTACTTAAGCAATCATCAAAAGACTTCCCATAAACAGAGAAGTCATCCATGAAAACCTCAACAATCTTTTCACAAAAGTCAGAGAATATAGCAGTCATCCATCTTTGAAAGGTAGCAGGTGCATTGCATAAACCAAAAGGCATACGTCTATAAGCATAAGTTCCAAAGGGACAAGTGAAAGTGGTCTTGAAATAATTTAAGTGAAGCAAGAGAGAATTTCTTGAATTTTTTACTAACTCTCAAATAAATCTAAGTGAAGCAAGAGAGCATTTCTTCAAAAATACTAAGCACACCGTGCTCAAAAATATATAAGTGAAGCACTGGAGCAAGTCCTAGCTCATAAAAGATTTAAGTGAAGCACAGAGAGCAATTCTAACAAGTCATGAGATAATTTTGGCTCTCTCAAATAGGTGTGTCCAGCAAGGATTGATGACTTCAAACATAAAATAACACAAGCAAAGACTCATATCATACAAGACGCTCCAAGCAAAACACATATCATGTGACGAATAAAAATATAGCTTCGAGTAAAATACCGATAGTTGTTAGAAGAAAGAGGGGATGCCACTCGGGGGCATCCCCAAGCTTAGTTGGTTGCTCATTCTTGGGTAATAGCTTGGGATGCCAGGACATCCCCAAGCTTAGGCTCTTCTATCCTTCTTATATTCATCGTAAGATAACCCAAAACTTGAAAACTTCAATCACACAAAACTCAACAAAACCTTCGTGAGATCCGTTAGTGTAAGAAAGATAACTACTACTATAAGTGTTGTATAAAACCAATTCATATTTTGTTTTTGTATTATATCTACTGTATTCCAACTTTTCTATGGCAAAAACTCATCAAAGAAACCATAGAGCCATCAAAATAAGCACACAACACAAAGAAAACAGAATCTGTCAAAACAGAACAATCTGTAGCAATCTGAATTTTGCGAATACTTATGGAACTCCAAAAATTCTACCAAATTAGGAAGACCAGGGTAATTTTATATTAATCTTCTGCAAAAAAGAATCAGGGAAAAAGCTCTTTTCTGTGATTTATGAAAATTATTTTCGTGAGCGCAAAGTTTATGTCTTTTTCAGCAAGATCAAACAACTATCACCCAAGAAGATCCTAAAGGCTTTACTTGGCACAAACACTAATTCAAACACAAAAAACACAATCATACTAGTAGCATAATTGTGCAGACACACAAAAACAGAAAGCAAAAAGCAAAAATAAATTTTATTCATTGGGTTGCCTCCCAACAAGCGCTATAGTTTTACGCCCTTAGCTAGGCATAAAGCAAGGATCTAAGTTTTGTCATCCTTGTCCTTTTGAAAGCAAGTAGAAATTTTCCTATCAATGGCATTTAATCTTCTATTTTGTGAAAGCACATGACCATTGATAGCTGAAGAAAGATTAAGCACATTGCGAAAATTCGTATCTAAACTAGCCCTCATCTCTTTGATCTTTTCATTCTGATAGAAGCATAGGAGGGTAGTTGGCTCAACATTTTCTCCCTTGGGGTGCCCAATTATAGTTTTCATCTTTTCATAAGTATCAACGGCGTCCCCTTCAAGAAAACCGTTTTCAAATATAGAATCTAAAACTTGCTTAAAGGAGGAAGGCAAACCAGCATAAAAACTTTTCAGGTATATTTCTATCTGATATTGGGGCACATAGCTAGCTCGAATTCTTAACAGCCTATCCCAAGCATCCTTCAAAGATTCATTAAGCGAATAACGAAAAATTCCGGGATCATGTTCATCAAAATTGTTAAGATTTTCCTTGACAATCCCGGTAAGTCCTTCCATAGCATCATTATCTATGAGCTCGGAGAGGACGGAGGGGCTATCCAAAGAACCAAAACTTGAGGTAAAACCCCTAGCCTTTTTAGGGTCGGCCATGGCAACGGGAAAAACGGCGAGCGGAAAAAGAGAGGCGACTAAAACAACAAATTTTTGTGAAGTGGGGGAGAGGAAAACAAGAGGCAAATGGCAAATAATGTAAATTGCGAGGAAATGAGATTTGTGATTAGGAACCTGGTATATGTTGAAGATCCTCCCCGGCAACGGCGCCAGAAATTCCTTTTGATGTCGCTTGAAGCTACGCCAGTATTTCCCCAAAGAGGAAGGGATGATGCAGCACGACGGTGGTAGGTATTTCCCTCAGATATGAAACCAAGCTTATCGAACCAGTAGGAGAACCAAGCAACACAACGTAAACAGCCCCTGCACACAAATAACAACATCTCGCAACCCGACGTGTTAAAGGGGTTGTCAATCTCTTTCGGGGTACGGCACCAGAAATTGCGTGTTGACGGGAGAAAGTTGTAATAGATTGAATAAATAGATCGCAACTAAAATAAAGTGCAGCAAAGTATTTTTGTATTTTTGGTTTAATAGATCTGAATAAAAAGTGCAAATAAAATAGATCGCAAAGCAAATATATGAGAAAGAAGACCCGTGGGCCGTAGATTTCACTAGTGACTTCTCTCGAGAAAGATAGCAAACAGTGGGTAAACAAATTACTGTTGGGCAATTGATAGAACCTCAAATAATTATGACGATATCCAGGCAATGATCATTACATAGGCATCACGTCCAAGATTAGTAGACCGACTCCTGCCTGCATCTACTACTATTACTCCACACATCGACCGCTATCCAGCATGCATCTAGTGTATTAAGTTCATGGAAAAACGGAGTAATGCAATAAGAACGATGACATGATGTAGACAAGATCTATCTATGTAGATATAGACCCCATCGTTTTATCCTTAGTAGCAACGATACATACGTGTCGTTTCCCTTTCTGTCACTGGGATCAAGCACTGTAAGATCGAACCCACTATCGGGCACCTCTTCCCATTGCAAGATAAATAGATCAAGTTGACCAAACAAAACCCAAATATCAGAGAAGAAATATGAGGCTATAAGAGATCATGCATATAAGAGATCAAAGAAACTCAAATAACTTTACAGGATATAAAAAGATATGACTGATCATAAACTCAAAGTTCATCAGATCCCAACAAACACACCGCAAAAAGAGTTACATCATATGGATCTCCAAGAGACCATTGTATTGAGAATTCAGCGAGAGAGAGAAAGCCATCTAGCTACTAACTACGGACCTGAAGGTCTACAAAGAACTACTCACGCATCATCGGAGAGGCACCAATGGAGGTGGTGAACCCCATCCGAGATGGTGTCTAGATTGGATCTTGTTGAGGATATAACCATTAGAGTCACCCGCCCAGGAGGGGCCGGGTTACGTCATAATGGTCATCACGCGAAACCCAGTACCAAACTTGAAGACGGCGGGTCAGTAATGGGCTTAAGACCCGGAGATGGCGTAAGGCCCGTAGTGATAACCGCCGTTATGGTGAAACTTGTAGTGTAAGGCAAGAATAGTTAAGAGTCTAAGCCGGACACTGTTATGAGCCGGCCGGGACTCTGAGAGCCGCTGGGCGTCAACCTCTCTATATAAAGGGACGACCCGGCGGCGGTTTAGGGACAAGCAAGACCAAATCGATAACCAGGCAGGACGGTTTAGCTCCTGGTCATCGAAACCCTAATCAATACCACCTCAACTGGACGTAGGCTTTTACCTTCACCGTAAGGGGCCGAACCAGTATAACCCTCATGTTCCTTGTCCCGTTTAACCCCTTTAAGCTTCCTAGCTGCGATGGCTCCACGACTAAGTCCTTGCACGAGGACATCTGCCGTGACAATTCCACGACAGTTGGCACCCACCGTGGGGCCAACGCACGGTCGATTTGAGTTCTTGAAGGGCAGCTTCGAAGGGCTCAAGGGATACGCTATGGGCTGGATGACCAAGAGTCATCGCGGCAAACTCTACATCGACGATGCAAACTGGGGCCCCGACGCTGGATCAATCGAGTACGGGTACCGGGTCCCCTTCGGCGGAATCCATGTCTTCATTGGCAAGATTGGTGAGCCGGGCCCTGAGCCGGATCTCTGCGCCGATCTCATCGAGACGGCTCAGCGTGCACGACCCGCCCGGGCTCTACCTGCCTTGAAGCATGCTTTCGTGGGATATATCCATGGAGGACTCTCTGAAGGATCTGGATCTGGTGATGAGACGGCCGCCGGCTCTGACGGCGAGTCGTCTACGGATGAGTCAAACTCGTTGTATCAACTTCAAGATGGCAGGCTCAGGGGTTGTTCCGATGGCCACAGCATTCCGGACCCCTTTGAGCCGCCGAGCTGGGTTGGAATCTTCATGGCCGGCGCACAACCTGTTCAAAACCCCGCCGCCGGGTCAGGAAGCTTTGTGCCCTCGCCGGCTCAGGTGCTGGTGGATCTCACAGACAAGATGACGGTCCTGTTGACCGCTACGGTTGACCCGGCGGATCAAGTTCAGCATGACGCGGAGGTAGCACAGTTAAAGTTGGATCTAGCAAAGGCCAAGGAGGATCTGGCGGCGGAAGGGATCAGGATAGCTGCAGAGAGGGCGGCTCTCGACGCCCAGACTCAGCTGATCCAGGCACAGTCTTTCTGGCTCACGATGGATCAAAACGCGTCCAATGAGGTCATGAGAAGGAGGCATCAAAAGGCCCAATCTCGACTCCCTCCGGTTTACGATCCTCGAAACCTCTTCAACACGCCTGGGGCAGGGCCTAGTAACCCGCCAGAGATCATAGTGCCCGGGGCTGGAACGCTAATTCAGCCCCAAGTGATGGGACCTCCCCGGGTGAACCCTGCCCCGCCTCAGTACGTGCCAATACCACCGGGTCATTATGCCAACCCGTTGGAAAACATGGTCGCCGCGGCGGCGCGGCTGGCGGCTCTCCCAATTGATGGTGACTCTCCAACGGCGGTTGAAACCCGCCGGGTCAGAGAACTCCTTCAGACGGCTCTGGCGCAGCAAGAGGCATATTCTTATAGCCGGGACAGGATTCATTCAACCCCTCGTCCAGGCCGGAGCCCGAGTTATAGCAGACACATGGTCTCAGCGACCGGCTCAAGTAATGTCCGACGCCATGACTTGCCTCCTGGCCATGGCCCGACTCATAACGGAGCCTTTCACGCGATAGACCAAGACAGAGCACGGCAAGAGGCGGAGCAGGTGCCTCAGTTGACGGCTTAGCAGCCACCCCCGGCTTATTCGACGGCTTCCATCGACGTGGGTATACCTACGAGGACTGGAGGTGTTCCTTGTCTGGTGCCGGCTCTCTGTAATGAACGTCTGCCCAAGGATTTCAAAGGGCCAAGGAAAGTGCCTAATTACACAGCTGATTTGCAACCCGGAGCATGGATCGAGAGTTACGAGATGGCTATGGAGTTGCTGGAGGTCAGTGAAGCGGCGATGGCCAAGTACTTCACCATGATGTTAGATGGGACTGCCCGCACTTGGTTGAAAGGGCTGCCGCCGAATTCTATAGGGTCTTGGGCTGAGCTAAAAGCCCGGTTCATCCAAAACTTCAAAGATACCTGTAGGCAGTCTATGTCCATTGTGGATTTGACTAACTGTAAGCAGCAGGAGGGTCAGTCTACAACCCATTGGATTCGCCGGGTCAAAGAGATAATACATTCATCTGATAAGATGGATGCCGGCTCTGCAGTCTTAATGCTGGAGCAGAATTGTCATTTCATGCCCCTGAAGATGAAACTCGGGCGGCTCAAGCGCGATTGCAACGATATGGGTACGCTGATGGCGGCTCTCGTCAAGTACGCCGACTCTGATAGTACCAAGGACCCCGCGTCGGATGATGAAAGGACAGGGAAGGGAAAGAAGAACGGCAATGGCAAGGGTCCTCAGCATAACCCGGCGAACCAAGGAGGTAGCAAGCGTAAGGATGATGGCAGCATAGAGTTTGTGGCCAACGCCAGCTCACAGGGTAACAACCAGCGACGTAAGGGGAGGCCACCTCCCCGAGCCGGCGGGTTAGGCCCGACGCTTGAGCAGTTGTTGAATGAGCCTTGTCCAAGGCATGGCTCTAGGGAGAAGCCAGCTACTCATCTATGGAAAGATTGCGCAATCATGAAGGCCTTTAAGAATTCCAATGCCTTTAATGGCAACAATGGCTCGGGCGGCGGCTCAGGCGCCGGCGGCGGCTCAAATTCCAATCCTCAGAATGTTCAAGGGGTTTAATCAGCAGTCCGGCCAGGGTTATCAACAGCAGCAGGGGGATACCAGACCAATCCAAAGCAGCTCAATGGTGGACAGTATCATGTGTTTACCACCAGTCTGTGCAAGAGAGATCAGAAGCTTCACAAAAGGGCTGTGAATGCTGTTGAGCCGACGGTTCCACGCTATTTAAGATGGTCTGAGCAGCCTATTGTGTGGAGTAGGGAAGATCACCCTCCCCAGGTTTATAATTCGGGTCACCTGGCCCTGGTGGTGGCTCCTCAGGTGGGGGGATATAAATTCACTAAGGTACTCATGGACGGAGGCAGCAGCATAAACATCCTCTATTATGAGACCTTCCGTCGTATGGGGTTGATTGATAAGAACCTCAGCCAGTCCAATACTGTTTTCCATGGTGTGGTGCCTGGTAAGTCGGCATATCCAGTTGGTAAGATCGAGCTGGAAGTGGCTTTCGGAGATGAGTACAACTACAGGGCGGAAAAATTAACCTTCGAGGTGGTTAAGATAAGAAGTTCGTATCATGCTATATTTGGGCGGCCGGCTTACGCCAAGTTCATGGCACGGCCGTGTTACGTGTATTTGCAGCTCAAGATGCCGGGTCACAATGGGACCATTACGGTTCATGGCAGCCGAAAGATAGCCCTGGAGTGTGAGGAAGGTGACGCGGCTTATGCAGAATCTGTTTGTGCAGCAGAGGAGTTGAAGTTTTACAAGGACAATGTTGACCCGGCAGATATGACGTCTTTAAAAAAGCCAACCATGGAGCATGAGCCGGCAATGAAATTTAAGTCCGCTGATGAGACTAAGCTTGTTGACTTTGTTCCAGGTGACTCATCTCAGCAGTTCAGCATCAGTGCCAATCTGGATCCGAAATAGGAAGGCGCGCTCATCGAGTTCATCCGTGAGAACAGGGACATTTTTGCATGGAAACCTTCTGACATGCCAGGTGTACCTAGAGAACTCGCTGAGCACACTCTCAATATTGATCCGAAATTTAAGCCGGTCAGGCAATTCCTTCGGCGGTTTAATGAGGAGAGGCGGAAAGCCATTGGTGAGGAGGTGGCCCGGCTCTTGGCGGCCGGGTTTATTGTTGAAGTTTTTCATCCAGAATGGTTAGCTAACCCGGTACTCGTGCTCAAGAAGAACGGCACCTGGCGGATGTGTGTGGACTACACGGACTTAAACAAGGCTTGTCCGGCTGATCCTTTTGCTCTCCCCCGTATTGATCAAATCATTGATGCTACGGCGGGTTGTGAGCGCTTAAGTTTTTTGGATGCTTATTCTGGATACCATCAGATTAAAATGGCAGTTAAGGACTAGGAGAAGACGGCGTTCATCACTCCCTTTGGAGCCTTCTGTTATGTGTCTATGCCTTTTGGACTCAAGAGTGCACAGGCGACTTATCAGCATTGTGTGCAGAATTGTCTTCATAACCAGATTGGGCGCAATGTTCATGCCTATGTGGATGATATCGTGGTTAAGTCCAGGGAGAAGGAGACCCTGGTAGATGACCTTAGAGAAACCTTTGATAATCTCCGGGTTTACAAGATGATGCTTAACCCGGCCAAGTGTGTTTTCGGTGTCCCCGCAAGCAAGCTCTTGGGTTTCCTGGTTTCTAACAGAGGCATTGAAGCTAACCCGGAAAAGATCAAAGCAATCACCTCTCTGGCTAAGCCGGCGTGCATCAACGACGTCCAGCGTCTGGCAGGCCGCATCGCTGCTTTGAGCCGGTTTATAAGCCGTTTGGGTGAAAAAGCCATGCCACTGTAGCAGTTGATGAAGAAAACAGATGACTTTGTCTGGAATGATGCTGCTAATGTTGCTTTTGAGGATTTGAAGAGACAGCTGGCTGAGACCCCAGTTCTTGCTGCTCCGGTCGACAAGGAGCCCTTATTACTGTATGTAGCTGCCAACACACGAACCGTCAGTGTGGCTGTGGTGGTGGAGCGCAAGGAAGAGGGTAAGGAGTATCCGGTTCAGTGGCCGGTTTACTATGTCAGTGAACTGCTCATTGAGTCCAAACAGCGGTATCCACATTGGCAGAAGCTTGTTTATGGTGTGTTCATGGCAAGCCGGAAGCTTAAGCATTATTTCCAGGGTCACCCCATCACTGTGGTTAGTTCTGCTCCCCTTGGAGATATCATCCAAAACAGAGAAGCCACAGGAAGAGTGGCTAAGTGGGCTATAGAGCTTGGGCCTCATGGTCTGAAATACGTACCACGCACTGCTGTCAAATCTCAAGCATTGGTGGATTTCATCAACGATTGGACAGAGCTGCAGGTGCCTGAAGAGAAGCCGGATAATACATATTGGACTATTCACTTCGATGGGTCTAGGCAATTGGAGGGCTCGGGGGCTGGAGTTGTATTAACTTCCCCTAAAGGTGACAAGTTTCGTTATGTGCTACGGTTGATGTTTCCCTGTACTAACAATGCGGCTGAGTACGAGGCCTTGCTCCATGGTCTTCGGATGGCTAAGGAGATGAGCTTGAGCCGGGTAAGGTGCTTTGGCGACGCAGATTTAGTGGCTCAACAAGTGTCAGGCAAGTGGGATTCCAAGGACCCTCTCATGGCGGCTTATCGTCGTGAAGTTGATGCCATTGCTGGACACTTTCAGGGTTACCAAGTAGAGCACATCGATCGCAGGAAGAACGAGGCGGCTGATGCATTAAGCCGGCTGGGCTCTCAGCGAAAGCCGGTGCCGCCTAACACTTTCTTGGACATCTTGCATAACCCTTCTGTTAAGTTGCCTACAGAGGAAGACTTGGTTGTCCCTGATCTGGAGGCACAGTTGGTGGCGGCTCTCCACATTACCCTAGACTGGACAGTACCATACTTGGCTTACATGACCCGGGGAGAATTGCCTGAGGATGAAACTTTGGCCAGACAAATAACCCGGCGGTCTAAGTCAATGATAATTATCAATGGTGAGTTGCATCATCGCAGTGTCACTGGAACTTTCCAGCGTTGTGTTTTCCCTGAGGAAGATCAAGAAATTTTACGTGAGATTCACGAAGGGGATTGTGGCCATCATGCCGGCTCAAAATCCCTTGTGGCCAAGGCTTTTCTTCATGGTTTTTATTGGCTGACGGCTCATGCTGATGCGGAGGGCTTGGTCAGTAAATGTGACGGTTGTCAGAGGTTCTCGCGACGGGCTCATGTGCCGGCTCAGGAGCTGAGGATGATTCCAATTACTTGGCCATTTGCGGTCTGGGGGCTTGATATGGTTGGGCCTTTTATAAGGTCCAAGGATAAGAAGACCCACCTCTTGGTGGCAGTTGACAAATTCACAAAGTGGGTTGAGGTAGAGCCAGTTAGCAAGTGTGACGCGGCCACAGCGGTTCAGTTCATGAAAAAGGTGATATTTCGCTTTGGTTTTCCACACAGCATTATAACTGACAATGGTACCAATCTGTCTAAGGGCGCCATGGAGGAGTTTTGTCAACGAGAGCATATTCGACTTGATGTTTCATCAGTGGCTCACCCTCAATCCAATGGTCAAGCTGAGAGAGCTAATCAGGAGATTTTGAAGGGCATCAAGCCCCGGCTTTTGGTCCCTTTGCAACAGACGCCGGGTTGCTGGGTGGAGGAGTTACCCTCCGTGTTATGGAGCATCAATACTACTCCTAACAGATCTACGGGTTACACGCCTTTCTTCATGGTTTATGGAGCGGAAGCAGTCCTCCCTAGCGACATCCGTCATGACTCGCCTCGAGTGGCGGCTTATGTTGAGGCGGATAATGAACGGGCGCGCCAAGATGCTCTTGACTTGTTGGACGAACAGCGTGATGCGGCAGCAGCTCGCTCGGCGATTTACCAACAAGACCTGCGCCGTTATCACAGCCGCCGGGTTAAGTCCCGGGTCTTCCAGGAAGGTGATCTGGTGCTCCGGCTCATCCAAGATCAAACAGATGCACACAAGTTATCCCCGCCTTGGGAAGGACCCTTTGTGGTCAGCAAAAACTTGCACAACAGGTCATACTACCTTATCGATGTTCGGGAGCACAAAGATTCACGCAAGTCGGAGGAAGAGACCCGTCGGCCGTGGAACATAGCTCAGCTTCGGCCTTATTACACTTGAGCCACCGGCTCTCATAATGTACATATTTCTATAGCCATGTATATATTATGATAAATAATAAAGCAGGACCTCTGTCCTTTTTCCCTTCCAAAGGTAAACGTGTTATTTCCATTACAACATCACATGGTCACTTGGAGGTGGATCCGGCTTACGATCATATTCGAATCTAGCCGTTAACAATATAGTCACCTGGGGGCTTCCTGTTCAAACATAGGTCGTATTCGAACCAAAGAGAACATAGCTGTCGATACCCACTTGATTGGCAAACTGCCGAGCTCATTGGGGAGTTTTCCTTGATCATATTTGAATCATAGCTCAACCCCCTTTGGGAACCGACGTGGATCGTATTCGAATCAGCGTCGTTAAACAACTCTTAAAGTCATTTGGGGGCTTCCTGTTCAAACATGGGTCGTATTCGAACCTAAGAGAACATAGCTGTCGGTACCCTCTTGATCGGCAACGCCAAACCCACTGGGGGCTATATGATCGCATTCGAATCTTATCTTAACCCCTTTGGGACGGTTCTCTGGTCGTATTCGAATCAGAAGCCCTTAAGTTTTGATCTTTTGGTTTGCAACAAGTTATTTTGATCATATCAACAGTGTGCAAGGGCGGTTCTTGCTCCGCCGGCTTAACTTTGATTCACAATGTTAGTAACACGCAATAAACATTATCAATGCTGGTGAACCGGAGTTGAGATCTCAACCTCATTATTCGGGTTACATAAACCGGAAGTATACTTGAAGGCTTGTAAGTATGCTATCATGGTTACATCGAGGATATAATTGAGGGCCAGTCTTTGGTGACTTTGGTTAATATTCCGGGTTATACATAAAGTCTATGATTCTCAGTGTGGTAAGCCGCCCAGAGACTTGTGATTTGTTTTCTATGCAGGATGGTTAAAGACAGTTCTTCAGACTTAAGGAAAATAAATAATCAATTATAACCCGGAGGAATATGAAGAAGCAGCTTAAATGGAGTTAAGCATTCAACACGTGCACGATGGCACGACAATATTAAGTGTTTGTCCTACTCTATTACAAGACTCCCCGAGTCCAAAAGGTGAGGCATTGTTTTAAAGGTGTAACCATGAGCCGCCTAAAAATTGAGGTGCTTGTTGGGTCGAAGCTTCCGGCTCATCCCTCTCCGCTCCTCCGGCTGATTCCATGACCTGGAAGGTGGATGATTTCCAGTCAATGCCGCTCAAAGCTTCAAATTGAGCCTCGTCATCAATTAACCCGGCCGGGTCAACTTCTGGGGCGAAGGTGTGCTTACGAGTCGGAGGGATCAAGCTGATTGCTTCATAGCGTGGAGTGGGGATCCTCTGATTCTCCGCGTCATAGCCCGGCTGATACTTGGTAAGGTCGGTGTCATTCCCAATCAGGGTGGCCACCGAGCGCACGCTTTTCACACAGGCAGCGAAATCTTTCTGGTCAAAGGGGGTGCCGTCTTCCTTCGGGCTGGGGTATCCAAGAGCGATGTCGGCCGGGTCTAGCTCCGGGAGAAAAGCCTTGGCCCGGCTCAGCGCAGCTATAGCTCCGGCTCTTGCAGAGGCCCGTCTTAGCTCTTGGAAGCGCTGAGGAAGAACGGCAAGCCGCCTGAGTACGTCCGCCAGGTGAGTCGGAACCTCGTTGGATAGAGCCACAACGGCTAACGCACGTTGTGACCCGGTGTAGAGTTGCTCCACCAAGGTGTACACGGCCTTCAGCTTGGTCAGAACATTATGATTGAGGTTGGAGCTTCTGGGGCCTGTTTAACAAAGTCAGGTGAGCTGAATGGCAATGGTGGGACTTATAAGACATAAAAAATGTAAGCTTGTTAAAGGCTGGCAAAATGACTCACCGAAGATTGCGGAGACCATCTGTGACACATGGCGTTTTAAGCCGGAGAGTTCGGCGGTTCTCTCAGTCGGAGCAGCCTCTGCTTGTTCGGCCCGGCTGAGCAAGGCAGTTCTCTCCTCGGCCCAAGTTTTTCTTTCTGTTTCAAATTTCTTCTTCAGCTTTTCCTGTGCAGCAACACTGAACTCAAATTTGGCATTGGCCTTCCGGGTCTTAGTTTCCTGAGTCTTCAGGCGGTTCTTCAGTTCAGAGATTTCAGATTCCAATGTCTTGCCGGCAGCCTGTATAAATTTCGGGTTACAGTTTGAGTAGTTATCATGCAACATTAAAGTCCCAAGCACTTTGCAAGCAAAGACACTTGGCACTTGGGGGCTAATGTATGCTAAAAGATTCTATTTATAATTGCCGGTTCATGAAGGTAAGCCGGAAGTTAAGTCTACAACGTATTCTATCATAAGTAATAGACTTGGGGGCTGGCATGGTAAGGATGACTATGGAGTAAGCAAGAGAGTTGTACCTCAGATTTTTGTTGTATCTGCTTTACCATGTCAATCTCCAGGTCCCGGCTGTTGTGCACCTGATTAACATAGCCGAAGACGATATCTCCAATGCTCAAGTTAGCATAGTTGGTGATATCCAGCTTGGCCCTGCGGCGCTCTAGCAGCTCTTCCTTGGCAGAGCATTTAGCCAGCACAGTGGGTCTCCCCGGCTCGACAAACTCTGTCCGGGTGATTACAACGTCCGGGTCATCAACCGGTTGAGCTGGGCTGGGGATCTCCGGGTTATTAGAACCCTCTATGACTTGCTCGTCAGTTGGGGCGGTGGTTTCAGGGGCCGAGGCAGACGGCGGCTCATGAGCAGATGCCTCCGGTTCAGTCAAGACCGGCTCTTCGACCGGGTGACTCTTCTTCGCCCTCTTGCTGAGCTTTGCTTGTGCGCTGAAAGTCAAATGGTTAGTGCAAAAACATGAGTAAGATAAAGCACAAAATAAGATGATCGTCATTACCCGGGTGCAGTTTTGAAAGCCGGCAGGTTAGATTGCATGGAGTCACCAGAGGAAGGTGAAGTTTCCTGATAGTTTGAATCAGACGAATTGAGTGGTTGACGAGTGACGCCCGCTAAAGGATGAAAAGGGTATAAGTTGGAGATAACCTCAGTCCGGTGCTTTCTTGATGCTTCGGGTAAGCCAGAGGAGAGATCTGCATCCTTGCTGGCCCGGGTTTGCCTCCGGCTCTCATGAATCTGTTGCTTCAAAAGAAATTGAGGATCTTGATAAGCTAAAGGATGCGAAAATCTTACTTTCCGGGTTACTCTTCGGACTTTCAGCCTTGGCAAGGGGTCCGAGTCGGAGGAAAGTATAGTTACCTCTTCAATCACCGGGTTACTCGCTCCGGTATCATCCTGCTGATAATTAGTGTCAATAAGGTGGTTAAAAACAGACGAAACACAAAAGAAAAGCCTAAAGAATCAAGGGTTACCTCTGACTCGGAGCTATCATCCAACTGAATCAGCTCTGAGGCGCTAGGCTTACTCCCCTTCTTGCGGGGAGCGGCTCTCCTGGCGGCTTTCTTAGCCTTCCTGGCTTTTTTAGCCGCCTCATGATCATACTTGACCTTCCAGAACTTATCATTAGCCTGAAAAATACAACAAAGATTTCTTAAGGTTCAGATGAAAACTATTAAAAGGGAAAGCAAGGTGCTCAGGACAGTGGCTTACCGCCGGAGCCGGGTTAGCTTTGCAGAAGGGGTTTAAGCCTGTCCTCCCGCAGTCTGCCAAGATCTCGTTCAGGAGGGATTTGGTCATGTCGTCAACGACGTCCTCAGGTAAGTCATTGGGGCTGTGCCGCAGAGGGTCATCCTTCCGGCCCGTATAATCACACATTAAGCCGGGGCGGAGGCTCAAGGGAGTCACCCGCCAAGAAATCCAGACCCGGACCAGATCAATGTCGTTGAGGCCATTTCCCAGGAGAGCCTTAATCTTGTTGATGGTGGGGATCAATGGTTGACGCTCAGCTTGAGATAGTTTGTCTGGCAGGGGGTGACTTGGCTCCAGACGCAGGGCACGAAAGCCGGGCAGAGGGTTCTCATCAGCCGGAGAAGTATCCTGGCAGTAGAACCATGTCTGGTTCCAGTCCTTTGGGTGGCTTGGCGGCTCAGCATAAGGAAAGAGGCAATCTCTCCGTCGTTGAATGGAGATTCCACCAAGTTCTAAGCTAGGCCCGTTGGCACACTCGTTCTGGCGGTTCAGATAAAACAGCTCCCTAAAGAGCAGTAGGCTGGGCTCTTCTCCAAGATATACTTCGCAGAATACTTGAAAGTTGCAAATATTTGACACGGAGTTGGGTCCTATGTCTTGTGGCCGCAGATCGAAGAAGTTCAGAACATCTCTAAAGAATTTTGAGCCGGGAGGTGCGAAGCCCCGGCTCATGTGATCAGCAAATATCACAACCTCGCCATCTCTTGGTTGAGGTCTTTCTTCCGACGGGTTAGGGGCACGATAGGACATGACCTCCTTTTTTGGCAGGTAACCCGTCTTCACGAAATCAGCTAAAGTATCATCAGTAACATTGGATCATCCAGTTGCACGTGATGGGTGCCTTGGGAGCCTTGGGCGGCATTGTGAAAGACGAAAGCCTATGATAAAAGGAAATGTCCGGTTCAACTATAAGCCGGAGGAAGTTTACAGTTCAATATTCAAGATGGCGGCTTATGAAGGGGCCTAATGACATATGGCTAATTGTGTCGGGTTATCTAAGCCGCTGTGGGCATCGTGAGTAATTCAAGTTGTTTAAAACTCTATCATAAATGAGCCAGAAAGTTCACAGCGCATGGCCTCTTTTAAGCCGGAGATATGAGCCGCCATAGCTGACAGATGCAATTTTTGACTAAGTGTGGCACAAACAAGTTTCACAAATTGCAGTAATTATTTTAGATCAAACGATCGACTAGAAAGAAAAAAATTCTAGACCTAGAAGCTGATACAGAGAAGTTCATGAGCTCTAAGGAGATCTCTTTGCAAGTAAAGGGGACATGCTACTATTGAAAATGGGTGCGAAACCACAGCCGCACGAGCTCTATATGGTTTCTGGATCCAAGGGGGGCGTGTAGGAAGAACTGTGAAAAAATGGCGACGAACTGCGAAGAACAGGGGAGAACGGCAAGAACCCTAATGCGGATCTACACTATGGAGTGGCAAGGACTTACGGGTGCTGATGAGTCGCGGAGGTCGCCGCCGTTTCTCTGGACCAGTTCAGGGTGATGCAGCGGCCGAGGTTGACGAAGACCAGGGGGTGGCGGCGGCAGCGGAGCTCGAGCTCTCGGGTGTTAGAGGAGGAAGACGACGGAGGAGATAAGTGAATAAAGGCTTATGGGCCGGGCCTATTTATAAGGTGCGGCTAATAAGTGGGCGCGAGAAACGAGGAGGCCAAGGCGTGATTATCTCGCCACAGAAGCGCCTCGATTTTCGGGATGGCCATTAAAGATAAGATCCGTTGGGATATGACAGAATAAAAAAATGAACTTAATGGAAGATGACGTCATGGCGGGTTATCAGGAATCCAGAAGACGACGTCACGGCGGGTTATAACCTTCGCACAAATATAAGCCAGAAGATTTTCTCTCAAAGGGATTGAAGATTGACATGAACCGGTTCAAATCAATCTGGGGCCTAATGTTGAGGATATAACCATTAGAGTCACCCGCCCAGGAGGGGCCAGGTTACGTCATAATGGTCATCACGCGAAACCCAGTACCAAACTTGAAGACGGCGGGTCAGTAATGGGCTTAAGACCCGGAGATGGCGTAAGGCCCGTAGTGATAACCGCCGTTATGGTGAAACTTGTAGTGTAAGGCAAGAATAGTTAAGAGTCCGAGCCGGACACTGTTATGAGCCGGCCGGGACTCTGAGAGCCGCTGGGCGTCAACCTCTCTATATAAAGGGACGACCCGGCGGCGGTTTAGGGACAAGCAAGACCAAATCGATAACCAGGCAGGACGATTTAGCTCCTGGTCGTCGAAACCCTAATCAATACCACCTCAACTGGACGTAGGCTTTTACCTTCACCATAAGGGGCCGAACCAGTATAACCCTCGTGTTCCTTGTCCCGTTTAACCCCTTTAAGCTTCCTAGCTGCGATGGCTCCACGACTAAGTCCTTGCACGAGGACATCTGCCGTGACAATTCCACGACAGATCTGGTGGTTCTGGACTCTGTGGCGGCTGGATGAATATTTCGTCGACTCCCCTGGGCTTCTGGGATTTTTGGGGTATTTATAGAGCAAAGAGGCAGTCTGGGGGGCACCCGAGGTGGGCACCACCCACCAGGGCGCGCCTGGGCCTCCTGGCGCGTCCTGGTGGGTTGTCCCCTCCTCGGGACTACCCCAGGTGCAACCAGGGCCCGTTGTGTTCCTTCTGGCCCATAAAAAATCATCGTGGAGTTTCGTGGCATTTGGACTCCGTCTGATATTGATTTCCTGCGATGTAAAAAACATGGAAAAAACAGCAACTCGCACTTGGCACTATGTCAATAGGTTAGTACCAAAAAATGATATAAAATAACTATAAAATGATTATAAAACATCAAAGATTGATAATAAAACAGCATGGAACAATAAAAAATTATAGATACGTTGGAGACGTATCACTCTTCCCCTAGTCCAATTCGGACCCCGGGGGGCACGGCCAGCCCCTTGTGGCCCTTCTCTCTCCCCACTAAGGCCCATGTAGGCCCATTAGTTCCCCCTGGGGGGTTCCAATAACCCTCCAGCACTCCGATATTTATCCGGTACCTCCCGAAACTCATCCGATGTCCGAATAACATCGTCCAATATATCAATCTTTATGTCTCGACTATTTTGAGACTCCTCGTCATGTCCGTGATCTCATCCGGGACTCCTAACAAACTTCGGTCATCAAATCACATAACTCATAATACAAATCGTCATCAAACGTTAAGCGTGCGGACCCTACGGGTTCGAGAACTGTGTAGACATGACCGAGACACATCTCCGGTCAATAACCAATAGCGGAACCTGGATGCTCATATTGCTCCTACATATTCTACGAAGATCTTTATCGGTCAACCCGCATAACAACATATGTTGTTCCCTTTGTCACCGGTATGTTACTTTCCCGATATTCGATCGTCCGTATCATCATACCTAGTTCAATCTCGTTACCGGCAAGTCTCATTACTCGTTCCATAATCCATCATCCCATAACTAACTCATTAGTCACATTGCTTGCAAGGCTTATTGTCACAACCCTAGTAAGTGCACGCATTAGAGTGACTGCATCATGTTTAAATTTCCAGAAACTTGAAATGGGGATGACAGAACCCCCCAGCACCCCCTTAATCCAACTAGGGTTTACTAAAATCTTTTTCAATGAACCTGAAATGCCCTTCTAAAATGTTCATCATCTTTGCCTTGGTTTAGAACCTCTAACAAAAATGGTGCACACTTTTCTAGGACATCATAAGGTCACTGGATTAAATCATATGTTATTTGCATTTGGACATTTAAATGCTATAAAATATTTTAAATATCCAAATAATCATAAACTGAAATGTTTTCTGTTGGATATATTCCAAACAGTGGCTTTGAGCAGTTTCATGATTTTTGAGTTAGTTTTAGTATTTTAATTAAAGCCCTAAAGTTACAGAAGAAATGGAAAACAGAAATTAAAAGAGAGAGAGAGACTTACCTGGCCTCACCTGCGTAGCCACCTGGCCGGCCCAGCTAGCAGCCCAGCCAACTGGCCCAGCCCACTGGCCTCCTCCTGTCGTCTTCCTCCTTGCCAGGAGGACGGGCGCATGCCCGACGCGCGCGCACCGCCGTGCGGCCACCTCCACCCTGCCTGGCTGCCCCCCCCATCGCTCTGGACCTCCCTCGCGACGCCACGCACCCCTTGAACCTCTCTCCCTCTCTCCCCGAGCTTCTCTCCCTCCTCTGGCTCTCCTCTCGCACGCACCCGAGAGCCATCGTCGCCGCCGCTCGCTGTTGTCGTGGCCACAACCACTGCCTCGCCTCGCCGATGCGCTCAGAAGCTTCGCCTCAACCCCCTCTTCCTCCCCACTGAGCCACGCCCCGCCGGAAGCCCTGCAGCATCGCCCCGACCTCGTCTGCAACCTCTGGCCGCCGGCGACCTCACGGGGGATTCGCGAGCTCCAGCCCGTCCCCGGCCTCGCCGTTGCCTTTGCTGGAATCGCCTTGAGCCCCTGCCCCTTTCCCCTCTCTCCCCGTGCTCGTCCGCGCCTTCTAACCACCGTGGCCATCGGAGCCGATAGCTCCTCGCCGCTGGCCATGTTGCCACCGCGGCTACGGCCCTGCAAGCACGCGTCCAAGCTCACCACTGAGCTCACTACACCCCCACGAGCCTAACGCGCCCATCCGCGGCTCATGCCATGCCCTGCATCGTCGGTTCCGTCGATGCCCGAACTCCGGCGACCGCAAAAGAGCTCGCCGCCGTCAGCTCCGGCCACCCCAGCACCTCCCACCGCCACCGTTCGACGCGCGCCACTCCGCTCGTTCGAACGCAAGAAGCCGCACCCGAATTGGTGCCCCATGGCTCGATTCCGACGCCTTCCACCGCGTCTGGCCTCGCCGGCGTCGAGTCGCCGGTGTGTTTGACCCCGCTGACCCGGGTTGACCCCGGTTTGACCTCCTCTGGGTCCTGACGTGTGGGCCCAGGCCCCTGTTTAATTAGCGTTAGGTTTAATTAGTGTTAATTAACTTAGTTAACTAGATGAGCCACTGGCATGTGGGCCCCGCACTACTGACAGTTTAGTTAGGGCTAGTTTAGCACTAATTAACTCGGTTAGTTAACTGAGTCACTGACCAGCGGGCCCCAAAGGTCAGGTTTTGACCTGGCCGACCCAGATGACTTGCTGACGTCACACCGACGTCATGCTGACGCAAGTAATCCATTTCTGGAATTTAAATAAATCTTAAATGCTTTATTTAATTCAGAAAAATAACCAAAACATCTAAAATTCATAGAAATTAATCTGTAACTCCAAATGCAAAGATTTATATATGAAAATTGATCAGAAAAATCCACTCTTTCCATCTGTAATGGTTTCATGCATCTCAGAACAATTTAACCTTGCTGTTTAAGTGAAACAAGCTAATGCATTAATATGACTTCATATCATGGGCTTTCATTTGAATCTTTGATTCAAATGGACTCAAACCAACCTGTTTTAGAATGCATTAGCCAAAACACACCCATATTGCCATGTCATAGCATGCATCATATTGTTGCATATTGCCATGTGATGATTGTGTTCCGATGTGTCTTTCGTGGTAGGTTCTGCCTCCGAGGATACCCAGAATATCCGGCTGAAGGGCAGTATCCTACTACCACTCCATCAGGCAAGCAAAACCCCCTTGTTCATTCCGATACAATCCCACTCTCTCGCTCCTGCTCTCTTTTACTGCATTAGGACAACAACGATTCATCTGTTACTTGCTGCGGCAGTTGAACCCCTTACCCTCTGCATGACATGTCATTGCCACAGTAAATAGATGAAACCCACTAGCATGAGTAGGAGTTGTTTGAGCCCTGATGTGCCTACTCATTCATGCTTGTTTGTCGTGCCTGCTATTGCTTAGAGTTGTGTCAGGTCTGATTCATCGGGGATGAATCGGAGGTGTGTGAACATGTCCTACTGTTGAGAGCTAAGTGTGTGAACACGATTTGGTAAAGGTATCGGTGAGAGGCCATGTAGGAGTACATGGTGGGTTGTCGCATTGAAACCGTCCTCAGGAACTGAGTTCTATGTTTGTGATCCATGAACAGCTACTACCACACGTTGGGCCCTGAAATATGACCCCGCTCGACTTATTAACCGCCCTTGTCCTCTGTCCAGGAGTTGCAAGTAGTTTCTGGTGTTTGTAGTATGCTGGAGGCCGTGCGCAGCGCTGACCCGCGGGGTGGGCTGTGATGCGGTAGGCACGTGGCACGGCGTACCGGGTGCCCGTTTGGTGTCTAGGGAACCCTGCACACATCGTTTGGGGCTGTGAGCGAAACCCCGGCCGGATCTCCTCGCGGATGGAACCCGAATACGCGATAAACCTAGACTAGAGACTCGTGTGGTTAGTTAGGTCGTGGTCTACACCCACGTCGGCTTTCGCTTGAAGTCTGCCGAGCACATGTCGTGTGCAGACGCTAAGTGGTGGAAACATGTGTGAAGAAGTACACCCCTGCAGGGTTATAAATGATATATTCGAATAGCCGCGTCCACGGTAAAGGACTTCTGGGTTGCCTGTACAGTTCATAGACAAGTGAAAGTGGATACTCTAAAACTCGCAAGATAAGCGTGAGTGCTATGGATGGCCTTCTCGTAGGGAGACGGGAGCAGATCCATAGTGGTGTATTGATATGGTGAATATGTGGACTCGTGTGCGCCACCTCAGAAGAGTTACTTGCACTCATAGTTTAGGATAGCCACCGAGTCAAAGCTGGCTTGCTGCAGTTAAACTCCACCACCCCTTTATTGATACCGATGCATATGTAGCTAGTTCTCATGTAAGTCTTGCTGGGTACATTTGTACTCACGTTTGCCTATTTTATGTTTTGCAGAGAGACGTCAGTCTTGCTAGTAGTTCCGTGTGGACTTCGACGTTTAGCTTGATTCCTCAGCTACGATCTTGTGCCCTCGACAGGATATGGTAGATAGTCAGGCTTCTCAGCCTTTTTCGTTTGTAGATGTATGTACTCAGACATGTTAAGCTTCCGCATGTGCGTTGACTTGTATGCTCTGAATGTTGGTTCATGAGACCCATGTTTGTAATATCTCGCTCCTCGGAGCCTAATGAATAAATACTTTGAGTCGTAGAGTTTTGTTGTGATCCATGTTGTATTTACACATATCGTGCATATTGTGTGTATGATTGAAATGCTTGGTATGTGTGGGATCCGACAACCTAGTTGTTTATCCTTGGTAGCCTCTCTTATGGAGAAATGTAGTCTTGTGCTTCCATGAGCCATAGTAGTCCGCTACAGCCTGGCTCATCGGAGTCCTGCTAGCCCAGCACTACTGCTCCGGAACACTTGACTAGCCAGCATGTGATTCACTTCGTTCCTGTGTCTGTCCCTTCGGGGAAATGTCACGCGGTGACATCTGGAGTCCTGCCTAGCCTGCTACAGCCCGGTTCACCGGAGTCCTGTTAGCCCAGTGCTACAGCCCGGATTCGCAAGCTGCTGACCGACATGCTCGATGTTGATTCATGTATGCCTGTCCCCGTAAGTTAGTGCCACTTTGGGTTCACGACTAGTCATGTCGGCTCAGGTTCTCTGTCATATGGATGCTAGCGACACTATCATATACGTGAGCCAAAAGGCGCAAACGGTCCCAGGCCATGGTAAGGCGACACCCGTGGGAATACCGTGCGTGAGGCCGCAAAGTGATATGAGGTGTTACCGGCTAGGTCGATGTGACTTGGAATCGAGGTCCTGACAGCTTTGGTATCAGAGCCTGACTGCCTGTAGGATTACCAAACCAAACTGGTCGAAGTTGAGTCTAGAAATGCTTTAGTTATATAAGGGAATTGATTGTGGAAGGGAACGTAAGGCTCTTTTTACTCCTTTACCTTATGTCCCTCTGATCTGAGTCATCATCTTCCTTCCTACGAGGATTAAGAACTAGGCGTTCTCATCTCTCTATCAGGTTCACGTGTTACTAATCCGTAGAATTCTAGGTTTGTCGGTTCCAGGCCTCAGTCTAGTTTCTACTATTTTTAGCATGTTGTCAATTGAATCAGACCCTTGATATGTGATGCTGAGTGGTGATGCCACTATTTTGCAGGATGCCTCAAATCTTTTTGAGCATTTACAGCCGTTATGTTGTCCGAGTCATCCCAGGTTTCTAGATAGTCTGATGCACTTGCAATCATTCCTCCATGTTCCTGATGTCCATTTGGGCCAGATTAATCACACTAATCGGTGAGTTGAGGTACTCTGTTGCCTCGACATATATGTTGGAGCTATTATTATGACCCTAGGTGTCTTAGAGAATCACCTAGTAATCTAGCCATGTTTTGTGTTCCCAGTGTGATGATTCTGGCCATCATTCTCGAAAGCATCCCGTGATGTTATTTAGTTAATAGGCATTCTATTCCTGGGTTCTTGAACCCGAGATCCACCCTACTTACTTCATGTTGATAGTGTTTGCTAGTTCCTTTAGGATATTAGTAACCATTGCGATAGTCCTCGAGGTCCGCAGTATTCTCCTTCTTCCAAATACCATGAACTGCTTATGGCAGAAGTTCTTTTGAACCAAAAGATCACAACCAGAGTGCTCCGATGAGTTCTCCATTCTATATTGTGACTCTGCCAGTTCAACCTTTCTGCATGGGTTATCCGGAAGAAATAACATGCTAATCCATGCATCCATAACTCAGAAAATCATATGTTCTTTGAGTTGTTCCTCATTAGTCGTTTTCTGACCTCCGTCTATCAGTTTGTAGTCAGGAGTAGTCGTGCACTCGTGTTATCGATGCCTATTACTCTTGTGGTTCGTCAAGCCATTCTATTCCAGAATGACCAGGAGAAACAAACTCCAGTACCTCATCCATATCCAGGATTGGGTCAAAGTAGTTGTAATCCGGAAATCAAATGCCAATCCAGCTTTTGATTCTGTTCTACCTTGGAGTGTTACCATCTTTATGTCAAGAATTTCATGAGAACTGCACCACCTCTTATGTATTCTTGCCGTAGTGATACTTCTTGCCATCATTATTCATTCCTTGGTTTCTGTGTTATTGTAACCGGAATGCCGACAAGTGTACTGTGATGTGCGAAATCAATACTCCTAGCAACCCTGTTGCTTGGTAGTTAATGGACAACACTCTCATTCTTAGTGTGTTGGGTATTAAATCATCATCCTAAGATTGATCATGCTACCTAGTCCTTATTTCTGGTGCACTCTTCGATCAATGAGTTAGGATTTTGTCAAACCCTTGTTCTGTTGATCATATCGTCCTGCCCTGAAAAGCAAGATTGTTTTCGAGCTTAGTAACATATCGATGGTTCATGATTTTCCGAATATCTTCTCGGAGGTATCACCAGGTTGTCACCTGACCGCTATGTTGAGTTCGTGATCAAGTTGGTTTCTTGTAGCCACCCTTTTCTCCAAGAATTTGTGTTGGATACCCCTGAGCTAGTTGGTTAAGCTTAACAACAACTTGGAGAGTTGGAAGATAAAAGCTTGTCCGACCACGCTCATCCCTAAGGGATATCTTGTATCTGTGTTGAAGAAAGATGCTATCTTCGTTGATTGGTCCTCATGATCAGTTGTTGGACCTATTGTCTTATCCAGTCTTTGATTTGAGTACGGGCTATCGTCAAATCAAATCAGAACCAATGATGTTCGTAATGTTGTCTTACTCGTGGTTGTTTCCTCGAGCATACACCATTATATCTTTTGGGTCTAACCAATGCTATCACCTTGTCCACATAATCCTGGAATTCCATCTTCACGGAAATCTGGATGACCTGTTGTTGAGCCCATCGGCAATAGTTTCATCTTATCCATGATTCATGTTGAACATTAAGCTAGTGTTGGAAACTTTGAAAGCATTTCTTCATGCTAGCTCATGAAGCATATGTTTGGTGTAAGAAGTGACTTCCTTTGATTCACGTGCATTTGATGTAAGTTGCCGCTGTGAATTCAAGAAAGTTCGTTTTTGCTTCCGACGGAATCATCCCAAGTCAGTCATGCATGTGCGAAGTATTCTATGGTCTGATAGACTGATCATCTTCATTCCATATGTATTCCCTAGCACACCAAGCCACTGATTGATCTGTTCAAGGATAAGAAGTTCAGTATACAAGGACTTCAATATCCTCAGTGATGGTTCCCCATCTGAACTCGGTAGTGTTTTTATTGTAAGACTACTATGTGATCATGCTTGTGTTGGACAGCGTGTTCATAGGTTTGTAGCAGAACCAGCTCATGTTTTGGAGCTTGCTACCGTAGTTCATTTCCCGAGAATCTCGCAACATCGTATTGTCGATTTGTGTTGCAAACTTTCTTTTCCAGACATGATGTCTGAAATATCCTGTTACCAACCAGATTTGAATCTCAGGCAGATATGATGGTTGGAACATTCCCAACAATTGCATTTTGTTCCCAGCTTGCACCGCCATTGTGCCAATTTCCCATGGGCTGCCCTTCTCAGCAGTTGCTTTCCAGGATCATCTCCAAAAGTGGTCCTACCATGGGTCCCATCCATTTCCGATGATAAGCAAAAATCATCCATTGCGTTGTCTTCAACAAGGTAGTCCACATCATCCATTCTAGTCCAAGTATGTCATTCTTTCGAACTTCTTCAAATGATCGATTGTGATTGCCTTAGGCTGGTATAAAGAGTCTCAATGATCTCTATATCAAAAGTAATTCTTTTGCCACTTAAGGAAATAATTCTAAGAGTCACCTTCTCTAAGGTGGTCTGTTATGGAATCATGGCAATTTATCTCCTCGCTACTTTGCAATCATGCACCATCCTCTTCATCGTGGAATTCTTGCCTACCCAGTAGAACCTTGTCATCTACCTCTTTCCATCACTCCTGATCTGTGTTTCATGTCTCAGCTCAAGAGATGTTCTAACTTCTCACTCCATGAATTGATCTTGAGTGCTCGATCTTCGAGGAGATCGTTTCCTGTAGAGTTTCCACCTATCGTCATCGTGTTGGATGAAGATCTCGAAAGCAAAGGCGTCAAGATCAATATGAAGCAACGAATCAACATCTTCAAGAATGCAATGGATTTTGGAGTTTGTGCCAGTTCCATGTCCCCTCTGTCTTCTTACCTCACGTCTTGAATCTCGGGACGAGATTCTTGTTTAGTGGGGGTGAGTTGTCACAACCCTAGTCAGTGCATGCATTAGAGTGACTGCATCATGTTTAAATTTCCAGAAACATGAAATGGGGATGATAGAACCCCCCAGCACCCCCTTAATCCAACTAGGGTTTACTAAAATCTTTTTCAATGAACCTGAAATGCCCTTCTAAAATGTTCATCATCTTTGCCTTGGTTTAGAACCTCTGACAAAAATGGTGCACACTTTTCTAGGACATCATAAGGTCACTGGATTAAATCATATGTTATTTGCATTTGGACATTTAAATGCTATAAAATATTTTAAATATCCAAATAATCATAAACTGAAATGTTTACTGTTGGATATATTCCAAACAGTGGCTTTGAGCAGTTTCATGATTTTTGAGTTAGTTTTAGTATTTTAATTAAAGCCCTAAAGTTACAGAAGAAATAGAAAACAGAAATTAAAAGAGAGAGAGACTTACCTGGCCTCACCTGCGCAGCCACCTGGCCGGCCCAGCTAGCAGCCCAGCCCACTGGCCTCCTCCTGTCGTCTTCCTCCTTGCCAGGAGGATGGGCGCATGCCCGACGCGCGCGCACCGCCGTGCGGCCACCTCCACCCTGCCTGGCTGCCCTCCCATCGCCCTGGACCTCCCTCGCGACGCCACGCACCCCCTGAACCTCTCTCCCTCTCTCCCCGAGCTTCTCTCCCTCCTCTAGCTCTCCTCTCGCACGCACCCGAGAGCCATCGTCGCCGCCGCTCGCTGTTGTCGTGGCCACAGCCACTGCCTCGCCTCGCCGATGCGCTCAGAAGCTTCGCCTCAACCCCCTCTTCCTCCCCACCGAGCCACGCCCCGCCGGAAGCCCTGCAGCATCGTCCCCGACCTCGTCTTCAACCTCTGGCCGCCGGCGACCTCACCGGGGATTCGCAAGCTCCAGCCCGTCCCCGGCCTCGCCATTGCCTCTGCTGGAATCGCCGTGAGCCCCTGCCCCATTCCCCTCTCTCCCCGTGCTCATACGCGCCTTCTAACCACCGTGGCCATCGGAGCCGATAGCTCCTCGCTGCCGGCCATGTCGCCACCGCAGCTACGGCCCTGCAAGCACGCGTCCAAGCTCACCACTGAGCTCATTGCACCCCCACAAGCCTAACGCGCCCATCCGCGGCTCCTGCCATGCCCTGCATCGTCAGTTCCGTCGATGCCCGAACTCCGGCGACCGCAAAAGAGCTCGCCGCCGTCAGCTCCGACCACCCCAGCACCTCCCACCGCCACCGTTCGACGCGCGCCACTTCGCTCGTTCGAATGCAACAAACCACGCCCGAATTGGTGCCCTGTGGCTCGATTCCGACGCCCTCCACCGCGTCTGGCCTCGTCGGCGTCGAGTCGCCGGTGGGTTTGACCCCGCTGACCCGGGTTGACCCCGGTTTGACCTCCTCTGGGTCCTGACGTGTGGGCCCAGGCCCCTGTTTAATTAGCGTTAGGTTTAATTAGTGTTAATTAACTTAGTTAACTAGATGAGCCACTGGCATGTGGGCCCCGCACTACTGACAGTTTAGTTAGGGCTAGTTTAGCACTAATTAACTCGGTTAGTTAACTGAGTCACTGACCAGCGGGCCCCAAAGGTCAAGTTTTGACCTGGCCGACCCAGTTGACTTGCTGACATCACACCGACGTCATGCTGACGCAAGTAATCCATTTCTGGAATTTAAATAAATATTAAATGATTTATTTATTTCAGAAAAATAACCAAAACTTCTAAAATTCATAGAAATTCATCTGTAACTCCAAATGCAAAGATTTATATATGAAAATTGATCAAAAAAATCCACTCTTTCCATCTGTAATGGTTTCATGCATCTCAGAACAATTTAACCTTGCTGTTTAAGTGAAACAAGCTAATGCATTAATATGACTTCATATCATGGGCTTTCATTTGAATCTTTGATTCAAATGGACTCAAACCAACCTGTTTTAGAATGCATTAGCCAAAACACACCCATATTGCCATGTCATAGCATGCATCATATTGTTGCATATTGCCATGTGATGATTGTGTTCCGATGTGTCTTTCGTGGTAGGTTCTGCCTCCGAGGATACCCACGAATATCCGGCTGAAGGGCAGTATCCTACTACCACTCCATCAGGCAAGCAAAACCCCCTTGTTCATTCCGATACAATCCCACTCTCTCGCTCCTGCTCTCTTTTACTGCATTAGGACAACAACGATTCATCTGTTACTTGCTGCGGTAGTTGAACCCCTTACCCTCTGCATGACATGTCATTGCCACAGTAAATAGATGAAACCCACTAGCATGAGTAGGAGTTGTTTGAGCCCTGATGTGCCTACTCATTCATGCTTGTTTGTCGTGCCTGCTATTGCTTAGAGTTGTGTCAGGTCTGATTCATCGGGGATGAATCGGAGGTGTGTGAACATGTCCTACTGTTGAGAGCTAAGTGTGTGAACACGATTTGGTAAAGGTATCGGTGAGAGGCCATGTAGGAGTACATGGTGGGTTGTCTCATTGAAACCGTCCTCAGGAACTGAGTTCTATGTTTGTGATCCATGAACAGCTACTACCACACGTTGGGCCCTGAAATATGACCCCGCTCGACTTATTAACCGCCCTTGTCCTCTGTCCAGGAGTTGCAAGTAGTTTCTGGTGTTTGTAGTATGCTGGAGGCCGTGCGCAGCGCTGACCCGCGGGGTGGGCTGTGATGCGGTAGGCACGTGGCACGGCGTACCGGGTGCCCGTTTGGTGTCTAGGGAACCCTGCACACATCGTTTGGGGCTGTGAGCGAAACCCCGGCCGGATCTCCTCGCGGATGGAACCCGAATACGCGATAAACCTAGACTAGAGACTCGTGTGGTTAGTTAGGTCGTGGTCTACACCCACGTCGGCTTTCGCTTGAAGTCTGCCGAGCACATGTCGTGTGTAGACGCTAAGTGGTGGAAACATGTGTGAAGAAGTACACCCCTGCAGGGTTATAAATGATATATTCGAATAGCCGCGTCCACGGTAAAGGACTTCTGGGTTGCCTGTACAGTTCATAGACAAGTGAAAGTGGATACTCTAAAACTCGCAAGATAAGCGTGAGTGCTATGGATGGCCTTCTCGTAGGGAGACGGGAGCAGATCCATAGTGGTGTATTGATATGGTGAATATGTGGACTCGTGTGCGCCACCTCAGAAGAGTTACTTGCACTCATAGTTTAGGATAGCCACCGAGTCAAAGCTGGCTTGCTGCAGTTAAACTCCACCACCCCTTTATTGATACCGATGCATATGTAGCTAGTTCTCATGTAAGTCTTGCTGGGTACATTTGTACTCACGTTTGCCTATTTTATGTTTTGTAGAGAGACGTCAGTCTTGCTAGTAGTTCCGTGTGGACTTCGACGTTTAGCTTGATTCCTCAGCTACGATCTTGTGCCCTCGACAGGATATGGTAGATAGTCAGGCTTCTCAGCCTTTTTCGTTTGTAGATGTATGTACTCAGACATGTTAAGCTTCCGCATGTGCGTTGACTTGTATGCTCTGAATGTTGGTTCATGAGACCCATGTTTGTAATATCTCGCTCCTCGGAGCCTAATGAATAAATACTTTGAGTCGTAGAGTTTTGTTGTGATCCATGTTGTATTTACACATATCGTGCATATTGTGTGTATGATTGAAATGCTTGGTATGTGTGGGATCCGACAACCTAGTTGTTTATCCTTGGTAGCCTCTCTTATGGAGAAATGTAGTCTTGTGCTTCCATGAGCCATAGTAGTCCGCTACAGCCTGGCTCATCGGAGTCCTGCTAGCCCAGCACTACTGCTCCGGAACACTTGACTAGCCAGCATGTGATTCACTTCGTTCCTGTGTCTGTCCCTTCGGGGAAATGTCACGCGGTGACATCTGGAGTCCTGCCTAGCCTGCTACAGCCCGGTTCACCGGAGTCCTGTTAGCCCAGTGCTACAGCCCGGATTCGCACGCTGCTGACCGACATGCTCGATGTTGATTCATGTATGCCTGTCCCCGTAAGTTAGTGCCACTTTGGGTTCATGACTAGTCATGTCGGCTCAGGTTCTCTGTCATATGGATGCTAGCGACACTATCATATACGTGAGCCAAAAGGCGCAAACGGTCCCAGGCCATGGTAAGGCGACACCCGTGGGAATACCGTGCGTGAGGCCGCAAAGTGATATGAGGTGTTACCGGCTAGGTCGATGTGACTTGGAATCGAGGTCCTGACAGCTTTGGTATCAGAGCCTGACTGCCTGTAGGATTACCAAACCAAACTGGTCGAAGTTGAGTCTAGAAATGCTTTAGTTATATAAGGGAATTGATTGTGGAAGGGAACGTAAGGCTCTTTTTACTCCTTTACCTTATGTCCCTCTGATCTGAGTCATCATCTTCCTTCCTACGAGGATTAAGAACTAGGCGTTCTCATCTCTCTATCAGGTTCACGTGTTACTAATCCGTAGAATTCTAGGTTTGTCGGTTCCAGGCCTCAGTCTAGTTTCTACTATTTTTAGTATGTTGTCAATTGAATCAGACCCTTGATATGTGATGCTGAGTGGTGATGCCACTATTTTGCAGGATGCCTCAAATCTTTTTGAGCATTTACAGCCGTTATGTTGTCCGAGTCATCCCAGGTTTCTAGATAGTCTGATGCACTTGCAATCATTCCTCCATGTTCCTGATGTCCATTTGGGCCAGATTAATCACACTAATCGGTGAGTTGAGGTACTCTGTTGCCTCGACATATATGTTGGAGCTATTATTATGACCCTAGGTGTCTTAGAGAATCACCTAGTAATCTAGCCATGTTTTGTGTTCCCAGTGTGATGATTCTGGCCATCATTCTCGAAAGCATCCCGTGATGTTATTTAGTTAATAGGCATTCTATTCCTGGGTTCTTGAACCCGAGATCCACCCTACTTACTTCATGTTGATAGTGTTTGCTAGTTCCTTTAGGATATTAGTAACCATTGCGATAGTCCTCGAGGTCCGCAGTATTCTCCTTCTTCCAAATACCATGAACTGCTTATGGCAGAAGTTCTTTTGAACCAAAAGATCACAACCAGAGTGCTCCGATGAGTTCTCCATTCTATATTGTGACTCTGCCAGTTCAACCTTTCTGCATGGGTTATCCGGAAGAAATAACATGCTAATCCATGCATCCATAACTCAGAAAATCATATGTTCTTTGAGTTGTTCCTCATTAGTCGTTTTCTGACCTCCGTCTATCAGTTTGTAGTCAGGAGTAGTCGTGCACTCGTGTTATCGATGCCTATTACTCTTGTGGTTCGTCAAGCCATTCTATTCCAGAATGACCAGGAGAAACAAACTCCAGTACCTCATCCATATCCAGGATTGGGTCAAAGTAGTTGTAATCCGGAAATCAAATGCCAATCCAGCTTTTGATTCTGTTCTACCTTGGAGTGTTACCATCTTTATGTCAAGAATTTCATGAGAACTGCACCACCTCTTATGTATTCTTGCCGTAGTGATACTTCTTGCCATCATTATTCATTCCTTGGTTTCTGTGTTATTGTAACCGGAATGCCGACAAGTGTACTGTGATGTGCGAAATCAATACTCCTAGCAACCCTGTTGCTTGGTAGTTAATGGACAACACTCTCATTCTTAGTGTGTTGGGTATTAAATCATCATCCTAAGATTGATCATGCTACCTAGTCCTTATTTCTGGTGCACTCTTCGATCAATGAGTTAGGATTTTGTCAAACCCTTGTTCTGTTGATCATATCGTCCTGCCCTGAAAAGCAAGATTGTTTTCGAGCTTAGTAACATATCGATGGTTCATGATTTTCCGAATATCTTCTCGGAGGTATCACCAGGTTGTCACCTGACCGCTATGTTGAGTTCGTGATCAAGTTGGTTTCTTGTAGCCACCCTTTTCTCCAAGAATTTGTGTTGGATACCCCTGAGCTAGTTGGTTAAGCTTAACAACAACTTGGAGAGTTGGAAGATAAAAGCTTGTCCGACCACGCTCATCCCTAAGGGATATCTTGTATCTGTGTTGAAGAAAGATGCTATCTTCGTCGATTGGTCCTCATGATCAGTTGTTGGACCTATTGTCTTATCCAGTCTTTGATTTGAGTACGGGCTATCGTCAAATCAAATCAGAACCAATGATGTTCGTAATGTTGTCTTACTCGTGGTTGTTTCCTCGAGCATACACCATTATATCTTTTGGGTCTAACCAATGCTATCACCTTGTCCACATAATCCTGGAATTCCATCTTCACGGAAATCTGGATGACCTGTTGTTGAGCCCATCGGCAATAGTTTCATCTTATCCATGATTCATGTTGAACATTAAGCTAGTGTTGGAAACTTTGAAAGCATTTCTTCATGCTAGCTCATGAAGCATATGTTTGGTGTAAGAAGTGACTTCCTTTGATTCACGTGCATTTGATGTAAGTTGCCGCTGTGAATTCAAGAAAGTTCGTTTTTGCTTCCGACGGAATCATCCCAAGTCAGTCATGCATGTGCGAAGTATTCTATGGTCTGATAGACTGATCATCTTCATTCCATATGTATTCCCTAGCACACCAAGCCACTGATTGATCTGTTCAAGGATAAGAAGTTCAGTATACAAGGACTTCAATATCCTCAGTGATGGTTCCCCATCTGAACTCGGTAGTGTTTTTATTGTAAGACTACTATGTGATCATGCTTGTGTTGGACAGCGTGTTCATAGGTTTGTAGCAGAACCAGCTCATGTTTTGGAGCTTGCTACCGTAGTTCATTTCCCGAGAATCTCGCAACATCGTATTGTCGATTTGTGTTGCAAACTTTCTTTTCCAGACATGATGTCTGCAATATCCTGTTACCAACCAGATTTGAATCTCAGGCAGATATGATGGTTGGAACATTCCCAACAATTGCATTTTGTTCCCAGCTTGCACCGCCATTGTGCCAATTTCCCATGGGCTGCCCTTCTCAGCAGTTGCTTTCCAGGATCATCTCCAAAAGTGGTCCTACCATGGGTCCCATCCATTTCCGATGATAAGCAAAAATCATCCATTGCGTTGTCTTCAACAAGGTAGTCCACATCATCCATTCTAGTCCAAGTATGTCATTCTTTCGAACTTCTTCAAATGATCGATTGTGATTGCCTTAGGCTGGTATAAAGAGTCTCAATGATCTCTATATCAAAAGTAATTCTTTTGCCACTTAAGGAAATAATTCTAAGAGTCACCTTCTCTAAGGTGGTCTGTTATGGAATCATGGCAATTTATCTCCTCGCTACTTTGCAATCATGCACCATCCTCTTCATCGTGGAATTCTTGCCTACCCAGTAGAACCTTGTCATCTACCTCTTTCCATCACTCCTGATCTGTGTTTCATGTCTCAGCTCAAGAGATGTTCTAACTTCTCACTCCATGAATTGATCTTGAGTGCTCGATCTTCGAGGAGATCGTTTCCTGTAGAGTTTCCACCTATCGTCATCGTGTTGGATGAAGATCTCGAAAGCAAAGGCGTCAAGATCAATATGAAGCAACGAATCAACATCTTCAAGAATGCAATGGATTTTGGAGTTTGTGCCAGTTCCATGTCCCCTCTGTCTTCTTACCTCACGTCTTGAATCTCGGGACGAGATTCTTGTTTAGTGGGGGTGAGTTGTCACAACCCTAGTCAGTGCATGCATTAGAGTGACTGCATCATGTTTAAATTTCCAGAAACATGAAATGGGGATGATAGAACCCCCCAGCACCCCCTTAATCCAACTAGGGTTTACTAAAATCTTTTTCAATGAACCTGAAATGCCCTTCTAAAATGTTCATCATCTTTGCCTTGGTTTAGAATCTCTGACAAAAATGGTGCACACTTTTCTAGGACATCATAAGGTCACTGGATTAAATCATATGTTATTTGCATTTGGACATTTAAATGCTATAAAATATTTTAAATATCCAAATAATCATAAACTGAAATGTTTACTGTTGGATATATTCCAAACAGTGGCTTTGAGCAGTTTCATGATTTTTGAGTTAGTTTTAGTATTTTAATTAAAGCCCTAAAGTTACAGAAGAAATAGAAAACAGAAATTAAAAGAGAGAGAGACTTACCTGGCCTCACCTGCGCAGCCACCTGGCCGGCCCAGCTAGCAGCCCAGCCCACTGGCCTCCTCCTGTCGTCTTCCTCCTTGCCAGGAGGATGGGCGCATGCCCGACGCGCGCGCACCGCCGTGCGGCCACCTCCACCCTGCCTGGCTGCCCTCCCATCGCCCTGGACCTCCCTCGCGACGCCACGCACCCCCTGAACCTCTCTCCCTCTCTCCCCGAGCTTCTCTCCCTCCTCTAGCTCTCCTCTCGCACGCACCCGAGAGCCATCGTCGCCGCCGCTCGCTGTTGTCGTGGCCACAGCCACTGCCTCGCCTCGCCGATGCGCTCAGAAGCTTCGCCTCAACCCCCTCTTCCTCCCCGCCGAGCCACGCCCCGCCGGAAGCCCTGCAGCATCGTCCCCGACCTCGTCTTCAACCTCTGGCCGCCGGCGACCTCACCGGGGATTCGCAAGCTCCAGCCCGTCCCCGGCCTCGCCATTGCCTCTGCTGGAATCGCCGTGAGCCCCTGCCCCATTCCCCTCTCTCCCCGTGCTCATACGCGCCTTCTAACCACCGTGGCCATCGGAGCCGATAGCTCCTCGCTGCCGGCCATGTCGCCACCGCAGCTACGGCCCTGCAAGCACGCGTCCAAGCTCACCACTGAGCTCATTGCACCCCCACAAGCCTAACGCGCCCATCCGCGGCTCCTGCCATGCCCTGCATCGTCGGTTCCGTCGATGCCCGAACTCCGGCGACCGCAAAAGAGCTCGCCGCCGTCAGCTCCGACCACCCCAGCACCTCCCACCGCCACCGTTCGACGCGCGCCACTTCGCTCGTTCGAATGCAACAAACCACGCCCGAATTGGTGCCCTGTGACTCGATTCCGACGCCCTCCACCGCGTCTGGCCTCGTCGGCGTCGAGTCGCCGGTGGGTTTGACCCCGCTGACCCGGGTTGACCCCGGTTTGACCTCCTCTGGGTCCTGACGTGTGGGCCCAGGCCCCTGTTTAATTAGCGTTAGGTTTAATTAGTGTTAATTAACTTAGTTAACTAGATGAGCCACTGGCATGTGGGCCCCGCACTACTGACAGTTTAGTTAGGGCTAGTTTAGCACTAATTAACTCGGTTAGTTAACTGAGTCACTGACCAGCGGGCCCCAAAGGTCAAGTTTTGACCTGGCCGACCCAGTTGACTTGCTGACATCACACCGACGTCATGCTGACGCAAGTAATCCATTTCTGGAATTTAAATAAATATTAAATGATTTATTTATTTCAGAAAAATAACCAAAACTTCTAAAATTCATAGAAATTCATCTGTAACTCCAAATGCAAAGATTTATATATGAAAATTGATCAAAAAAATCCACTCTTTCCATCTGTAATGGTTTCATGCATCTCAGAACAATTTAACCTTGCTGTTTAAGTGAAACAAGCTAATGCATTAATATGACTTCATATCATGGGCTTTCATTTGAATCTTTGATTCAAATGGACTCAAACCAACCTGTTTTAGAATGCATTAGCCAAAACACACCCATATTGCCATGTCATAGCATGCATCATATTGTTGCATATTGCCATGTGATGATTGTGTTCCGATGTGTCTTTCGTGGTAGGTTCTGCCTCCGAGGATACCCACGAATATCCGGCTGAAGGGCAGTATCCTACTACCACTCCATCAGGCAAGCAAAACCCCCTTGTTCATTCCGATACAATCCCACTCTCTCGCTCCTGCTCTCTTTTACTGCATTAGGACAACAACGATTCATCTGTTACTTGCTGCGGTAGTTGAACCCCTTACCCTCTGCATGACATGTCATTGCCACAGTAAATAGATGAAACCCACTAGCATGAGTAGGAGTTGTTTGAGCCCTGATGTGCCTACTCATTCATGCTTGTTTGTCGTGCCTGCTATTGCTTAGAGTTGTGTCAGGTCTGATTCATCGGGGATGAATCGGAGGTGTGTGAACATGTCCTACTGTTGAGAGCTAAGTGTGTGAACACGATTTGGTAAAGGTGTCGGTGAGAGGCCATGTAGGAGTACATGGTGGGTTGTCTCATTGAAACCGTCCTCAGGAACTGAGTTCTATGTTTGTGATCCATGAACAGCTACTACCACACGTTGGGCCCTGAAATATGACCCCGCTCGACTTATTAACCGCCCTTGTCCTCTGTCCAGGAGTTGTAAGTAGTTTCTGGTGTTTGTAGTATGCTGGAGGCCGTGCGCAGCGCTGACCCGCGGGGTGGGCTGTGATGCGGTAGGCACGTGGCACGGCGTACCGGGTGCCCGTTTGGTGTCTAGGGAACCCTGCACACATCGTTTGGGGCTGTGAGCGAAACCCCGGCCGGATCTCCTCGCGGATGGAACCCGAATACGCGATAAACCTAGACTAGAGACTCGTGTGGTTAGTTAGGTCGTGGTCTACACCCACGTCGGCTTTCGCTTGAAGTCTGCCGAGCACATGTCGTGTGTAGACGCTAAGTGGTGGAAACATGTGTGAAGAAGTACACCCCTGCAGGGTTATAAATGATATATTCGAATAGCCGCGTCCACGGTAAAGGACTTCTGGGTTGCCTGTACAGTTCATAGACAAGTGAAAGTGGATACTCTAAAACTCGCAAGATAAGCGTGAGTGCTATGGATGGCCTTCTCGTAGGGAGACGGGAGCAGATCCATAGTGGTGTATTGATATGGTGAATATGTGGACTCGTGTGCGCCACCTCAGAAGAGTTACTTGCACTCATAGTTTAGGATAGCCACCGAGTCAAAGCTGGCTTGCTGCAGTTAAACTCCACCACCCCTTTATTGATACCGATGCATATGTAGCTAGTTCTCATGTAAGTCTTGCTGGGTACATTTGTACTCACGTTTGCCTATTTTATGTTTTGCAGAGAGACGTCAGTCTTGCTAGTAGTTCCGTGTGGACTTCGACGTTTAGCTTGATTCCTCAGCTACGATCTTGTGCCCTCGACAGGATATGGTAGATAGTCAGGCTTCTCAGCCTTTTTCGTTTGTAGATGTATGTACTCAGACATGTTAAGCTTCCGCATGTGCGTTGACTTGTATGCTCTGAATGTTGGTTCATGAGACCCATGTTTGTAATATCTCGCTCCTCGAAGCCTAATGAATAAATACTTTGAGTCGTAGAGTTTTGTTGTGATCCATGTTGTATTTACACATATCGTGCATATTGTGTGTATGATTGAAATGCTTGGTATGTGTGGGATCCGACAACCTAGTTGTTTATCCTTGGTAGCCTCTCTTATGGAGAAATGTAGTCTTGTGCTTCCATGAGCCATAGTAGTCCGCTACAGCCTGGCTCATCGGAGTCCTGCTAGCCCAGCACTACTGCTCCGGAACACTTGACTAGCCAGCATGTGATTCACTTCATTCCTGTGTCTGTCCCTTCGGGGAAATGTCACGCGGTGACATCTGGAGTCCTGCCTAGCCTGCTACAGCCCGGTTCACCGGAGTCCTGTTAGCCCAGTGCTACAGCCCGGATTCGCACGCTGCTGACCGACATGCTCGATGTTGATTCATGTATGCCTGTCCCCGTAAGTTAGTGCCACTTTGGGTTCATGACTAGTCATGTCGGCTCAGGTTCTCTGTCATATGGATGCTAGCGACACTATCATATACGTGAGCCAAAAGGCGCAAACGGTCCCAGGCCATGGTAAGGCGACACCCGTGGGAATACCGTGCGTGAGGCCGCAAAGTGATATGAGGTGTTACCGGCTAGGTCGATGTGACTTGGAATCGAGGTCCTGACAGCTTTGGTATCAGAGCCTGACTGCCTGTAGGATTACCAAACCAAACTGGTCAAAGTTGAGTCTAGAAATGCTTTAGTTATATAAGGGAATTGATTGTGGAAGGGAACGTAAGGCTCTTTTTACTCCTTTACCTTATGTCCCTCTGATCTGAGTCATCATCTTCCTTCCTACGAGGATTAAGAACTAGGCGTTCTCATCTCTCTATCAGGTTCACGTGTTACTAATCCGTAGAATTCTAGGTTTGTCGGTTCCAGGCCTCAGTCTAGTTTCTACTATTTTTAGTATGTTGTCAATTGAATCAGACCCTTGATATGTGATGCTGAGTGGTGATGCCACTATTTTGCAGGATGCCTCAAATCTTTTTGAGCATTTACAGCCGTTATGTTGTCCGAGTCATCCCAGGTTTCTAGATAGTCTGATGCACTTGCAATCATTCCTCCATGTTCCTGATGTCCATTTGGGCCAGATTAATCACACTAATCGGTGAGTTGAGGTACTCTGTTGCCTCGACATATATGTCGGAGCTATTATTATGACCCTAGGTGTCTTAGAGAATCACCTAGTAATCTAGCCATGTTTTGTGTTCCCAGTGTGATGATTCTGGCCATCATTCTCGAAAGCATCCCGTGATGTTATTTAGTTAATAGGCATTCTATTCCTGGGTTCTTGAACCCGAGATCCACCCTACTTACTTCATGTTGATAGTGTTTGCTAGTTCCTTTAGGATATTAGTAACCATTGCGATAGTCCTCGAGGTCCGCAGTATTCTCCTTCTTCCAAATACCATGAACTGCTTATGGCAGAAGTTCTTTTGAACCAAAAGATCACAACCAGAGTGCTCCGATGAGTTCTCCATTCTATATTGTGACTCTGCCAGTTCAACCTTTCTGCATGGGTTATCCGGAAGAAATAACATGCTAATCCATGCATCCATAACTCAGAAAATCATATGTTCTTTGAGTTGTTCCTCATTAGTCGTTTTCTGACCTCCGTCTATCAGTTTGTAGTCAGGAGTAGTCGTGCACTCGTGTTATCGATGCCTATTACTCTTGTGGTTCGTCAAGCCATTCTATTCCAGAATGACCAGGAGAAACAAACTCCAGTACCTCATCCATATCCAGGATTGGGTCAAAGTAGTTGTAATCCGGAAATCAAATGCCAATCCAGCTTTTGATTCTGTTCTACCTTGGAGTGTTACCATCTTTATGTCAAGAATTTCATGAGAACTGCACCACCTCTTATGTATTCTTGCCGTAGTGATACTTCTTGCCATCATTATTCATTCCTTGGTTTCTGTGTTATTGTAACCGGAATGCCGACAAGTGTACTGTGATGTGCGAAATCAATACTCCTAGCAACCCTGTTGCTTGGTAGTTAATGGACAACACTCTCATTCTTAGTGTGTTGGGTATTAAATCATCATCCTAAGATTGATCATGCTACCTAGTCCTTATTTCTGGTGCACTCTTCGATCAATGAGTTAGGATTTTGTCAAACCCTTGTTCTGTTGATCATATCGTCCTGCCCTGAAAAGCAAGATTGTTTTCGAGCTTAGTAACATATCGATGGTTCATGATTTTCCGAATATCTTCTCGGAGGTATCACCAGGTTGTCACCTGACCGCTATGTTGAGTTCGTGATCAAGTTGGTTTCTTGTAGCCACCCTTTTCTCCAAGAATTTGTGTTGGATACCCCTGAGCTAGTTGGTTAAGCTTAACAACAACTTGGAGAGTTGGAAGATAAAAGCTTGTCCGACCACGCTCATCCCTAAGGGATATCTTGTATCTGTGTTGAAGAAAGATGCTATCTTCGTCGATTGGTCCTCATGATCAGTTGTTGGACCTATTGTCTTATCCAGTCTTTGATTTGAGTACGGGCTATCGTCAAATCAAATCAGAACCAATGATGTTCGTAATGTTGTCTTACTCGTGGTTGTTTCCTCGAGCATACACCATTATATCTTTTGGGTCTAACCAATGCTATCACCTTGTCCACATAATCCTGGAATTCCATCTTCACGGAAATCTGGATGACCTGTTGTTGAGCCCATCGGCAATAGTTTCATCTTATCCATGATTCATGTTGAACATTAAGCTAGTGTTGGAAACTTTGAAAGCATTTCTTCATGCTAGCTCATGAAGCATATGTTTGGTGTAAGAAGTGACTTCCTTTGATTCACGTGCATTTGATGTAAGTTGCCGCTGTGAATTCAAGAAAGTTCGTTTTTGCTTCCGACGGAATCATCCCAAGTCAGTCATGCATGTGCGAAGTATTCTATGGTCTGATAGACTGATCATCTTCATTCCATATGTATTCCCTAGCACACCAAGCCACTGATTGATCTGTTCAAGGATAAGAAGTTCAGTATACAAGGACTTCAATATCCTCAGTGATGGTTCCCCATCTGAACTCGGTAGTGTTTTTATTGTAAGACTACTATGTGATCATGCTTGTGTTGGACAGCGTGTTCATAGGTTTGTAGCAGAACCAGCTCATGTTTTGGAGCTTGCTACCGTAGTTCATTTCCCGAGAATCTCGCAACATCGTATTGTCGATTTGTGTTGCAAACTTTCTTTTCCAGACATGATGTCTGAAATATCCTGTTACCAACCAGATTTGAATCTCAGGCAGATATGATGGTTGGAACATTCCCAACAATTGCATTTTGTTCCCAGCTTGCACCGCCATTGTGCCAATTTCCCATGGGCTGCCCTTCTCAGCAGTTGCTTTCCAGGATCATCTCCAAAAGTGGTCCTACCATGGGTCCCATCCATTTCCGATGATAAGCAAAAATCATCCATTGCGTTGTCTTCAACAAGGTAGTCCACATCATCCATTCTAGTCCAAGTATGTCATTCTTTCGAACTTCTTCAAATGATCGATTGTGATTGCCTTAGGCTGGTATAAAGAGTCTCAATGATCTCTATATCAAAAGTAATTCTTTTGCCACTTAAGGAAATAATTCTAAGAGTCACCTTCTCTAAGGTGGTCTGTTATGGAATCATGGCAATTTATCTCCTCGCTACTTTGCAATCATGCACCATCCTCTTCATCGTGGAATTCTTGCCTACCCAGTAGAACCTTGTCATCTACCTCTTTCCATCACTCCTGATCTGTGTTTCATGTCTCAGCTCAAGAGATGTTCTAACTTCTCACTCCATGAATTGATCTTGAGTGCTCGATCTTCGAGGAGATCGTTTCCTGTAGAGTTTCCACCTATCGTCATCGTGTTGGATGAAGATCTCGAAAGCAAAGGCGTCAAGATCAATATGAAGCAACGAATCAACATCTTCAAGAATGCAATGGATTTTGGAGTTTGTGCCAGTTCCATGTCCCCTCTGTCTTCTTACCTCACGTCTTGAATCTCGGGACGAGATTCTTGTTTAGTGGGGGTGAGTTGTCACAACCCTAGTCAGTGCATGCATTAGAGTGACTGCATCATGTTTAAATTTCCAGAAACATGAAATGGGGATGATAGAACCCCCCAGCACCCCCTTAATCCAACTAGGGTTTACTAAAATCTTTTTCAATGAACCTGAAATGCCCTTCTAAAATGTTCATCATCTTTGCCTTGGTTTAGAACCTCTGACAAAAATGGTGCACACTTTTCTAGGACATCATAAGGTCACTGGATTAAATCATATGTTATTTGCATTTGGACATTTAAATGCTATAAAATATTTTAAATATCCAAATAATCATAAACTGAAATGTTTACTGTTGGATATATTCCAAACAGTGGCTTTGAGCAGTTTCATGATTTTTGAGTTAGTTTTAGTATTTTAATTAAAGCCCTAAAGTTACAGAAGAAATAGAAAACAGAAATTAAAAGAGAGAGAGACTTACCTGGCCTCACCTGCGCAGCCACCTGGCCGGCCCAGCTAGCAGCCCAGCCCACTGGCCTCCTCCTGTCGTCTTCCTCCTTGCCAGGAGGATGGGCGCATGCCCGACGCGCGCGCACCGCCGTGCGGCCACCTCCACCCTGCCTGGCTGCCCTCCCATCGCCCTGGACCTCCCTCGCGACGCCACGCACCCCCTGAACCTCTCTCCCTCTCTCCCCGAGCTTCTCTCCCTCCTCTAGCTCTCCTCTCGCACGCACCCGAGAGCCATCGTCGCCGCCGCTCGCTGTTGTCGTGGCCACAGCCACTGCCTCGCCTCGCCGATGCGCTCAGAAGCTTCGCCTCAACCCCCTCTTCCTCCCCACCGAGCCACGCCCCGCCGGAAGCCCTGCAGCATCGTCCCCGACCTCGTCTTCAACCTCTGGCCGCCGGCGACCTCACCGGGGATTCGCAAGCTCCAGCCCGTCCCCGGCCTCGCCATTGCCTCTGCTGGAATCGCCGTGAGCCCCTGCCCCTTTCCCCTCTCTCCCCGTGCTCATACGCGCCTTCTAACCACCGTGGCCATCGGAGCCGATAGCTCCTCGCTGCCGGCCATGTCGCCACCGCAGCTACGGCCCTGCAAGCACGCGTCCAAGCTCACCACTGAGCTCATTGCACCCCCACAAGCCTAACGCGCCCATCCGCGGCTCCTGCCATGCCCTGCATCGTCGGTTCCGTCGATGCCCGAACTCCGGCGACCGCAAAAGAGCTCGCCGCCGTCAGCTCCGACCACCCCAGCACCTCCCACCGCCACCGTTCGACGCGCGCCACTTCGCTCGTTCGAATGCAACAAACCACGCCCGAATTGGTGCCCTGTGGCTCGATTCCGACGCCCTCCACCGCGTCTGGCCTCGTCGGCGTCGAGTCGCCGGTGGGTTTGACCCCGCTGACCCGGGTTGACCCCGGTTTGACCTCCTCTGGGTCCTGACGTGTGGGCCCAGGCCCCTGTTTAATTAGCATTAGGTTTAATTAGTGTTAATTAACTTAGTTAACTAGATGAGCCACTGGCATGTGGGCCCCGCACTACTGACAGTTTAGTTAGGGCTAGTTTAGCACTAATTAACTCGGTTAGTTAACTGAGTCACTGACCAGCGGGCCCCAAAGGTCAAGTTTTGACCTGGCCGACCCAGTTGACTTGCTGACATCACACCGACGTCATGCTGACGCAAGTAATCCATTTCTGGAATTTAAATAAATATTAAATGATTTATTTATTTCAGAAAAATAACCAAAACTTCTAAAATTCATAGAAATTCATGTGTAACTCCAAATGCAAAGATTTATATATGAAAATTGATCAAAAAAATCCACTCTTTCCATCTGTAATGGTTTCATGCATCTCAGAACAATTTAACCTTGCTCTTTAAGTGAAACAAGCTAATGCATTAATATGACTTCATATCATGGGCTTTCATTTGAATCTTTGATTCAAATGGACTCAAACCAACCTGTTTTAGAATGCATTAGCCAAAACACACCCATATTGCCATGTCATAGCATGCATCATATTGTTGCATATTGCCATGTGATGATTGTGTTCCGATGTGTCTTTCGTGGTAGGTTCTGCCTCCGAGGATACCCACGAATATCCGGCTGAAGGGCAGTATCCTACTACCACTCCATCAGGCAAGCAAAACCCCCTTGTTCATTCCGATACAATCCCACTCTCTCGCTCCTGCTCTCTTTTACTGCATTAGGACAACAACGATTCATCTGTTACTTGCTGCGGTAGTTGAACCCCTTACCCTCTGCATGACATGTCATTGCCACAGTAAATAGATGAAACCCACTAGCATGAGTAGGAGTTGTTTGAGCCCTGATGTGCCTACTCATTCATGCTTGTTTGTCATGCCTGCTATTGCTTAGAGTTGTGTCAGGTCTGATTCATCGGGGATGAATCGGAGGTGTGTGAACATGTCCTACTGTTGAGAGCTAAGTGTGTGAACACGATTTGGTAAAGGTATCGGTGAGAGGCCATGTAGGAGTACATGGTGGGTTGTCTCATTGAAACCGTCCTCAGGAACTGAGTTCTGTGTTTGTGATCCATGAACAGCTACTACCACACGTTGGGCCCTGAAATATGACCCCGCTCGACTTATTAACCGCCCTTGTCCTCTGTCCAGGAGTTGCAAGTAGTTTCTGGTGTTTGTAGTATGCTGGAGGCCGTGCGCAGCGCTGACCCGCGGGGTGGGCTGTGATGCGGTAGGCACGTGGCACGGCGTACCGGGTGCCCGTTTGGTGTCTAGGGAACCCTGCACACATCGTTTGGGGCTGTGAGCGAAACCCCGGCCGGATCTCCTCGCGGATGGAACCCGAATACGCGATAAACCTAGACTAGAGACTCGTGTGGTTAGTTAGGTCGTGGTCTACACCCACGTCGGCTTTCGCTTGAAGTCTGCCGAGCACATGTCGTGTGCAGACGCTAAGTGGTGGAAACATGTGTGAAGAAGTACACCCCTGCAGGGTTATAAATGATATATTCGAATAGCCGCGTCCACGGTAAAGGACTTCTGGGTTGCCTGTACAGTTCATAGACAAGTGAAAGTGGATACTCTAAAACTCGCAAGATAAGCGTGAGTGTTATGGATGGCCTTCTCGTAGGGAGACGGGAGCAGATCCATAGTGGTGTATTGATATGGTGAATATGTGGACTCGTGTGCGCCACCTCAGAAGAGTTACTTGCACTCATAGTTTAGGATAGCCACCGAGTCAAAGCTGGCTTGCTGCAGTTAAACTCCACCACCCCTTTATTGATACCGATGCATATGTAGCTAGTTCTCATGTAAGTCTTGCTAGGTACATTTGTACTCACGTTTGCCTATTTTATGTTTTGCAGAGAGACGTCAGTCTTGCTAGTAGTTCCGTGTGGACTTCGACGTTTAGCTTGATTCCTCAGCTACGATCTTGTGCCCTCGACAGGATATGGTAGATAGTCAGGCTTCTCAGCCTTTTTCGTTTGTAGATGTCTGTACTCAGACATGTTAAGCTTCCGCATGTGCGTTGACTTGTATGCTCTGAATGTTGGTTCATGAGACCCATGTTTGTAATATCTCGCTCCTCGGAGCCTAATGAATAAATACTTTGAGTCGTAGAGTTTTGTTGTGATCCATGTTGTATTTACACATATCGTGCATATTGTGTGTATGATTGAAATGCTTGGTATGTGTGGGATCCGACAACCTAGTTGTTTATCCTTGGTAGCCTCTCTTATGGAGAAATGTAGTCTTGTGCTTCCATGAGCCATAGTAGTCCGCTATAGCCCGGCTCACCGGAGTCCTGCTAGCCCAGCACTACTACTCCGGAACACTTGACTAGCCAGCATGTGATTCACTTCGTTCCTGTGTCTGTCCCTTCGGGGAAATGTCACGCGGTGACATCTGGAGTCCTGCCTAGCCTGCTACAGCCCGGTTCACCGGAGTCCTGTTAGCCCAGTGCTACAGCCCGGATTACCACGCTGCTGACCGACATGCTCGATGTTGATTCATGTATGCTTGTCCCCGTAAGTTAGTGCCACTTTGGGTTCACGACTAGTCATGTCGGCCCGGGTTCTCTGTCATATGGATGCTAGCGACACTATCATATACGTGAGCCAAAAGGCGCAAACGGTCCCGGGCCATGGTAAGGTGACACCCGTGGGAATACCGTGCGTGAGGCCGCAAAGTGATATGAGGTGTTACCGGCTAGGTCGATGTGACTTGGAATCGGGGTCCTGACACTTATAGTGATGAGCATTACCGAGAGGGCCCAGAGATACCTCTCCGATACATGGAGTGACAAATCATAATCTTGATCTATGCTAACCCAACAAACACCTTCGAAGACACCTATGGAGCATCTTTATAATCACCCAGTTACGGTGTGACGTTTGATAGCACACAAGGTGTTCCTCCGGTATTCGGGAGTTGCATAATCTCATAGTTAGAGGAACATGTATAAGTCATGAAGAAAGCAATAACAATAAAACTAAACGATCATTATGCTAAGCTAATGGATGGGTCTTGTCCATCACATCATTCTCTAATGATGTGATCCCGTTCATCAAATGACAACACATGTCTATGGCTAGGAAACTTAACCATCTTTGATTAACGAGCTAGTCAAGTAGAGGCCTACTAGGGACACTCTGTTTGTCTATGCACACATGTACTAAGTTTCCGGTTAATACAATTCTTGCATTAATAATAAACATTTATCATGATATAAGGAAATATAAATAACAACTTTATTATTGCCTCTAGGGCATATTTCCTTCAGGAGGGGGCTCTACATCATCCTTGCCGCCCTCCGATGATGCGCGAGTAGTTTACCACGGACCTATGGGTCCATAGTTAGTAGCTAGATTGCTTCTTCTCTCTATTTGATCTCCAATACAATGTTCTCCTCGGTGTTCTTGGAGATATATTTGATGTAATGACTTTTTGCGGTGTGTTTGTTGGGGCCCGATGAATTGTGAGTTTATGATCAGATATATCCATGAATATTATTTGAGTTTTATCTGAACTCTTTTATGCATGATTGTTATAGCCTCGCATTTATTCTCCGATTTATTGGTTTGGTTTGGCCAACTAGATTGATTTATCTTGCCATGGGAAAATGTGCTTTGTAATGGGTTCGATCTTGTGATGCTCAATCCCAGTGACCAAAGAGGACATGGCATTCATGTATCATGGCTATTAAGGGTAAAAAGATGGGGTTTATTCATACGTGAGTTTATCTTGTCTACATCATGTCATCTTGCTTAAGACGTTACTCCGTTTTTCCATGAACTTAATACACTAGATGCATGCTGGATATCGGTCGATGTGTGGAGTAATAGTAGTAGATGCAGAATCATTTCGGTCTACTTGTCTCGGACGTGATGCCCATATACATGATCATTGCCTTGGATATCGTCATAATTATTATTTTTCTATCAATTGTCCAATAGTAATTTGTTTACACACCGTATGCTATTTTCTTGAGAGAAGCCTCTAGTGAAAACTATGGCCCCCGGGTCTATCTTTTATCAAATATTAAAACGAAGAATACTTTGTTGCAATTTTCTTTTATTTATTTTATTTTGTATTTTTGTTTGATCTATCTATCAAAAACTATACTCCCTCCATTCCACAATGTAGTGCGCCCGCGCTTCCCAAGATTCAAGTTTGACCGTAAATTTAACAAACGATACCGACTGCGCCGGGAGCAAAAATTATACCACTGAATTCGTATTTTCAATATGAATTCAGTGATAAAATTTTTGCTCCTGCCGCAGTCGGTCTCATTGGTTAATTTTATGGTCAAACTTAAATCTCGGGAAACGCAGACACACTACATTATGGAATGAAGGGAGTATAATTTAACCTTGCTCGTAACCGTTAAGGGATTTACAACCCCTTCTTCGCGTTGGGTTGCAAGTATTTGTTGTTTGTGTGCATGTGTTGTTCACTAGTCGTTGCTTGGTTCCCCTACTGGATTGATAACCTTGGTTTCATAAACTGAGGGTAATACTTATCTTTATTGTATTGCATCATCCTCTCCTCTTCGAGAAAATCCCAACACAACTCACAAGTAGCAAGCATGATGAGGTTGAGAAAGCGGACACTCCCGCCGCCTCGCGGCAGAGCAGGCTCGCTCTGCCCGACTCCTCGCCAAGACCCCTACTCCTGCTTGTCCTCCTCCATCACATGCTCCTACTCCGACACTCCCCGGACGACGACCCCTACGTGGTCTTTGCCATGTACTACCGCTGCCCCCGAGATGACAAGGGGAAGGGCTAGACAAAGGGGAGATATTCTCTTTTCCTAGTCTAATTTCATAGTATATGTATGCATGAACTAGTAGTACAAGCTGGTGTTTAACTATGTGATGAACTAGCTATGTATTTTGGTTGTCCGGTGCAATGTGATGAACTACCCGTCCCTTTTGGTTGTCCGATGCAATGTATGCTATACTCCTCTATGTATTATGTATGATTTTCGTTCATGTGTGATCGATGTTACATGGATTTGTATTGATTTGCGAGGGGGTGAAGGGGGGGGGGAGCGCGGTTGTAGATGAGGACAAATGAGGGCGATCCCATGACATGTAGGGGAGCATATTTACCTAATTCGATTGGAGATGCTCTAAGAGCAACTCTAAAAGAGTCGTCATATGGGCAACCTTCATAATGTATATGAGGCGAATTCCGTATGCATTTGGAGCCCGCAGATGCCATGTGCAAACACAAAGTCGTCATATTTGTTAGCTCCAGATATTTTATTTTATCTTTCTTTTTTCATCAATTTAATAGTCACACACTCAATTCAAGGGATTAATATACTAGTTTGAGGTAACCATTGTATTACAAAGTTTTTACACATGGAAAGAAAAGTCCATTAGCGACATTTTCATATCATGGGTACAAATTTTATCGCTTTTTAGCGACTATAGCATGATTTTGAGTACATGCATATGTGATGAGTCCACTCATCGTCTAGGCGCAACGGTGTGACGGTCTGACGACCTCATCTTGGTTCCATTCCTGCCCATGCCGTCAAGGTCAGGGATGACTTTATTAAGGGGGCAAGCCCCAATTGCTGGTCATCTCGGTGAATGTCACAATATTCATATCGGATTTGTGCCGCCTGATGCGCTCCATCTCCGCCGCTAAATCCACATTGCGCAGTCCTTGTTCGTTATCATGCCTGGACGTATAGTTCAGGGATATATGGTCTGGTTGGAGATGCTCTTGTCTGCTAATTTTTTGTAGTGTGTGTGCATAGTTGTTGTTTTATCATAGAATCAGTTGAAAAACTACAAGCCTAAAGAGGACAAGAAGTGTAATTCCGACACGGTGATGCTCTCAGAACTGAAGAGGAGAGAGTAGCTATAGGATTCAACGCACATCTATTAGCTCTGCCGGCTGGAACAATATACAGTTTACAGAGACCATCGTGCGCCACTACCTGGCTGATTGTGGGCGACATGCCCACTACTCACACGCATGCACAGACCGCAGGTCGTGCTCTATACGCGTATACATACAGCTACAAGTTCTAACACACACACACACACACACACACACCCCCGCGCGCAGTCTTGGCGTCGGCTGGCGCGACGCAAAGACTGGCCCCTGAACTGAAGAAAAATGTCCGTGGGCAAGCCTTTCGTCATGACATCGGCGAGCTGCTGTGTGGTGGGGATGTGAAGCATGCGAAACTCGCCAAGCGCCACTCGTTCCCACACGAAATGGATGTCGAGCTCGACATGCTTGGTGCGACGGTGGTGCACGGGGTTGGCGGAGAGGTAGCAGGCAGACACATTGTTGCAGTAGACCACGGTCGCCGAGCGAATGGGAAGCAGGAGCTCACCGAGGAGCTATCAGAGCCAGATGCATTCTGCAACGACGTTGGCGACGCCACGATACTCCACTTCAGCGCTCGAGCGAGAAACGGTGGCCTGGCGCTTGGAGGACCATGAGACGAGTGCGTCGCCGAGGTAGACGCAGAACCCAGACGTCGAGCGACGGGTGTCCGGGCAGCCGGCCCAGTCAGCGTCAGTGTAGCCGCGCAGGTCGAGCGTCGAGGAAGCATGTAGATGCAGCCCGAGCATGGGCGTGCCCCGCACGTAGCGCAGCACGCGCTTGATGAGAGCCTAATGACACTCCCGCGGGTCATGCATATGCAAGCAGATCTGCTGAACGGCGTACGCCAGCTCTGGCCTAGTGATGGTCAGGTATTGCAGGGCACCGACGATGCTGCGATAGCCTAACGGATCGGCCGCGCGTGGGCCTTCAGCTTGGGGAAGCTTGCCCTTGGTGTCGATCGTTGTGGGCGACGGCTTGTAGGTGTCCATGCCAACGCGCTCGAGGACGTCCTCGGCGTACTGTTGTTGACAGAGGAAGAAGCCGGACGCGGTGCGCGTCACCTGAATGCCGAGGAAGAACCGCAGGTCACCGAGGTCCTTCATGGCGAACTCGCTGGTGAGCCCAAGGACGATCCGTTGGAGAAGAGCCGGGGTCGAGGCAGTGAGCACAATGTCGTCGACGTAGAGGAGAAGGAAGGCCGCGTCCGCGCCGCGCGTGTAGGTGAACAGCGAGGAGTCAGAGCGCGTCGCGGCGAAGCCAATCGTCTTGAGGAAGGCGGTGAACGTCTGAAACCAGGCGTGCGGGGCCTGCTTGAGCCCGTACAGCGACTTGGTGAGGCGGCAGACATGTTGAGGCCGTTGCTCGTCGACGAAGCCGGCCGGCTGGAGGCAGTACACCTCCTCCGCCAGTGTGCCGTGCAGAAACGCGTTCTTGACGTCCAGTTGGTGAACGGGCCAGCCGCGCGAGGCAGCAATGGTGAGGACAGTGCGGATCGTCTCCGGCTTGACCACCGGTGAGAAGGTCTCACCGTAGTCCACGCCGGCGCATTGGTTGAAGCCCCGGACCACCCACCGCGCTTTGTACCGCTCGAGAGAGCCATCAGCGCGGAACTTGTGCTTGAAAACCCATTTACCACTGATCAGGTTGGCGTTGGGCGGCCGAGGAACCAGCTCCCAGGTCCGGTTGGTGACAAGCGCAGCAAATTCTTCGCGCATGGCGGCGAGCCAGTTGGGATCGCGCACGGCAACCCGGACCGAGCTGGGCAGCGGCGAGAGCGAGGTGGTGGAGGAGGCAGCAGCGGCGTCGTAGTACTTCTGATTGGGCTTGAAGACCCCGACCTGGGCACGGGTCAGCATGCGACGAGACAGTGCAGCAGGTGCGGTAGCGCGCGGGGCGCTGGCATCTATACCTGTCGCTGTCTCTGAACCTGAAGCGGAACACTGCCCTGTGGACGACGAAGAGCCGCATCCATCGGATGAGGATCGGGCGGCCTCAGTTGAGTGAGCCGAGCGTGTGCTGGAGGCGAGGCCGTGAGAGCCGTCCAGAGACGATCCAACGGCCGCGTTTGAACGCGGCGGAGTCGCGGGCGATCGATCACCGGTGGGAGGGCGCGAGCCGGGCGCGGGCGCAGAAGGGAGAAGCTGCAGGATCGGCGGAGCCCCAAGCTGTGGCGAGGTGGGTGGAGCAGCAGCCTCTCGGCGCGCAAAGGGGAAGATGTCCTCATGGAAATAAACATGGCGCGAGGTGAGCACACGCTTGGACTCAGGATCGAAACATCGATACCCGCGGTGATCGGCAGGATAGCCGAGGAAGACGCAGGCCACCGAGCGGCAGTCGAGCTTGTGGCGTGCACTGGAAGCGACGTTCGGGTAACAAAGGCATCCGAAGACGCGCAAGATGCTGTAGTCGGGAGCAACGCCAAGCAGGAGCTCATGCGGCGTGCGCGGCGCGCTGTGGTGGCAGGGTCGCTGATTCTGTAGGAAGGTGGCGGTGTTCAGAGCTTCAGCCCAGAACCGCAGCGGGATCGAAGCGTGAAAAAGGAGCACGTGCACGTTGTCATTGAGCATGCGCAAGATGCGTTCGGCCTTGCCGTTTTGCTGGCTGGTGCAAGGGCAGGACAGCCGGAGGACAGTGCCGTGGGAAGCGAGAAGCTCACGCGAGGCATGGCTGTCAAACTCGCGGCCGTTGTCAGTTTGGACAGAGAACACTGGCAGCTGAAACTGCGTTCGGGCGTAGGCATGAAATCGCGCAGAATGGGGAGGACGTCAGATTTGTGCTTGAGAGGGAACGTCCAAACATAGTGAGTGTAATCATCAAGAATTACCAGGTAAAATTGATAACCAGAAACACTAGAAACTGGAGATGTCCATACATCAAGATGCAGTAGTTGAAAGGGAAAATAAGTACAACTGACAGACTCGGAAAACGGAAGGCGCACGTGTTTGCCAAGCCGACAGGCATGTCAGGGGAGCGGCGCAGTTTTACTGAAGGAAAAGCTACTGTCGACGAGCTGAAGCTGGGCAGAACCAAGGTGACCAAGCCGCTGGTGAAGCCGGGCAGCAGTGACGACGCCGACGAAGGGAAGCGCAGAGCGTTTGGGCGGCGCCGTCACGGAGTAGAGGTCACCGGTGGAGTCACAGCGCAGGATCACCGCCCGAGTTCGGAGGTCCTTGACAGAGAAACCAAACAAGTCAAATTCAACCGAAACAGGATTGTCATGACAAATCTGACGAACGGAGAGAAGGTTTTAGATTAGGGAGGGAGAGACAAGGATGTTGCGCAGTTGAATGGGAGAAGTACCGGAGATGAGCGAGCCGGTGCCTGTGTGTGTGATAGGTAGATGCTCACCACTGCCGACTACGATGTGTGAGGAGGAAGAAGAGGGAAGAAGGGTTTGGAGAGTATCAGGAGAGTTGGTCATGTGGGACGCCGCACCGAAATCCATGTACCACTCGGAGGCGCTGCCGGAGGACGACGGCCCCGCCGTGGCGCTGTGAAGCGCGGCCTGGAGGGAGGCCATGTCCAGGGTGCTGTTGCTGCGCGCCAGGAGGAGCGGCGTAGACGGGCGCCGGGGCGTAGCCGTACGGGGGCATGTACCCTGGTGGAGGCCCGTAGCCGTGCGCTCCGGGAGCGACGGGAGCAGCGTGCCAGGATGAGGGCCGAGCACACCAGACCCCGGCGCACGCCACGGCATGGGCCAAACCTGAACAAGCCCCGTCCAGGAGTTGGTGCCGGGGACGGGAGCGGGCAGGCCAGGGGTCCGAGGAGGCGCAGGCGCAGGCGAGGACGGCGCGCCACCAGCGCCATTGCCACGGCCACGGCGACGGCCACGGCCACCGCGCGCACGCCCACCACCGGTGTTGTCAGGGACGACGGGGGAGGCAGCAGGTGGCGTGGGAGGCAACGATGTGGCGCCACGCGCCGGCGTAGAGTGCGTGCGCGCCCTGAAGGCGCGCGGTCTGCTCGGCGCGGTGCTCCTCGAGAAGTAGAAAGGAGCGCGTCCGGAGAAGCGAGGGGAGGGGCGACTGCGACGTAATATGAGGGATGGCACCGTGGTATTGGCGGTTGAGACCGCGCAGGAGGTGGAAGACCTGCCGCGGCTCGGACACGGGCTGGCCGAGGTCGCGAAGCTGGTCAGCGTACGTCTTCAGCTTGGTGCAGTACTGCATGATAGTCAGATCGCCTTGCACCACGGCGTGGTACTCGGCGTCGATGTACACAGCCCGGGCGAGCTGGTTGTCGCGGAAGAGCCCGTCGATGGCTGTCCAGACGGTGAGGGCCTTGTCGTCGTCCGCCATCACTGCATCCAGGAGGTCAGGCGCGACGGTGGCATTCAGCCAATGAACCACGGCGTGGTCCGCCATGGCCCAGTCGGGGTCGTCGAAGCGCGGAACGGCCTCGGCGTCCACGTGGTCACGGAGCCCGAACATGCCGATTGCCGTGTCGAAGTGGCGGCGCCATTGCGCGTAGTTGCCGGCGAGGAGGTCGAGGGTGACCGGGACGTGACGGCGGATGTCGATGGTTTACAGCACCGTGGGGGAGACAGTGGTCGCGACCGGAACAAGAGCCACAGGAGCGGTCGGGAGGAGAGCGGGTGGAGGCGGGGCGACAGGAGCGCCATGGCCATCCGGAGTAGGGGAGGAGGGAGAAACGGGGTTGTTTTCCATAGCGGCGGAAGCGGGATCGTCGACCGGAGCGAAGGGATTGAGCCGGTCGCCGGTATCTGATACCATGAAGAGAAGAGAGTAGCTATAGGATTCAACGCACATCTATTAGCTCTGCCGGCTGAAACTATATACAGTTTACAGAGATGATCGTGCGCCACTACCTGGCTGATCGTGGGCGACATGCCCACTACTCACACGCATGCACAGACCGCAGGTCGTGTTCTATACGCGTATACATACACAGCTACAAGTACTCTACACTCTAACAAGAAATACTGTACACTCTAACAAGAACATATCTTCTTACTGCATGAGCAAAAATCTGCTCTAACACTTCTTTCAAATATTCAAAAATTCCAGACTACTACATGGGACATCAACCAACCAGGTTCCTAGGCGTGCTCCCGGACCCAACTTATCTCTAATTTCAGTCTTGGGCTATGAACTTCACGTTGTATGCTGCTATTGAGCTGCATGAAATTTGGCGCCTCGAGCGTGAAATCTGAGCCGGTGGATTCCATCTGGACGCTGGATGGGAGGCGCTAAGTCACGATCAGACTTGACTGAGCAAAGTCACTCAATCCCTCAGCCTCTTGTAGTGGTCCACCGCGCCGGCGTCCGGAAAGTCATGCGGGAGCTGCCCATTAGGCACGACCTTGGTGAGGCTCGAGGTGGCGGTCCTGATCCACGCGGCCGGTGAGAGCGCTCGCCGCAGTGGGCTTGAGGACTGAAGCCGAAAGCTCGGGCCGGTGGATTGGGCTTGAGGACGAGGCAGAGCACGAGCCGGCGCTGGATGGGAGCCGTTGGATGGGAGGCGCTCGCGGCAGTGGTGGCCTTGGGGGCTCTGATTCCCGGGGCAGACTTTATCAGGCCGACTGTAATCGTTTATTCAATCGGTTTTATAATGACCGCCCCAATGGTAACGCACCCTGCAAATTTTGGCTTGTGCGTGCATGATGCCGGTGCCGGCGTGCTATGCGTGTTGGATGACTGAGGGCGCGCGCGGCCGCCGGCCGGCCGGCCGGCCGGCATGTGTGCTGTGCGTGCGTGCTGACTCAGGCAATCAGGTGCGCCCAACAAGTGTTTGCGTCAATGCCCGACTGAAAACAGCTGCATCAACTTCCATTCTAGTTCAGAAACATGAAATCATTAGCACCTTCTAGTTCATCAGCATCTTCTATTTTTAACCATTAGCACCTTCTTATCCTGGCAGGGCGTGTTTGGTTACCGTGCGCTACAGTACCCGCATTGCATACAGTTCTCCACCCAACCTGGCTATGCAAATGCAGCCTCAAATGCACCATCTGCATGTTGTTTGGTTGCCTGCATGGCCTCTTACTTGCATGGGCAGAACCACACTGCCTGGTGTTTGGTTGCCTACATGTTAGTGGACAAACCCAAAGCATGGTGTTTGGTTGTATGCAACGCCTGGTGTGTGGTAACCTCTTTGGCTAGTTGGTGAGGTTACCACCACACTTCGGCAGCACACATCATAAGCACAACAGAGCATCAACTAGCATAATTCAGATATAAGCAGTATCAACTTCATAACAGTTCAACTCCTAAACCATAAACATGTTCAAAGCAGACTCGATAGTACGCTGGAAAGAGGTGGCCCGGCCCTACTCCTTGGCGGCGAAGGCTTCGTCGTGCTTCCCGCACTTGTTGACGACCTCAATGCCATCCTCGTCGAACATGATGACCTTGAGGGTGTCGGGAGTGAGGAGCTTGAACGTCACCATGTAGCCGATCTTGATCTGATGAATGGTTGCGTAGGTGGCCCAACCCTGATCCAGGGTCATCCTGCCGTTCATCAGCTAGATCGTCACCTTCCAGGAGCAGCCGGTGTTGTTCCTGAGCTTGAACTCCGTCGGCACCACGACGAAGTGCTTGGTGAAGTCTAGGGGCATGGGGATGCACTCAAGCTTCGGTGCAAGGATGACCTTGCAGAAGTGAGTTGGGCCATCCTCCTGATGATAGTGGCCGTAGTTGCGGCACCTGTTGCTGGGGGCTCCTCCATGCCCTCGTCGTCGCCACCCTCAGGCGTCTTCGGGTCTTCCTCGGCGGTGGGCGGCAGCACAACCTCGTCGGGCATTGGGTGAAGGGGCTGCCTGCCCTTGTTGTCAAGGGCCGGGAGCACCTCCGTGCCCATCTCATTACTCTCCTCGATCTGCACACAATTCATGGAGTCAAGCACAGCACAGAGTTCATGGCTAATTGAAGAGCATGTAGTTAAAACAGCATGACTGTCACTCTTCTCCTCCTCTCCATCCCCCTATATTTACTCACCCTGCCCACCACTACTTACCCACCCCCTCTCTTCTCTCACTGTCAACCTTCCTCCTCCCCATCGCCATGAGCTCTAGCTCCAGCTCCAACGCCAACCCCTTCCCTTGGAGTATTGGCTGGAGGGCCTTCTTCCTCGGGTGGTCGGCTGGTGACCGCACCAAGTTCGAGAGCACCATGGAGGTGTGCTCGAACTTCGGCTCCATGCCGAACATGCAGAACGAATCTAATGCAGTGCTCATGAAGGCCACTAAAGAAGAGCTGAAGACGCTGATTCCTGACCCAGCAAAGGGCGCGATGGCAGTTGACATCATTCGCTGGGCCATGAATCAGGCCGTCTCCGACGACGCTAAACAGAGGAAGAAGTGGTGCAAGTACAAGACCTACTGGGCTCCTAATGACCGCCGTGCCGCAGTGTACTAGGAGACGGCTATCGCGCCGCCGGCGGTCATCGCTGGGGAGCCTAAGGAGGAGGAAGAAGAAGCGGTGCACATGCCAGCGAGGGCGCCGGAGCCAGGCCGTCGTACCTGGCAGATCGACCTCGACTCCGCCGAGGACGACGACGACGACCCGCCGGCCCGCACGGCGATGAAGAAGAAGATGAAGGCCAGCGGCTCGACCAGCCGCTCCGCACGCCGATGACGGCCGCCGTGGTCAGCCGGTTTCCGTTGTGTACCCCCTATCCCCCAATCCCCCTTCTGCATTCCGATCTTGCATGTATGAACTCGTATGAACTGCTATGAACTAGTATGAACTACCCCTATGCTTATCTACCTCTATTCCCCATTCCCCTCCGCCGTGGATCGAATCTATCGTCGTGGATCGAATCTACATGCATGTCGAAGAGAGAGAAGTGCTTACCGCCATTGATGGAGTCCGGTGGTCTTCTTCCTTTGCTCCGATCCGCCGCCGCCGGTGATGGAGTCCGGTGGTCTTCTTCCTCTGCTCCGATCCGCCGCCGCCGGTGAGAGTTGGGAGAGTGGGGAAGAGTGGGGAGAGGGAGCGGTGAGGGGCGGTGAGGCTAATAACTGTCGGCGCTTCGGGAAGCAACGCGGCTTCTCGAGCGTGGCCGCGCGCGTGCAGCCGCCGCCGCCCACGTGCACCGCTCGGGCCTGGCCCTGGAGAAACTGCCGATTTGTGCGTTCCCAGTGAGCCAGGCCCAGAGGTGCTTTAAGAAGCGTGCGATGCAGGCCCAATAGTGTATGCGGGCTACCAAACAGGCTGATCACTTCCCGCGCGGGCCTGGTCGAGCCCTATGCAGGCAACCAAACACGCCCGTAGTGTTCAAGTTCTTTATCTGGACCTTGACTTGAATATAACTGTAGTGCAGGAATTGCCAGTCACCTATAGGAGCCATTGCCTAACTCTGATATCCACGTTAGCTCCTAAGAGCATCTCCAATAGATGGTCCAAATGTAAAAATAACTAACTTTTGGACCGTCTGGGGCAAAAAACGCTGCTCCAACAGACGGTCCATATGCAAAAAAATTGGACCGCGGCCTCCTCGTGATGTAAAATGCAACACCTCACGATGCAAATATACATCACGAGATGCATCTGGTCCAAAACCAGCCGCCGCCCGCGAACGCCCAACCGCCACTTCATTTCCGTTCCCGCCCGCCCGCCCGCGACCTCCCGCCCGTCCGCCGCCTCCACACCCCGCCGCTGCCCCGCTGCACGCCGCCCGCATCAGATCCGGCGCCGCCCCGCCCCCCGCCGCTGTTTCCACGCTGCCCCGCCGCCCGCCCGCCGCGGATCCGGCCCCGCCGCCCGCCGCTGTTTCCACGCCGCGTCGCCGCCCGCCCGCCCCGCAGCTCCGCCCGCTGCTCCGCCACTGCTCCGCCCGCCGACCGCCGACCCGCAGCTCCGCCCCGCACGCTGTCGCCGCCCCGCACGGCTCCGTCCGCCACCGCCCCGCCCGCCACCGCCGCCCCGCAGCACCGCCCCGCCCGGCTCCGTCCGCCACCGCCCCGGCCGCACACCGCTCCCGATGGCGCCGAAGAAGACGCCGAAGGGCAAGTCGGGCTTCTTCGGCGTGAGGCAGAAGCCCTCCGGCAACTGGGGTGTGGAGTTCTCCGACGCCGGAAGGCGTTGGTGGATCGGCACGTACCCCTCCGCCCACGAGGCCGCGCGTGCCTACGACGTGGCGGTGTGGCGTGCCGAGAGGCCTCGGTCGCACCTCAACTTTCCAGAGATCGAGAGTCGGGCGGTAGCGGAGATGCTTGTGCCGCAGGGCATCAACATGAAGGAGATCACGACGAAGAAGAAGAAGAAGATGAAGAAGCCGTTGGTTGTCGTTAGTGCTGGCGAGACCGATGAGGAGGCGATGGCGAGGTTTGCTCGGCATCCGGAGTACGTCCAGGCCAAGCTGGAGTACTACTGGAAGCGTGAGGCGGAGCAGAAGAAGAAGGGGCTGAAGAAGGAGGATGAGGCCGGTCCCTCGACGGTGATCCCCATCGAGTCCTCTTCCGAGGAGGACTGGGCAGACTTCTCGGAGGAGGAGGAGGAGGAGGAGGAGGAGGGGTGCGACGACCCGACGAAGGAGGAGTTCTGGGAGCAGTTCCGTAGCTCCGGTGAGGAGTAGTTTATCTAGCAGTTTGAATAAGTAGTAGTTGAAGTTGATGTATGAAACTATGTTGAATTTGATGTTTGAACTATGTTGAATGGACTAGTAGTATGTCGTTTTTACATCTTCATTTTGGACCATCTATTGGAGTTGCTCTTTGGACCATCAATTTGGACCATCTGTTGGAGATGAGCTTTTTTCGGAGCTCCAAAACGCACTTTTTGGCGGACCAAATTTTACATCTCCGATTTTGGACCGCCAAATTTTGGACCATCCATTGGAGATGCTCTAAAAGTGTTCCCTTCAATCAGTCCTTCCTTCAAGATATTTGGTATTAGCTGTTGATTGTGCTAAAGATACAGTACTTCAGTTCCTACTCGAATCAGTTTTAGCGTAGGAGGTGGAAGATTGGGCCAAAATCTTCCTCTCTACGACTTCTATGTTTGGAACCACAGTGCAAGTTGGGGATCTTTATTTCTGTTGAAAGAAAATTACTTGCAACTGTATTCACACATGTTTCATTTATTTTTATGCATTGCTGATTCATCATGTACTACAAAAGATATGTTGTGATGATGCACAGTACTCCCTCTGTAAAGTATTATAAGACGATTTAGTGATCTAAAACGTCTTATAATACTAGTATGATTTAACATAGAAGTTGCCTTTGTCCATTTCAGCTACTTGGTCAGCTTAAGAGAGAGTCAATGGCTGAATGACTGAATGCCCAGTCTATCTCTATCAATTGCAAAATTGGTACACCTATCATTTGTGGAGTGATATTGATTTGTCGAGGCTTATCGAAAGGTTTGCTACCCAATTTTGTCCACCTTCATGCATTTTAGTTGATACACTTACAAAAGTGAAGGAAAAATTAGCTGGATAGCTCGGCTGAGAAAAGACATATTTTCTTCTTTGATTTCATCATCTCCAGGCCAGGAGTCATCTTGCCCTCAACCAGATAAGATTCATGTTCTTTGACTCACTTTTCCATCAAGGTAAACCCTTCGGTTCCCGTTCTGTCTTTGTTCGATTGTCGTTAACAGTTTTTTTATCAGTTTGTAATCCATGTCTACAGATCATGTACTTCTTTGTTTGACATGCAGATCATATACTTTTAACCATCTAGCCCTCAACCAGATTCATGTTCTTTGATTCACTTCTCCATCAAGGTAAACCCTTCTCCGTCAAGTTGGTTCTTCATTATCTTTATCTCATTATTATTATGCTACATATATCTACGATATATTCTTACATTCCAGTATGTTTGTTTGTATGTGCTGAATTTGCTCTTTTTTAAGCGCAACTAATCTCTTAAACTGCAAGAAATGATGGTAGGTAAGGAAACATTTGGATTTTTTTCTTTGGTCTGCACACTTTGGCTTTAATAATAATATATTTTTGACCATTCACACACTAATTGTGAAATAGTTGTAGTGTCGTCTGTGGCCGCGTTAAGGTGGCTGCATTGTTGACCATGGTGGAGGTGTTTAGAGAAGGACTGAAGGAGGTTGCGTGGCGAGAACGGCCACACTCATTCTTGCGCACTGAGCCACCTTCTGTTAAGTCCCTTATTCAAACACATGCTATTTTGTTCTTCCTTTGTCTATCTTGCTTTGTTTTGGTGTAAGAGATAAACAAAATAATCAACTAGGCTTGCTCACTATAGGACCACCACGACTCAGGCCAACAGTCACCAAACCCATGTCTCCGGCATCTCCATCCAACTTGGTGAGTTACCAAAGCTAATGCTAGGCGGTGAGAAAAGCTCATGCTATATTACATTGATGGAGATCGCTAAAATGTCAGTTGATGCATACCATCGTAATCTATTTAGCTGTTTATCAGTGTGGCATGTAACTGTTTCTCATTTCACGAGAGGGATATATTTCCTGAAATATGCAAGTCCTTATTTATTGTAGCTTCTGAACAGAACTGCTGCCTTTGAACTGAACTTACTATAGAGGACTCAAAGGAGCCAGGTCAGTGCCTCAATTGTGGTTTGTTTGATCTGTGCTACGTTCATTCTCGAGATTACATTTATTATTTTTCATTTTTTTTGCAATATAAATGTTGGTGATTCATCTTCAGATATGTTTGCTGCTCTTTTTTGTACCACACTACCAATGCAATAGATCATTATGAACCTGACATGTCATGCCTCATTGATCGGTGAGCACCATATCTGGTAGATCACTGCTATTAACGATGCTGTGATTGTATCTTTAGTTTCTGATGCTAAATTGGAACTATTTATGTTTGGTCTCACATGAGCCTTTGCAAGGCATTGTTGCAACCACCCATTTACTGTACTTTGTTTGATATAATCTACATGACTGCTCTAAAATCAAGTTCTGAAATTTTTATTTCATCAATTGTAAAGCAGTTTGGTAGGTTTCTCAATGGTTTACGTGGGGTCAGTTGTGATTCCTTACCACATCAAATCTGATCTGCTATTTTTTCACACCCTCCATTTTTAGGTTTCTTTTAGTTTTCTGCTCTGTTATGCGCATCTTATTACTAGTACTTGACATTCCTTTCTCTATATGGTACAGAATGCTTCAGTTTTCCATAATTGGCTTGCGTCTTACAATGTTTCAAGGTGTTTTTCTTTCATTCGTCGTCCTGTTAGGAATTTAGCGATGCTTCTTTGATTCACTTGTATGTTCTTTCCATTTCTTTGGTCATGTCACTGGCTAACATCTCTTATTTTTTGTGTATGAATATGCTCCAGATCTCTTGCCAATGAAGTGCTGCACCCTGCTATACTTAACCATGTATGTACCACTCTTTATTGTCTTTAAAGTTGTATGCAACCTCGAACAGAACACTCTTGCTAATGCAGCACCGGCCTATGCTGTACCTTATCATATACCATGGTTTGGTCATGTTTTAATGGTTCTCTTTTAATTATTATTGTTGGCATCCGAGTTTGCAAGTAGATTTATGTTGTGCTGAATCATGCTTTGGTTTCGGTTAACCGTCCAATATTTGCTGTCATCTTTTCTTTAGATGCATCACTCGCAGTTATGCTTTTCTGTGCGGTACAGAAGAGATGTGATCTTTCTGGAGCTTTGATTCTCTGATAGCATTTAGCAGGTTTCTTTGCTTTGCAAACACAGTCAATTCATAAGCCTAAAGATTGTTTCATCAAATGTAGCGTGAGATAACAGACAATAGCTCACGTGGCTATAGTTATATATTTTTTTCGAAAATGGGATTATCCGGCCTCTGCATCATATAATGCACACAACCGTTTTATTAAACGCGAACCAAGTTCAAATCACTGAGTACAAGACAAAAATAAAACTAGAAAGGTAACATTACCACAACCGTGATTACATAGCTCCAGCCAAATTGATTGAATAAACCCTATGCAACTGTTTCAGCCGACTGCCCCCAGAGGCCATATGCGCCCGCGCGTCCGTGCTGCAATGATGACCACATATGCATAGATGTCGTAGTCCTGTAGATAACTTGCAAGTAATCAGGAATAGATGATCTCTTAAAAACACACTTGTTCCGGCAATTCCATATTGCCCATAGAGTGACACAAACTCCCACATGGATTTGGCCCTTCAGCTTATGATGAATACCAGCCAACAAGTTTTGAAACAGATTTGGAATGCTTGTTGGTGGCGCTAAATTGTAGGCAACATGAATCGTGAGCCAAATCATGATAGTAAACGGACATGACAGAAATAAATGATAAATTGTATCCTCTTGATCACAAAACAACATTTTTTGCTACCATGTCAAATACGCTTAGCGAGATTATCTTTTGTAAGAACTACCTCCCTCTTGAAAAACCACATGAAAACTTTGATCTTGCAAGGAACCTTTGTTTTCCGCATAATATGTTTTCTGCGAAAAACAGGTCCACAATCCATAAGATCCAAATACATAGACTTCACAACGAAGATGCCATTAGTAGTTAACCTCCATTGGAACGTATTTGGCATTTGAGTTAGATTGATCGGGATAAACCTAGAAAATAAATGTATCCACTTTGTCCATTTGTCACCTAGAATTTTTTTTCATGATCAGGTATCGTAAAGCTAATGAAGTGTCACCCAACTAGGTATCTTTCCAAAAACTTGTTGATTGGCCGTCACCAAGGGTGGCGCCAGGCAGGGCGTTGGCTCGGGGCGTGGTAAAGTTTTTCTTCGCGACTGTAGCAAAATACTACTGTAGCTAAGCAGCTTGCCTCCGCTACTGGCCGTCACCTAACTTAAAGGTTCCTCTCTTAAAAAGGATGACTTGACTCTTCATCAAGACCCTCCAAAACATTGAATCCGTAGGCTTAGCATCTACTCCCCCGTTTTTAAATATAAGTTTTTTTAAAGATTCCAATACGAACTACATAGACATATTTTAGAATGTGTAGATTCACTCATTTTGCTCCGTATGTAGTCCGCATTGAAATTTTTAAAAAGACTTATATTTCTTTACGGAGGGAGTACTTGGGATAATGTTTTGGAGTACATATATTTGTTATGGAGCAACTCTTGCCAAACATTAAGTTAAGCAGCTTATATACTACAATACGAAGAACAGGGGAATAGGTGAAGAGAAGAGTAGAAAAGGAAATTAGCTCACCTGCAATGTGGTTATTATGTGATGGCAGGTAGTGCATGTGCGCAGACAGATCTTAGCCCCAGCGCAGGTTGATTCCCTCTTATTTTGTTTCTTACCTCAGCTGCTTCAGAGCACCTTGCAGTAGTTTTTTAGGATTAATAACAGCGCATGCACACGGATGTTCCTTATTCCTTTCAGCATGTGGGGCACCATCAGGTGTCAGCCATTGGCCCCTCTCTGTACCTATGCCGGTATGCCCTCTTCCACGAGTCTATGTAAAACGGAAGTTAATCAATACAGCTCGATCTTAAATAACCGGATGGTAATTTACACTCTAATTGCCAGTGATTCCCCATCATTATCATTATCCCCAATCACTAGCTGATATCATATCCTCAGTCACTGGCTCGTATGGCAGCCGAACACTGAAAGCTCGAGCACCTCCATGACTGATTGCTGAGGTTTTGTCCACAGCAATTGTTGACATGCACCACAGTATCAGTCAGTCCCATGCCTGTTTCTTTCAGCTAAACTCAACCTTTGTTTCTTCTTCGTGTGCGTTGGAGATTTCACGAGACCGACACACGGAGGGAGAATCCAAGCGTGTAGCTAAGCCTCGCAGTCGCAGCCATCCACGAGATGAGAGGAAGCGGGATTAGGGACGAGAGAAAAACTACTAGCAGCTAGTAGAAATAAGGGACAGTTTGGCTCTTCTGGTCCTCATGTGCATCATCCCCTCCCCTCCACCCCGGAACAAAACCCCTCGCCTCGCGGCCACGATCACATGCCGTTGCCGCTCGCCAGTTTGTGTTTGCCTTAATTGGCCCCGGCCCCTCCCTCCCTCCCCCCGCCTCCATACCTCACTACTGCTCACTGCCAGTATATCCAGGGGGAGCGTTAATGGCTAGGTAGCGCGCCATTCCCCAAGCCAGCCACACATGCACACTGCGCCGGGCATTCACTCCCCTGCCCACTGCCCCCTCCCTGCTCACGCACGCATTCAGCACTGTTCAGCTGCTGCTCTCCCCTACCCCTGCCCTGCTGCATCTGCAACAGCTAGTGGCTGACTCTGGGGAGGATCGATGGTGTGGAAGAGCTGGGGACGGAGGCTGCTGCTGAGCGCGGTGGTGCTCCTTTGCTCGGGCGCGGCAGGCGCTGCTGCTGCCGGCGACGTCTCCCTCAGCCTGACGACCGCCCCGCCGCGCATCTCGACGTCGGCGTCGGCGGTGTTCGCCTTCCGAGCCGTGCAGAGCAGCGGCTGGACCTGCGGGGACTGCGCCATCACCTGCAAGGTAAGAGCCTCCGTCTTTCGAATTTCGAACGCATTCCATTTTTCAAATGTTCGTGCTCATTTAGTCAGGTTCAATTAGAGGAATCCAAGTATACATCCTAGCTTCCGGACAATTGTAGTTTACAGTTAGTAGTACTACAGTAGTTAAGAACAAAGACATGAAGCTGGCCTTGAATTAAACTGTATGAGATGAATGATTCTACAGCGCAATTCATTACTACCGGTGCAGTAATTCTCACCGGTCAAATATAATTTAAAATCCGGGCGTGTCTGGCATTAGGGTGTCTTTTCGAATTTTGCTGCCACCTGAAACACTTTTATTTATACGTAAGAAGTATTGGTATCAGCAAGAAAAAAAGAAAAAAAACATTGTAGATTCCACATGTCTGCACAATAGTATAATTGAGCAAACAGTAGGTCGAACCTGAATACGTACTTCGGAACAGTTATATGAGGATTGTTTGCACTGCACGCAGTTGGACGGTGAACGAAGATCGGACTGCGGGGGCAACGGAAATGGGACGGAGGTGGTAACCTTTGCCGGACTCAAGGACGGCAACCACACATTCGCAGCGTGCGCGACCCCGAGATCAGGATCAGGAAGCAGCGCCGGCCCGACCTGCGCCACCTACGCCTGGGATGTTGGTTAAGTAACGCATCCAGCAACTAAACCCGACCTCAACCTAGCTGCCAAATCGATCTCCACTGACTGTGTATGCAATGTGCGCATGCAGACACCGTTCCTCCGACGGCGACGGTGGCGGTGGAGTCGGCGTTCACGGCCGCGCCCAACGTCTCGGTGCTCGTCTCCCTCAGCGAGCCGTGCCCGGGCGGCGGCGGCTTCACGTGCAACGCCACCTACTGCGACGTACGTATGTGACAGACAATTGGCCTGGTATGGTTCCACTCTCAGGGAATCTCTATGCGTCTGGTCTCATCGAACGAATGTGCACTGCGACTGCAGCTCATCGTGTACGGGCCCGGCCGCGTGGAGCCGTCCACCCTGGAGGCCGTCGTGCCCGGCCTGCGGTACTCCGTCGCCGTGTCGCCGTCGCCGGACGTGGACTACGGGCGCATGATCCTGGTGATGCGCAGGGGGTTCTGCACCGACGTGGCCGGCCACCGCTTCCGGAGGAGCTCCAACTCGAGCTTCACTCTCCGCTTCGGTACGTACTACCATCCCAACTGATGATTTACAAAATAAACAAAATAACATCACAACGCACTGATCTGAATCCGAAACTTGATAGACAAAAGGAGCGATTCCATGAACATCACCGCCAGCATCCCGGAGAAGCTGCTGCAGATCCAGGGCGCGATGAGGGTGGTGGAGGCCACCAACGACGACAGGGAGCTGAGGATATACATGTCCTTTGCCGAGCCGGTGATGAACTCGTCCGCGGAGGTGCTCGCCGCTCTCACCGTGACCGGCGCCGTGCTGACGCCGACCAACAGGAGCACGCTCGGCAACCGTCGCTTTGGCTACGTCGTAAGCTTCGCTGTCCTTATCTTTTTGTCCATCTTACTACTAATGATTAGCTAGCTGCTTGATTCGATTCATACGCCTGAATGCTAACTTAATTTGTGTGCAGGTGAACAAGATATCGAGCACAGCTGTTGTGACTGTTGCATGTGATACGAGTTCTGTAATCAGCAGACAGGGGACCCCGGTTTATTCATCACAACCATTAACATTTCTATATGGTATTTATTCCCGTTCCTGTTCCGGTCCATCACTAATATTCTGGACGCCATGCTCAATGTTGATCTGATTTGTGCCTCTTCTGCGTGCTTGATGGATGGCGCTGCTGGCAGATACGCGACGGCCTTCTGTTAAACTCGCAACGTCGACCGTGAGGACAAGCTCACACACCATCCCCGTCTTGATCAAGTTTGAAAAGCCTGTGTTTAACTTCACCTCCTCCGCAGTGCAGCTTTCTGGGGGCAAACTATTGAGGCAAGAATTAATAGATAGATAGATAGATATTCCAATAACATCTGAATAAACGGCTAAATTAAGATGTTATATAATGCTTCACGTATGGTTGGTTTTGCTTTCAGCTTCCATGAAGCTAGTAAGAGCATATACACAATGCAGATCCTGGCAGTTGACAAGCTGGTTTCGGTCCAGGTTGCTGAGAACACAGCTCAGGACGTGGCTGGGAATCCCAATCTGCCATCAGACCGCCTCCAAGTGAGACACTGTATGTATCAGCATTCAGTAATAGCATTCATTCTTCGCTTGCCACACTCATTTGTTATTAACAGCACAACAACCCAATCCAACCCTTTGATCATCATATCATACATAGACAGCTCATCATTTGGAGCATCCTTAAGATTTTACTATGATCTGCATGCAGATTCTGTCCCTGCATCGTCTTCATCAATCGCAACCATCGCCACTGTAATATTTGCAGCAACCGCCATCGTCGCCACACTGCTCACCGTCTCCACATCATCGCTCATTGCATCCGGCGCCATGGCAAGGCCTTCGTCTTACTCCATCTCCGAGCCATCACGAAATCTTCTGGTAATTAGCATGGGCATCAACTCTGCCACCTGGTGTCCTGGTGACAGCTCCAGTTACAGCAGGCTCATCGCTCACATACATACCATCTGATCGACGATCGGTCGCTGGTCTGTTATTTTTTTTACAGAGAATGGCATGCCACATCCAGATCTTCGCTCTGTCGAGATGGCTGTCGATAAATTTGCCGGTGGAGTACTACGAGCTGGCCAAGGGGATAGAGTGGACAATTCCGTACATTCGGCTTCCGTGGGAGGGTCCCTCTGCAGATCCATTCGTGGGCTACTCCACCATGCCGGCCATTGCGTACTCGGAGCTGGTGGACAGGAGTGATGTAGTACAGGCTGATCCCTACTACCCTGGAGCTGCACCAGGTGGTCAGCAGCAGCAGATTATGCCGATGCAGATACCTGTAGAAGGGAAGCCCCCGGCGACCCCGCTGCAGATCCCGGCATTGGATGGGAAGCCGCTGACAGCCATGGAGTACCGATCTTTCTTTGAGGTCACATGAATTTCAGTGTTTCTCCTTGCGTTTGATTTCGGTCTCCATGCTTGTCGTCGGCTTTTTAGAGTCGTCATTCTCGTTACACCTCTCGATGCTGAATGAGCACGGCATGGCTGAAATGCAGAATCAGGACATGAAGCCCGAGGCACAGATTATCATGAAGCTGCAAGATTTGGACGGGTATGATACTTCGTCTTCATGATCGAATACTCTCGAGACTTATCAAGCGACAGATTAAATTATTTATGGAGGTTTTGAAAATGCATGCATGGATGCAGGTGGAAATACTTCGGAAGAAACATGTTGTGGCTGGGTGTCATTGGGGGAGGTCTCGTAATGCTGCATCTTCTTCTCCTCCTCTACTTGAGATTAAGGTACAGAGGAGGCACAGGAAAGTACGGAGCACTCGTCCTCCCCAGGTTTGAGATCATGCTTGCGATCCTTGCGATGCCTTGTATATCCCAAGCGTCTGCAGCACTCATCAGAGGTACGCCATTCATCTCAATGCTCTGATCGATGCAGAGATCTTGTGTTTGATTTCCCGGGGTGAATGGTATCGATCAGGTGGGACTACCGGAGGGCTCGCCGTCGGGATCGTGCTCATCGGCATCTTGACGGCGTTCCTGGTGGCCCTGCTCCTGTTCCTGTCGCTGGGCATCACGACGGGCAGGCTGCTGCAGTACAAGGAGGTGCACCAGGAGGGGCAGGAGCACCGCTGGTACCAGGAGATCGTCAGGCGGACGCTCGGCCCCGGCAAGCGCGGGCAGTGGACGTGGAAGGACCCCGCCCGCGCCGCGCGGCTCGTCAAGCTCGGCCCGCTGTTCGAGGACCTGCGTGGCCCGCCCAAGTACATGCTGACGCAGATCGTGGTGGGCGGGGGCGGGAAGCGGGCGGCGGCGGACCAGCGGATCATGGCATCGGAGGACGAGAACGAGGACGCGGAGGCGCCGGTGATCCAGAAGGTGTTCGGCATCCTGAGGATCTACTACACGTTCCTCGAGTCGGTGAAGCGGGTGGCGCTGGGCATCGTGGCGGGCGCGCACGCGTCGTCGGGGCGGTCGTCGCGGGCGCACGCCGTCGTGGTGCTGGCCGTCGCGTCGTTCCAGCTCTTCTTCATGCTGCTCAAGAAGCCTTTCATCAAGAAGCGGGTGCAGCTGGTGGAGATCGTGGCGGTGGCCAGCGAGGTGTTCGTCTTCGCCGCCTGCCTCGTGCTCATCGACAGGAACAGCGACGACGGCAGGGGCGAGCTCGAGGAGGTCGAGGAGAGCGGCGGCGTGGGGATCGCCATGCTCGGCGTGTTCTCGCTGGCGTTCGCGGCGCAGGTGTGCAACGAGTGGAACGCGCTGTACCGGCAGGTGCAGTTCCTGAGCCCCGACAGGAGCTCCTTCCTGGAGGGCGCCAAGGCGGCTTCGGTCGGGCTGCTGCTGTTGGTGCTTCCGTCGTCGGTGTTGGGCGACCCGCTGACGGGCCAGCAGCAGGAGCCGTCGCCGGATAGCGGCGGCGCCACGGGCCAGACGGCGCCGGGCGAGGCGCAGAGGAGTTCGAACGAGCGGTCGTGGCTCGGGCAGCTGCGGGAGATGGCCAAGGCGAGCTTCAGCAGGGACGGGGAGGACCCGTCCAGCAGCACCGCGTACAAGGGGAAAAGGAGCGGGAGCTCGTCGGTGGCGTCGCAGTCTGCGGACTCCAAGGCCAAGGGGGAGTGGAGGCCCAAGTCCAAGGCGCTGTACAAGGATTTGGAGGCCATCTTCTCCAACAGGTAGCAGGCTCGCGGGTCCATGGCTGGCAAGTGATGTGAGAATAAGATAGAATCAGCTGGATAAGCAGGGAACAAGTGGAAACACTGCACATACTAGCAATAGGAATATGCCGTTTAATTTGACACAAAATCATCACTAGGTGTATGTGTGGTAGCATTATTGTCACAAGATCATTCATGTCCATGATAGAATGAGTTCTTCATAATCACCTTTTTGGCTCTAGAAGAAAAAACAGGTGAGTTTTTGCCTAGAGAACAAAACAAATACTCCCTCTATAAAAAAATATAAGAGCGTTTAGAACACTACATTTCTTTACAAACGGAGTACGTATTATTGAATGGGTGGTAGTTTCTTACTGTGTTGAGTATCCTATCATCCAGACTCGGAGTGAACTTGTGTTGTTTGTTCTCGAGTGAAATCTGAAAATTTGCACACTTGAAATCATGGAATTGAAAGGCTATTCTGATTGTTTTTAAAATTAAATCTAGCTAAAATTAAATACCTATATATTGTAAGAGCATCTCTAGCTTCCTAAACATTGACCCTATACAGTTTTTTGGGGCTCAAACAAAGAAAGTGATCCAGTAGGGCCTTTTGGGGCTCAAACAAAGAAGGTGATCCAGTAGGACCTATCATAGCATCTAAAATAGGAAGGCACCGAAAATCCATCCAACAACCTCTTCTCCAACGGGTGTGAGAGGAGGGTCCTTTTCGATCATTGCGAAATTTCCGAGAACGAGAGAGAAATTCGGCAGTCCTGCCAGCGCGGCGGTAGAGTGCGCAGGCAGCCACCGTCAGTCTTCTTCCTCCTCGCCAGGCTGCCATGATGCTCCTTTACACCTTCAACCTTCATCCCGACCTCTCCGCCTCACCATGCCAGCAGTCGTCTTTGACAATGCCATACCCCTGAGTATAGCCATGGAGGACAAATTACCCACGACTTAGAGTCACCAGCTATACATGGGTGCATCACCTAAGGATACTAGATGGTAACCAACTCAGACTCTTTTGTAACCATAGCCTTGTCCGCCTATAAAAGGCGAGACAGGACCCCCCCCCCCCCGAGCAGTGCTTGTTCATTGCTATTCCCAACACGATTAGACACATCAAGCCCTAGCTCTCATACAAGGTTGCGATCAATACCATACACAAAATGAAGGAGTGCGGTATTACCTTCACACCGAGGGTTGGAACCTGGGTAAATCTCATCTCGTGTCCATCCCCTATGTTTCCCTAGTATCTGCGCTACCCCATGAACACCTTTTCCGGTAAATTACACTGATAGTTTGCGCTCGAGGTAGAGGCTGCGCGTACTGGATCAGATCAGATAAAAATGGGATCCACTTTCCACTTCTTGGAGTTCGCCCCAGGACAAGGTATCCGCTTTGGCTCCCTGGATTTCATCGCCAATGTGGTTGGGCATCTGCCCCTCGCGCGCTACCTTCCTTGAAGGACAGTCTCTCCACTTTGGGAGTCTGGACTTTGTAGCCAACAACTTTGGCAAGCTTCGCATCCACAAGTCGGCTCCCTACCAATCGGTGGAATCCTTGTCCGGGCAATCCCAGGGAGCTACGATCTCATATCATGACAGCAAGTTTACTTCCTAGTTTTTCACCATGGTGGACACTCTCATGCCCATCCTAGACTCTAAGTCTCATGGGTATGAGAGTTACGGTAGCTACGCCCCATACACCCCCACTCGTTCAGCCACATACGCCACCTTGAGCACATGAAATGATATATTGATCAAGACTTAACGAGGGGCTACCCGCCAAAGCATTGACCTAACCCCATGACTCTTTTGTTCAGGAGATTCACCTTTGAGAATAAGTGTACGAACATGGCCTTGAGCATTTAGCTTATGGTGCCCTTTTGAGTACTAGTACTTCCCCGATTTGTGCTACATATGTGGTATCCTAGGACACGGGGAGGAGTGTAAGATAAAGCTGGAAAATGGAGAGAAGACGCAATATGGCATGTGAATAAAGGTTGTTGGCCGAGGAGGAGCGTCCACTTGGGCATAGTGGAAGGGGGGCAATGGAAGTAGGAGCTATGGGCTCGGAAGGTCGAGTGGTTGGTCAGGAAGTGATAGACTCACGTGTAGGAAAGACTCGCGGTCAAATGAGGATCGGGAGGAAAAGAATGATACAAAGAAAGAGGTCACTAATCCTGCAAAGAAGCCCAATGAAACCAACACTAGCCCTAAATCCCCAGAAAATCAACTAGAATATCTGCAAGAGAAGGAGAATGAGGTGAAATGTCTCCAACGTATCTATAATTTTTTATTATTCCATGCTATTATATTATCTGTTTTGGATGTTTTATATGCATTATTATGCTATTTTATATTATTTTTGGGACTAACCTATTAACCTAGTGTAGGATCGAAAGTATGTCTAGAGGGGGGTGATTAGACTACTTGACCAAATAAAAAACTAGCCTTTTCTCAATTTTAAGTCTTGGCAGATTTTAGCAACTTAGCACAAGTCAAGCAATCAACCTACACATGCAATTCTAAGAGTATAGCCGCGGAATGTAAATCATTGCATATGAAAGTAAAGGGGAGGAGTTTGGAGGGAGCAAACGCAATGTAGACACGGAGATTTTTGGCGTGGTTCCGATAAGTGGTGCTATCGTACATCCACGTTGATGGAGACTTCAACCCACGAAGGGTAACGGCTGCGCGAGTCCACGGAGGGCTCCACCCCACAAAGGGTCCACGAAGAAGCAACCTTGTCTATCCCACCATGACCATCGCCCACGAAGGACTTGCCTTACTTGGGTAGATCTTCACGAAGTAGGCGATCTCCTTGTCCTTACAAACTCCTTGGTTCAACTCCACAATCTTGACGGAGGCTCCCAAGTGACACCTAACCAATCTAGGAGACACCACTCTCCAAAAGATAATAGATGGTGTGTTGATGATGAACTCCTTGCTCTTGTGCTTCAAATTATAGTCTCCCCAACACTCAACTCTCTCTCACAGATTTGGATATGGTGGAAAGATGATTTGAGTGGAAAGCAACTTGGAAGGCTAGAGATCAAGATTCTTGTGGTTGGATTGGAATGTCTTGGTCTCAACACATGAGTAGGTGGTTCTCTCTCAAAAAATGAATGCTGGAAGTGTAGGCATGTTCTGACGGCTCTCTCCCTGTCGGTGTCAAAACCGGCGGATCTCGGGTAGGGGGTCCCGAGCTGTGCGTCTAAGGTCGATGGTAACAGGAGACAGGGGACACAATGTTTACCCAGGTTCGGGCCCTCTCTATGGAGGTAATACCCTACTTCCTGCTTGATTGATCTTGATGAATATGAGCATTACAAGAGTTGATCTACCACGAGATCGTAATGGCTAAAACCCTAGAAGTCTAGCCTGTATGACTATGATTATCTACGGACTAAGCCCTCCGGTTTATATAGACACCAGAGGGGACTAGGGTTGTACAAAGTCGGTTACAGAGAAAGTAATCTTCATATTTGGACGCCAAGCTTGCCTTTCGCGCCAAGGAGAGTCCCATCCGGACACGGGAGAGAGTCTTCGGTCTTTGTATCTTCACAGCCCATCAGTCCGGCCCATGTCTAACAGGTCGGACGCCCGAGGACCCCCTAGTCCAGGACTCCCTCAGTAGCCCCTGAACCAGGCTTCAAGGACAAGGTGTCCGGCGCGCAAATTGTCTTCGGCATTGCAAGGCGGGTTTCTTCTCCGAATACTTCAACACAGTCTTCGGACGCAACGAACGTGTCCGGCTCTGCAAAACAAATTCCACGCACAACCGCAGAGAGTATAATATTCCACGAGTACAATCCGCTGAGAACTTTTGGTAATGTGACTCCACGTCATCACCCGGTCATTATTTCGAACCATTTTTCGGCCTGCCGCTTCGAGATGCGGTCTCATTGGCACGTCTTGTCAAAGCAGAGATCATGTCCCCTTATTGCGGGATTTCTCATCAATACGGGCGTGGGTAATCCAACCGTGCCGTTTGCACAACCCTTGGGAACAGGCGAGTGGGGAGGCGCTTGATATTCACTGCCTTTATAAGGAGATAAGGATTCCCTTCTTTCACCCACCCCTTCTCTCTATCCCTGTCCTCCCATCCTCGAGCTCCAGTGCCCAAGTCCTCATCTTTTTCGCCACAAGGAAGCGCTCGACCATGTCCGGATCTGGAGCGCAAGGCAAGTGGATGGCCTCCTCCGTCAAGGAGAAGGACATCACCAAGCTTCGGGAGGCCGGGTACCTGGCGAAGGAAATCGCCCACCGGCTCCCGGCCAAGGGGTAGATCATCCCCACCCCGAAGCCCAACGAGAGGGTGGCGTTCATCCCCCACTTCGTCCGCGGGTTAGGGTTTCCTCTCCACCCTTTCGTCCGCGGACTAATGTTCTATTACGGGCTAGATTTCCATGATCTAGCCCCAAACTCCTTCCTCAACATCTCGGCATTCATTGTCGTGTGTGAGGCCTTCCTCCGCATTCCACCCCACTTCGGACTGTGGCTTAAGATCTTCAATGTGAAGCCGAAGGTGGTGGATGGCCAACACGCGGAGTGCGGAGGCGCCATGGTGAGCAAGCTGCCCAATGTCACATGGCCCAAGGGTACTTTTGTGGAGACCGTCAAAGAGTGGCAGAAACTATGGTTCTATATCACAGAGCCCCGCGATGCCACCTGGGCCGTGGCTCCCGAATTCAAGTCCGGAGCTCCAATGCGGCTCACCTCCTGGCTAGAGAAGGCCTGAATTGGTCTTCGTCGGACGAGCTGACGGCGCTGCAAAAGCACATCCAGAGCATGGTGGACAAGAACATCAAGCTTGTCAATGTGATCCAGGTAATGCTAGTTCGCCGGATCCTTCCCTGCCAGAGCCGGACTTGCCACTTATGGGAGTTCGATCCGGCCGAACACCAGACCTTGCTACGGTTCTACGAAACCACGCACGAAGATATCTGGAAGTTGCTCTTCAAGGGCAACGAGATGCCGCCGGACATCACCGAGGACCGCGGGCACGATCTGGCCCATCCCGCTAGTGCGGTAAGTCTTTCACGTTTCGGGGCACATACTTTACTTGCTTAGCCATGGAGGGTATCTAAACCTCACTATTTATTTTTCCAAGGCTGGACAAAGAAGGCGGAGCGGATTCGATGTCCGGCTCCGTTGCCCGAGGAGCCAGCAATTCCTCTTCTGACAAAGATGCTGGTCCCGGCGCCAAGGCGCTAGAGAAGAAGGCCAAGAAGAAGGCCAAGGGGGCTCGGAGTGGCCTCTGCCGCAAGGGTGCTTCGGACCTGTCGTCCGAAGACAACGATACTCACTCCTCCGCCGCCGAAGACGAGGAGGAGGAGGAGGAAGAAAGCAGCTCCCCCCCTGAGGGGGGGAGGAAGAAGAGGGCGGCCTCCACAAATCTGGAGGCAGAGGCGTCCAAGTGGGGGAAGATCTCCCACGCGGATAACTCCGTGTGGGACATTGACAGCAGCCCGGAGCCGCGCCCCCGAGAGAAGCCCCTGGCCGCATCGTGAGTACCGAAAAACCCTGATGCGTCCATATATCCAGCCTCCCTACTTCACAGTTTTAACATGTTGAATTATGCAATTGCAGTCCGGCCCGCAACAGCTCCCTGCGATCCTCATCAGGGGGTTCGCTGGATTCGAAGGCGATGGCCAGCGAGTCGCCACCGACGGCTCACTCTCCCCAGGCCAAGGGCGATGCCGAGGTGTTGTCCCAAAGGATCTTCCCCGGCCAGGGAGAGGTTCGGGAGGTTGTCAAGGTGGCGCCAGAGGATGACTCCTCGGCCTCTGGACACATGGGGGAGAAAACCCCCATGGATACTGGCGATGGGGGCCATATCCAATTCGGCCCCCAGCCGGATACCATCCCGGAGACCTACACGGCTCCGGAGTCGAGCGAGCAGCCTCCTGCGAAGGGAGGAGGTGTGCCTATTCCGCCTGTGACCTCTGTCCAACCAGAGGGACCGGATAATCTGCTAGAAGCGCTACGAGGTGCTTCCATTATGGAGGAACACCGTATCCTTATGGGTACGGTGGTTGAGAGGGTTCAGTCCGTCAAGAGTGGACTGACCGAAGCCTGCACCAGCCTAGTGACAGGCTTTGAGGTAAGCGACACAAAAGAAAAAGTCATAGTATAGACAGTAGCCCCTGAGACACTGTCCGGTATTCGGAAAGAAAAGCCGGACAGAGGATCAAGTAATTTCTGCAGGAAACTAACGAAATATTTCTTATGTGAATAAGCAGGCGTCGTTGCTGGCCGCAACCTCTCATGCTGCTGAGGTCTCCGGACTGAAGCATAGTCTGGAGCGGGCCGAAGAAGAGCTCGGCCTTGTGAAAAGGCAGCTGGAGGACAAGCAAGGTATGTGGTGGCTTGCTGTATATTCAGAAAGAATAAATGATGTGTGCTGACCGTAGTGCCATGATACTTGTAGGAGCGGCGACCGAGGTCGAGGTCCTTAAGAAGGCGCTGGCCGAGGCCAAGGAGAAAGCTGCCAAGGAACAAGCCACTCGTGAGAAGCACGAGGCTAGGCTTGATGAGGTCCAGCAGGAGCTCCAAGATGCCGTGTAGAAGTGCGAGTCCTTGGAATGCAATGTTTCGGCTCAAGAGATCGAACTCGCCAAGGCTCGCCAAAGCGCACAAGAGGCCCGGGCCGAAGCCCAAGGCGCCCTCTAGGAGATCCAACAGGTGAAGAAGACCGCAGCGGGTAAGAGGTTTAGTATGCAAAGCAAGTATGTGAAGAAGAGGTATCTCTTACTAACCCGGATTAGGAGTTCTCCAGGGGTGTTTGCGGATTTGTCGCGCAGTGTTTCTGATGTTGCAGAATTTTTCCGAGCCGAAGAGGGGAGCTCAACGGTGAAGCTGTTCTAGTCGCAATACCTTGCGCCAGAACATCCGATGCCCTTTCGCGACCAGCTACAACAGCTGGTCGAGCTGCATAGGGTGGCCGAACTAGCCATGAAGGATTTAATAATCCGGCTGTGGCCTACCGAAGCTATACCCAGTAGCTACTTCGGACTCGTGAAGCGGCTGGTCAATGCCTGCCCCCGGCTTGACGTTATCAAGCGATCGGTCTGCATTGAGGGTGCGCGAATGGCCTTCGCCCGCGTCAAGGTGCAGTGTGCGAAGATGAACGCCGTCAAGCTCGCGACCGAGGGTCCGCCCGAGGGCAAGGAGCACCGCACGCCCGAACTCTATTTTGACAATGTCCTGGAGGGATCCTGCATTGTGGCGGCGCAATGCGCCAAAGATGTAATCTTTGAATGAGTACATTTGTATCTGCCCTGTATTATGGAACAAGTTAATTTATGTAAGATAAATGTTTGTTTAATATTTTACCTCCTGTGCGGCCGTGTTTATGAAATTCTGAGAGTTGACCAGTCGTCGGCTTCAGCCCCCACGTAGGTAGTACGGGGGTGTTCAGGATGGAATCTAAACACTCTTGATCCAATTGTTTGGTCCTTGAAGGAGGTGTTTAGCACAACGAACCAGGCAATCAAACTATGTGGCTTTATCACCCTCACTTAGCCATAGGAGTTTGACAATGAAAATTTAGGCGCAGCCCCTAGTATCCGAACTAGGGTACTGTAAACACCTGACGGGTAAGAACCGATTCATCGCATAATGCGGAAAAAATGGCTAAAGATTTGAAACCTCCGAAGAGCTGACCGGCTCTCGCCGCATCATGACAGTCAGTTTTCAGCTTTCTCTACTGAGGTGCTCATCCGGATAAACCAGGACACAATCGCAGTAGTTCTCCCTTTACTACCCTAGCCAATATAGCGGAACGTAAGGTAGTAAGCACAGGAGCCGGGCAACCCAACTATTAACCAAAGACATGATTCGGAGCCAATGCATATAATGCGAAATTCGGGGTGCCGAACTACATTGTAAAAAGTGTTTGGACTTTGTTGCCGTAGTATGGGTCGCAATGAAGCCTCTGGCAGATTAAAGCGTACCAAAGTGTACGGGTGCAACTTGAAAAGATTACCAAAGAAGGAAAAAAGGGGTAGTAAGCTAGTGCCGGAGAAGTTTGGGCCGCAAACTGTTTCCATTATAGTTTGATTAATACGTCAAAGCGTATTTGTACAAGTGGTGCAATAAGCGACCGTGCTATTTAACATGCCACTACCAAGGGAAAGCTGCGTGCGGGACCTGAAAGCAGGTAGAGTGATCGTTAAAGAGACCACCTAGAAATTCCTTTGCACACCAGTGCTTCTTCCCATCTTGGTGTATCCGTCCTGTCGAGAGGACCAATGATCAGGTCGTCGGAAGAAGTTTGCAGAAAAGAAACCTGGAAAGGATCAAAAAAAAAACTGAAAGTATGTGCGTCCAGGGGGGTCGAGCCGTAGTGTGGATCACAAGCTAGTTATGCCTCCGTCTATGCCCATGGTATTTTGAGTGCGTAGTTATGTACGCGTGGTACGAATGCCGCCACTTGGTTGGGATTGGGACGGAGGCCAAATTGCTAATCGAGCTCTTGACGAGCTGCGCTGTCCTGCTGCGGAGTAGTCCGGACTCGTTTGACAGTGTCCAGGAGCTCGGCCGACGAATTAAGGTTGTGCTTGAGAAGGCCGCACTGTACTTCTGCTGCTAACGCAGCGGTGTGCTCCTCGGTATGGAGGGAGCGTTCCACATTTCCATTGACTGTTATGACGCCGCATGGTCCGGGCATCTTGAGCTTAAGATAAGTGTAGTGTGGCACCGCGTTGAAGCGCGCAAATGCGGTTCGTCCAAGCAGTGCGCGATAGCCGCTGCAAAAGGGGACGATGTCGAAGATCAGCTCTTCGCTTCGAAAATTGTCCGGAGATCCGAAGACAACCTCGAGGGTGATTGAGCCCGCACAGCGGGCCTCTACTCCTGGTATGACTCCTTTAAAGGTAGTCCTTGTGGGCTTAATTATTGAGGGATTAATGCCCATTTTGTGCGCTGTGTCCTGATAGAGCAGGTTCAAGCTGCTACCACCGTCCATTAGGACTCGCGTGAGGTGGAATCCATCGATAATTGGATCGAGGACCAGTGCGGCTGACCCGCCATGACGGATACTGGTCGGATGGTCTCTGCGATCAAAGGTGATCGGAAAGGAAGACCATGGGTTGAATTTTGGGGCGACTGGCTCCATCGCATAGACGTCCCTGAGTGCGCGCTTGCGTTCCCTCTTGGGGATGTGGGTAGCGTATATCATGTTCACTATTTTGACCCGAGGGGGAAACTTCTTCTGTCCCCCTGTGTTCGGTGGCCGAGGCTCCTCGTCATCGTCCTTACTTTGCGACCCCTTCTCCTTGTTCTCGGCATTTAACTTGCCGGCCTGTTTGAAAACTCAACATTCTCTGTTGGTATGGTTGGCTGGTTTTTCTGGGGTGCCATGGATCTGGCACGGACAATCGAGTATGCGGTCCAAGCTGGATGAGCCCGAATTGTTCTTTTTGAACGGCTTCTTCCGCTGACCGGACTTAGAGCCACTGAATCCGGCATTGACCGCCGTATCATCGGTGTTGTCATTGTTGTTTCGACGCTTGTGTCTGTTGCGTCGGGGCTTGCCGTTGCTATTTCTGGCTTTAGAGGTGCCGGCGTTGCTTGCATTGTTATTGCTACGTGTCAGCCAACTGTCCTCGCCCGCGCAAAAATGGGTCGTGAGTGTCGTGAGGGCCGCCATAGACTTTGGCTTTTCTTGGCCGAGGTGATGGGCGAGCCATTTGTCGCGGATGCTATGCTTAAAGGCCGCTAGGGCTTCGGCATCCGGGCAGTCGACGATCTGGTTCTTTTTTAGTTAAGAACCTAGTCCATAATTTCCTGGCTGACTCTCCGGGCTGTTGAACTATGTGGCTTAAGTCGTCGGCATCCAGAGGTCGGACGTATGTACCTTGGAAGTTGTCGAGGAAGGCGTCTTCCAGGTCCTCCTAGCTGCCAATTGAATTTTCGGGCAGACTGTTCAACCAGTACCGAGTTGGTCCCTTGAGTTTTAGCGGGAGGTATTTGATGGCATGAAGCTCATCACCATGGGCCATATGGATATGGAGAAGAAAATCCTCAATCCATACCGCGGGGTCCGTTGTCCTGTCATATGATTCGATGTTCACGGGTTTAAACCCTTCCGGGAATTCATGGTCCATTACTTCATCAGTGAAGCAAAGGGGGTGTGCGGCGCCTCTGTATCGGGCCACGTCGCGACGTAGCTCAGATGGAGTTCATCTGCGGTTCTCGGCCGTGGCGTGAGTATGATTGTTGCGTCCGGCTAGATAGCCGTTGTCGCATGTCGGGGCGCGTCCCCGTGATCCATAGATCGATATGTTCTGACCTGCTCTACTGTCCAAGCCCTGCCACAGGTCGTAGGTATGTCCCCGAGCTGTTTTATCTCTGCCTTTACGGTGAGGTGGGGCGGGCTGGTGTTCGGCTTGAGCTGCCGCTTTGTCCCGACCATGTGGTGGTCGGTCAGCCGCATTGCGCAATGACGGTATGGGCTCCAGTGCCTCATCATCGAACTGAGGTAGTAATTTACGCTTCAGGTAACTTTTGGCTGGGTGCTTGAGGCCGTATTCCTCGGCTACCAGGACATCAGTCCATCTATCATTTAGCAGATCTTGATCAGCTTGAAGCTGCTGCTGCTTCTTTTTCAGGCTCCTTGCAGTGGCTATTAGCCGGCGCATAAAGCGCTCCTGCTCGAGAGGTTCCTCAGGCACGATAAAATCCTCGTTGCCGAGGCTCACCTCCTCCTCGGAGAGCGGGAGATAGTTACTGTCCTCCGAGTCTTCGTGTATGGCCTGCTCATCAGGGCTAACTTGCCCATCTTCCCGATCGTCCTGTTCGGCAGCTTGTTCGTTGGGGTCTTCTCTGTCTTCGGCACCGTCCGGAGTGTTATCATCTCCTGTGCCGGTGTTGCTGTCTTTGCTGCGGCGTGGTTTAGAGCGGCGCCACTGACGCCGGCGCTTTGGTTGTATCTTAGGAGGGTCATCCTCAACTGGATTTTTCCTTGTCATTGCCGTTATTCTCTTTTGGTGCATCCACCATGTATATGTCATATGAGGAGGTGGCCGTCCATCGTCTGGTGAACGGCGGGTTTTGGGCCTCCTCTTCTCCGGCATCGTCATCCATACCGTCGATGTCTTCGGAGCCGTAATCGAGCATGTCGGTTAGGTCCTCGACAGTGGCTATGAAGTGGGCGGTGGGTGGGAAACAAAATTCTCCATCATCAGCCTCCAGTTCGAATCGGATGTAATTCGGCTGAGAGTCCCCCGCTAAGGATAGAGGTTTTAATGAGTTTAGCACGTCGCCCAAAGGCGAGAGCCGGAAGATGTCCGCGGAGCTGAATTTGACGATCGATGACCGATCAAGCTCGACGTACGCAGACACACAAGGTTCAGAACCTGTAGCCGGAGACGAGTCCATGGTTCCAGTGACACAGATGTCACTTGAAGTTAGGTCTATGTGCGGCTCCAACGCCGCGGAGTCTGCGACTTCCATGGCGGGGTTGAGCTTCTCGTCCTCGGATGGCGTGATCTGCTCCGGATCTAAGGCCAGAGCAGTTATAGGTGCTATCTCTTGGGTATGGTCCGATGACAGATTTACGTCATGTTCATCGTGGTGGCAGGGAGCGGCTGCCGTGGTCTCAAATCCGTCGAAGATCAAGTCTCCGCAGATATCCGCGACGTAGTTCAAGCTTCCAAATCTGACCTGATGGCCAGGGGCGTAGCTTTCGATCTGCTCCAGATGGCCAAGCGAGTTGGCCCGCAGTGCGAAGCCACCGAATACGAAGATCTATCCGGGGAGGAAGACTTCCCCTTGGACATCATCATTGTAGATGATTGAAGGAGCCATCAAACCTTTTGACGACGACACAGTGGAACTCTCATTGAAAGCACCAATGTCGGTGTCAAAACCGGCGGATCTCGGGTAGGGGGTCCCGAACTATGCGTCTAAGGTCGATGGTAACAGGAGACAGGGGACACAATGTTTACCCAGGTACGGGCCCTCTCTATGGAGGTAATACCCTACTTCCTGCTTGATTGATCTTGATGAATATGAGTATTACAAGAGTTGATCTACCACAAGATCGTAATGGCTAAAACCCTAGAAGTCTAGCCTGTATGACTATGATTATCTACGGACTAAGCCCTCCGGTTTATATAGACACCAGAGGGGACTAGGGTTGTACAAAGTCGGTTACAGAGAAAGGAATCTTCATATTTGGACGCCAAGCTTGCCTTCCACGCCAAGGAGAGTCCCATCCGGACACGGGAGAGAGTCTTCGGTCTTCGTATCCTTAGACATGAGAGATAGAGAATGTCATCATTCATGCACAAACATTAAAGTGTGAAATGATCAAGTACATGACCATACAAGTATCTCACACACACAAATAGAGTAAACAAGCAAGCAAATAAGTAGCAAGAGATAGCAAAAAGAAGCAAAGCACTCTCTCTCTCTCTCAGCCTATGATCTATACACTTTCTCCCCCTTTGGCAACATGTTACCAAAAAGCTTGAAAATGCATAGTACTATGTGGCATAGTACTATGTGGCTCTCTAACCTTGATCTTCGGGAGCGCCGGAGTGAGAAGGTGGCGTGGAGAGGATTCATGCAACAAATGCATCTGAAGAGGTTGTAGGCGCTGGTGGAGTTGCAGCTGGAGGGGCAACTGAAGCTGTGGCTGCAGGAGCTGAAGACTGGTACTGCTGCAGACCTCTGCCTTCTGGGCACCCTTTGATAAGCATCAGTGGTAGTCCTGTCACTCCTATCCTCAAGCTCTTCTTGAATCTTCTCCACGGAAGTCTGAATTTCTGTCACCTTGACATCTAGATCATGTATCTTCGTTTTGATGATCCTTTCAAGACTCTCTTGATTTTGAGTCAGGTTGGCCAAACCTTTCTCAATCCTCAAGGTAGCCTCAATGAGATAGCCAAGTTGATCTTGTTTGGACTTGAGAAATATCTGGGATGCCTCTTCGGCACTTGGCATCTTGGCTGCCTTCTCTGCTTTTGCCTTTTCTCTCTTCTCCTGAGCCTCTACTGATGTAGGATGTGAAGCATCCATAACAACTGTGTTATCCTCACGATCAGGCCTCAGGGGAAGGTGCTCTTTGTCTAGGAGATACATGCCTTTGCCCATCCTGGAGTTGATGAGCATCTGAATGTGTGGAGCATACCCACATGATCTCTTTTGGTCTGCTGCAGTTCTCTTGATGGTCTCAACAATAAAACTCATCACTTTAAATTTCGGTGGCACATCAAACATTTGAAGCAAGTTGATGGAGTGGCCTCTCATCATCCTGTGATCTCTTGATTTGGGCAACAAGGTGTGCCTCAATATGGTGTTCATGGTGGCCAATCCAGACAGTAGATAGTACACCGAGCCTAGCTTGTGTGTCTCCAAGGCCTTGTCAGGAATTTCCTTATACATGTTGGCCATGGAGTTGTGATCCTTCCTTGGCTTTGCATAGACATCAATGTCATCCTCAGCTTCTTCTAGAGCATTGATAAGCTTGGCCCACTCAGCAACAGTAGACTGGTATCTAGTACCCTCAGACATCCAAACAATTTTCCCATCTGGGTAAAAGTGAGTTGTTGAATATAACTGCATGATAAGCTCATCATTCCATTTGGTCAACTTCTGACCCACAGAAGTGTCTACTCCATTGGGTCTGAAGCTCTCATGCACTCCAGGGAAATGATCTTCATTATTGTCAATGTACTTCCAGTCCACCCATTTCATGTCACACACAATGGGCTTCTTATCCAAGAGGACTGTCTCATAGAAATCTTACTGTTCATTTGTGTGAAATCTGTAGTCCACAACAGTTCTCCTTCTTGCAGCATAGGGGTCTGATTGTCTCCACAATCTCAGACCTGCATCCTTTCTCTCCTTCATGTTTTCAGCCACTAGGTGATTATCATCATGATCAGGAATTTTTTGCTTTAATTTTCTAAGCACTTGGGCTTCTTCTTCTTCTTCTTCTTCTTCTTCTTCTACTTCAGGCACTGGGGCCTTGTTCTTTTCAGTAGCTAGTATATTTCTAGTGCTTCTCTTTGGTGCAGACTTAGTAGCTTGAGCAGCAGCTTTGGGGGCAGTCTTGGGCTTTGATGGACCAGCCCCAGACTTGATGGCATGCCCCATCAACTTCTGAGTTTTTGGTGCTGGTGCAACATCTTCTTCCTCATCCTCAGCTGGGTCTCTCATCATAGAGGATCTACCAATTTCTCTGGCCATGGTCTTCTTGGCCCTTTCTTTTCTCTTCTTGCCCTCACCATCCTGTTTTGGTTCAAGAGTGAACTCAGTGGTTTCCTGTGTTGTGGCTCTGGCTTTGGACATGGGCACTCTCTTGGCAGGAGCTTTCTTGTGCAAACCAAGCTTGGTTGAAGCTGTAGTGCCAAATTCTTTCTTGACAACTTTCTTCTTAGAGCTGACCTCCTCCTCAACATCAACATAATCCTCATCTTCAGAATCTGAGTTTCTCTTCTTCCTTGTCCTTGTTGCAGCTTTGGGCAAGTTGCTTGGGGTGCTTCTGCTACCCTCATCATAGCTGCCAGAGGGATTAGTGCCCTCACTTAGGTTGACTTGTTCCTCAGACTTTTTTTGGCTGTCACTTTGATCTGACATAGCTGACACTGCAAACTGAAAGCTGACCCTGTGAATAGATGTAGTTGAGATAGAGTGGATGAGCATCACAAAGTGCAGAGATTTTGCAAAACACTTGAGTCAAAAACTTAGTTTTAGTTTTCTGCAGAAAGCATTTCGGAGCTACCGATTTTTTAAACTCGGTGACACCAAAGCAATATTAGAGTCTAAACTAGTGACATCGGTCAGACCGAGACACAGTTCGGTGACTCTGAGATTGCTAGGGTTTCACTGAGAATCGAACTCGGTCACACCGATTCGTAAGTTTCGATCAGACCGAAAATTACAAGTGCAATGGCCTAGGCCAAATTGGTGAGACCGATTTCTACAACTCGGTCAGTCAGAGATGAGTTCGGCAGAAACCTAACCCTAAATTTTCGAATCTAATCTAAAAGAAGTTTTGCTGGATAGAACAATCTTATACGTGGCAAGAATCATGGCATTGACCTAAGTGCAGGAATCAGAGGTTAAGATTGCACATAGGGGTCGAGTTCATACCCTAACTCGGCGATGAACTCGCCACGGCGACAACGGCGGCAAAGATTCCCGTTGATGACAGCGGAGACCAGCGGCAGGAGGTTGCTAGCAATGAGGAGACGATCCGGAGACCAGAGTCGGCAGAGTAGGATATGCGCGAGCGAAAGGTTTCGGAGGAATTTCCAAAATTTGACCCGTGGGTATATATATATATATATCCTGACCATGTCGGTGTGACCGAGTGGAACGACTCAGTGGTACCGAGATGCAGAATCGCAAGCGGTTACAGCAACTCGGTGTGACCGAACTGTTCAAATCGGTTGCATCGAGATTGAAAACCTAGATCAACTCAATGAACTCGGTATGACCGAAAGGAATGAATCGGTCAGACCGAAATACACAAAGAGGTTTTGGAAGTTTAAGTCTATGACGAATCGGTGGCTCCAAGTGCTCCTCACCCAGAGGGTTCGAACCTGACTTGATCAAACTTTGTGATGTAGCATGAATAGAGTTTGAGACGAGAAAAGCATAGATAGCTAGAGGGAGTTCTTAGGCATTCTTGTCCATCCATTTGGCAAAAGAAAAAGACCAAACAATCAAAGCAACAAATGGATGTCCTCGGATGAGAAAAAAAATATGCAATCAACATGCTCAAACAATAAAATGGCAAATGAAATATGTGTCAAAGCATGCACAAACACTCTAGCATCTATCAAGCAATTGGCGATGACTAGGTCATCTATATATGAGTATATTGACTTAGGAGTCAAATGAGAACATTTGATCATAGGTCATACTCACCGTTTAAGCACAAGTGGGGTTACCACTTTTACATAAAGCATTGTTGTATTCACACCATTAGAGTTGATTTAGCTCAATTCTTAGAGTAAAGCTCCCCCTAGATGTGATATCCCCCCCTAAGAGGGATGAACTAACCTTGGGTTTTGTCGGTGATGACTTCATGTAGGTGTTGAAGATGTAGATGCCCAATGTTGATGTAGATCATTTGGAGCAATCCATTGGAGTGAGTTGCACTTTCAATATCTACATGGGTTAGTCCCACAAGGAACAAACAAGGATACCCATAGACATAGAGTGAAGTACACACGAGATGATGTCCATGAAAGCATTAGGTTACCTTGTCCCTTGACTTACCAACAAGAGGGTTTGTGATTCCTTGAACTGGTGCAAGATGTGGAAGTTGTTTGCACTTGTCCTTGCCAATATGAATATGAGTGAAGTATGTTGGCGGAGTCACCCTCAAGAACTTCTCTAGTTCTTCTTCTTTGGGATCCACATCATCTTGATGGGAATCCTTGGAGTTGTAGTCATACTTGATGAAGTAGAACTTGATGTAGTCTTGGGAACCCACTTGACCAAGGCCTTAGGAGCTTCTTCAAATGCATCAATCTCCTCTTGAAGCTTGTCCTTGCCTTTTAGCTTGTGGTCTTGTGGTGGAAGATCATCTTGTGCTTGTGTCCCCTTGAAGGAAGTAGGATCATACTTCCCTTGTTGAGGAACAAACTTCGTCTTGGGGTATTGATCTTCTTCCCACTCAACTCCATTGTCATTAAACTTTCATTCAAAACCAACACCTTGATTCTTCCGGTGCCTTCCTTGCTTGCGTACAATTTCCTCAAATTGCTTACTTCCAGCAAGGCTCTTGTAAACACCTTTCTCTATAATTCCCTTCAATAAGCTATTTTCTTGCTCAAGTGTAATTTGGCTAAGAGAATCATTAGTGGAACCAAGAGAACTACTAGAAGCAACAACATTGGATTTAGCATCATCATTGTTACTACTAGAAGAAGAATCTTTCTTACTTTTGTTGCTAGATTTTACTTGTGGCATGTAAGTAGACAAGAGCAAACGCTTGGCAATGTAAGAACTTTTCTTCCGAAGATCATCATTGATGGCCTTTAAAAACCCATGCTCTTGCTCTAGGTTGATCTTCTCAAAGCGTAGCTTCTCATGAGTCTTTAAAAGTTCTTGATGATCTTCTAAAGTAGTTTCATGAGCTAAGTTAAGAGTGTTTATTTCTTTAGTTAGACGCTCAATCTCCTTCTTATCATCATCATTCGTTTTATCTTGATTACATTATTAATAGCAAGTTCATCATAGTTTTCATCACTAGAGTTGTCAACAAGTAAATTATCATCACCTAGCAAATCATCTTCATCACTATTGAAATCAACATACTCGGGGTGTGATACCTTTGGGCCTTTAGCCATGAAACATCTTCCAATTCCTTCATTTGGTGAGTCAAATGTGTCATAGGATTTGGTTGACACAAGTGCTAGACCGGCAACACCTTCATCTTGAGTATATTCGGAGTCGGAGTGATAGCTTCTCTCGGAGTGGTGGTCGGAGTCGGAACCGGATACCCATTCACCAACATGAGCTTGATGTCTTTGTTTTATATAGCTCCTTGATGAATTGTCCTTCCTTTCCGAATCCTTGCTTCTGCGAGAGGTTCTTCGTTCATAACGATCATCTCTACTCCTTCTCTCCCTTGGAGGTGATTCTTCTCTTTTGCTTCTCCTTTTAGGTGACTCTTCTCTTCTTTTGTAGGGAGCCATACACTCATTGGAGCTGTGTCCGGGTCTTCCACAATTGTAGCAATTACGCTCATGACTAGAAGATCTTATGTCATTGTAGGACCTTGAGTTGGAACTTCTTTCTTTGCTTCTACTCTTGTAGAACTTGTTGAAGTTCTTCACCATTAAGCTCAATTCTTCATTGAAAGCTTGTTTCTCACTTGATGATGTAGGAGCATCACATGAGGCTTTGTAAGCACCACTAGACTTGTTGTGAAGCTCTTCTTTATCGTTGAGTGACATCTCATGAACAACAATTCTACCAATGACTTCCGTTGGCTTGAGATCTTTGTAATTGGGCATCATTTGGATCAATGTGCACACGGTATCATATTTTCCATCCAAGGCTCTTAGGATCTTCTTGATGATGAATCTATCGGTCACCTCTTCACTTCCTAAGCTGGCAATCTCATTTGTGATGAGAGCAAGCCTATAGTACATTTCAGCGACTCCTTCACCATCCTTCATTTTGAACTTGTCAAGTTGACTTTGAAGCACATCCAACTTGGATTCCTTGACGGAGTCGGTACCTTCATGCATATCAATCAAAGTATCCCAAATTTCGTTTGCATTCTCAAGATGACTGATTTTGTTGAATTCTTTGGGGCACAATCCATTGAAGAGGATATCACAAGCTTGAGCATTGTATTGCAACATCTTCAATTCTTCCGCGGTAGCTTCGCGATTTGATTCTCTCCCATTGAAGAATTCACCTTGCAAGCCAATACACACAATAGCCCAAATGGCGGGGTTATGTCCAAGAATATGCATTTTCATCTTATGCTTCCAACTAGCAAAATTAGTACCGTCAAAGTAAGGACCTCTACGGTGGTAATTTCCCTCGCTAGACGCCATAATCTCCTAGGTTGTGAAACCAAGGCTATGATCATCAAAGCTATGGAAATCAAGGCAAATGGAGACCAAAGCTCTGATACCACTTGAGGATCGAAAGTATGCCTAGAGGGGGGTGATTAGACTACTTGACCAAATAAAAATCTAGCCTTTTCCCAATTTTAAGTCTTGGCAGATTTTAGCAACTTAGCACAAGTCAAGCAATCAACCTACACATGCAATTCTAAGAGTATAGCAGCAGAATGTAAATCATTGCATATGAAGGTAAAGGGGATCAGTTTGGAGGGAGCAAACGCAATAGACACGAAGATTTTTGGCGTGGTGCCGATAGGTGGTTCTATCGTCCATCCACGTTGATGGAGACTTCAACCCACGAAGGGTAACGGCTACGCGAGTCCACGGAGGGCTCCACCCACGAAGGGTCCACGAAGAAGCAACCTTTTCTATCCTACCATGGCCATCGCCCATGAAGTACTTGCCTCACTTGGGTAGATCTTCATGAAGTAGGCGATCTCCTTGCCCTTACAAACTCCTTGGTTCAACTCCACAATGTTGACAGAGGCTCCCAAGTGACACCGAACCAATCTAGGAGACACCACTCTCCAAAAGGTAATAGATGGTGTGTTGATGATGAACTCCTTGCTCTTGTGCTTCAAATGATAGTCTCCTCAACACTCAACTCTCTCTCACAGATTTGGATATGGTGGAAAGATGATTTGAGTGGGAAGCAACTTGGGAAGGCTAGAGATCAAGATTCTTGTGGTTGGATTGGAATGTCTTGGTCTCAACACATGAGTAGGTGGTTCTCTCTCAGAAAATGAATGTTGGAAGTGTAGGCACGTTCTGATGGCTCTCTCCCCAAATGGAGAATGGGTGGAGGGGTATATATAGCCTCCACACAAAATCTAACCGTTACACACAATTTACCAAACTCGGTGGGACCAAATAGTGAAACTCGGTCAAACCGATATGGTTCAAAATGTGAACTTTAGGCTTTTCGGTGGGACCGATGCGTTAGGGTTAGGGCATAACTTGATCTCGGTTAGACCGATCACTTCAACTTAGTGAGACCGATTTCAGTAATAGGCAAATAGAGAGTTGGTCAGGAAAACTCGGTGGGACCGATCACTCATTTCGGTGAGACCGAAACGTTACAAAAAGGAAACGGAGATTTTGCATTGCGAACTCGATGGGACCGATCGCTCATCTCGGTTGGACCGAAACGTTACGAAGGGAAACAGAGAGTTTTCAATCCCATCTCGGTGAGACCGATATCCCTATCAGTGAGACCGAATTGATTAGGGTTTTTGGCTATGGCTATGTCAAATGAACTCGTTGGCGCCAGATAGATCAAATCGGTGGGGCCGAGTTTGACTTTAGGTTTAGGACATATGTGGAAATGAGAAAGTGGTTGAGGGCTTTTGGAGCATATCACTAAGCATTTTGAGCAAGCAAGCCATTAAGCAACACCTCATCCCCTTTTAATAGTATTGGCTTTTCCTATGGACTCAATGTGATCTTGGATCACTAAAATTAAAATGTAGAGTCTTGAGCTTTTGCCAATATGTGTCCTTAGCATTTTGAGGGGTCCACATCTCTAGTCCATGCCATGCTAATCATTGAACTTTCTGAAAAGATTATCTTGAATGGATATTAGTTCAATGAGCTATATGTTGTTAAGAATTACCAAAACCACCCAGGGATTAGTTGCACTTTGACCTAGAGCCCAGTGTCAGTTCCTGTTTTTTCCCTTGTTTTTGAGATTCGAAGAAAAGGAATACCAAACGGAGTCCAAACGGAATAAAACCTTCACGATGATTTTTCTTGGACCAGAAGACTTGGAGATGAAGTCGGAGAAGCCACGAGGCAACCACAAGGACGGAGGGCACGCCCAGGGGGTAGGGCGCGCCCCCACCCTTGTGGGCCCCTCGTGCACCCCCTGACCTAATTTCTTCGCCTATATATTCCCATATATCCCCAAACCACCAGGGGAGCCACAAAAAACACTTTTCGACTGCCGCAACCTTCTGTACCCATGAGATCCCATCTAGGGGCCTTTTCTGGCATCCTGCCGGAGGGGGATTCGATCACGAAGGGCTTCTACATCAACACCATTGCCCTTCCGATGAAGCGTGAGTAGTTTACCACAGACCTACGGGTCCATAGCTAGTATCTAGATGGCTTCTTCTCTCTCTTTGACTCTCAATACCATGTTCTCCTCGATGTTCTTGGAGATCTATTCGATGTAATACAATTTTGCGGTGTGTTTGTCGAGATCCGATGAATTGTTGATTTATGATCAGCTTATCTATGAATATTATTTGAATCTCCTCTGAATTATATATGCATGTTTTGATATCTTTGTAATTCTCTTCAAACTATCGGTTTGGTTTGGCCAACTAGATTGGTTTTTCTTGCAATGGGATAAGTGCTTAGCTTTGGGTTCAATCTTGCGGCGTCCTTTCCCAATGACAGTAGGGGCAGCAAGGCACGTATTGTATTGTTGCCGTCGAGGATAAAAAGATGGGGTTTTCATCATATTGCTTGAGTTAATTCCTCTACATCGTGTCATCTTGCTTAATACGTTACTCCGTTCTTTATGAACTTAATACTCTAGATGCATGCTGGATAGCGGCTGATGTGTGGAGTAATAGTAGTAGATGCAGAATTGTTTCGGTCTACTTGACACGGACGTGATGCCTATATTCATGATCATTGCCTTAGATATCGTCATAACTTTGCGCTTTTCTATCAATTGCTCGACAGTAATTTGTTCACCCACCGTAATATTTTCAATTTGTCTCCGGCTCAAATACGCAATGAGGTGCCTTAGGATAATCATTTAACGGACTCTCCTGGAGATTCTGTTAGGTTAAACAATCTTATTGATGATATGGTTTTTAAAGTTTGGAAGTGCCAAAACTGCTTATCTATGTTACATTTAACCAGCGCGTGCACTAGCCGGGTTAGGTGCCGTAGATGCTTTCGGCTCGGTCACCGGGCCAAGGGCTATTAGGATTCTACCCCTTCTCCAACTTACAAGTGGGTCCCGCGGGTCAATACCGGTGAGTCCACCCGGTCAACAGGAATATCTACGCCGGACACCTCGATTTCCTCCACAGCTATCCCTGCTGGGTAATTGCCCAGTCCCGTCGAGCCTGCCACCCCATCTCCTCCACCATTACCCGTAGAGCCACCGCCCATAACGCCTCCTCCGCCTCCTACCACGCCACCACCCACTACTGCAGGATGCTGCTAACGCGACACTAGAATCAGAGACCCTTCGAGAAACTGTGTGCGATGCCATAATTGCAAACGGTGGTGTATGAAAACCGTCAGAAATGTCTAAAACGTTTGCGATGACGGATGCATCAAACACGGTTCAGGTTTTAGTTGCGTGTGCGATGAAGGGCATACGGTTCAGTTCAATTAATTGTTTGCGATGAGGAGGAACAAAAGAAACGGGAAGCCAGATGAAGGCGTGTGCGATACACAGCATACGGTTCATTCGGATGAACTGTTTGTGATTAGGCAACACAAAAGAAACGGGCAGCTAGATGAAGGTGTGTGCGATATACATCATACGGTTCACTCGGATGAACAATTTGTGATTAGGCAAGAGAACATAAACGGTTCAATATAACAAGATGTGTGTGATACGCAACAAACATGTCTGTAATAAAAAATGTGTGCGAAGACCGATAATAACGCAGACGATTGCTTCTAATAAGACGTATGGGATATGCTCTGTCTACCCAACATCTATTGGCCATTGTGGGATGGGCGGTCATCCGAATACGCCATAAGGATGTGAAGAGGCATTCCTATCAGCAAGGACTAGCTGTTCCACCAGTAGCTCATGTAAGAAAACTATCAAGTTAAGTGTGCTCAGGCTGGAGCAGCCATCGGATGGGTGACTGGATGGGAAGTTGTGTCGATATTAAATTAGGTGATGGGATGGGTCATTTCGGTCAAATGACTGAAATGCCCCATTCCCTCAGCTAATTTAACCTCGAGGTCCTTGTTTTATTTATTTATTTTTAACACATGTTAAAGAAGGTCTACCACATTAGTTTTTGGCAATGTGCGATACGTGGCATACAGTTGATCCATCCGACCTATTTGTGATGGAATAGGCCATGTGTGTTGTGGGCAAACGCTTGCTAGTATTCAACCGTTTGGTATTGATGAATTCATCACCGACGGGTTCCCTAGTGTGGTCCATGTTCATCTGATCATCATCTACGACTTGTGCTAGCTCGATGCTAAGTTTCCATTGATTGATGGCGTTTTATGAACACGCCACCGTTTCCCGCCATTTCCTCACCTGTTTCCCGCCACCCTGCTATATTGCGCATAGGGGGCGCGCGACGCACGGAGGCGACAAGTGCAGCCTGTAGCACATCCACCTTTTCCAAGCATGCCAACCCACCAAAGTGCTGCCTCTGCCATCAACCTCGTCGAAGAGGAAAACGAGCAGGCGCCACGGCCCGTCGAGGATGAGGCGCTCCCCGGCAACGCGATGGACGACGCCGTGATGCGCGTCATCGTCAGGGTTGAGCAGACCTTTGGTGCATGGCGCTTGAGCGCCGCGAATCAAGATAAGCATGTCAGCGCCGACAGGCTGCAGCTCGCCGCACAACATGATCGATGGCACGCCGCAGAGCAAGCTAGGTGCGTCCGCGCCGATAGGTTGCAGCTCGCCGCACGACGAGACCGTTGGAGCGCCGCAGAGCGAGAGGCGCGGCGCGCCGCACAGGAACAGCGGATCCATTGGTGCTTGTCTGCTGTCGACACGGCGTCGCGGCTCGGTACACGTCCCGTAAGTAGCCCCATTCCTCGCCAGGAGTGGGCAGAGGCCCTCAGCGCCGTACTTGCACCAGAGGCCGGCCACGCCGTACTTGCACCGGACGCCCGCCGCGCCGTTCGCGTGGGTGCCGCCGTTCGCCTTGTCCGCGGCCCGCTGGATGCCAACGCGCTGGTCCGTAGGCTCGACCGACTCCTTGGCCCAAGTGTCCACCTGGGCGCAGTAGAGGAACATGGCCATCGCATCCTCGAGCTGGTGATCTCCGATGAAATAACCAACTTGGAGCTCAAGATCGCGCTCCAGATGTACCGCGAGCGTGTCGACCGCTTGGACGAACGCCTGCATGAGTTCAGGCAGAGCCAAGAGCTACCCTAGGAAAGGGCTGCTGGTCATGGTCTCATGGATGCGTTTTATTTTGGAAAGTTGTTTCGACGTGGATAGCTATGTATTCACAGCAATCATAGTATTGCTCTCTTTATTGCTCTGTTTCAATGTGTGTACTCTGTTTTCCATTCTTATATGTTCTGTTTCGATGTGTGTATATACGCTTTCCATTTTGTATATGTGGATGATAACAGCTAGATTCAAATTAGTATACAAAAACAGATAGAAAATGGAATTCATAATATATATATATTAATTGTTCATTAGATCATCACAGAATATATATATATAATATCATCACATATACGTGATGATACTTAACTACTAGGTACAATGCATAAAATTCAAAACGAACAATACTAAAACTAATAATCCCTCCTGGGGCCAGTATTCCGGCAGCCCCTCGCCAGCAGCTCCCTGGTGCACGGCGTCTTCCCAGTGCGGAGGCAGTACTTCGACTCCTCCGCCTCGCAGCGCTTGACGTACTGATCTGCCTCTTGCTGGCGGACGCGCGCGGCCGATCTTGCCATTTCGTTGGGCGCCCACCGGAGTTCCTCGTCGGTGGCACGCCGGAGCTTATCGGCCCACCTCCACGTAGTGACGAGGCGCCCAGTGCCTATGACCTTCCTCGCGAAGTACCCGTCTTCGTACACCTGCTCGGCATGATGACGCGCCCGCTGTCGGTGTCAAAACCGGCGGATCTCGGTAGGGGGTCCCGAACTGTGCGTCTAGGATCGATGGTAACAGGAGACGGGGGACACGATGTTTACCCAGGTTCGGGCCCTCTCTATGGAGGTAATACCCTACTTCCTGCTTGATTGATCTTGATGAATATGATTGTTACAAGAGTTGATCTACCACGAGATCGTAATGGCTAAACCCTAGAAGCATAGCCTATGTGAATATGGTAATGAATGTCCTATCCGGACTATGCTCTCCAGTTTATATAGACACCGGAGAGATCTAGGGTTACATGGAGTCGGTTACATAAGAAGGAATCTTCACAGCTGGTCGCCTAGCTTGCCTTCCACGCCAAGGAGAGTCCAATCCAGACACGGGTATAGTCTTCGGCCTTCGTATCTTCACAGCCCATCAGTCTGGCCCAATGAATAACAGGCTGAACGCCCGAGGACCCCTTAGTCCAGGACTCCCTCAGTAGCCCCTGAACCTGGCTTCAATGACGAGGATCCCGGCGAGCAGATTGTCTTCGGCATTGCAAGGCGGGTTCCCCTTTCTCCGAACTCCAAGATAGTCTTTGGATGCGATGATTGTATCCGGACCTGTTACACACACCATACACAACCGCAGAGAGAATATAATATTTGCACAAATCTAATCTGTTGACAGCTTCTTTACAACACGACATCGCGTCTGTCCGGTCATAATTTCGAACCATTTTTTATCTGCCATCCCACGTTCCGAGACGCAGTTGCTATTGGCACGTCTTGTCGAAGCAGAGATCGTGTCCCCTTATTGCGGGATTCTCATCAATGCGGGCATGGGTAACTCAACCGTGCCGTTTATACAGCCCATGGGAATAGGCGAGTTTTTAGGAAGAGTGGGGAGGCGCTTGATATTCGCGGCCTTTTATAAGGGGATAAGGATACTCTCCCTTTACCCACACCCTTCTTCATCTTCAGTCCTTCCATCCTCGAGCTCTAGCGCCCAACCATTAGCTTTTCCTCGTTCGAGAAGGCACTCCAATCATGTCCGGATCTGGAGCTGGAGGCAAGTCGATGGCCTCCTCCGTTAAGAAGAAGGACATCATGGAGCTCCGGGAGGCCGGCTATTTAGCCATCGAGATTGCTGACCGACTCCCGGCAAAAGGGCAAATCGTCCCAACCCCCGAGCCCCATGAGAGGGTTGTGTTTCTTACACACTTCGTCCGCGGGCTGGGATTCCCTCTCCATCCATTTGTCCGTGGATTGATGTTTTACTACGGGTTGGACTTCCACGATCTGGCCCCCAACTTTATACTCAATATCTCAGCATTTATCGTTGTGTGCGAAGCCTTTCTCCGCATCCCACCTCACTTCGGCCTATGGCTGAAGACCTTCAACGTGAAACCAAAGGTGGTGAGCGGTCAAAAAGCAGAGTGCGGAGGCGCCATGGTGGGCAAAATGCCCAATGTCACCTGGCCCGAAGGCTCCTTCGCGGAGACGGTGAAGGGATGGCAATCGGGGTGGTTTTACATCACCGAGCCGCGTGACGCTGATTGGGTAGCAGCCCCCGAATTCCGATCCGGAGTTCCGATGCGTCTCACTTCCTGGCAAGAGAAGGGCCTGACCTGGGGATCCTTGGACGAGATAACTGGGCTCCAGACATGCGTCCAGAACATGATAACCAAGATGATCAAGCTTGTAAATGTGATCCAGGTTATGCTCATTCGCCGGATCCTTCCGTGCCAACGCCGGACTTGCTATTTGTGGGAGTACGACCCCGCCGAGCACCAAACGTTGCAAGGGCTCTTCGGCACAACGCACGAAGGCATCTGGAAAGTGCTCTTCAAGGCTGGCGAGGCGCCCCCGCCCATGACTGAAAATCGCGGGCTTAGCTCAAAGCGCCAGGCCAATTCGGTAAGTCTTTTAATGTTTTTGAGGTACACCCTTCACCGGCATATTTTGAGGATGGATACTGAGTTCCTACTTTACCAGGCCTGGATCGAGGTGGCGGAGCAGATTAACTGTCCGGTTCCGCTTCCTGAGGAGGAAGAATTCCCACTTCTGACGAAGATGTTGTTTCCGGTGCTGTATGACGTGCCAGAGAAGAAGGCCAAGAAAGCGGCCAAAGGGGACAAGAAAGGCCCTTGCCAAAAAGGCGCTCCGGACATGTCGTCCGAGGACGAGACTTCCTCTTCGTCCGATGACGACGACGAAGAGGAAGAAGAAGAAAACGATTCCCCACCTGAGGTGGGGAGGAAGAAGAGGGCGCCCCCCCGGATCCGGAGGCGAAAGCGCCTAAGAGGGTCAAAGGCTCCCAAGCGGATAACTCCGTGTGGGATATTGATAGCAGTCCGGAGCGACCTCGCCGGACCAAGCCTTGGGCCGCTTCGTAAGTACCAGAATCCACAATCCTATGGCCTTCCTGGTTTGTAGTATTGACATATTGTAAGCCTTGTTACTGCAGTCCGGCACGCGATAGCTCCCCGCAATCCTCGACTGAGGATTCGCTGGACTCGAAGGAGATGGCTAGCATATCTCCGCCACCTGCTCATTCCGTCTCACCCAAGGGTGATGACGAGGTGGTGTCCAAGAAGACTTTCCCAGGCCGGGGGGAGACTCCGGAGGTCATCGGGGTGACGCCCCAAGATGACTTTTCGGCCGCCGGACATGTGGGAAAAAAATTCCCCATGGGGACTGGTGACGGGGCCCGAGTTCCCTTTGGACCTCGGCCGGATACCCTTCTGGAGATCCACACGGCTCCAGGGTCCAGCGAACTGCATTCCCTGCAAGGAGGGAATATGCCTGTTCCACCGGTGACCTCTGTCCAACCAGAGGCGCCGGATAATCTGCTGGAGGTGCTACGAGGCGCCTCTATTGTGGATGAACATCGTGTCCTTATGGACACGGTGATAGAGAAGGTTCAGTTCGTCAAAAGCGGACTGACTGAAGCCTGCACTAGCCTTCTAACGGGCTTTGAGGTAAGTAATGTGATTGTAGGAAAAATATCACAGTATAGACAGTAGCCCCTGATGCTCTGTTTGGTGTTCGGGAAGAAAAGCCGAACAGAGGATCGAGAATAAATATCGCAGGAGTCTAACATGAGTTGTCTATGTGAGTAAGCTGGCATCGCTTAAGGCTGACACTGCTCATGCTGCGGAGGTCTCCAGACTGAAGCAGAAACTGGAGCGGGCCGAGGAGGAGCTCGGCCTCGTGAAGAAGCAGTTGGAGGATAACCAAGGTATGCAGTAACCTGTAGGTATATTTCGAAAAAATGAATAGTCTGACTGGACTAAAGTGTCATAAACTTTATTAGGGGCCACGACCGAGGTGGCAACCCTTAAGAAGGCGCTAGCCGAGGCCGAGGACAAAGCGGCCAAGGAACGTGCCTCGCACGAGAAGCACGAGGCCCGGGTTGGCGAGGTGCAGCAACAGCTCCAGGGCGCGATAGAGAGATTTGAGTCCCTGGAGCGCGATTGTAAGGCGCAAGAGTCCGAATTGGCGAAGGTCCACCAGAGTGCACAGGATGCACGAGCCAAAGCCCAGAGCGCCCTCCAGGAAATTCAGGCGGCCAAGATGATTACAGCAGGTAAGTCTTTCACTGTGCATAGCAAGTATATAGAAGAAACATTCCTTGTACTTATCCTGAATTTGGATTTTCCAGGGGTGTTTGCGGATCTGCCGCACAGTGTATCGGATGTTGCCGAGTATTACAGAGCCGAGGAAGGGATGTCTACGGAGAAGCTATTCTGGTCCCAACATCTGGGGTCCGAACATCCGGTACCCTTCAGCGACCAGCTAAAGTAGTTGGTCGAGCTGCACAGGTTGGCAGAGCTAGCCATGAAGAACCTGATAGTCCGGCTGTGGCCTCCCGATCCTATACCTAGCAGCTACTTTGGACTTGTTCAATGGCTTGTGAGGGCCTGTCCGCGGCTCGAAGCCGTGAAGCGATAGGTCTGCATTGAAGGTGCGCGTATGGCCTTTGCCCGCGTCAAGACGCATTGGGCGAAGCTGGATGCCAAGAAACTGATGACCGAGGGACCGCCGGAGGGCAAGGAGCATCGTCGACCCGAGCACTATTTTGACGGTGTTCTGGAGGGGTCACGCCTTGTGGCGGGGCAATGTTCGAAGGATGTTATATTCCCATGAGAACATGTGTATTACCTTGTTCTGTAATATGGAACAATGATGTTATGCAGTATAATGTTTATGATTTAGATTTTACCTCCTGTGCGGCCGTTTATTAAATCTGAGGGTTGACCAGTCGTCGGCTTCTGCCCCCACGTAGATAGTACGGGGGTGTTCGGGATAAATCTAAACACTCTTTACTCCACATTCTGGTCCTTAAAGGAGGTGTTTAGCACAACAAACAAGGCAATCAAACTATGTGGCTTTATCACCCTCACTTAGCCATAGGAGTTTGACAATTAATAAAGTTGGTAAAGCCCCTAGTGTTTGGAAGGCCGAATTAGGGGCGTTATACACGCCTAATCGGAAGAACCGATTCTTCGCAAGAAGCGGAAAAAATCTCCAACGATTTGGAACCTCTCGAACAGCTGACCGGCTCTTGCCGCATCATGACAGTCAGTTTTTGGCTTTCTCTACTGAGGTGCTCGTCCGGAAGAACCAGGACACAATCGCAGTAGTTCTCCCTTTACTACCCTAGCCGATGTAGCGGAACGTAAGGTAGTAAGCACAGGAGCTGGGCAACCCAACTATTGACCAAAGACATGATTCGGAGCCGATGCATATAATGCTATAAGTTCGGGGTGCCGAACTATACTATAAAAGTGTTCAGACTTTTATTGCCGTGATGCGGGTGTAATGAAGCCCCTGGCGCAGTAATACGTACCATGGTGTACGTGTGCAATGAGTAATTAATACCGAGGTGAGGAAACGGGAAAATGAAGTAATAAGCTGATGCTACCGTGTATTCACCATTGTGGTGTAACTAGTACGTCGAGGCGTACTTTGTGCAAGTAATGCGATAAGCAAGTAAGTCTATTTAACACGCCGCCACCAAGGGCGAGCTACATGCGAGTATGAGCAATAATGGCAATAGTTTAGTAGAGACCACCTGGGGGTTCCCTTGTAAGCTAGAGCTCCCTGCCTCCTTGGTGTGTTCTGCTGGCGGGTTGTCCGTGTAATCTCTGGATTGCGAACGGGGTATGACTCCGTCAATGCCCATGGGGTTTCGAGTGTGTAATTGTGTACGTGTGGTACGAATGCCACTACCTTATTGAGACTGGGACGGAGGCCGAATTGCTAGTCGAGCTCTTGACGAGCCGCGCCGTCCTGTTGCAGCGTAGTCCGGAACCTCTTAATGATGTCTGAGGGCTCGCCAGCCGTACTATGGTGCTGCTTGAGAAGGCCGCTCTGTGCTTCTGCTGCTAGGGCGGCGGTGTGCTCCTCTATTCGGAGGGAGCGTTCCGTATTGCCATTGACTGTTATGACGCCGCGTGGACCGGGCATCTTGAGCTTGAGATAAGCATAGTGTGGCACTGTGTTGAATCTAGCAAACGCGGTTCGTCCAAGCAGCGCGTGATAGCCGCTGTGGAAGGGGACGATATCGAAGATTAACTCTTCGCTTCGAAAGTTGTCCGGAGAACCGAAGACCACCTCCAGCGTGATTGAGCCCGTACAGCGGGCCTCTACACCTGGTATGACTCCTTTAAAGGTAGTCTTTGTTGGTTTGATTCGTGAGCGGTCAATGCCCATCTTCCGCACTGTGTCTTGATAGAGCAGGTTGAGGCTGCTACCACCATCCATCAGGACTCGTGTTAGGTGAAACCCATCAATAATTGGGTCGGGGACTAGTGCGGCTGAACCGCCATGGCGGATACTGGTTGGGTGATCTCGATGATCGAAGGTGATCGGGATTGATGACCACAGATTGAATTTTGGGGCGACTGGCTCTACCGCGTAGACGTCCCTAAGTGCTCTCTTATGCTCCCTTTTGGGGATATGCGTAGCGTATATCATGTTCACCGTTTTGACTTGAGGGGGAAATTTCTTCTGCCCTCCGGTGTTCGGCTGCCGGGGCTCTTCGTCATCGTCCTCGCTCTGTGATTCCCCTTCCTTGTTTCTGCTGTTTATCTTGCTAGCTTGCTTGAATACCCGGCAATCTCTATTAGTATGGCTGGCCGGTTTGTCTGGGGTGCCGTGTATTTGGCAAGGACGATCGAGTATGCGGTCCAAGCTGGATGGTCCTCCGCTGCTCCTTTTATAGGGCTTCTTTCGCTGGCCGGACTTGGAGCCACTGAATCCGGCGTGAACTGTAGTGTCATCGGTGTTATCGCCATTGCTTTGGTGTTTGTGTCTACTGCGCCGGAGTTTGCCGGTGCTGCTTTTGGCCTCGGAGGGCCCTGTTTCGTTGGCTGTGTTTGTACTACGAGCCAGCCAACTATCCTCTCCCGCACAGAAGCGGGTCATAAGTGTCGTGAGGGCTGCCATGGACCTCGGCTTTTCTTGGCCGAGGTGGCGGGCGAGCCATTCGTCCCGGATGCTATGCTTAAAGGCCGCTAGGGCTTCGGCATCCGGACAGTCAACGATCTGGTTCTTTTTAGTTAGGAACCTAGTCCAGAATTTTCTGGCTGATTCTCCGGGTTGTTGAACTATGTGGCTTAAGTCATCGGCATCTGGTGGCCGGACATAAGTTCCTTGGAAGTTATCAAGGAAAGCCTCTTCCAAGTCCTCCTAGCTGCCGATGGAATTCTCAGGCAGGCTATTTAACCAGTGTCGAGCTGGTCCTTTGAGTTTTAATGGGAGGTATTTGATGGCGTGGAGGTCATCTCCTCGAGCCATGTGGATATGGAGAATAAAATCCTCGATCCATACTGCAGGATCGGTTGTGTCATCGTATGATTCAATGTTGACAGGCTTGAACCCCTCGGGGAATTCGTGATCCAGTACTTCATCTGTGAAGCAGAGAGGGTGTGCGGCGCCTCTATATCGGGCCGCGTCACGGCGTAGCTCTGATGGAGTTCGTCTGCGGTATTCGGCCCGGGCGTGGTTAGGTTTATCACGTCCGAATAGGTAGCCGTCGTCGTGCCTCGAGACACGACTTCGCGATCCGTAGATCGACCTTATATGTCCTGCTCTACTGTCCAGTTCCTGCCGAAGATCGTATGTATGATCCCGAGCTGGTCTGTCCATGTTTTTGCGAGGCGGTGGGGCGGGATGCTGTTCGGCCTGAGTTGCCGTTTTATCCCGACCGCAGGGTGGCCGGTCCACCGCTCTATCCCAACCACGTGGTGGTCGGTCCGTGTTGTGCGAGGGAGGTATGGGATCTGGTGCCTCCTCATCGAACTGAGGTAGCAGTCTGCGTTTTGGGTAGTTCTGGGCTGGGCGCTTGAGGCCGTATTCTTCAGCTGTCAGGACATCAGTCCATCTGTCGACGAGCAGATCTTGTTCGGCTTGAAGCTGCTGCTGTTTCTTTTTTAGGCTCCTTGCAGTGGCTATGAGCTGAAGCTTAAAGCACTCCTGCTCCAGAGGATCCTCAGGCACGATGAAGTCTTCGTTGCCGAGGCTGGTCTCCTCCTCGGAGGGTGGATGGTAACTATCGTCCTCCGAGTCATCTTCTACGGCCTATTCATCGGGGTTATCTTGCCCGTTGTCGTTTTCTTCCTGTTTGGATGTAGCTCCGACAGGGTCTTCATTGTTTTCGGCGTAGCCTGGAGTGCTATTTTCTCCAGTGCCAGTGTTGCCATCTTTTGAGCGTCGAGGCTTAGAGCGGCGTTTGGTGCGCCGGCGTTTGGACTGCGTCGCAGAAGGCTTATTCGCGTCTGGCTCTTCTTTGTCGTCGCGAGATTCTTTAGCTGTATCGACCATGTACGCGTTGTACGAAGAGGTGGCCATCCAGCGTCCAGTAAATGGCGGGTCTTGGCCTTGCTCCTTGTTGGCATCGTCGTCCATATCGTCGATGTCTTCGGAGCCATAGTCAAGCACGTTGGTTAGGTCATCAATGGTGGCTATGAAGTGGGTGGCGGGTGGGAAGCAAAATTCCTCGTCATCCGCCTCTAATTCGAACCGAACTTAGTTCGGCTGTGAGTCCTCCTCCAAGGATAAGTTCTTTAAAGAATTTAGCACGTCACCAAAAGGTGAGTGCTGGAAGAAGTCTGCGGCGCCAAATTCGAAAATCGATAACCAATCCAGCTCGGTGTCCGCAGGCGCACCTGATCCGGAACGTGTAGCCGGAAACGAGTCCGGAGTTCCATTGACGCAAGTATTGCAGGATGTCGAGTCCGTGTGCGGCTCCAACGCCATGAACTTTGTGACCTTGGAGGGCACAATCTGCTTCGGTTCTCACTACAAGAAAGATGTCAACTTGTGACCCTCACTATTGGCCGCTGAAAGGTCATAGTTTTTCATTTGCGACCTTTTTTTGACCAAAAATAGAAGGTCAAAAGCTGGCGGTCGTAAACTGAAATTAACGACCTTCTGTAAAAGGTCGTTGGTTCTTCGAGCAAAATTTTGGTCACTAGCAGCCTCCCCAGACCACGCAGGCATCCAGCGTGCCAAGCTGATGTGGCACAAGAATCAGCCCGGTCCAATTCGGTGTTTATTTGGGCCGATCCCATTAATTCATCCCATTTATATATATTTTCCTATGAATTTTTTGTCAGCTTCATGGAACAAGCCCAACATTGCAGCCTTTTTGTTTTTGGGCCATGGCCTTTTTATCTCAACAGTTTCATTTTTTTTCCTTTTTTATAATGTGGGTTCACTAGTTAGGTGGGTCCCCATTGTGAGGTTCTAGTACTGGGTCCTAGCCATCAGGGCAATATTCTTCAATTTTTTAATTTAACGCAAATAAATACCTAGTATTTAAATTGGCACACAGAACACATGAAATACTTCAGATATTATCAACCATCAAAGCGTTACATCATATAACACACATACAAATGTGATCAGCATCAAGTTTACAATTAGATAACAAGCTCCACAAGTGTACAATCACATGAGCCAGATTCTGCTACATCATATAACACACATACAAATAGGAGCAGCAGAAAGGGCTTCATTACTCTCAGAACTAGCTCCAATGAGCTAGAACTATTCTACCTCCGACTTCTTTGTCCTGATGCTCACGAAGAAACATGAAAGCCTAGCATCTGCATGTTACAGAACAAAATGTTTAGGAACAAAATAGAAGTAAATCTAACAGCATATTTAACAATAAATAATAGAATAATGAAGTTAATGAGACATTTTAGAATCAACTTGACAATTGACAATAATGTTTGCATTGGACACATCCAAAACTAAAATTATACATAAATGCCTAAATTCCAATGCCCAATGCCCCAGTTTAGTAAACACTAAGGGTACATAGTAAAGATTTGACACAACCAGAACTGAAATCATTTACTCTATCAAGCAACAATGATGCAGCACACAAGAAAAGAGAGATGCACAATGGAGCATCATCGTATATGACACAATATGGACACTGCAAGCTCACCGAAGAACTTGTGGTCGCCACCGTACACAGCCGCCATAACGCCGGTCACCTCGTTGATCTTGTCCTTGAAGTTCTCTAACTCCAGGTTGTTCCACTGCAGCTCGGTATTTGCTCAACCGTATGTGTACATGCATCAGGGCATACATAAAATATTCAAGTCAATATTCTCAGCTAACTGTGATGTAATGAAAATAATTACTTAAGGACTTGGGGTAAAAATTGATTTTAGACATCAAAATTTGCAGCGCTCATTTCAACCATGTTCAGATAAACTTGAGGTAAATTAGCAGTAATGATATTAGTTACAAGCTAGGTGTGTAACTGCTGTCAACACCACCACCACCAGAGACATGCAAGATAAGCATCAACACCAACATGATCTTGATATTAGCCACCCCATATCACTAGAGCATCATAGGAGCATATATATAAAGCAAGTACACATGGGCAGCTACTGACAGACCCTAGAACCGCATGAATTTATCACCAGAGAGCTCCAGTAGGAGTTGATGCTTGGTTACAACATCTAGCAGCAACTAGTAGAGCCCCACATCCAACCCAAATCATGGCCAAGGCCATGCAGGAGCTACATCAGAGAAGAAGGAACAGGGAGGAGCTCACCAGAGGGAGGTTGTAGCCGTAGCAGAGGCTCAGCCACACCACGGCTACTGTGGATGGTGACTCCAGGACAGCAGAGTAACAGCAACGATTCAGACTTGTTCCTCCATGAGCATGAGCTGCTGCGGATGGAGCTCCTCCTCCTCCTAGGCTTGTTGGCCCCGTCCTGCTCGTCACCAATCGATGTGCCGTCCCTGTGGTTATGTTTATAATCAGATCAGACATTGAATGAAACAAAAATACACCCCACTGATGAAGCCGCAATAATTGTCTTGGATGTATCCATCACAGCAATAAACAAGCACCATATTTCGCCAAATCTCTTTTCTATAAACAATTTTCTCTGGACGAACTATTCAAACCACCCATCTAAACAATACCGCATCTGTCGTCGCTCAAGTCAATAATACTCGTTGACAGGTCCACCATCCAGCACAAGGATAAGATACAAAATTGGTGCATCATTTCAGGTAGCGCAAGCAAACTAAACAAAACAGCTTAAACCCTAGATAAATCTTATGGCCGGTTGGGGGAAAGCAGAAATGGAAGAAGTACTAGATTCAAATTGCACATTTAGTGAAGTTCAGTCAATACATGTATGACACAGCCATGCATGACACAAACAAAATATACAGTTCATCTCCTGATCCACATTACAATCCAAGGCAAAGTACTAGTAAATAAAATAGTACGTACTCTGGTGACCACCGAGCTAGCTGATTACCAGTTTACCACACTGATTATGACAGGAACAGAAATGAAAGGGAACTAGTAAATAAGATAGGAACGGAAGGGTGCGGTGTTGATTTTGATCACCAGGAGAAGAGAAGACCCGAATCAAGGCAAACTCATTGACTGGAGATGAGGAATCTAGCTATGCATGTATGCAGTGTGAATCGACTGGCCTTAAACCACAGAGAAGAGTAGGCATGTTAATTAATAAGAGTCCTAAAAGGCTAAAATAGAGATGGCCGTCAGAATAAATCCTTTCCTTGTTTCGAGAGAAAAGAAATGAAAAGAAAAGGGTGAAGTGAAAGCATCTGCAAAAGAAAATTCGCATGCATACAGTGGCGTCTGCATCAATCAAGATTATTAAAGCTTGCAGCAGAGTGAGTACGCATGAAGGTTTAGCGCTAACACTGCCCAGCGGACCGTCGATCTCTCTGCAGAAACAAAAGAAGAGCTACATCAGCAGCAGCATGCAGCATATTTCAGGTTGATTGGAACCAAAGCAAAGCAACATGAGAAGCAGGCAGCATATAACAGGCTGGACGAAAACAACATATGGATGAATGAAATGGAGCGTTGTGTACATCAAGATGTAATCAAAGCTGAACCCAAATGAGATGATTCTGGTTAGCCAACGATCTCCTTTACACTTCTTATAAGTGGGATATGGGAACAAACCACAAGGCTACCTACGTCCGGCCTTTGTCTGGCCTTTGTTCAGGTGAACCCAAATATATGACTGAATGTATGATTGAGAATGTGCATGTAGAGTGAGACCAATAAATATTCCACTGATTTCTGACAGATATGTGTACATATATTCCAATGTGTTTGTACAGTACTAGAGCATAACTGAATTTTGACAGAACACATATATGAAGTGAACTTTAGCACTGAATTCTGGCCAGTACAACAGTAATTTTCCACAAGCATGTATGAACTGAACAGACAAAGATTATAACTAAACCTTTGCCAATACAACACTTTTTCACAAAGATATATGAAGTAAACTGAACACAGATAGATCCTAACTAAACTCTTGACAGTACAACAACATGATAAGTTCTGAAGAAGAATAGTATAGACGATGCTCTCTATTTCTTCACCATTGCACATCAAGAACATGGAACGGAGCTTACACTTGCGGATGCGGGCGACCGGGTAACCGCACGAGGAGCAGGTGATCTTCTGGAGGTGGAAGCTGCGACGGCCGTAGCGGATGCAGAGCATGTGGGAGAGAGGGCCTCTCTGGGAGGGAGGCGAGGATCTTGGCGCAGCAGCGGGGACCTACTGGATCTGGTCGACGAGGTCGCAAGATCCGAGGCGGAGCTTCTACTAGTGGCGTCCATGGCCTTGGCCGGAGCTCCTATTCATTCCCTGTGAGACAGAGAGGCCGCAAGGTGATGGAGAGGGAAGGGAAAGGCAGAGGAGGAGGAGGAGGGGATGGGGACAAGACGAACCTTGCCAAGGACGTCGGGGAAGAGAGGGTGGAGACGCGTGCTGGGGGGTGGGTCGCGCGAGGAGCACCAAATCCGGACGGTGGAGACGGTGCAGCGGCCAGAGGAGCTGCTCGATCCAGATGGGCGACTGCATCCCGGATCTCACGGGAGGAGGGGCTATGCGCCGCCCTGATCCCGGATCCGGCGGCCTCTAGCCTCGCCGTCGCCATCGCCGGTGGCTGCTCTAGCTGGCGCCATGGGTGGTGGCTGGGTCTGGATCGGGGAGAGGGAGGTGGAGGCGGCGGCGGCAGGGAGGAGCGGAGCTCTAGGGTTCGGGCAAGAGGGAGAGAGGCTGGATGAATGGATCGATGGACGGATGCTTTCTGCGGTGGGTTGTATCAATTGATCGATGGATGGATGTTTGCCACGTCACTGATCCATGCCACAACAGATTCCACCAATCATAATTCACCTTGCGTAGTTTTGTTTTTTCTTCTGTTTTTTTATATTTTGTACCCTCTTATTCTGGGTAAACATTCAACATATTACCGCTTATAGTTTTTTCAAATGACCCAATATTTTGCACAAGTGTGTATCTTGGGACAACAAACAATGATGATTGGAGGGGTTTTCATTTTCTTTGCACAAAAAATCATTTTTCAATTTTTGGAGTGCCAATAATCGGGTTTTTTGTGAAGGACGTACCATATATTTGTTGCAAAATTGGACCAAATCATTTTTCTAAAATACTAGGTCATTTTTAATGCACAATTGATCAAATGGTTGGGTGTCAAAAGATTCAAGCCACCTCTCGTGAAAAAGAAAAATTTCAGCCGATTCAGTAGGAAGTGGGTCAAATTTGAACTGCAGCTGCCTCATAGTTTGCTCATGATTTTTTCCAAAAATCATTTCTAGGTACAAAAGTATCTATTTCATTGGAGAGACACAAAAAGTTTTCCAAGATTCAACCACTAGCTAGGAACGGTCATTCCCGCCGTTTTGACCGCATTTTGAATCAGGCATAAAAATTTCAAAAAAACAAAAAAATTGGGAAACCTTCGCATTGTGTCATTATATGTGGCCAAGTTCCCAGGAAAAATAACAAACTTGTAATACATCAATTATTTAAAAAATTGTTCTCAGAAATGAGCTATCACGTGTGGAGATCAATGGCTTTCAAGCCAAATGATCAATCTTATGGCCACATTCATGGCATAGTTTGTTCAAATGATCTCATATTGTTCACAAGGGTGCATATTGGAATGGCAAACAATGTTGCCTAAGTAAGTTTTCATTTTCTTTGGACGAAAAAACCATTTTCCATTTTTTGAGTGCCCAAAAGGAGGTTTTTTATGAAGGACCTCCCAAATAATTGTTGCAAAATTGGACCAAATCAATTTTCTAAAATACTAGGACATATTTAATGCACAATTGACAAAATGGTTGGGTGTAAAAAGTTTTGATCCACCTCTCATGAAAAAGACAAATTTCTGCCGATTCAGTTGGAAGCGGGTCAAATTTGAACTATAGCTGCCTTGTAGTTTGCTATTTATTTTTTCCAAAAATCATTTCTAGTTACATAAGTACCTACTTAATCAGAGAAACACCAAAAAAATCCAAGATTCAACCACTAGCTAGGAACGGTCATTCCCGCCGTTTTGACCGCATTTTGAAACGGGCATAAAAAATTCAAAACAAAAATCAAAAAATTGGGAAACCTTCGCATTGTGTCATTATATGTGGCCAAGTTCCCAGGAAAAATAACAAACTTGTAATACGGAAATTATTTTAAAAAAGTGTTCTCAGAAACGAGCTATCACGTCTGGAGATCAATGACTTTCAAGCCAAATGATCAATCTTATGGCCACATTCATGGCATAGTTTGTTCAAATAATCTCATATTGTGCACAAGGGTGCATATTGGAGTTGCAAACAATGTTGCCTAAGGAACTTTTCATTTTCTTTGGAGGAAAAAACCATTTTCCATTTTTTGAGTGCCCAAAAGGAGGTTTTTTTGTGAAGGACCTCCCAAATAATTGTTGCAAAATTGGACCAAATCAATTTTCTAAAATACTAGGACATATTTAATGCACAATTGACAAAATGGTTGGGTGTAAAAAGTTTTGATCCACCTCTCGTGAAAAAGACAAATTTCCGCCGATTTAGTTGGAAGCGGGTCAAATTTGAACTGCAGCTGCCTCATAGTTTGCTATTTATTTTTTCCAAAAATCATTTATAGTTACATAAGTACCTATTTAATCATAAATACATGGTTTGGTGCTGATACGTCGAGGTTTGGGCGGTGGCAGAGGACCCCAACTCTAGAGCGCATAAACTCGCATGCTCGTCGTGTGGTCACCGCGTGACCGTGGCGTTGCCATGTGTTCTGGGTGGCCTAGGCATGTCTAGTGGGTTGGGCACTCCCCAGGTAGGTGCTAGGAAGAAAATTACAACATAAGATTCTCACGAGGAGACCGATCGATGCTCAAACATGAATTAGCAGCCAAGTGTTTGATTAGCGGTACTGGAAATGTACATGGCTAATGGGCGTGAGTTTTGGCTGAGGATGATCAGTTACTAAGAATACCTTCTTCACAAATTTACAGCTCAAAAGGAGGAGCCTAGGTGGTACTTGCTTTGCAAAGTACCACACTGGACATAAATACGAATGTTGAAGCTGGGCTCAAAATAATGAATGGATTGAGCTAGCTTTTGGTGGAGGATGGTTATTTGGGCATAGGAAAGCACCGTAGAAAATGGATACTATTTGGACATGCCAAAGTGGTGCTTTCTTCACAAAGTGTTGTTCTGAACAGAATAGGAAAATGAATATTGTTGAATTATTTTTGAACTAAGCAAGGAAGGTTTTTTTACATATTTGACGAAGATATGACCCAAAGAATTTATGAGATTTTTTTGGGAATGACAGAAATATAAGTTGCTTCACAACCCGGGGCAAAAATTGCCACATGGACATGACACATAGGCAAAACTGATGATGTGGCGCCTAGTCATAGCAACCCACCACAATTTACAAGGTTATGACCATCTATATTGGTCGTGATCAGCTAGAAATAAGGCAGCGGACCAGTGCTATCTGCTTTATGACCATTTCATGTAAGGAAATTACGACCTTTCTGACCAAAATGGTCGTTATAGTTTAGGGTTTGGAGCCCCCCGAACAGCTTTTGACCAATTGGTCTGAAATGGTCATAGATCTATGACCAATTCTTCCAGGGTCACCAACAGAAGGTCACTAGTTGACATATTTCTTGTAGTGTCTAAGGCCGTTGCAGCAACAGGATCCATCTCCTGGATGTGATCCGATGACAGATTTAAGTCATATTCATCGGAGAGACGGGGAGCGACTGCCGCAGTCTCGAATCCATCAAAGATCAAGTCTCCACGGGTATCCGCGACGTAGTTCAAGCTTCCAAATCTGACCTGATGGCCAAGCGAGTTGGCAGGCAGTACAAAGTCGCCGAACACAAAGGTTTGTCCGGGGAGGAAGGTTTTTCCCTGTATGGCGCCATTACTGACGATCGAATGGGCCGTCGAGTCCTTTGACGACGGCACAGTGGAACTCTCAATGAAAGCACCAATGTCGGTGTCAAAACCGGTGGATCTCGGGTAGGGGATCTCGAACTATGCGTCTAGGATCGATGGTAACAGGAGACGGGGGACACGATGTTTACCCAGGTTCGGGCCCTCTCTATGGAGGTAATACCGTACTTCCTGCTTGATTGATCTTGATGAATATGAGTGTTACAAGAGTTGATCTACCACGAGATCGTAATGGCTAAACCCTAGAAGCCTAGCCTATGTGAATATGGTAATGAATGTCCTATCCGGACTATGCTCTCCGGTTTATATAGACATCGGAGAGATCTAGGGTTACATGGAGTCGGTTACATAAGAAGGAATCTTCATAGCTGGTCGCCTAGCTTGCCTTCCATGCCAAGGAGAGTCCAATCCGGACATGGGTATAGTCTTCGGCCTTTGTATCTTCACAGCCCATCAGTCCGGCCCAATGAATAACATGCCGGACGCCCGAGGACCCCTTAGTCCAGGACTCCCTCACCCGCCCCCAAAGCTCCGCCGCCTCCTTTTTCCGGGCGGCATCACGGGCTTCACAGGCCTCCTGGTACCTGGCTTCCTCCTCCGCCATCTCCTTCTTGAATGCCACTTGCCTGGCTTTCTCAGCCGACGGCAGCGACTTCCACAGACAAAGATTGTACTGGCCCCAAAACCAATCCAAAGTTCGTGGGTCTGGTGCAACCTCGTCAGGCGGCGCGTAGGGGTCCTCGTCGCTGATAATCGAGTGAACGTCCTCGGGGGTTGGCGACTCCTCGTCGGCGCGTGGGCAGACCGGCGGCGCCATGGCAAAGATTTGAGAGAGAGAGAGAGGGCGAGCGAGGGGAGGATGTAGATGAGAATGCAGGCGTGATGACGTGAGCAAGGTTGTATTTATTGGCGGCCGAAATCTAGATCGACGGGGACAGTACACATGCCGGTCGCCGGAATTTACGAGTACTGTAGTTTGAATTACACACAATTCCCGCAACAAATCCGTGTGTGAACATAATAGCTGATGGTTTCCAATACAGAACCGTGTCTGATATTAATGATCCCCGCCAATCACCTACCAAACCTCGAGCCGCGAGATTGAGTGCCAATCATGTGGGGGCCGGTTGTCTTGCCAGATCTTTACATTTTCTTTTTTGAACACCAGATATTTACATTGTCTGATGATTTTTTAACTCCCACACAAGTACACAAAAATATGAATTTTCAAACTGTTTTGGTTAGGCGTTGCATGTAGATGTAGTTCAAATTTGAATTACGGTCATTAAAGGGTTAGAAAATCACTTAAATGTCTTTAAAAGGTCAAATGACCCCTGAAAATTTACAAATTTTCACATGGCAGTTGTATTAGTGCACGTTAAATGTAGGAAAAAATTTGAAGGCCGTAAGAGGAAGCCATCTCCCGCCCGTCAGCAAACATGCATTGTTCCCTCTCGGAACCATGAACCTTCTAGTGAGTTGCTCCGGTTTGTGAGGGGTGTGTGTCCAAACTTTCGTCAAACAGGCCAATTTTTTTACCACATCATCTTGGTGGCATGACATTAAATCAAGGAAGGTTTCATGTTTTCTGATAATTTTTTAATTTTTTGGAATTAAAATGCCATGGCATGCACTCCATGCATGTGCCCATGCCTTGACACCAATATGTTTGAAAATTCCTTCGAATTTACTGCACATGGAATTAACTCGCACACAAGTACACAAAAATATGATTTTTCAAACCGTTTTGGTTAGGCGTTGCATGTAGATGTAGTTCAAATTTGAATTATGGTCATTAAATGGTTAGAAATCACTTAAATGTCTTTAGAAGGTCAAATGACCCCTGAAATTTACCAAATTTTCACATGGCAGTTGCACGTTAAACGTAGGAAATTTTTTGAAGGCCATATGAGGAAGCTATCTCCCGTTCGTCATCAAACATGCATTGTTCCCTCTTGGAACCACAAACCTTCTAGCGAGTTGCTCCGGTTTGTGAGGGGCGTGTGTCCAAACGTTCGTTAAACATGCCAATTTCTTTACCACATCATCTTGGTGGCATGAAATTACATCAACCAAGGTTTCATGTGTTTGTGATCATTTTTCTATATTTTTTGAATTAAACTGCCATGTCACTCCATGCATACGTATGCATGTGTCCATGTCGTGAGACCAATATGTTTGAAAATTCCTTCTGATTTACTGCACATGGAATTAACTCACACACAAGTACACAGATATGATTTTCAAACCGTTTTGGTTAGGCGTTGCATGTAGATGTAGTTCAAATTTGAAATATAGTCATTAAATGGTTAGAAAATCACTTAAATGTGTTTGAAAGGTCAAATGACCCCTAGAATTTTCCAAAATTTCACATTACAGTTGTAGTAGTGCACGTTAGACGTAGAAAAAATTTCAAGGCCGTAAGAGGAAGCTATCTCCCGTTCGTCATCAAACATGCATTGTTCCCTCTCGGAACCACGAACCTTCTAGCGAGTTGCTCCAGTTTGTGAGGGGTGTGTGTCCAAACTTTCGTCAAACATGCCAATTTCTTTACCACATCATCTTGGTGGCATGACATTAAATCAAGCAAGGTTTCATGTTTTTCTGATCATTTTTTAATTCTTTGGAATTAAAATGCCATGGCATGCACTCCATGCATGTGCCCATGCCTTGACACCAATATGTTTGAAAATTCCTTCTAATTTACTGCACATGGAATTAACTCGCACAAAAGTACACAAAAACATTATTTTTCAAACCGTTATGGTTAGGCGTTGCATGTAGATGTAGTTCAAATTTGAATTACGGTCATTAAATGGTTAGAAAATCATTTAAATGTCTTTAAAAGGTCAAATGACCCCTGAAATTTACCAAAATTTCACATGACAGTTGTATTAGTGAATGTTAAACGTAGGAAAAAATTTGAAGGCCATAAGAGGAAGCTATCTCCCGTTCATCATCAAACATGCATTGTTCCCTCTCAGAACCACGAACCTTCTAGCGAGTTGCTCCGGTTTGTGAGGGGTGTGTGTCCAAACGTTCGTCGAACATGCCAATTTCTTTACCACATCATATTGGTGGCATGACATTACATCAACCAAGGTTTCATGTGTTTCTGATCATTTTACTATTTTTTAAATTAAAATGCCATGTCACTCCATGCATACATATGCCTGTGTCCATGTCGTGAGACCAATATGTTTGAAAATTCCTTCTAATTTACTGCACATGGAATTAACTCGCACACAAGTACACATATATGATTTTTCAAACCGTTTTGGTTAGGCATTGCATGTAGATGTACTTCAAATTTGAATTACAGTCATTAAATGGTTAGAAAATAACTTAAATGTCTTTAAAAGGTCAAATGACCCCTAGAATTTTCCAAAATTTCACATTACAGTTGTAGTAGTGCACGTTAGACGTAGAAAAATTTTCAAGGCCGTAAGAGGAAGCTATCTCCCGTTCGTCATTAAACATGCATTGTTCCCTCTCGGAACCACGAACCTTCTAGCGAGTTGCTCCGATTTGTGAGGGGTGTGTGTCCAAACTTTCGTCAAACATGCCACTTTCTTTACCACATCATCTTGGTGGCATGACATTACATCAACCAAGGTTTCATGTGTTTCTGATTTTTTTGGAATTAAAATGCCCAACCACTCCATGCATACGTATTCATGCATATGTGTCCACGTCGTGATACAAATATGTTTGAAAATTCTTTCTAGTTTACTGCACATGGAATTAACTCGCACATAAGTACACAAATATGATTTTTCAAACCGTTTTGGTTACGTGTTGCATGTAGATGCAGTTCAAATTTGAATTACGGTCATTAAATGGCTAGAGAATCACTTAAATGTCTTTAAAACGTCAAATGACCCCTAGAATTTTCAAAAATTTCACATTACAGTTGAAGCAGTGCACGTTAGACGTATAAAAAAATTTGAAGGCCGTAAGAGGAAGCTATCTCCCGTTCGTCATCAAACATGCATTGTTCCCTCTCAGAACCACGAGCCTTCTAGTGAGATGCTCCGGTTTGTGAGGGGTGTGTGTCCAAACTTTGGTCAAACATGCCAATTTTTTTACCACATCATCTTGGTGGCATGACATTACATCAACCAAGGTTTCATGTGTTTCTGATTTTTTTATTTTTTTGGAATTAAAATGCCAATTTTACTCCATGCTTAATTGTGTCATAGCCGTTAGACCAATATGTTTGAAAATTCCTTCCAATTTAATACACATGGAATTAAATCGCACACAGGTACACGAAATGTGAGTTTTCAAACCGTTATAGTTAGCTATTGCATGTACATGTAGTTCAAATTTCAATTATGGTCATTAAATGGCTAGAAAATCACGTAAATGTCTTAGAAGGTCAAATGACCCCTGAAATTTTCCAAAATTTGACATGACAGTTGTATTAGCACTACAAAATTTCTCGTTCATTTAAAACAGCATCCGTTGGCACTTATTCCAAATTCGTCTTTCACAGCTAATAAAAAATATCTACAACATCACACACAGTTGTTTTCTAGGAACCGTTTGCGATGAAAATATCTGGGTCTATTTAAGTCTCCCTCCTTAAGCTTCGCCGTGGAAACGCTTCGTGAAGGCCCGTATGATGGCCGCGTCCCCCCCCCCCGAGCGCGGCCGCCTACGCCGAGAGTGCCGCCGCATCCACATTGAGCGCGGCCGCTTCCACCAAGAGGGCGTCTGCGGCAGCCGACAGGGCAGCTGCAGCAGCCGAGAGGGCTGCAGCTGCTACTGCGACGGCGGCTGCAAACGCCGAGAGCGCTCGAGCTGCCGTCCATGCCGCTGATGTCGCCCTGGCCCGGGTCGAGGCCATCCACGCCAAGATCGAGAATGCACACGCCAAGATATTCCAGGCCACCTCGGACTCCAGCATGCGACCCACGTCTGAAAAGGCGGCGGTGGCCATGGAGCACCTGCTTCCTCATGAGGTCACCGAGCAGGAGCTGGAGACGAAGGAGGCGACGGAGATCGAGGAGCGCCGGGAGAAGGAGTTGCGCGTGGACGAGGTCGAGGTAGAGAAGAGTCTGTCCGTCGAGGAATCGGCGGTGGAGTACCAACGCGAGCTCTGGCGCATCCACTACTACGAGTACTACAACCTTGAGGGCGGCGCCGAGGACGAGGACGAGGATGCGGTCGACTTCAGCAGGGGGACGCGGAGTCCACCAATGGCGGCATGTTGCCAGGACAAGTCATCGACGTCTCATCTCACACCGGCGATGCATAGGCCGGCGCGGCAGTGGATTTTTGATTATGTGTACTTAGGCTTTGTTTTCAATGCTGGTCTTTTGCTAGAGCAATGTTTAGGTCAACTGGCTCTGTGTAATTACTAAAATTGCTCGATTCAGTAAGTGTGGTCTGTCTGTTGTACGCTCCTTTGTGTGCTCAAATTAGCAAGTGATGTTAAATTATGCAATGACGTACCCGGGGAAATTTCCACCAAAATTTGAATTATCAAACTCATCCCATGCTCGTAAAGCAGAAGAATCGTTTGCGATGGACACAATCGTTCAAAGTGAATGGTCCGGCGGCACCGCGCGCAAAGTTTCCCTCCACATTTCCAAATTTTTGGCCTACCGCCAAATATCTACCCCCGCCCCTCTTCCCCCCTTCCCCACCCCCTTTTCTCCCCGACCACAAGTCACATTTCCCCTGTTTCCTCCTTCCTTCCTTCCTTGCTAAGCTATAGCCGCTTCCTCGCTCTCGCCGTCTCGCATCCTACCGCTGGGGTCGCCATGGTCTTCTTCAAAGACATCTCCAGCAGTTCATCCTCCGGCGACTACTCCTTCACCACCCAGGTAAGCCTCTCTTCTCTCTCTCGGGCTATGATTTGGAATGAAGGATTTTTACCCAGAGGTCGATTTGAGTCGTTTCTTCCTCTTGTAGCTCCCTAAGACCATCAGTGGCAACGAATGGAGCGGGGTGGCTGAAGATCTATCTGCTCATTGTCACCATCAATCTCCATGCGTGAAGCTACTTGCGTTTGATTCTGTTAACACTGGGAGGAAGTTTTTGGCATGTGCAGAGAAGGTTAGACCCTCTTCCGTTGTTACAAATCATTTGTTAGATGTGATTCAGACACTGTCATGGTCCCAACCCATTCATACCACACCTTCAACCAAACGCATCCTAAGATAGTGTCACAGTTTGTTCCTAGTATCTTAAATTGTTGCCATCTCATCAGCGGTGCCATTAGAAAATTATTTGGCACCGCTTCAGCAGTTTGTGCAGCCAACTTTGATCCACACATCCGAGCAGCCAAGCAGTAAAATACTAAATCTTTATGGCACGAAGGAACTGGGCACCGGAGCAACTACGTGCTCCGGAGTCCGGGTCCCTGATTTTTTTTTCCGCTGCATCGGCTCGCCAGTTCAGGGCACCGGTGCGAGATGTAGCAACAGTTGTCTTTACACCAGTTTTGGCATACATAGTGGACGGCCTTAGTGCTATTAGTTCTATGTTACTAAATTTGTGCATGTACACACCTGTTAGTATCAATTTGCTGTCATCCAAACACTGTCGCTATGCTGTTGCAGTTATATTTACCTTCCTCATAAAATTTTCAACTTGTTATTTATTGTACATGAGTAAGAACTTGTAGCGTCGTTGTAGTTAATTATAGCTTCTGATGTTCCAGAATTTGGTTGTTGTCTCAGTACCAATTATTTCATTTGCACATTGATCTTTTTGAGAAGATATGTCATAATTAACATGTTTCTTCAGTTTTTTTAAAATAAGCATTGGTGATTTTCTATGTTGCTATAAACCCATTTCCCCTACAATGGTTACTGATCTAGTTTTAAATATTATAGGATGAATGAAAGTGTTCTTACTTGGAGTGGGTTGATCAAGAGTGGCCAGAGTCTTTGAAGATGTGCCTAACGAAGCTCTGGAGCATGTATGAGGAAGTGAACACATGTAGGCTTACAGAAAGTCTTGTCAACGCTGAAGCATATTTCAAGATGCGGGATAAAAAGTTGAAGGTGGAGACTGAGCTGAGATTTTTTAAATCAGACTTTGCTAAGATGGTGTTGGCGAAGGAGGAGGCACTTTCCCAGTTGGCCCGCGCAAAATGGGTTCTTACTGAACTGAAAGAAGAGGTGGATAAGACTACCCTGGATGACCTCGATTAGGTAAATGAATATATTGTTCTTATGAAGTTGACCTAGCTATATGTTGTACTGTGCTGTTTTCATGTAGCTACCATACTATGATGTTATAATATATTTATGTGCCTGATATGAAATTGGCAAACAGCTGTTCGATATGAAATGTTAATATGCGTAATACTGGAATTATTAATTGTAAACTAATAAACTTGCTAAATGTGTCATGGACCTTTGCAAACGGTTCTAGCAGTAAAAGCGCTTGCGATGGATAGCCCAATGCCACACAGTTTTCTTCATCAAATCGTGTGTGATATAGTTGATAAAAGCAAATAGTTAACCAAGGAAGACTGTGTGTGATAGTTACACCTTTCACACACGAGCCTACACATAAAACTGTGTGGGATTTACGTTCGAACAGAAACGTATTCCTTGGATTGACTGTGTGTGATATACATACGAACGGAAATGTTTTTCTGGGATTCACCGTGTGGGATGTACATACCTACGGAAATGATTTTCTCAGATTACCGTGTGGGATGTACATACCTACGGAAATGATTTTCTCAGATTACCGTGTGGGATGTACATACCTACGGAAATAATTTTCTCGGATTACCGTGTGGGATGTACATACCTACGGAAATGATTGGGTTTCGATGCCTCGCCCGATCGCACACGGCCCCAGCCTGGGTCCTAGGAGGGCCTATCCCCGATGATTTCTGGGTCATGTGGGAAGGACACCCTATCGCACACACTCACTTGGCGATGGTTCCAAATGCCGTCGTGGAAAGGGGTAAAAAACCGTTTGTTTAGGACCGACGCGCACCAGTGACCGCCCAACACACCACCGCCGCCCACCTCGCTCCTCCATCGCCGCACCACCGATTCGAGCTGTCCGCCTGCTTCAACATCAGGAATGGCCAACTTCCCACTTTATCCTCTGGAGTTTGCTTCGCCGGGCTGTGACATCATCGATGGAGGCCCTCTACGCCTTCCCCGCACCTTCTTCTCGCATGCGGTGGCTCCCGATCGGCAACATGAGGATTACGCCATCGCCATCGTCGAGCCGGCTCCATTGCCTGAAGAGATCCTCATCTTCCGCAAAATGGTCAGTGATTTCGTTGTTAATACTCTGGGAAGGGCTATTATGGATGCTCAACCATGGATTCGAGGGGTTGGGCTTTTCCGTTTTCGTAGTGCTGTTGCTCGTCATGCTCTAGTTGATCACCCCCCCTATGATCTGGGCAATGATAGATTTGTCCGATTTATTCCACATGATGAGGGCATAAACTTCGGAGCTCCTCAAGGTTTCCGCCGCGGATGGGTCATGTTGCTTGGTGTTCCTCTGGATTACAGGCGTACGCAGCACATTGTCGACGCCATTAGCACTTTTGGGCTTTTTCACCACTAGCATCAGGACGACCCAATGCTGGTCCGTACTCTAGCATATGTCTCGTTCCCAGCATCTTCTTTAGTTCTAAGGGATGTGGTATACCGAGAATATGCAGATTTTGGTGGGGCTAGGATTTCTTGGTTAGTGCCTGTGTATATCCTTTCTGCAGACTTTGCTGATGTCCTGCTAGCTGATGAGGATCCCATGCCGTTAAATGGCAATCCCCACCCCCTCCCTGGCAACATGCAGTTTGACAACCACAATTGGGTCATGCTAGAGTTTCCAGAGCTTGGATGGAATGATGTGCCACCACCTGTCAATGAACAGCCGCAGGATGAACCTCCACCAGTGCATGACGCTGCCCAGCAAGATCAAGTTGAGGATATTCAGTCCCAAGAATCAATAGTTCTGCAGATTTCTGATGTCTCTATTAATAATGTGGCTGATGCTGCGGACATGGTTGTTCTCCAGCCCCCAATGGGACCACAGCAACCTCCCCTACAGATTGGGCGTGTGCTGACTGTTTTCAGACCGGCTCTGCCCCCTGTGATGCACTGGCAGCGTACTTTTGAGAAGATGATGCCGCTTATGTTCTCTGCAGAGATTCCCCAGTTCGTCTTCAAGCCTGACATTGGGACCTTGCTGTTGGACAAGAGTTCTTGGGAATTCAGCCGCAATGACTCTGCGATCAACTTCAAGCTTCAGCCTGTACCTTATTCCTATCACAGCTCTGTTCGATGTGTGTCGCCAGTCAAAAGGCATGTGGCTTGGGCTCTCTGTTTTGATGATCTTTCTGAACCAGTCTCTGGAGCGTTTGAGTTCACTGTTGTCCCTACAGTGACCATGAAGCGTGACAGGAAGTCTAGGGCTCCTAAAGTCCTTGTTGATGTTGAGGTTAGACGCAGTGCACGTCTCAGCGCTCTACGTGATGGCTTCCGTAAGATGCCAAGCAGTAGCCCAAGTCCACACAGGAGGGCACACACTATGAAGAAGCGCAAGACTAAGACATCACAGACTGATGAAAGCTCTTTTGTGCCACCTCCGACAGCTATTGCTGATCTTCAGCGTATTGGAGCTCGTCTTTGCATTGCGCCAGAGAAGATCACCGTGGATAAGCTTGTGGCTGATCCTGCTAAGTCCTGCAGCAGCAACAGTTCTGATGATTAGTCCCACCATGTAGGGTTTAGGTGTATGGCGTCCCGTTTTAATCGCCATTTATCTTTATTTATATTTTTATGTATGGAACAATGTGGTGCTTGTCTGCTTAGATGGTCGGTGTAGGTCATTGTGTGACCTACTTTTGCTGCTTGTCCTTTTGGTTTGTAATGAATCAGTCAGGGTTTAAGGATTGGAAGGTGCTTTGTTGGAACGTGCGTGGTCTTAATTCTGAGGCACGTCAACTTGCGGTTAGGCAAAAGATCGATGAAAGTGGTTGTTCTGTTATTTGCCTCCAAGAAACAAATTGCATGCATATTGATCAAAGGTTCATTAGGAAATTGTGTCCACGGTGCTTCGATAACTTTATTTATGTGCCATCGGCTGGTGCGTCTACGAGCATGGTGGTTATATGGAATTCTTCTTTCTTTGTGGGCAAAGTAATTGAGGCTAAATCTTATGGGATCATTGTGGAATTCAGTTCTAAACACACCTCTGAAACCTAGACTTTAGTTTCTGTTATGGCCCGTGTCAAGGTCTTGCTCGTGATGAATTTGTGCAGTGGTTATATAATCTTGATATCCAGTCTGATGATAATTGGCTTCTTCTGGGTGATTTTAATTTTCTGCGATCGCTTGAAAACCGTAATCTACATGGTGGCGATGTCAATGACATTTTTTTATTTAATGAAATCATTGGCCATTTGGGCCTTGTTGAGCTGCCAATCAAGGGTCGTCAATATACTTGGTCCAATATGCAATCTTCACCGCTTCATGAGCAGATAGATTGGTTCTTCACTTCGGTCGCATGGACTTCTGATCATCCCAATACCTTGGTTATACCCCTTGCACGCACTGCCTCCGATCATGTATCGTGTGTGGTCACAATTGCTACATACATACCTAAGGCAAAGGTTTTTCACTTTGAAAATTACTGGATTGATCTGCCTGGTTTTACTGATTGTGTCTCTTAGGTTTGGAATAGGCCAGTGGGCAAATCTCCAATTGCCTTAACTATATCTGCTAAATTTAAAGCTCTACGTTATGCCCACAAGCAATGGCATTTAAATTTATCCACAGTCAAACCCCTCATTTCTGATTGCAATAAGGTGGTTCTTTTCCTTGATGGACTGGAGGAGTCTCGGCCCTTGAGTTGGCCGGAGTTAAATTTTTGGAAAATTGTTAAATTGCACCTCGAGGACATTTTACATTGGCAGTTTATTTATTGGAAGCAACAATGCACGATCAGAAACATTAAGATTGGTGAGGAGAATTCGAATTGTTTTCATGCTATGGCAATAGAACGATACCGGAGGAATACTATTTCTTCGATAAAAAACCTGGTAGGTGACGTTGTCACTGATCACCAACAGCTGGCTGGAGTGTTCTGGGCTGATTTCAATCAGAGAATGGGCCAATCAAAAGGCATTCAAATGGGGTTTGATTTGGACACATTGCTTGCGAGAGTTGATGGGCTGGAGGAGTTATCATAGCCATTCTCGGATTCCGAGTTGGTGGGCTGGAGGAGTTATCAAAGAGGGAGAATGCCGGCAGCTGGAATTCTGGGCTAGAAAAGGAGCAAATATTAGAGACCTATTCTGCACTACTCCAAAAGTCCTGAAACTTCACGGAAGTCATTTTTGGAATTAATGAAAAATACTGAGCGAAGAAACTACCAGAGGGGGGCCACCCACCATCCACGAGGGGGGGGGGGGCGCCCTACCCCCCTGGGCGCGCCCCCTGCCTCGTGGGCCCCCTGGCAGGCCTCCGGTGTCCATCTTTTGCTATATGAAGTCTTTTACCCTGGAAAAAATCATAAGCAAGCTTTCGGGAAGAAACTCCGCCGCCACAAGGCGGAACCTTGGTGGAACCAATCTAGAGCTCCGGCAGAGCTGTTCTGCCGGGGAAACTTTCCTCAGGGAGGGAGAAATCATCGCCATCTTCATCACCAACGATCCTCTCATCGGGAGGGGGTCAATCTCCATCAACATCTTCACCAGCACCATCTCCTCTAAAAGCATAGTTCATCTCTTGTATCCAATATTTGTCCCAAAGCCTCAGATTGGTACCTGCGGGTTGCTAGTAGTGTTGATTACTCCTTGTAGTTGATGCTAGTTGGTTTATTTGGTGGAAGATCATATGTTCAGATCCTATATGCATATTAATACCCCTCTGATTATGAACATGAATATGATTTGTGAGTAGTTATGTTTGTTCCTGAGGACATGGGAGAAGTCTTGTGATAACCCACAAGTATAGGGGATCGCAACAGTTTTCGAGGGTAGAGTATTCAACCCAAATTTATTGATTCGACACAAGGGCAGCCAAAGAATATTCTCAAGTATTAGCAGTTGAGTTGTCAATTCAACCACACCTGGATAACTTAGTATCTGGAGCAAAGTATTTAGTAGCAAAGTAGTATGGAAGTAACGATAACGGTAGCAAAAGTAATATTTTTGGGTTTTGTAGTAATTGTAACAGTAGCAACGGAAAAGTAAATAAGCGGAGAACAATATGTGAAAAGCTCGTAGGCATTGGATCGATGATGGAGAATTATGCCGGATGCGGTTCATCATGTAACAGTCATAACATAGGGTGACACAGAACTAGCTCCAATTCATCAATGTAATGTAGGCATGTATTCGGAATATAGTCATACGTGCTTATGGAAAAGAACTTGCATGACATCTTTTGTCCTACCCTCCTGTGGCAGCGGGGTCCTAGCGGAAACTAAGGGATATTAAGTCCTCCTTTTAATAGAGTACCGGACCAAAGCATTAACACATAGTGAATACATGAACTCCTCAAACTATGGTCATCACCGGGAGTGGTCCCGATTATTGTCACTTCGGGGTTGCCGGATCATAACACATAGTAGGTGACTATAGACTTGCAAGATAGGATCAAGAACTCACATATATTCATGAAAACATAATAGGTTCAGATCTGAAATCATGGCACTCGGGCCCTAGTGACAAGCATTAAGCATAGCAAAGTCATAGCAACATCAATCTCAGAACATAGTGGATACTAGGGATCAAACCCTAACAAAACTAACTCGATTACATGATAAATCTCATCCAACCCATCACCGTCCAGCAAGCCTATGATGGAATTACTAACGCACGTCGGTGAACATCATGAAATTGGTGATGGAGGATGGTTGATGATGACGACGGCGACGGATTCCCCTCTCCGGAGCCCCGAACGGACACCAGATCAGCCCTCCTGAGAGAGTTTAGGGCTTGGCGGCGGCTTCGTATCGTAAAATGCGATGAATCTTTCTCCCTGTTTTTTTCTCCCCGAACACGAATATATGGAGTTGGAGTTGAGATCGGTGGAGCACCAGGGGGCCCACGAGGCAGGGGGCGTGCCCAGGGGGGCAGGCGCGCCCCCACCCTCGTGGACAGGGTGTGGGCCTCCTGGCCTTGATTCTTTCGCCAGTATTTTTTTATTATTTCCAAGAATAATCTCCGTGGAGTTTCAGGTCATTCTGAGAACTTTTGTTTCTGCACATAAATAACACCATGGCAATTCTGCTGAAAACAGCGTCAGTCCGGGTTAGTTCCATTCAAATCATGCAAGTTAGAGTCCAAAACAAGGGCAAAAATGTTTGGAAAAGTAGATACGACGAAGACGTATCAACTCCCCCAAGCTTAAACCTTTGCTTGTCCTCAAGCAATTCAGTTGACAAACTGAAAGTGATAAAGAAAAACTTTTACAAACTCTGTTTGCTCTTGTTGTTGTAAATATGTAAAGCCAGCATTCAAGTTTTCAGCAAAGATTATGACTAACCACATTCACAATAACATTTAGGTCTCATGTTTACTCATGTCAATGGCATAATCAACCAGCGAGCAATAATAATAAATCTCGGATGACAACACTTTCTCAAAGCAATCATGATATGATATAACAAGATGGTATCTCGCTAGCCCTTTTTGAGACCACAAAACATAAATGCAGAGCACCTTTAAAGATCAAGGACTGACTAAACATTGTAATTCATGGTAAAAGAGATCCAGTCATAGTCATACCCAATATAAATTAATAGTAATGGATGCAAATGACAGCGGTGCTCTCCAGCTGGTGCTTTTTAATAAGAGGGTGATGACTCAACATAAAAGTAAATAGATAGGCCCTTCGCAGAGGGAAGCAGGGATTTGTAGAGGTGCCACAACTCGGTTTTTAAATAGAGATAGATAATATTTTGAGCGGCATACTTTCATTGTCAACATAACAACCAAGAGATGGCGATATCTTCCATGCTACACACATTATAGGCTGTTCCCAAACAGAATGGTAAAGTTTATACTCCCCCTCCACCAACAAGCATCAATCCATGGCTTGCTCAAAACAACGAGTGCCTCCAACTAACAACAGTCCCGGGGGAGTTTTGTTTGCAATTATTTTGATTTGATTTGCATAAAGCATGGGACTGGGCATCCCGGTGACCAGCCATTTTCTCATGAGTGAGGAGAGGAGTCCACTCCTCTTGAGAATGACCCGCCTAACATGGAAGATACAGACAACCCTAGTTGATACATGAGCTATTCGAGCATACAAAACATAATTTCATTTGAAGGTTTAGAGTTTGGCACATACAAATTTACTTGGAACGGTAGGTAGATACCGCATATAGGAAGGTATGGTGGACTCATATGGAATAACTTTGGGGTTTAAGGGATTGGATGCACAAGCAGTATTCCCGCTTAGTACAAGTGAAGGCTAGCGAAAGACTAGGAAGCGACCAACTAGAGAGCGACAACAGTCATGAACATGCATTAAAATTAATAAACATTGAGTGCAAGCATGAGTAGGATATAATCCACAATGAACATAAATATCGTGAAGGCTATGTTGATTTGTTTCAACTACATGTGTGAACATGTGCCAAGTCAAGTTACTTGAATCATTCAAAGGAGGATACCACCCCATGATACCACATCACAACCATTTTAATAGCATGTTGGCACGCAAGGTAAAACATTATAAACTCCTAGCTAATTAAGCATGGCATAAGCAACTATAATCTCTAATTGTCATTGCAAACATGTTTATTCATAATAGGCTGAATCAGGAACGATGAACTAATCATATTTACAAAAACAAGAGAGGTCGAGTTCATACCAGCTTCTCCTATCTCATTCAGTCCATCATATATCGTCATAATTGCCTTTCACTTCAACGACCGAACGATGTGAATAATAATAATAGTGCACGTGCATTGGACTAAGCTGGAATCTGCGAGCATTCAATAAACAGGAGAAGACAAGGTAATATGGGCTCTTGGTTAAATCAACAATAATGCATATAAGAGTCACTTCAACAATTTAATCATGGCCTTCTCCTATCGACCCCCAAAGAAAAGAAAAGAAATAAAACTATTTACACGGGAAAGCTCCCAACAAGAAAAGAAGAACAGGAAATATTTTTGGGATTTCTTTTTAATTATTACTACTACAGCAAGAAAAGTAAACTAGCTAAAAGCTACTACTAACTTTTTTGTTTTTCTTAAGGTTTATCAAACACACAAGAAGAAAGCATAAAAAGGAAAAATAAACTAGCATGGATATTACAATGAAAGAGTATGAGCACCGACATCTAGCAATGAGTGTGTGAACATGAATGTAATGTCGGTGAGAGATACGTACTCCCCCAAGCTTAGGCTTTTGGCGTAAGTTGGTTTATTGCCACGGATGGCCTGGCGGATATCCAAAGTTGTAGTTGGGGTCGTACTGAGATGAAGAAGCCCCTTATTGCCACTGGTTGGCAATCATCTCCGGATCCCACTGGTAATTAGACTGTCATGGAAGATCTAACTGTGGTTCCGGCTCTGGCTCTGTGGCTGACGTAGGGTTCCGGTAGGCGTGAATTGCCGCCAATGGAACGAGATACTGGCCTGCAGATAAATAAAACAAGGAAGGAGTAGGCAAGGTAATAGTCTCAGGGTGATGCTTATCAAAGAACAATTTGTATTTAAGCACCCTTTCCCTATTCTTAACAATAAAATCATGCGCTACCATACTCTTATAATCTAAATAAACAGTAGGCAACAATTTTTCTTCTTTTTCATAGTGCCTAATAGGTATGTTATAGTATGCAGCAAGGCATGAAGCATAGACACCTCCAAATATGGGGCCCTTTGTACGGTTCAGACTTAACCGTTTTGCAATAATACCGCCCATACTAACAGAGTCATCACGGAATAAACCATGGAACAAAATAATAATATCAGGAACACTAAGGTTTCCACAGTTTTCGCGACCAATTAAGCAACGACTAGCAAATATTGCAAAGTAGCGTAAAACAGGAAAATGTATGCTAGTGATTCTTGCATCGGAAACCTTCCTAGTTTCCCCTACAGTAATAGTATCAATAAACCCGTCCACATCTTTACGATGTGGTTCCTCTAAGCTACCCTCGAAAGGTATTTTGCAAACCCTGCAAAATTCATATAATGACATCTTCTTAGCCAGATCATATAAATGAAACTCTACTGAAGGAGGTGATTCCTTAGGATAATAGCAGAAGTTTTGCACAAAAGTATTGGTGAGTAAGAGATACTTTTCGCGTTGGTCGCGGAGGAAATTGGTGAGGCCTGCATTCTCAGCCAATTCATAAAAATCATCATAAATCCCGGCTGCTCTCAAGAAACCATCGGAAGGCCATTCACACGGCCGAACCTCCGCGGTGCGAGGCAGATTATATTTGGGCCTCTCTGCTTCTTCACTTTGCTTTTCCTTCGAGCTTCGGCTCGATGAACCCCTCAAAAATCTCTTCATTATTTTCTGAAAAATTCTGAAATTTTTAGTAACTTCAAATAAAAGTGAACCAAGCTCAGCAAAATTGATAGCAACTACTCCTACAAGTGCCTAGAGACTATATCATGCATTAGAACTACTTGGAAGCATATAAATTTGACATGCAAGCTCAAGAACATGGTCACCTAGGCAGCACAAATTTGCAATAAATAAAGCACTAGAACAAGAACTAATTGGACCAATGGAGGAGTCACATACCAAGGAATAATCCCCCAAAGCAGTTTTGTGAGTGGTGCTTTGAGCAAGGAGATCGAAAATTGCAGCAAAATGAGCTAGAACTCGTGCTTGAGCTGGATGGTGATTTTTTTGGGAGGAAGAAGAAGTGTATGGTGGATGGCATAAGTGGAGGGGGGCCACCATGGGCCCACGGGGCAGGGGGCGCGCCCTGGACCCTCGTGGCCAGGTGCTTGCTCCCCCTGCTGTGTTCTCAGTGCCAGATATTCTCAAATATTCCAAAAAAAATCATATTAAATTGGCAGGGCATTTGGAGAACTTTTACTTTCAGGGTATTTTTATATTGCACGGATAATTCAGAAAACAGACAGGAAAATACTATTTTTTACTTTATTTCAACTAAATAACAGACAGTAGAGAGAGGGTACAGAAGGTTGTGCTTTCTAACTTCATCCATCTCATGCTCATCAAAAGGAATCCACTAACAAGGTTGATCAGGTCTTGTTAACAAACTCATTCCGAATAACATGGAACCGGAGAAATTTCGAATAACACTATGTTACCTCAACGGGGATATGCATGTCCCCAATAATAAGAATATCATATCTCTTTGTGACAGTAGGTAGAGGAAATTCAAAACCTCCAAAATAATCAATGGAATTTTTCCAATAGAGTTGATACTGTGGACTTGAGGTTGTTTCCTCGGAAAGTGTATCGTATGCTCATTACCATTAACATGAAAAGTGACATTGCCTTTGTTGCAATCAATAACAGCCCCTGCTGTATTCAAAAAAGGTCTTCCAAGAATAATAGACATACTATCGTCCTCGGGAATATCAAGAATAACAAAGTCATTTTGAGCATAAGGATTTCTTTCTTTTATTAGTAACAATTTCTTTCATATATTTGGCATAAGGATTCATTTTGAGCATATCAGTCAAACGCATACGTAAAAAGATAGGTCTAATCATTTTAGCAAAGCGCTCAAAATCCTCATCATCCTTTTTCTTGGATGGTTTGGGAGGAAAAGGCATGGGTTTCTGAACGCATGGCTCTCTTTCTTTACCGTGTTTCCTAGCAATAAAGTCTCTCTTATCATAACGTTGATTCTTTGATTGTGGGTTATCAAGATCAACAACAGGTTCAATTTCTACATCATTATTATTGCTAGGTTGAGCATCGACATGAACATCATCATTAACATTTTCACTAGTTTCATGTTCATTACCAGATTGTGTTTCAGCATCAGAAATAGTAATATCATTTGGATTCTCAGGTGGTTCAGCAATAGGTTCACAAGAAGCATGCAAAGTCCTATCATTTTTCTTTTTCTTCTTTTTAGAAGGACTAGGTGCATCTATATTATTTCTCTGAGAATCTTGCTCAATTCTCTTAGGATGGCCTTCAGGATACAAAGGTTCCCGAGTCATTTTACCAGTTATAGTAGCCACTCTAACAGCATAGTCATTATTCTTACTATTTAATTCATTGAGCAAATCATTTTGAGCTTTAAGTACTTGTTCTACTTGAGTGGTAACCATAGAAGCATGTTTACTAAAGAGTTTAAGTTCACCCTTAACTCTAGACATATAATCACCCAAGTGTTCAAGCATATAAGAATTATGTTTCAATTGTCTACCAACATAAGCATTGAAGTTTTCTTTTTTGACAATAAAATTATCAAACTCATCTAAGCATTGGCTAGCAGACTTATAACGGGGAATATCACCTTCATCAAATCTATAGAGAGAATTTACCTTTACTACGTGTGTCGGGTTATCAAGACCATGTGTTTCTTCAATAGGCAATGAATTAAGATCATATGTTTCTTCAACAGGCGGTAAATTAAGACCATGTATTTCTTCAATAGGAGGTAAATTCTTAACATCTTCAGCTTTAATACCTTTTTCTTTCATAGATTTCTTTGCCTCTTGCATATCTTCAGGGCTGAGAAATAGAAGACCCCTCTTCTTCAGAGTTGGCTTAGGAATAGGCTGAAGAGTTGGCTCAGGAAGTGTCCAATTGTTTTCATTGGTCAACATATTATTCAATAGAATTTCAGCTTCATCTGGCGTTCTTTCCCTGAAAACAGAACCAGCACAACTATCCAGGTGGTCTCTAGAAGCATCGGTTAGTCCATTATAAAAGATATCAAGTATTTCATTTTTCTTAAGAGGATGATCAGGCAAAGCATTAAGTAATTGGAGAAGCCTCCCCCAAGCTTCTGGGAGACTCTCTTCTTCAATTTGCACAAAATTATATATATCCCTTAAAGCAGCTTGTTTCTTATGAGCAGGGAAATATTTAGCAGAAGAGTAATAAATCACATCCTGGGGACTACGCACACAACCAGGATCAAGAGAATTAAACCATATCTTAGCATCACCCTTTAATGAGAATGGAAATATTTTAAGGATATAGAAGTAGCGAGTTCTCTCATCATTAGTGAATAGAGTGGCTATATCATTTAATTTAGTAAGATGTGCCACAACAGTTTCAAATTCATAGCCATAAAAAGGATCATATTCAACCAAAGTATTATATCAGGATCAATGGAGAATTCATAATCCTTATCAGTAACAAAGATAGGTGAAGTAACATAAGCAAGATCATATTTCATTCTAGCATTCAGAGTTTTTGGTTTCAGCTTAGCTAATAATTTCTTAAGATCACTTCTATCATTGCAAGCAAGAAAGTCTCTTTTAGTCTCTTCATCCATAACATAGCCCTCAGGCACAACAGGCAATTCATATTTACTGTGAGAATCTTCATCATCACTTTCATCAATATTATCAGTTTCAATAATTTCATTCTCTCTAGCCCTAGCAAGTTGTTCATCAAGAAATTCACCAAGTGGCACAGTAGTATTAAGCATAGAAGTAGTTTCATCATAAGTATCATGCATAGCAGAAGTGGCATCATCAATAACATGCGACATATCAGAATGAATAGCAGAAGCAGGTTTAGGTGTCGCAAGCTTACTCAAAACAGAAGGTGAATCAAGTGCAGAGCTAGATGGCAGTTCCTTACCTTCCCTCGTAGTTGAGGGATAAATTTTTGTTTTCGCGTCTTTCAAGTTCTTCATAGTGACCAGCAGATATAAATCCCAAGTGACTCAAATAATAGAGCTATGCTCCCCAGCAACGGCGCTAGAAAATAGTCTTGATAACCCACAAGTATAGGGGATCGCAACAGTTTTCGAGGGTAGAGTATTCAACCCAAATTTATTGATTCGACACAAGGGGATCCAAAGAATATTCTCAAGTATTAGCAGTTGAGTTGTCAATTCAACCACACCTGGATAACTTAGTATCTGCAGCAAAGTATTTAGTAGCAAAGTAGTATGGAAGTAACGGTAACGGTAGCAAAAGTAATATTTTTGGGTTTTGTAGTAATTGTAACAGTAGCAACGGAGAAGTAAATAAGCGGAGAACAATATGTGAAAAGCTCATAGGCATTGGATCGATGATGGAGAATTATGCCGGATGCGGTTCATCATGTAACAGTCATAACATAGGGTGACACAGAACTAGCTCCAATTCATCAATGTAATGTAGGCATGTATTCGGAATATAGTCATACGTGCTTATGGAAAAGAACTTGCATGACATCTTTTGTCCTACCCTCCCGTGGCAGCGGGGTCCTAGCGGAAACTAAGGGATATTAAGGCCTCCTTTTAATAGAGTACCGGACCAAAGCATTAACACATAGTGAATACATGAACTCCTCAAACTATGGTCATCACCGGGAGTGGTCCCGATTATTGTCACTTCGGGGTTGCCCGATCATAACACATAGTAGGTGACTATAGACTTGCAAGATAGGATCAAGAACTCACACATATTCATGAAAACATAATTTCAGATCTGAAATCATGGCACTCGGGCCCTAGTGACAAGCATTAAGCATAGCAAAGTGATAGCAACATCAATCTCAGAACATAGTGGATACTAGGGATCAAACCCTAACAAAACTAACTCGATTACATGATAAATCTCATCCAACCCATCACCGTCCAGCAAGCCTATGATGGAATTACTCACGCACGGCCGTGAGCATCATGAAATTGGTGATGGAGGATGGTTGATGATGACGACAGCGACGGATTCCCCTCTCCGGAGCCCCGAACGGACTCCAGATCAGCCCTCCAAGAGAGTTTAGGGCATGGCGGCGGCTCCGTATCGTAAAACGCGATGAATCTTTCTCCCTGATTTTTTCTCCCCGAAGACGAATATATGGAGTTGGAGTTGAGGTCGGTGGAGCACCAGGGGCCCACGAGGCAGGGGGCACGCCCAGGGGGCAGGCTCTCCCCCCACCCTCGTGGACAGGGTGTGGGCCCCCTGGCCTTGATTCTTTTGCCAGTATTTTTTTATTATTTCCAAAAATAATCTCCGTGGAGTTTTTGGTCATTCCGAGAACTTTTGTTTCTGCACATAAATAACACCATGGCAATTCTGCTGAAAACATCGTCAGTCCGGGTTATTCCATTCAAATCATGCAAGTTAGAGTCCAAAACAAGGGCAAAAGTGTTTGGAAAAGTAGATACGACGGAGACGTATCATCTTGCTATAAGTAGTCATGTGAATTTGGTATTCGTTCGATATTTTGATGAGATGTATGATGTCTCTCCTCTAGTGGTGTTATGTGAACGTCGACTATATGACGCTTCACCATTGCTTGGGCCTAGAGGAAGGCATTGGGAAGTAATAAGTAGATGATGGGTTGCTAGAGTGACAGAAGCTTAAACCCTAGTTTATGCGTTGCTTCGTAAGGGGCTGATTTGGATCCATATGTTTCATGCTATGGTTAGGTTTACCTTAATACTTCTTTTGTAGTTGCGAATGCTTGCAATAGGAGTTAATCATAAGTGGGAGGCTTGTCCAAGTGAGGATAGTACCCAAGCATCGGTCCACCCACATATCAAATTATCAAAGTACCGAACGCGAATCATATGAGCGTGATGAAAACTAGCTTGACGATAATTCCCATGTGTCCTCGGGAGCGTTTTCCTTCATATAAGAGTTTTTCCAGGCTTGTCCTTTGATACAAAAAGGATTGGGCCATCTTGCTGCACTTTATTTACACTTGTTACTTGTTACCCGTTACAAATTACCTTATCGCAAAACTATCTGTTACCGACAATTTCAGTGCTTGCAGAGAATACCTTACTGAAAACCGCTTGTCATTTCCTTCTGATCCTCGTTGGGTTCGACACTCTTACTTATTGAAAGGACTACGATAGATCCCCTACACTTGTGGGTCATCAAGACTCTTTTCTGGCGCCGTTGCCGGGGAGTGAAGCGCCTTTGGTAGGTGGAATTTGGTAAGGAAAGATTTATATAGTGCGCTGAAATTTACTTTCACTTGTTATTATGGAAAGTAATCCCGTGAGGGGCTTGTTCGGGGTATCTTCACCCCGACCAGTAGAGAAAAGATTTTCTCCTCAACCTACTGAACCTACTGAAAATGTTTACTTTGAAATTCCTTCGGGTATGATAGAGAAACTGCTAGCTAATCCTTTTACAGGAGATGGAACATTGCATCCCGATTTACACCTAATCTATGTAGATGAAGTTTGTGGATTATTTAAGCTTGCAGGTATGCCCGATGATGTTATAAACAAGAAGGTCTTCCCTTTATCTTTGAAGGGAGAGGCATTGACATGGTTTAGGCTATGTGATGATATGGGATCATGGAACTACAACCGATTGAAATTGGAATTTCATCAGAAGTTTTATCCTATGCATCTTGTTCATCATGATCGTAATTATATATATAATTTTTGGCCACGCAAAGGAGAAAGCATCGCTCAAGCTTGGGGGAGGCTTAAGTCAATGTTAGATTCATGCCCCAATCATGAGCTCTCAAGAGAAATGATTATTCAAAATTTTTATGCTCGGCTTTCTCTCAATAATCGCTCCATGCTCGATACTTCTTGTACTGGTTCTTTTATGATGAAGACTATTGAATTCAAATGGGATTTATTGGAAAGAATTAAATGCAACTCTGAAGATTGGGACCTCAACAAAGGTAAGGAGTCAGGTATAACACCTAAGTTTGATTGTGTTAAATCTTTTATGCATACCGATGTTTTCCGTGAATTTAGCATTAAATATGGGCTTGACTCTGAGATAGTAGTTTCCTTCTGTGAATCATTTGCTACTCATGTTGATCTCCCTAAGGAGAAGTGGTTTAAATATAATCCTCCCACTGAAGTAAAAGTAGTTGCACCTATTAAAGTTGAAGAAAAGACTATCACTTATAATGATCCTATTGTGCCTACTGCTTATGTTGAGAAACCACCTTTCCCTGTTAGATTAAAGGATCATGCTAAAGCTTCAACTTTGGTCAAAAAAGTAATATTAGGACACCCAAACCCCCTGAGCAAATTAAAGTTGAACCTAATATTGCTATGGTTAAGGATCTCTTGGCTGATAATATCGATGGGCATGTTATTTACGTCTATGATGAAACTGCTAGAATTGCTAGACCTGATACTAAAACTAAAAATAGACCTGTTGTAGGCATGCCTGTTATTTCTGTTAAAATAGGAGATCATTGTTATCATGGCTTGTGTGATATGGGTGCTAGTGCAGGTGCAATACCTCATTCTTTATACCAAGAAATTATGCATGATATTGCACCCTCTGAGTTAGAAGATATTGATGTTACAATTAAGCTTCCCAATAGAGATACTATTTCACCAGTCGGTATTGTTAGAGATGTTGAAGTCTTGTGTGGGAAGGTTAAATATCCTGCTGATTTTCTTGTTCTTGCTTCCCTACAAGATAGCTTTTGTCCCATCATATTTGGTAGACCCTTCTTGAATACTGTTAATGCTAGGATAGACTGTGAAAAGGATGTTGTCATTATTGGTTTAGGGGATATGTCTCATGAGTTTAATTTTGCTAAATTTCATAGACAACCCCGTGATGAGGAATTGCCTAGTAAAGATGAAATTATTGGTCTTGCTTCTATTGCCGTGCCTACTAATGATCCTTTAGAACAATATTTGCTTGACCATGAAAATGATACGTTTATGAATGAAAGAAGGGAAATAGATGAAGTATTTTTTAAACAGGGACCCATTCTGAAACACAACTTGCCAGTTGAAATCCTAGGGGATCCTCCTCCACCCAAGGGTGATCCCGTGTTTGAGCTTAAACCATTACCTGATACTCTTAAATATGCTTATCTTGATGAGAAAGAGACCTATCATGTTATTATTAGTGCTAACCTTTCCGAGCATGAAGAAAAGAAATTATTGAAAACTCTGAAGAAGCACCGTGCTGCTATTGGATATACTCTTGATGATCTTAAGGGCATTAGTCCCACTCTATGTCAGCACAAAATAAAATTGGAAAAAGACGCTAAACCAGTTGTTGATCACCAACGGCGGTTAAACCCTAAGATGAAAGAAGTGGTAAGGAAAGAAATACTAAAGCTTCTGGAGGCAGGTATAATTTATCCCATTGCTGATAGTCAGTGGGTAAGTCCTGTCCATTGTATCCCTAAGAAGGGAGGTATCACTGTTGTTCCTAATGATAAAGAGGAATTGATCCCACAAAGAATTGTTATAGGTTATAGGATGGTAATTGATTTCGGCAAATTAAATAAAGCTACTAAAAAGGATCATTACCCTTTACCTTTTATTGATCAAATGCTAGAAAGATTATCCAAACATACACATTTTTGCTTTCTAGATGGTTATTCTGGTTTCTCTCAAATACCTGTGTCAAAAGAGGATCAAGAAAAGACCACTTTTACTTGCCCTTTCGGTACTTGCTTATAGACGTATGCCTTTTGGTTTATGCAATGCACCTGTTACCTTTCAAAGACCCATGATGGCTATATTCTCTGATTTTTGTGGAAAGATTGTTGAGGTTTTCATGGATGATTTCTCCGTATATGGAACTTCTTTTGATGATTGCTTGAGCAACCTTGATCGAGTTTTGCAGAGGTGTGAAGAAACTAATCTTGTCTTGAATTGGGAGAAGTGCCACTTTATGGTTAATGAAGGTATTGTCTTGGGGCATAAAATTTCTAAAAGAGGTATTGAAGTTGATAAAGCTAAAGTTGATGCTATTGAAAAGATGCCGTGTCCCAAGGACATTAAAGGTATAAGAAGTTTCCTTGGTCATGCCGGGTTTTATAGGAGGTTCATTAAGGACTTCTCAAAAATCTCTAGGCCTCTGACTAATTTATTACAAAAAGATATTCCTTTTGTCTTTGATGATGATTGTGTAGAAGCATTTGAAATACTTAAGAAAGCTTTGATTTCTGCACCTATTGTTCAGCCACCTGATTGGAATTTACCCTTTGAAATTATGTGTGATGCTAGCGATTATGCTGTAGGTGCTGTTCTAGGACAAAGAGTTGATAAGAAATTAAACGTTATTCAATATGCCAGTAAAACTCTAGACAATGCCCAGAGAAATTATGGTACTACTGAAAAAGAATTTTTAGCGGTTGTATTTGCTTGTGACAAGTTCAGACTCTATACATTGTTGATTCCAAAGTAACTGTTCACACTGATCATGCTGCTATTAAATATCTTATGGAAAAGAAAGATGCTAAACCTAGACTTATTAAATGGGTTCTCTTGTTACAAGAATTTGATTTGCATATTATTGATAGAAAGGGAGCTGAGAACCCCGTTGCAGACAACTTGTCTAGGTTAGAGAATGTTCTTGATGACCCACTACCTATTGATGATAGCTTTCCTGATGAACAATTAGCTGTCATAAATGCTTCTCGCACTGCTCCATGGTATGCTGATTATGCTAATTACATTGTTGCTAAATTTATACCACATAGTTTCACGTACCAGCAAAAGAAGAAGTTTTTCTATGATTTAGGACATTACTTCTGGGATGACCCACATCTTTATAAAGAAGGAGTATATGGTGTTATTAGACGTTGTATACCTGAGCATGAACAGGAACAGATTCTATGGAAGTGTCACTCCGAGGCTTATGGAGGACACCACGCTAGAGATAGAACTGCACATAAGGTATTGCAATCTGGTTTTTATTGGCCTACTCTCTTCAAGGATGCCCGTAAGTTTGTCTTGTCTTGTGATGAATGTCAAAGAGTTGGTAATATTAGTAGACGTCAAGAAATGCCTATGAATTATTCCCTTGTTATTGAACCATTTGGTGTTTGGGGCTTTGATTATATGGGACCTTTTCCTTCCTCTAATGGGTATACACATATTTTAGTTGTTGTTGATTACGTTACTAAGTGGGTGGAAGCTATTCCAACTAGTAGTGCTGATCATAACACCTCTAATAAGATGCTTAAAGAAGTTATTTTTCCGAGGTTTGGAGTCCCTAGATATTTAATGACTGATGGTGGTTCACATTTTATTCATGGTGCCTTTCGTAAAATGCTTGCTAAGTATGATGTTAATCATAGAATTGCATCTCCATATCACCCGCAGTCTAGTGGTCAAGTAGAATTGAGTAATAGAGAGCTCAAATTAATTTTGCAAAAGACTATTAATAGATCTAGAAAGAATTGGTCCAAGAAACTTGATGATGCATTATGGGCCTATAGAACTGCATATAAAAATCCTATGGGTATTGTCGGTGTCAAAACCGGCGGATCTCGGGTAGGGGGTCCCGAACTGTGCGTCTAAGGTCGATGGTAACAGGAGACAGGGGACACGACGTTTACCCAGGTTCGGGCCCTCTCTATGGAGGTAATACCCTACTTCCTGCTTGATTGATCTTGATGAATATGAGTATTACAAGAGTTGATCTACCACGAGATCGTAATGGCTAAACCCTAGAAGTCCAGCCTGTATGACTATGGTAATGAGTATCCTCCCATCCGGACTAAGTCTTCCGGTTTATATAGACACCGGGAGGATATAGGGTTACACAAGGTCGGTTACAAAGGAAAGGAATCTACATATTTGGTCGCCAAGCTTGCCTTCCACGTCAGAGAGAGAGTCCCATCCGGACACCGGGGCAGTCTTCGATCTTCGTATCTTCACAGCCCATCAGTCCGGCCCATGGCTAACAGGTCAGACGCCCGAGGACCCCTTAGTCCAGGACTCCCTCAGTAGCCCCTGAACCTGGCTTCAATGACGAGGAGTCCGGCACGCAGATTTGTATTCGGCATTGCAAGGCGGGTTCCCCTCTTTCCGGATGCTTCACAATGGTCTTCGGATGGTTGAGTTCGGCTCTGCAACACAAGTAGCTTATACTTCCACAGAGGGCATAATAATTTATAAGTCCAATCCTCTGGCAACTTTTCACAGCATGACATCATGTTAGTCCGGTCATTATTTTGAACCATTTTTTCCGCCTGCTGCCCCGCGTTTCGAGACGCGGTTGTCATTGGCACGTCTTGTCCAAGCAAAGATCGTGTCCTCTTATTAAGGGATTCTTTATCGACACGGACATGGGTAACCCAACCATCCTTAGGGTACAACTCCTTGGGAATAGGCAAGCTTTAAGGCCCAGGAGGAGGCGTTCGATATTCACGGCCTTCATAAAGGGGTACAGACCCGTCTTTCTTCCCCACGCTTGCTTCTTCCTCAACCCTTACTACCTCGAGTCCCAACACCCAGGTTTCAATCGCCGCAAGCCTCAATCATGTCTGGATCCAGCCGTCGAGGCCGGTGGGTGGCTTCTTCTGTCACAGAGGAGGATATCGCGAAGCTTCGGGCGGCAAGATAACTGACCGCGGAAATCCTCCATCGGCTTCCCACGGAAGGGCAGGTTATCCCACCCCCAGATCCGGCGAGAGGGTCGTGTTTGTTTCCCACTTCCTCTGAGGATTAGGGTTTGCCCTTAAGCCCTTTGTCCGGGGGCTCATGTTCTATTATGGACTAGATTTTCACGATTTCGCCCCGAACTCTGTTCTTCTCATCTCGTCGTTTATCGTCACATGCGAAGCCTTCCTCCGAACTCCTCCACACTTTGGCTTGTGGCTCAAGACCTTCAATGTGAAGCCGCAAGTGATGGAGGGGGAGCAGGCGGAGTGCGGTGGAGCTTCAGTGAGCAAGCTTACCAGCGCTGTTTGCCTAAAAGGATCCTTCACAGAATCTTCCAACTTATGGCAGCAGGAGTGGTTCTATATCACCTAGCCCCGTGGTTCCAAGTGGGCAGTTGTGCCTGCGTTCTGATCCTGCCCCCATTTTAGCTTGCATCATGGATTAACAAGGGGTTGGACTGGGGACTAGTTGACGAAGTGTGGACTCTGCAGAGCCGCATCCGAAGCCTTATTGAGAAGGATATTGATCTTGTCAACATTACTCAGGTAATGCTAGTCTGCCGGACCCTGCCGTGCCAGCGACGGCCTCTCCGCATGTGGGAGTTTAATCCAGAAGGGCCGCAGACTCTTCAACACTTCCTCGGCACCACGCACGAGGGAATGTGGAAATTATTTTTCGGGAAACAAAAGCAGTGGCCGGACACCACCAAAGATACTGGTCTTGACTACAACCATCCGGACACCTCGGTAAGCACTCAATTCCGAACACCTTTTAGTCGAACGTACCGTAATAGGGTACTGAGCAAACCGTCTTTTTCCAGGGCTGGATAAAAAAAGTGGAACGAATCAGGTGTCCGGCTCCCCTTCCAGAAGACTCAGTGGACGCCGTGCTAACGAGGATGCTGGCCCCGACTCCATACCAGGTGTCGATGAAGGAGGGCAAGAACAGGGAGACTAGAGGTGACCCTTGTTCCGGAGACGGGTTAGATATTGTGTCCGAGGAAATCAAAGTTTCTTCGCCCAAAGACAAAGGTGCAGGAGGAGCGAGCATCCCCTCTCCCCATGGCAAGAAAAGGGATGCCTCCGAAGATCGGGAGGGGAGGTCTCCCAAGAGAGGCAAAATGCCATCGTCGAGCGGCTCGGGCTTGGCAAGTGAGATCGCTGCGCAGTTCCATTATGAGGACAAGCCTCCAACCAAATCGTAAGTGAAGCAGGGTGCTTAAAACATATCCTGCTCCTTTCTTGTTATCGAAGTAGCACCTAATATAAATATCTTCGCAGCTCGGCGCACAATTGTCCTCAACAATCTTCTTCCTCGGGAGACCTTCTCCCGGAGATGATGGAAAGCAATACGCCTCCCCCGACCTCCTTGCCCAACAGGGCAGACGACTTTGAGGTGTCGTCGCGGAGGGTTTCTCCCGACCGACAAGCAGTGCGGGGGCGAAGAGAACCTTACCCGAAGGTGGTCCATCTGTTGCTCGGGGTTCGGGGGCCAACAATGAAGGTCCTGGGCTATCCAGTTTACAGCCAGAGATGATTCTGGAAATGGGTGAACCGGTTCCTTCAAAGGAAGGTTGTACTCCTGCGGCGGCTTCTGAAGATCCAGAAGCGCCGGATATGTTGACGAGCCTGCTGCGACAAGCGTCTGTCTCAGAGGAACACCGTGCCCTGATGGGTACGGTGGTCGAGAGGGTTCTGTCCGCAAAGAGCGGATTGAATGAAGCCTTTGCGAGCCTGCTAAGAGGCTTTGAGGTTTGTGATATAATTTTTCCAACTATACCTTAAGCGCAAAATGCACCTGTGTATAGATAGTAGCCCCTGAGACTCTGATTGCCTTCCCAAGGGAGGCGATCAGAGGATCAAAAAGATATGCTCAGGTAACAATCTTATGTAATTGGAACACATGCCGTTTCCCCCCTGGCGACTGTCCGGACTAGGAGGTAGCCGAGCTGCAGCGGAAGCTTGATGTGGCAGCTGATGACATTGCGTTAATCAATATGCGTCTTGACGAGTCGCAAGGTATGTATTCGGAGCAGCCTGTACACATACATATTTGAAATATAAGCGTGACGCTGAAAGTTGCATACTGGTATATGCATGGCTGCAGATGGTGCCGCCGCTGTTGAGATTCTTCGGGCAGAGCAGGCCCGGGCCAAGGAGCAGGCCCGGTTTAGTAATGCGGCTGCCGAAAGGCATCGGCTGAGTTAATGGCCGAACAAGCTGCTCGGTGCCGAGACGAGGAGAAAATATCCACGATGGCACTCGAACTAAAAAATGCTACTGGCCGCTGTGAACTTCTTGAGAAGGAGAATGAAGCCAAAACGGCTGAACTTGACAAGGCCTTACAAGAGGCGAGAGAAGCGCGGTCTGAATCCAGGGCCGCCTGTGAGGAGATCCGACAAGCCGGGGAGATTGCGGCCGGTAAGCCCTTTTTGCTACAGACTAAGTTCGGCGATCCGAACTATGCTCAGCTTAACCAAGTGTGGAGTTCTCCGGACGAGTTTATAGACTTGCCGAAGAGTTCTTCTGATGCGGCGCTGTTTTACCAGGCGCGAGAGGGGTATGCAACGGAGAGGCTTTTTTGGTCACAATTTGGCGCGTCAAAGCGCCCTTTGTTGCTGAATGAACATATGTCCCAATGGGCCAAGCTTCATAGGATATCCGGCGCTGCCATGAAGAACGTCATAATCCGGCTGTGGCTGACTAAGTCTGTTCCGAATAGCTACTTCGGATTGGTGCAGCGGCTTGTTGATGCGGTGCCACGTATCGACGCCGTGAGGCGGTCGGCGTGCATTGAGGGTGCACGGATGGCCTTTGCCAGTGTCAAGACATACTGGGGGAAGATGAAGGCCATCGATGTTGCAGCAAAGAGTCCACCCAAGGGCAAGAACCATCACGCACCGGAGCATTATTTTGAAGACGTCTTAGAGGCTGCCCGCTTGATAGAGGGTCAATGCTCGAAAGACATAGTATTCGAGTGAGGTGTAAGGGAATTGTAAAAGACAATTTTATATTTAATCTATTTTTATGTTTTGCTCGAACGCTTTTTGTTCCTCCTGTGTGGCCGTTTTTATATAATCTGAAAGTTTTACAGTCGTCGGCTTCAGCCCCCTCGTAGGAAGTATGGGGGTGTTCGAAAAAGCATTTTATCACTCTTGACCCAACGTCTTGGTCCATGAGGGAGATGACAATGCGACGAACCAGGCAATCAGACTATAGGGCGTTAACACTTTCACTTAGCCATAGGAGTTTTATGGGTGGTCTACGATATAGCCCCTGGTATGTACACGACTTATTTTTAGTACGATGCGCTGTACAGATGATCTGAAAAAGATCCTTCGTATAACACGGAGAGAATCACTAAAGATTCCAATAAGTCATCGAGTGGTTGACCAGCTCTCGCCGCATCATGATAGTCAGTTTTCGGCTTTCTCTACTGAGGTGCTTGACCAGATGAACCGGGAGCACAATCCCAGTATTTCTGCCTTTACTACCCTAGCCGATAGAGCGGAATGTAGGGTAGCAAGCACAGGAGTCGGGCAACCCAACTATTGACCCAGGACATGATCCGGAGCTGATGCATATAAGGCCAAACTCGCGACGCCGAAGTACGCTATAAAGCTGTTCGGACTTGCTGGCAACTTTTGTTCCCATACCGAGCCCCTGGCGAGTTATGCCGAGGTGTGTGTGTAAAACAACCACAGGAGCAAAAATTCGGGTCGATTAGGAAAAAGTCAACATTGGACACTGGTTACGTGTACTGGGAGCTGAGTGATATGCCAATAATTATATAGATAACAAAGCCGCAACCCTGGCTATTTGACATGCCAAGGGTCGAAGGCGGAGGAAAAAGGCACTTTACAGGCTCGGAATAGAGAGCTCGGTCTACAAAAAGTTATTTTGGACCTCCTGTCGCACGTCTGCGCCGCCTATCCTCGATTAAGGGATTCCTTGACAGGAATAACCCTTGGAGGATTATATGAACCCGAACTCTGGTAGAGTCCTCGGGGTAACCCGCCCTTGAGCTACCTGTGGAGGGGATAATAAAAAGGAAAAAAAAGGCAGTTAGAAAAGTAGGGGGGTTTGCAGGCACACCCGCATTGTGCTTCCGCCGGTGCCTAGGGTATTTCAAGTGCATAATTATGTATGAACGGTACCCACTTCGAAGGCATATTAGGTGAACGGCAGAAGCCGAATTGCTAATCCAATATGGACATTGATCGGTCATGTTGAACGGAGACCGGCGGCGTGATGGCCGACGTGGTATGCGGCGTGATAAGGCTGAGGTAGCCGTAGTATGATCTCCTGTACGGAGGGAGTGTTCCGTGCGCTCACCTCTAGGGGTGTGTGTCACGTATACCATGTTTATTGTTTTTGCTTCGGGGGGAAATTGCTTCTGACCCCCGATATTTGGTTGGTCGATCTCTTTGTCATCCCTATCGCCGGGAGGCCTCTTCCCCTTGTGTTTGGCGTTGAGCTTGCCGGCCTGCTTGAAGACCCAACAGCTTCTGTTGGTATGATTAGCTGGTTTATCGAGGTGGCCGTGAATCTGGCAGGGTCGATCCAATATCCTGTCTAGATTGGATGGTCCATCTCTTTGCGCCTTGAATGGCTTTTTCCGTTGACCGGATTTGGGACTGCTGAATCCGGCGTTGACCGCTGTGTCGCGTGGTCTTTCATTATCATTGGGACTTTTGTGTTTGCTGCATCGTGGCTTGCCATTGCCGTCTCGGATTTCAGAAGTGCCCGGGTCGCAGGCACTGTTGCTTCTACGAGCGAGCCAACTGTCTTCTCCAGCGCAAAAGCGGGTCCTTAGAGCGGTAAGGGCTGTCATGGATTTAGGTCTTTCTTGGCCGAGGTGGCGGGCCAGCCATTCATCCCGGACGCTGTGTTTGAAAGCCGCAAGGGCTTCCGCTTGTGGACAGTCGACGATTTGGTTCTTTTTAACTAAGAACCTAGTCCAGAGCTTCCTGGCTGACTCTCCGGTCTGCTGGACAATGTGGCTTAAGTCGTCGGCATCCCGTGGCCGGACATATGTTCCTTGGAAGTTGAAGTTGTCGCGAAAGGCGTCTTCCAAATCTTCCCAGCTGCCAATAGAATTTTCCGACAGACTGTTTAACCAGTACCGAGCTGGTCCTTTGATTTTTAGTGGTAGGTATTTGATGGCATGAAGGTCATCTCCGCGGGCCATGTGAATATGGAGGAGGAAGTCCTTGATCCATACCGCGGGATCCGTTGTTCCATCGTATGATTCGATATTCATGGGTTGATATTCATGGGTTTAAACCCGTCTGGGAATTCATGCTCCATTACTTCGTCTGTGAAGCAAAGAGGGTGTGCGGCGCCTCTATACTAGGCCACACTGCGACGTACCTCCGATGGAGTCTGTTTGGGGTTTTCAGCCCGGGCGTGGCTAGGTTTGTCCTGTCCGAATAGTTATCCGTCGTTGCGTGTCGAGGCACGTCCTCGCAATCCATAGATCGATCTTGTGTGTCCTGCTCTACTGTCCAAGTCCTGTCGTCGGTCGTATGTACAACCCCGAGCTGTTTTATTCTTGCCTTTACGGTGAGGTGGGGCGGTCTGGTGTTCGGCTTGTGTTGCTGCTTTACCCTGACCGCGTGACGGTCGGTCGGCCGCGTTGTGCGGTGATGGTACGGGCTCCAGCGCCTCGTCATCGAACTGAGGTAATAATTTGCGCTTCAGGTAGTTTTTGGCTGGGCCCTTAAGGCCGTATTCTTCGGCGTCCAGGAGTTCGGTCCATCTATCATTGAGCAGATCATGGTCAGCTTGAAGCCGACATTTAAAGTGCTCCTGCTCGAGAGGCTCTTCAGGGACGATGAATTCCTCGTTGCCGAGGCTCTCCTCTTCCTCGGAGAGCAGAAGATAATTATCCTCCGAGTCTTCGTGTATGGCCTGTTCATCAGGGCTACCGTGCCCGTCCTCCCATTCATCCCATTCGGAGATTTCCCCGACAGGGTCTTCATTGTCTTGGGCTTCATCCGGAGTATTATTTTCTCCGGTGCCAGTGTTATTGTCTTTTGTACGACGTGACTTAGACCGGCGTCGATGGCGCCGGTGCCGGGGCTGTGTCTCGGGAGGTTTGTCCTTAACTGGATCCTCTTTGTCATCGTTGTTAGTTTCTTTAGGTGTATCCACCATGTATACGTCATATGAAGAAGTGGCCGTCCAGCGTCTGGTAAGCGGCGGGTTTTGGCCCTGCTCCTCGCCGGCATCGTCGTCCATACCGTCGATGTCGTCGGAGCCATAATCAAGCACGTCGGTTAAGTCTTCGATAGTGGCTATGAAGTGGGTGGCGGGTGGGAAGCGGAATTCCCCCCCATCATCAGCCTCCAGTTCAAACCGGACATAATTCGGCTGTGAGTCCCCCGTCAGGGACATATTCTTTAATGAGTTTAGCACATCGCCAAAGGGCGAGTGTTGGAAGATATCTGCGGTGCTAAACTCAAAGATCAATAAGCGATCAAGTTCGGCGTCTGCGGATGCACATGGCTCAGAATTTTTGACCAGAGACGAGTCTGGAATTTCGGTGACCAAGAAGTCGTGTGATTTTAGGTCTATGTTCGGCTCCAACGCTGTGGAATCTATGGCCTCCGCGGTGGGGTTGAGCCTCCCATCCTTGGATGGCGCAATATGCTCCGGATCTACGGCCAGAGCAGTTACAGGAGCAATCTCCTGGATGCAGTCCGATGACAGATTTAGGTCATGTTCATTAGGGTGACCAGGAGCGATCGCCGCGGTCTCGAATCCAGCGAAGATCAAGTCTCCACGGACGTCCGCGACGGAGTTGAAGTTCCCGAATCTGACCTGATGGCCATGGGCGTAGCTGTCGATCTGCTCCAGACGGCCAAGCGAGTTGGCCCGCAGTGCAAAGCCGCTGAATACGAAGATCTGTTCGGGGAGGAAGGTTTCTCATTGGACAGCATTCCTGTTGATGATTGAAGGGGCCATCAAACCTTTTGGGGACGGCAAAGTGGAACTCTCAATGAAAGCATCAATGTCGGTGTCAAAACCGGCGGATCTCGGGTAGGGGGTCCCGAACTGTGCATCGAAGGTCGATGGTAACAGGAGACAGGGGACACGATGTTTACCCAGGTTCGGGCTCTTTCTATGGAGGTAATACCCTACTTCCTGCTTGATTGATCTTGATGAATATGAGTATTACAAGAGTTGATCTACGACAAGATCGTAATGGCTAAACCCTAGAAGTCTAGCATGTATGACTATGGTAATGAGTATCCTCCCATCCGGACTAAGTCCTCCGGTTTATATAGACACCGGGAGGATCTAGGGTTACACAAGGTCGGTTACAAAGGAAATGAATCTACATATTTGGTTGCCAAGCTTGACTTCCACGTCAGAGAGAGAGTCCCATCCGGACACGGGTGCAGTCTTCGATCTTCGTATCTTCACAGCCCATCAGTCTGGCCCATGGCTAACAGGCCGGACGCCCGAGGATCCCTTAGTCCAGGACTCCCTCAGGTATGTCTCCGTATAAAATGGTTTATGGAAAAGCATGTCACTTACCTCTCGAACTAGAACATAAGGCGTATTGGGCCATTAAAGAGCTCAATTATGATTTCAAACTTGCCGGTGAGAAGAGGCTATTTGACATTAGCTCACTTGATGAATGGAGAACTCAAGCCTATGAGAATGCCAAACTGTTTAAAGAAAAGGTTAAAAGATGGCATGACAAAAGGATACAAAAGCGTGAGTTTAATGTAGGTGATTATGTGTTGCTATTCAACTCTCGTTTAAGATTTTTTGCAGGAAAGCTTCTCTCTAAATGGGAAGGCCCTTATGTTATCGAGGAGGTCTATCGTTCCGATGCCATAAAAATCGACAACTTCGAAGGCACAAATCCGAAGGTGGTGAACGGTCAAAGAATCAAACATTATATCTCAGGTAATCCTATAAATTTTGAAACCAATGTTATTGAAACCATAACCCCGGAGGAATACATAAGGGACACTTCCTGGAACGTTTCAGACTCCGAAAAGGAATAGGTATGTGGTACGGTAAGTGAACCGACTCCAAAACAGTTCTAATGGCAATTTCTCTCCGTTTTGGAATATTTAAGAAAATAAGAAAATAAGAAGCAGTCTGGGAAGGACACGAGGCTTCCACGAGGGTGGGGGGCGTGCCCCCTGCCTCGTGGGCACCTCGTGCGCTCTCCGGACTCTGTTTTCTTGCACGATACCTCTTTTGGTCGGTAAAAATTCATTATATAATCTCCCGAAGGTTTTGACCATAGTATCATGCAAATATCCTCTGTTTTTGTTTCGGGCTGTTTCTGTAGCAGATTTGGAGCAAGATGTCATCTCAGGATTCCGACGGAGAGCGCTATGTCTCACACCTCATTGCTGACCCAAAGACCTATGGGGATCTATCTCCTTGTGGTCGAACTACGGATGAGGAGGAGGATGCTCATTTGATGAGGATCAATGATTCAAGTTCGGAGGAGGAGGATGTCCCTCTACCTCAACCTGGGGATATGCACGTGAAGTTCAAGAAGTCCAGTCTCCCTAAGAGGGCTAAACTGTCTAACAACCGATCTATTCCTTCTCGTTTTAGGCAGAAAAGCAAAGGAGATTTATGTGACAAGATCTTGAAGCTGGAATTGGAGGTCGATGATTTAAAAGAGGAAATTGCTCTCCTCAATTACAATATGAAGAAGCTGAAAGCACAACCTACATCATCAACAACTCCATCATCACCACCTCCAAGGAAGGGGACATAAACACATGGGTATAGGCACTCCCCTTGGCAACTGCCAAGCTTGGGGGAGGTGCCCCGGTATCGTATCACCATCACACTCCTAACTTTACCATTTTTCTTAGTTCGATCCTTTTGGTAATATTTTAATCTAGTAGAATAAAGTCTTAGTATGATCTAGTTTTGAGTTTTGCTTTATGATCCTTCTATGTAATCGAGTCCGTGAGCTATATATAATAAAGATTAGTGTTGAGTCAAGGGCTTGATTATTTTGCTTTGATCTTGAGGGAATAAAAGAAAAGAAATAATAAAAAGAAATAAAGAGATCATATTGATCTTATGGAGAGTAATGACTTCACATATAAAGAGTGTGATGAATAAAAGTTGTTGAGAGTTGACAAACATAGTTTTGGTCATCGTTGCAATTAATAGGAAGTAATAAAGAAAGAGAGGTTTTCACATATAAATATACTATCTTGGACATCTTTTATGATTGTGAGCACTCATTAAAATATGACATGCTAAAGAGTTGATGTTGGACAAGGAAGACAACGTAATGGGTTATGTTTTCTTATATCCGAAATAAAATATATTGTCATGGATCATCCAACATGTTGAGCTTGCCTTTCCCCCTCATTCTAGCCAATTCTTTGCACCAAGTAGAGATACTACTTGTGCTTCCAAATACCCTTAAACCTAGTTTTGCCATGAGAGTACACCATACCTACCTATGGATTGAATAAGATCCTTCAAGTAAGTTGTCATCGTTGCATGCAATAAAAATTGCTCTCTAAATATGTATGATTTATTAGTGTGGAGAAAATAAGATTTATACGATCTTGTGATGTGGAAGAAATAAAAGCGATGGACTGCATAATAAAGGTCCATATCACAAGTGGCAATATAAAGTGACATTCTTTCGCATTAAGATTTTGTGCATCTAACCATAAAAGCACATGACAACCTCTGCTTCCCTCTGCGAAGGGCATATCTTTTATTTTTGTCTTACCTTATGCAAGAGTCATGGTGATCTTCACCTTTCCTTTTTTACATTTTATCCTTTGGTAAGCACATTGTGTTGGAAAGATCCTGATATATATATCCAATTGGATGTAAGTCGTCATGAACTATTATTGTTGACATTACCCTTGAGGTAAAAGGTTGGGAGGCGAAACTATAAGCCCCTATCTTTCTCTGTGTCCGATTAAAACTCCATACCCATAAGTATTGCGTGAGTGTTAGCAATTATGAAAGACTAAATGATAATTGAGTATGTGGACTTGCTGAAAAGCTCTTATATTGACTTTTTCCGATGTTATGATAAATTCCAATTGCTTCAATGACCGAGATTATAGTTTGTTAGTTCTCAATGAAGTTTCTGATTCATACTTGACATTGTGAATAGATTATTACTTGACCGTAAGAAATCATATGACAATATCCATATATGTTGTTGTTATAAGAATGATCATTGTGCCCTCATGTCCGTATTTCATTTTATCGACACCTCTATCTCTAAACTTGTGGACATATTTATCGTTATCGGCTTCCGCTTGAGGACAAGCGAGGTCTAAGCTTGGGGGAGTTGATACGTCCATTTTGCATCATGCTTTTATATCGACATTTATTGCATTATGGGCTGTTATTACACGTTATGTCACAATACTTATGCCTATTCTCTCTTATTTTATAAGGTTTACCTGAAGAGGGAGAATGCCGGCAGCTGGAAAAGGAGCAAATATTAGAGACCTATTCTGCACTGCTCCAAAAGTCCTGAAACTTCACGGAAGTCATTTTTGGAATTAATGAAAAATACTGAGCAAAGAAACTACCAGAGGGGGGCCACCCACCATCCATGAGGGTGGGGGCGCGCCCTACCCCCCTGGGCGCGCACCCCTGCCTCGTGGGCCCCCTGGCAGGCCTCCGGTGTCCATCTTCTGCTATATGAAGTCTTTTACCATGGAAAAAATCATAAGCAAGCTTTCGGGAAGAAACTCCGCCGCCACGAGGCGGAACCTTGGCGGAACCAATCTAGAGCTCTGGCAGAGCTGTTCTGCTGGGGAAACTTCCCTTCGGGAGGGGGAAATCATCGCCATCGTCATCACCAATGATCCTCTCATCGGGAGGGGGTCAATCTCCATCAACATCTTCACTAGCACCATCTCCTCTAAAACCCTAGTTCATCTCTTGTATCCAATCTTTGTCCCAAAGCCTCAGATTGGTACCTGCGGGTTGCTAGTAGTGTTGATTACTCCTTGTAGTTGATGCTAGTTGGTTTATTTGGTGGAAAATCATATGTTCAGATCCTATATGCATATTAATACCCCTCTGATTATGAACATGAATATGATTTGTGAGTAGTTACGTTTGTTCCTGAGGACATGGGAGAAGTCTTGCTATAAGTAGTCATGTGAATTTGGTATTCGTTCGATATTTTGATGAGATGTATGTTGTCTCTCCTCTAGTGGTGTTATGTGAACGTCGGCTACATGACACTTCACCATTGCTTGGGCCTAGAGGAAGGCATTGGGAAGTAATAAGTAGATGATGGGTTGCTAGAGTGACAGAAGCTTAAACCCTAGTTTATGCGTTGCTTCGTAAGGGGCTGATTTGGATCCATATGTTTCATGCTATGGTTAGGTTTACCTTAATACTTCTTTTGTAGTTGCGGATGCTTGCAATAGGAGTTAATCATAAGTGGGATGCTTGTCCAAGTAAGGACAGTACCCAAGCACCGGTCCACCCACATATCAAATTATCAAAGTACCGAACACGAATCATATGAGCGTGATGAAAACTAGCTTGACGATAATTCCCATGTGTCCTCGGGACCGTTTTCCTTCATATAAGAGTTTGTCCAGGCTTGTCCTTTGCTACAAAAAGGATTGGGCCATCTTGCTGCACTTTATTTACACTTGTTACTTGTTACCCGTTACAAATTACCTTATCGCAAAACTATCTGTTACCGACAATTTCAGTGCTTGCAGAGAATACCTTACTGAAAACCGCTTGTCATTTCCTTCTGCTCCTCGTTGGGTTCGACACTCTTACTTATCGAAAGGACTACGATAGATCCCCTACACTTGTGGGTCATCAGGATGCAGTAATTAAAAGCCTGCCTACTGATCGTGCTCCGGGTCCAGATGGTTTCACCGGGCTCTTTTTAAAGAAATGTTGGTCTATTTTGAAGGATGATTCTATGAAACTATTCCAGGAGTTTTATGATGGCAAATGCAATCTTGAATGTCTTAATACATCTCTTATCACTCTCATACCTAAGAAGCTGAGCCCTGAATATGTTGGTGATTTTCGGCCGATATCATTGACCAACACATGTTTGAAGTTTTTAACTAAACTATTGGCTAATCGCTTACAGAGAGTGATTCTACGATGTATTCATCGCAATCGATACGGTTTTCTTCGTTTCCGATCCATTCAAGACTGCCTGGCATGGTGGTTTGAATATATTCACCAGTGCAAAGCTTCGAAGAGGCCTATCATTCTTCTCAAGCTTGATTTCACGAAAGCATTTGATACCATTGAGCATGAAGTGATCCTCAGAATCTTGCAATGCAAGGGTTTTGACAGTCACTGGACATGTTGGATTAAGAACATTCTATCCACAGGCTCCTCTTCGGTCCTCTTAAATGGCGTGCCGGGCAACCATTTTGTCTGCAGAACGGGTGTGCGTCAAGGAGATCCATTATCTCCGCTACTTTTTGTGATTGCAGTTGATTTATTACAATCGGTGGTTAATGAGATGTGCTCCAGGAACATTCTCACCTTACCAATCCCGACAAGTTCGAATGACTATCCGATTGTCCAGTACGCAGATGATACTCTCATTGTCCTCCCTGCGATTGACAGCCAGCTCACTGCTTTCAAGGAGATGCTTGATATCTTTGCTATTTCAATTGGGCTGCGGGTCAACTTCAGCAAGTCCTCTCTGATCCCGATCAATATGACTGATGAAGAGGGCAATCGAGTTGCCAGTTTGCTTGGGTGTGAAGTTGGTTCCATGCCATTCGCATATCTAGGGTTGCCCATGGGAACATCTAGGCCAATGATCCATGATCTAATGCCAATGGTGGATCGCATTGAGAGACGATTTTGTGCGTCTTCATGTTTGTTGAATCAAGGGGGCCATCTTCAGCTTTTGCAATCCGTTCTAAGTTCCATGCCAACATACTTGTGTACACTTTCTCTTCCTCAGGGCATTTTGAAGCAAATCGAGAGAATCATGCGCCAGTTTTTGTGGAGAGGGAACACGGATACCCCACATCAATCATTGTCGGCTTGGGATCTGGTCTGCCGACCCAGGAAGCTGGGAGGTCTCGGTGTTCTCAACTTAAGTGTACAAAATGAAGCCTTGTTGATCAAGCACCTCTTCAAGTTTTTAACAAGATGGATGTGTCCTGGGTCACACACATTTGGGACACGTATTATGCCTCATCGCCGCCACAAGTCACCCAGAGTTGTGGCTCTTTCTGGTGGAGGGATGTTTTGCAGCTGTACGATAGTTTTTGTAAGTTGGCTGTGCCACATGTGCGTGCTGGCGATACGGTGGTCTTCTGGCTGGATCGTTGGCAGCTTGGAAATAATGCTGTCCTCATGCACCGTCGGTTCCCAAGGCTTCATTCCTATGTGATTGATGATACGATCACCGTTAAGGAACTTATGGAGCTGCCTGACCTAACCGACAATTTTCACCTGCCTTTGTCGGCTAAAGCCTTCCAGGAATTTACCCAACTTCAATCTTTGCTGCCGATGATCAACCTTCAGGAGGAAGGGAAGGACATTTGGAACTGGCCATCCAAGTCTGGAGAGTATCAGTCTAGAATCTACTATGTGTCTTGCTTCTCACATATTGTGGTTGATCCTATATTTAAGTGGATCTGGAAATGTTCATGCACCCTCAAATTCAAGGTTTTTGGTTGGCTTCTTCTGATGGATCGGCTGAGCACCAGAGACATGATGCAGTGACAACATTGGAATATCCAAGATGACACATGTGTAATGTGTAATTCTGACTATCATGAAGATCGAGCCCACCTTTTCTTTGCATGCAACTTCAGTCAACGAGTTTGGAATTACCTTGGCATTTCATGGATCCTTCAACCAAACCAGACTACCTATGAGATGGCTTTATCTGCTAGGAAGGATTTTGGCTTTCCTTTTTTCACAGAGGTGGTCTTCACTGCCACATGGAATATTTGGACTCAAAGGAATGGGAAAATCTTCAAGAATGAGCTGCCTTCCTTTAGATCTTGGAGGAGAAATTTTGTCCATGACATTTCTCCATTAGCTCATAGAATCAAATGTAAATATAGGAATAGCCTAATCTCTTGGATAGCTGCCCTCCCTTAGTTACTCTTTGTAAGTATCCCCTTTCTTCTTTTACTTGTAATTTGTAACCTTGTAACTTCTCTGGTTCTTTCTTTAATAAAGAACTGTGAGGCTGTTTCCTTGCAGTATATAGTCAAAAAAATATTTTCTATCTTGAGAGAAGCCTCTAGTGAAACCTATGGCCCCCGAGTGTATTTTCCATCATATAAGTTTCTGTTTTCTATCATATACGTTTCCAATCTACAACTTTAGTTTCCTATTTACTCTTTTTGCAATCTTTTACTTTCTGATCTATAAACCAAAAATACCAAAAATATTTACTTCACCATTTATCTATCTCTATTAGATCTCACTTTTGCAAGTAACAGTGAAGGGATTGACAACCCCTTTATCGCGTTGGGTGCAAGTTTGTTTGATTCTTTGTGTAGGTATTCGGTGACTTGAGCGTTGTCTCCTACTGGATTGATACCTTGGTTCTCAAACTGAGGGAAATACTTACTCTACTTTGCTGCATCACCCTTTCCTCTTCAAGGAAAAAACCAACGTAAGCTCAACAGGTAGCAGGAAGAATTTCTGGTGCTGTTGCCCTGGAGATCTACGCCAAGTCAAGACATACCAAGTACCCATCATAAACTCTCAACTCTTGCTTTACATTATTCTCCATTCGCCTCTCGTTTTCCTCTCCCCCACTTCCAAAATGATTCTCGAAAAGATTTGCCTTTTCTTCGCCCCTCTTCAGTTCGTCTTCCTCGCTGCTTTTTGTGTGCTCGTGTGTTGGATTGCTTGCTTTGTCACGATGGCTCAAGAGAATACCAAATTGTGTGACTTTTCCAACACCAATAATAATGATTTTATTAGTACTCCGATTGCTCCCTCTACTAATGCGGAATCTTGTGAAATTAATGCCGCTTTGCTGAACCTTGTTATGAAAGATCAATTTTTTGGCCTTCCTAGTGAAGATGCCGCTTCCCATCTAAACAATTTTGTTGATTTGTGTGATATGCAAAACAAAAAAGATGTGGATAACGATATTGTTAAATTGAAGCTATTTCCGTTCTCACTTCGAGATCGTGCTAAAACTTGGTTTTCATCTTTGCCTAAAAATAGTATTGATTCATGGAATAAGTGTAAAGATGCTTTTATTTCCAAGTATTTTCCTCCCGCTAAGATCATCTCCCTTAGGAACGATATTATGAATTTTAAACAACTTGATCATGAACATGTTGCACAATCTTGGGAAAGAATGAAATTGATGATACGAAATTGCCCTACTCATGGTTTGAATTTATGGATGATTATACAATTTTTTTTACGCCGGATTGAATTTTGCTTCTAGAAATCTTTTAGATTCGGCCGCGGGAGGCACTTTTATGGAAATCACTTTAGGAGAAGCTACTAAACTCCTAGGTAATATTATGGTTAATTATTCTGAATGGCATACCGAAAGATCTTCCACTAATAAAAAAGTGCATGCAATTGAAGAGATTAATGTTTTGAGTGGAAAGATGGATGAACTTATGAAATTATTTGCTAGCAAGGGTGCTTCTATTGATCCTAATGATATTCCTTTGTCAACTTTGATTGAGAATAATAATGAATCTATGGATGTGAATTTTGTTGGTAGGAACAATTTTGGTAACAATGCGTATAGAGGTAATTTTAATCCTAGGCCGTTTCCTAGTAATTCCTCTAATAATTATTGTAATTCCTACAACAATTCTTATGGAAATTTTAATAATATGCCCTCTGATTTTTAGAATAGTGTTAAAGAATTTATGAGTTTGCAAAAGAATTTCAATGCTTTGATTGAAGAAAAAATTGCTTAAGATTGATGATTTGGCTAGGAACGTGCATAGAATTTTTCTTGATGTTGATTCTTTGAAACTTAGATCTATTCCACCCAAGCATGATATCAATGAGTCTCTCAAAGCTATGAAAATTTCCATTGATGAGTACAAAGAAAGAACCGCTAAGATGCGTGCTAAAAAAGATTGGTTTGTAAAAACGTGTTCTTCTAGTTTCCATGAAAATAATGATGAAGATTTTAAAGTGATTGATGTGACTCCTATTGAATCTTTGTTTTCCAATATAAATCTTGATAAATATGGGACTGGATATGAGTCAACTTTAGTTAAAAGGCGTCCCAATGATTCGGAGTTTTTAGATCTTGATGCAAAAATTGATAAAAGTGGGATTGGAGAGGTCAAAACTTTAAGTAGCAATGAACCCACTCTTTTGGAGTTCAAGGAATTTAATTATGATAATTTTTCTTTAATAGGTTGTATTTTCTTGTTACAATCCATGTTGAATTCTCCTCATGCTTATAATCAAAACAAAACTTTTACTAAACATATCGTTGATGCTATGATGCAATCTTTTGAAGAAAAGCTTGAATAGAAGTTTCTATCCCTAGAAAACTTTATGATGAGTGGGAACCTACTATTAAGATTAATATAAAAGATTATGAGTGCCATGCTTTGTGTGATTTGGGTGCTAGCGTTTCCACGATTCCAAAAACTTTATGTGATGTGTTAGGTTTCCGTGAGTTTGATGATTGTTCTTTAAATTTGCATCTTTCCACTATTAAGGAACCTATGGGAAGGATTAATGATGTTCTTATTGTTATGAATAGGAATTATGTGCCCGTAGATTTCATTATTCTTGATATAGATTGCAATCCTACATGTCCTATTATTCTTGGTAGACCTTTCCTTAGAACGATTGATGTAATTATTGATATGAAAGAAGGAACCATTAGATTTCAATTTCCGTTAAGGAAGGGCATGAAACACTTTCCAAGAAAGAAAATTAAATTGCCATATGCATCTATTATGGGAGCCACTTATGGAGTGCATACCAAAGATGATAATACCTAGATCTATTCGTGTTTTATGCCTAGCTAAGGGCGTTAAACAATAGCGCTTCTTGGGAGGGAACCCAATTTTATTTTTATTTTTTGCTTTTTAGGTCCTGTTTTGCAATAAATAATTCATCTAGCCTCTAGTTAGATGTGGTTTGGTGTTTTAATTAGTGTTTGTGCCAAGTAAGACCTTTGGGATAGCTTACGGCGATAGTTGATTTGATCTTGCTGAAAAACAGAAACTTTTTCACCCAGGAAAATAATTTTATAATTCACAGAAGCGTGCTTTTGACCTGATTCTTTTTGCAGAAGATTAATGGGCAAATTGTCCAGGTTTTCCTAATTTTTCAGAATTTTTGGGGTTACAGAAGTATTCGAGAGTTACAGATTGCTACAGACTGTTCTATTTTTGACAGATTCTGTTTTCTATGTGTTGTTTGCTTATTTTGATGAATCTATGGCTAGTATCGGGGGGTATGAACCATGGAAAAGTTGGAATACAGTAGATATTACACCAATATAAAAAAATTGAGTTCACAACAGTACCATAAAGTGGTGATTTATTTTCTTATACTAACGGAGCTTATGAGATTTTCTGTTGAGTTTTGTGTTGTGAAGTTTTCAAGTTTTGGGTACGGATTTGATGGACTATAGAATAAGGAGTGGCAAGAGCCTAATCTTGGGGATGCCCAAGGCACCCCAAGGTAATATTCAAGGACAACCAAGAGCCTAAGCTTGGGGATGCCCCGGAAGGCATCCCCTCTTTCGTCTTCGTCTATCGGTAACTTCACTTGAGGCTATATTTTTATTCACCACATGATATGTGTTTTGCTTGTAGCATCTTGTATGATTTGAGTCTTTGCTTTTTAGTTTGCCACAATCATCCTTACTGTACACACCTTTTGAGAGAGACACGCATGAATCGTGATTTATTAGAATACTCTATGTGCTTCACTTATATCTTTTGAGCTAGGCAATTTTGCTCTAGTGCTTCACTTATTCTTTTTAGAGCACGGCGGTGGTTTTTATTTTATAGAAATTGATGAACTGTCATGCTTTACTTATATTATTTTGAGAGTCTTTAAACAGCATGGTAATTTTCTTTGGTTATAAATTTAGTCCTAATATGATAGGCATCCAAGAGGGATATAATAAAAAAATTCATATAAAGTGCATTGAATACTATTAGAAGCTTGATTCCTTATGATTTTTTTCGAGATATGAAGATGGTGATATTAGAGTCATGCTAGTGAGTAATTGTGAATTTGAAAAATACTTGTGTTAAGGTTTGTGAGTCCCGTAGCATGCACGTATGGTGAACCGTTATGTGATGAAGTCGGAGCATGAGATATTTTTTGATTGTGATCCTTTGTGTGGAGGTCGGGATCATGCGATGGTTAACTCCTACCGACCCTTCCCTAGGAGCATGCGCGTAGTACTTTGTTTCGATGACTAATAGATTTTTGCAATAAGTATGTGAGTGCTTTATGACTAATGTTTAGTCCATGGATTATACGCGCTCTCAGCCTTCCACCATTGCTAGCCTCTCTTGTGCCGCGCAACTTTCGCCGGTACCATAGACCCACCATATACCTTCTTCAAAACAGCCACCATACCTACCTATTATGGCATTTCCATAGCCATTCCGAGATATATTGCCATGCAACTTTCCACCATTCTGTTTATTATGACACACATCATCATTGTCATACTGCTTTGCATGATCATGTAGTTGACATCGTATTTGTGGCAAAGCCACCATTTATAATTCTTTCATACATGTCGCTCTTGATTCATTGCACATCCCGGTACACCGCCGGAGGCATTCACATAGAGTCATATTTTGTTCTAAGTATCGAGTTGTAATTCTTGAGTTGTAAGTAAATAAAAGTGTGATGATCTTCATTATTAGAGCATTGTCCCATGTGAGGGAAGGATGATGGAGACTATGATTCACCCACAAGTTGGGATGAGACTCCGGACGAAAAATGAAAAAAATGAGGTCAAAAAAAATGAGAAGGCCCAAATAAAAAAATGAGAGAAAAGAGAGAAGGGGCAATGCTACTATCCTTTTACCACACTTGTGCTTCAAAGTAGCACCATGATCTTCATGATAGAAAGTCTCCTATATTGTCACTTTCATATACTAGTGGGAAATTTTCATTATAGAACTTGGATTGTATATTTCAATGATGGGCTTCCTCAAATTGCCCTAGGTCTTCGTGAGCAAGCAAGTTGGATGCACACCCACTTAGTTTCTTTTTGAGCTTTCATAAACTTATAGCTCTAGTGCATCCGTTGCATGGCAATCCCTACTCACTCACATTGATATCTATTGATGGGCATCTCCATAGCCCGTTGATATGCCTAGTTGATGTGAGACTGTCTCCCTCCTTTTGTCTTCTCCACAACTACCATTCTATTCCACCTATAGTGCTATGTCCATGGCTCACGCTCATGTACTACATGGAAGTTGAAAAAGTTTGAGAATACTAAAGTATGAAACAATTGCTTGGCTAAAACTGGGGTTGTGCATGATTTGAATATTTTATGTGATGAAGATGGAGTATAGCAAGACTATATGATTTTGTAGGGATAAGCTTTCTTTGGCCATGTTATTTTGAGAAGACATAATTGCCTTGTTAGTATGCTTGAAGTATTATTGTTTTTATGTCAATATTAAACTTTTGTTTTGAATCATACGGATATGAACATTCATGCCACAATAAAGAAATTACATGGATAAATATGTTAGGTAGCATTCCACATCAAAAATCCTGTTTTTATCATTTACCTACTCGAGGACGAGCAGGAATTAAGCTTGGGGATGCTTGATACGTCTCCAACGTATCTATAATTTTTGATTGTTCCATGCTATTATATTATCTGTTTCGGATGTTTTATATCAATTATTATGCTATTTTATATTTTTTTGACTAACCTATTAACCTAGAGCCCATTGCCAGTTCCTATTATTGAGTTTTGCAGAAAAGGAATACCAAACGGAGTCCAAACGGAATAAAACCTTCGCGATGATTTTTCTTGGACCAGAAGATAACCAAAAGACTTGGAGATGAAGTCGTAGAAGCCACGATGTGGCCACAAGGATGGACGGCGCGCCCAAGGGGGTAGGGTGCGCCCCCACCCTTGTGGGCCCCTCGTGCACCCCCTGACCTAATTTCTTCGCCTATATATTCCCATATATCCCCAAACCACCAGGGGAGCCACAAAAAACACTTCTCCACCGCCACAACCTTCTGTACACGTGAGATCCCCTCTAGGGGCCTTTTCCGGCGTCCTGTCGGAGGGGGGTCCGATCACGGAGGGCTTTTACATTAACACCATTGCCCTTCTGATGAAGCTTGAGTTGTTTACCACAGACCTACGGGTCCATAGCTAGTAGCTAGATGGCTTCTTCTCTCTCTTTGATTCTCAATAACATGTTCTCCTCGGTGTTCTTGGAGATCTATTCGATGTAATACTCTTTTGCGGTGTGTTTGCCGAGATCCAATGAAATGTGGATTTATGATTAGCTTATCTATGAATATTATTTGAACTCCTCTGAATTATTTTATGCATACCGGACCAGTCGGCGGGGCCCACCAGGCGGCGGGCCCCAGCAGCCGGCGGAGAAGCCAGCGGCCAGAGACACTGACAGCCGGGTCCTACACCCGGTAGATTACCAATGTACCCCTGGGGGGTGGGCCTATATAAACCCCCCAGGGCACCCATGCAAAGGGTTCGAACCTGTCAAAACTAGACTCATACCTAGAGGAGGGGAGAGCGTGCCTGCCTTCTTCCACCTCTAGCAAATAGCTCAAGGAGCACCGTTGTACCACTAGTGCCTTAGTGATCATGCGGAGACCCCGCAGAGCAGGACTAGGGGTGTTATCTCCACGGAGAGCCCCGAACCTGGGTAAAGTTCGCCAGCATACGTGTCTACGCCTCATCCCGCTTCCAGGCACCTGCGACGTTCTACTCGCTCCCACCATGATAAGCCATCCTTTGGCATATGTCGCACCTAACCCCCGACATTTGGCGCCCACCATGGGGCGAGGTGCACCGTCTCCCGGAGACCTGCTCTGGACGGGAACCTTGTTCCTCCCTAGCGAGCGCAGCCAGCCCGGCACGCCAGACGGCATCTGCACCGACGCGCTGCGTGGCGCAGAGGTCGCCTGCGCGGCCAGCTGCCTCGCCGATCTTGTTGGCGAGATTCGCCTCTCCGACGAGCCCGCGTCCGATGCGGGCACCGATGGCCCCGAGAGCTGCCTCGTGAGCCTCCTCGATCAGCTCCACGTCGCCGGCGAGCCTACTGCCGACTTGGAGTCGGTTGGCTCCACCGACCCGATGTTGGTCGACTCCGACACAGCATCGCGTGACGCATTCCCCTCCAACGTGGTGGTCTACGATGAGCCACTTCCTCGCACGGACAGTGGCGGCAGCACCGTCACGGAGGTGCTCGTCATCAGCCACGGCGAGCACTCTGGCGGAGGTGGCCAGGATCCGTTGCAGGCGGCAATGCAAGACCTGGCTGCGCCTATCCCGGAAGATGCCGACGCTGAGACGCTGGAAGCACGCCGCGTCCAGCTCATCGAGAGCGCCAACCGGCTGGCCAGCATGAGATGCCTTTCGGAGGCCTACCAGCGGGAAATGGACCATGTCGTCGGCGGCACGCCGGCTCCTGGTGGGCCTAGCCGCATTGGCTTGGTCTGGGAGCGTGGCGCGACCATTGCCAGCATGTTCGAGACAGATCGTCCCGTCTACGCCACGCCTGCGGAGAACATACGAGCTGCCCAGGCGGCAGCGGATGAACTAGACAAGCTCGAGGGCGACGAGCGTCGCCACATGACGGAGCGAGTTCAGCAGCTCCTCGACACGGCTGCTGAGCAGCAAGATGTCGGGTGCCGGACTGAAGCGCCCTACTGGCGAAACAACGATCCACCTCCTCGACGAGACCAAGGCGCGACATCCCGGACGCCGACTGGTGGCGTCCGCGGCGGAAGAGACAAGGAGCCGGCTGCCAGCCGCAGCCGGACTGACATCACCATCGAGCGCGACCAAGACGGTCGCCCAAGAGCAGTGTGGCGACGAGACGAGTGTCCGCCACCTCCCCCCCGCAGGAAGAGGCGCATTTCCCTGCCACCTGTTGATCACCCATCACTCGGCGACCGCCTTGGGTGCCGAGAAGGCATCGGAGAAAATGATGCCCGCCACCGGATCGATCGCCTCAATCGATCCCTGGCACTAGAAGAGGAAGATGAGCTGGGTCCGCCTTATTTTGGTCCCCGCATCCGAGCTGAGCCCTTCCCAAAAGGATTCACCCTCCCGAGAGACACACCCAAGTACACCGGCTCCGTGAAGCCGGAGGACTGGCATGTCGACTACTCCACAACCGTCAGCATCGCCAACGGCAACAAGCGCGTTGCCGTGAAGTACGTCCCGCTCATGCTCCAGGGCACGGCCCGGACGTGGTTGAACAGCCTGAAGCCCAGCAGCATCAATAGCTGGGTTGATTTCACTGAAGAATTCATCCGCAACTTCACTAGCACGTACAAGCGGCCTCCCAAGCCTCGCCAACTCTCTTTATGCGTCCAAGGCCCCAACGAGTCGACTCGCGACTATCTTACGCGCTGGGCCATCGACCGCGAGGGTGTGCACGAGGTGCAGGCCATCGAGTATTTCACTGTCGGGTGCCGAGAGGGCACCCTCCTCAAGCACAAGCTTCTCCGCGACGAGCCGGCGACCCTCGACGAACTGCTAATCGTAGCCGACAAGTACGCCACGGCCGACTCCTCCATGAAGGCGGAGATTCAAGTCAACGTATCGGGCAAGGTGGCCCCTCAAGCTCCTCGGACCCCGGCTGGTGACCCCAGTCAGCGACAGCAACCGAGCGACAACAAGCGCAAGGCCATGCAGCCGGCTTCCACGAGTCGGCAGGTGGCGACAGTTGAAGACCAGCAGCCAGAAGGGCCGCCTCCTCCCAAGCGCCAGAATGGCGGCAAGCCCAATTGGCTGCCCGCTTTCTCGTACGAGCAGACTCTTGATGCACCTTGTAAGTTCCATAGCGGTGTGAAGTCGTCCAATCACACCACTCGGAAGTGCCACTGGCTCACCAGGATCGCCAAGGGCGACGGACTCCAGCCTCCTCCGCCAGCCGGCCCGCCGCCTCCTCCTCCTCCTCAGCAGCCGGCGGCCCTGCCAGTTGGCGCCATACAAGATGATTATCCCGAGGAGCATGGGGCCGATGTCGTGTTCACCAGCGTGGCCGACGACAGGCGCAGCAGACGGCAGCAGCAACTAGAAGTAAATGCGGTAGCATCAGAGACCCCTGAGTTCATGCATTGGTCTGAGAAGCCCATCAGCTAGAGCCGAGCTGACCACTCGGAGGTGATGCCAAATCCCGGCTCTTACGCCCTGGTATTGGATGCCACGTTTGCCACAGAGAGGCGAGCTGCTCGCTTCTCCCGAGTCCTGATAGATGGCGGCAGCAGTATCAACATTCTGTACAAAGATACCATGGAGAAGTTGGGGATCAAGCAGAGACATCTTCAACCCAGCCGGACCATTTTCCATGGCATAGTTCTTGGCCTTTCCTGCTTACCGATCGGCAAGACTCGGATAGATGTCCTCTTCGGGGACAAAAATCATTTCCGCCGAGAGCCAGTCTGGTTTGAAGTGGTGGACCTTGAGAGCCCTTATCATGCATTACTTGGCCGGCCTGCCCTGGCCAAATTCATGGCAGTTACCCACTATGCTTACCTAAAGATGAAGATGCCGAGCTCCAAGGGAATCCTGACCATAGCAGGAGACTACAAGAAGTCGTCTGCCTGCGCTGCAGAGAGCAGCCGGTTGGCCGAGTCCCTCGTGATCGCAGCGGAGAAGCGGCTCCTTGACCGGGTTGTGGCAATGGCAGGCAAGCAGCCGGAAATGTCACCCAACCCCAAGGAGTCGGAAGCTGAGGGCTTGTTCAAGCCGGCCAATGAAACAAAGAAGATACCCTTGGACCCGGAGCACCTGGAGAGGTACGCTGTCATAGGTGCAAACCTTGACAACAAATAGGAAGGCGAGCTCGTCGATTTCCTCCGTGAGAATCGGGACATCTTCGCATGGTCCCCCAAGGACATGCCGGGTGTTCCGACGGATTTGGCCGAGCACAAGCTACACGTCCGACCTTATGCCAAGCCAGTCCGGCAGCCCTTGTGCCGCCTGTCAGAAGAGAAAAGAAGAGTTGTTGGAGAAGAGATAGCCCGGCTTCTGGCAGCCGGCTGTTGGGGAACGTAGTAGAAATTTAAAATTTTCTACGTATCACCAAGATCAATCTATGGAGTCATCTAGCAACGAGAGAGAGGGGAGTGCATCTACATACCCTTGTAGATCGCGCACGGAAGCGTTAAAGAGAACGGGGTTGATGGAGTCGTACTCGTCGTGATCCAAATCACCAATGATCCTAGCGCCGAACGGACGGCACCTCCGCGTTCAACACATGTACGGAGCGGGGACGTCTCCTCCTTCTTGATCCAGCAAGGGGGGAGGAGAAGTTGATGGAGATCCAGCAGCACGACGGCATGGTGGTGGAAGTATCGGGATCCCGGCAGGGCTTCGCCAAGCGCAAGCGGGGAGGAAGAGGTGTCACGGGAGGGAGGGAGGCGCCAGGGCTTGGAGTGCTGCTCCCATGCGCCTCCCCACTATATATAGGGGTGGAGGGGGCTGGTTTCTTGCCCTCCAAGTCCATTGGGCCGTTGGCAAAGGTGGGGGAAAGAAATCCCATCATTTCCCTTCCCCACCGATTGTTATCCCCCTTTTTTAGGGATCTTGATCTTATCCCTTCGGGATATGATCTAATTCCTTCTAAGGAGGGATCTTGGTGCGCCTTGACCAGGGGTGTGGGGCCTTGCCCCCACTACCCACGTTCATGTGGGTCCCCCCATGCAGGTGGGTCCCACTTCGGAACCTTCTAGAACCTTCCCGGTACAATACCGAAAAATCCCGAACATTTTCCGGTGGCCAAAATAGGACTTCCCATATATAAATCTTTACCTCCGGACCATTCCGGAACTCCTCGTGACGTCCGGGATCTCATCTGGGACTCCAAACAACTGTTGGTTAACCGCATACTAATATCTCTACAACTCTAGCATCACCGAACCTTAAGTGTGTAGACCCTACGGGTTCGGGAGACATGCAGACATGACCGAGACGACTCTCCGGTCAATAACCAACAGCGGGATCTGGATACCCATGTTGGCTCCCACATGTTCCACGATGATCTCATCGGATGAACGATGATGTCGAGGATTCAATCAATCCCGTATACAATTCCCTTTGTCAATCGGTACGTTACTTGCCCGAGATTCGATCGTCGGTATCCCAATACCTTGTTCAATCTCGTTACCGGCAAGTCACTTTACTCGTACCGTAATGCATGATCCCGTGGCTAACTCCTTAGTCACATTGAGCTCATTATGATGATGCATTACCGAGTGGGCCCAGAGATACCTCTCCGTCATACGGAGTGACAAATCCTAGTCTCGATTCGTGCCAACCCAACAGACACGTTCGGAGATACCTATAGTGCACCTTTATAGCCACCCAGTTACGTTGTGACGTTTGGTACACCCAAAGCATTCCTACGGTATCCGGGAGTTGCACAATCTCATGGTCTAAGGAAATGATACTTGACATTAGAAAAGCTCTAGCAAACGAACTACACGATCTTGTGCTATGCTTAGGATTGGGTCTTGTCCATCACATCATTCTCCTAATGATGTGATCCCGTTATCAATGACATCCAATGTCCATGGTCAGGAAACCATAACCATCTATTGATCAACGAGCTAGTCAACTAGAGGCTTACTAGGGACATGTTGTGGTCTATGTATTCACACATGTATTACGGTTTCCAGTTAATACAATTATAGCATGAACAACAGACAATTATCATGAACAAGGAAATACAATAATAACCATTTTATTATTGCCTCTAGGGCATATTTCCAACAGTCTCCCACTTGCACTAGAGTCAATAATCTAGTTCACATCACCATGTGATTAACACTCAAAGTTCACATCGCCATGTGACTAATACCCAAGAGTTTACTAGAGTCAATAATCTAGTTCACATCACCATGTGATTAACACTCAATGAGTTCTAGGGTTTGATCATGTTATGCTTACGAGAGAGGTTTTAGTCAACGGGTCTGCAACATTCAGACCCGTGTGTGCTTTACAAATCTCTATGTCATCTTGTAGATGCAGCTACCACATGCTACTTGGAGCTATTCCAAATAACTGCTCTACTATACGAATCCGGTTCACTACTCAGAGTCATCCGGATTAGTGTTAAAGTTTGCATCGACGTAACCCTTTACGACGAACCCCCTTTCCACCTCCATAATCGAGAAAATTCCTTAGTCCACTAGATACTAAGGATAAGTTCGACCGCTGTCATGTGATCCCTTCCTGGATCACTATTGTACCCCTTGACTAACTCATGGCAAGGCACACTTCAGGTGCGGTACACAGCATAGCATATTGTAGAGCCTACGTCTAAAGCATAGGGGACGAACTTCGTCCTTTCTCTTTCTTCTGCCGTGGTCAGGTCTTGAGTCTTACTCAATACTCACACCTTGTAACATAGCCAAGAACTCCTTCTTTGCTGATCTATTTTAAACTCCTTCAAAATCTTGTCACGGTATGTATTCATTTGAAAGTACTATTAAGCGTTTTTGATCTATCCTTATAGATCTTGATGCTCAATGTTCAAGTAGCTTAATCCAGGTTTTCCATTAAAAACACTTTTCAAATAACCCTAGATGCTTTCCAGAAATTCTACATCATTTCTGATCAACAATATGTTAACAACATATACTCATCAAAAATTCTATAGTGCTCCCACTCACTTCTTTGGAAATACAAGTTTCTCATGAACTTTGTATAAACCCAAAATCTTTGATTATCTCATCAAAGCGTTCATTCCAACTCCGAGATGCTTACTCCAATCCTTAGAAGGATTGCTGGAGCTTTGCATACTTGTTAGCATCTTTCAGGATTGACAAAACCTTCTGGTTGTATCACATACAACCTTTCCTCAAGAAAATCGTCGAGGAAACAATGTTTTGACATCCTATCTGCAAGATTTCATAAATAATGCAGTAACTGCTAATATGATTCTAACAGACTCTTAGCATCACTACGAGTGAGAAAGTCTCATCGCAGTCAACTCCTTGAACTTGCCGGAAAACATCTTAACGACAAGTCGAGCTTTCTTAATGGTGACACTTACCATCATTGTCTGTCTTCCCTTTAAAATCCATCTGTACCCAACAGCCTTACGACCATCAAGTAGTTCTTTCAAAGTCTATACTTTGTTTTCATACATGGATCCTCTCGGATTTTATGGCCTCGAGCCATTCATCGGAATCCGGGCCCACCATCGCTTCTCCATAGCTCGTAGGTTCATTGTTGTCTAGCAACATGACTTCCAAGACAGGATTACGTACCACTCTGAAGTAGTACGCATCCTTGTCGTCCTATGAGGTTTGGTAGTGACTTGATCTGAAGTTTCATGATCACTATCATAAGATTCCACTTCAATTGGTGTAGGTGCCACAGGAAAAACTTCCTGTGCCCTGCTACACATTAGTTGAAGTGACGGTTCAATGACCTCATCAAGTCTCCACCATCCTCCCACTCAATTCTTTCGAGAGAAACTTTTCCTCGAGAAAGGACCCGTTTCTAGAAACAATCACTTTTGCTTCTAGATCTGAAATAGGAGGTATACCCAACTGTTTTGGGTATTCTATGAAGATGCATTTATCCGCTTTGGGTTCGAGCTTATCAGCCTGGAACTTTTTCACATAAGCGTCGCAGCCCCAAACTTTTAAGAAACGACATAGGTTTCTCTAAACCATAGTTCATACGGTGTCGTCTCAACGGACTTGCATGGTGCCCTATTTAAAGTGAATGCGGTTGTCTCTAATGCCTAACCCATAAATGATAGTTGTAATTCGATAAGAGACATCATAGAATGCACCATATCCAATAGGGTGCAGTTATGATGTTCGGACACACCATCACAATATGGTGTTCCCGGCGGTATTAGTCGTGAAACAATTTCCTCAATTTCTTAATTGTGTGCCAAACTCGTAACTCAGATATTCATCTCTATGATCATATCACAGACATTTCATCCTCTTGTCACGACGATCTTCAACTTCACTCTGAAATTACTTGAACCTTTCAATAATTCAAACTTGTGTTTCATCAAGTAAATATTCTCAGCATCTACTCAAATCATCTGTGAAGTAAGAACATAACGATATCCACTGCGTGCGTCAGCACTCATTGGACTGCACACATCAAATGTATTACTTCCAACAAGTTGCTCTCTTGTTCCATCTTACTGAAAACGAGGCCTTTCAGTCATCTTGCCCATGTGGTATGATTTGCATGTCTCAAGTGATTCAAAATCAAGTGAGTCCAAATGATCCATCTGTATGGACTTTCTTCATGCATATATACTAATAGACATGGTTCGCATGTCTCAATCTTTTCAAAAACGAGTGAGTCCAAAGATCCATCAACATGGAGCTTCTTCATGCGTTTTATACCAATATGACTCAAGTGGCAGTGCCACAAGTATGTGGTACTATCATTACTATCTTATATCTTTTGGCATGAACATGTGTATCACTACGATCGAGATTCAATAAACCATTCATGTTAGGTGCAAGACCATTGAAGGTATTATTCAAATAGACAGAGTAACCATTATTCTCCTTTAATGAATAACCGTATTGTGATAAACATAATCCAATCATGTATATGCTCAACGCAAACACCAAATAATAATTATTCAGGTTTAACCCCAATCTCGATGGTAGAGGGAGCATGCGATGCTTGATCACATCAACCTTGGAAACACTTCCAACACATATCGTCATCTCACCTTTAGCTAGTCTCCATTTATTCCGCAGCTTTTATTTCGAGTTACTAACACTTAGCAACCGAACCGATATCTAATACCCTGGTGCTACTAGGAGTACTAGTAAAGTACACATTAATATAATGTATATCCAATATACCTCTGTCGACCTTGCCAGCCTTCTCATCTACGAAGTATCTAGGGTAGTTCCGCTTCAGTGACCGTTCCCCTCATTTCAGAAGCACTTAGTCTCGGGTTTGCGTTCAACCTTGGGTTTCTTCACTAGAGCAGCAACTGATTTGCCGTTTCATGAAGTATCCCTTCTTGCCCTTGCCCTTCTAGAAACTAGTGGTTTTACTAACCATCAACAATTGATGCTCCTTCTTGATTTCTACTTTTGCGGTGTCAAACATCGCGAGTTGCTCAAGGATCATCATGTCTATCCCTGATATGTTATAGTTCATCACGAAGCTCTAATAGCTTGGTGGCAGTGACTATGGAGAACCATCACTATCTCATCTGGAAGATTAACTCCCACTCGATTCAAGTGATTGTAGTACTCAGACAATCTGAGCACATGCTCAACGATTGAGCTTTTCTCCCTTAGTTTGCAGGCTTAAGAAACTTGTCAGAGGTCTCATACCTCTTGACGTGGGAATTAGTCTGAAATCCCAATTTTAGTCTTTGGAACATCTCATATGTTCTGCGACATTTCAAAACCGTCTTTGGTGCCACAATTTTAAACCGTTAGCATCACGCACTGAACTATCACGTAGTCATCAAAACGTGTATGTCAGATGTTTCGTAACATCTACAGACAACGCTCGAGGTTCAGCACACCGAGCGGTGCATTAAGGACATAAGCCTTCTGTGCAGCAATGAGGACAATGCTCAGTTTACGGACCCAGTCCGCATAATTGCTACTATCAACTTTCAACTAAATTTTCTCTAGGAACATATCTTAGTACAACTAAAGCGTAAGCTACGACATTATTTGCAAAGACCTTTTGACTATGTTCATGATAATTAAGTTCATCTGATTATTTAATGAACTCCCACTTAGATGGACATCCCTCTAGTCATCTAAGTGATACATGATCCGAATCGACTAGGCCGTGTCCGATCATCACGTGAGACGGACTAGTCATCATCGGTGAACATCTCCATGTTGATCGTATCTACTATACGACTCATGTTCGACCTTTCGGTCTCTTGTGTTCCGAGGCCATGTCTGTACATGCTAGGCTCGTCAAGTCAACCTAAGTGTTTTGCTTGTGTTCCGAGGCTATGTCTATACATGCTAGGCTCGTCAACACCCGTTGTATGCGAACGTTAGAATCTATCACACCCGATCATCACGTGGTGCTTCGAAACAACGAACCTTCGCAACGGTGCACAGTTAAGGGGAACACATCTCTTGAAATGTTAGTGAGGTATCATCTTATTTATGCTACCGTCGTTCTAAGCAAATAAGATGTAAACATGACAAACATCACATGCAAATCATAAAGTGACATGATATGGCCAATATCATCTTGCGCCTTTTGATCTCCATCTTTGAGGCGCGGCATGATCACCTTCGTCACCGGCATGACACCATGATCTCCATCATCATGATCTCCATCATCGTGTCTTCATGAAGTTGTCTCGCCAAATATTACTTCTACTACTATGGCTAACGGTTAGCAATAAAGTAAAGTAATTACATGGCGTTTTTCATTGACACGCAGGTCATACAATAAATTAAGACAACTCCTATGCCTCCTGCCGGTTTTCATACTCATCGACATGCAAGTCGTGATTCCTATTACAAGAACATGATCAATCTCATACATCACATATATCATTCATCACATCCTTTTGGCCATATCACATCACATAGCATACCCTGCAAAAACAAGTTAGACGTCCTCTAATTGTTGTTGCATGTTTTACGTGGCTGCTATGGGTTTCTAGCAAGAACGTTTCTTACCTACGCAAAAGCCACAACGGTGATATGCCAATTGCTATTTACCCTTCATAAGGACCCTTTTCATCGAATCCGATCCGACTAAAGTGGGAGAGACAGACACCCGCTAGCCACCTTATGCATCAAGTGCATGTCAGTCGGTGGAACCTGTCTCACGTAAGAGTACATGTAAGGTCGGTCCGGGCCGCTTCATCCCACAATGCCACCGAATCAAGATAAGACTAGTAACGGTAAGCAAATTGAACAAATCGTCGCCCACAACTACTTTGTGTTCTACTCGTGCATAGAATCTACGCATAAACCTGGCTCTGATACCACTGTTGGGGAACGTAGCAGAAATTTAAAATTTTCTACGTATCACCAAGATCAATCTATGGAGTCATCTAGCAACGAGAGAGAGGGGAGTGCATCTACATACCCTTGTAGATCGCAAGCGGAAGCGTTCAAGAGAACGGGGTTGATGGAGTCGTACTCGTCGTGATCCAAATCACCGATGATCCTAGCGCCGAACGGACGGCACCTCCGCGTTCAACACACGTATGGAGCGGGGAAGTCTCCTCCTTCTTGATCCAGCAAGGGGGGAGGAGAAGTTGATGGAGATCCAGCAGCACGACGGCGTGGTGGTGGAAGTAGCGGGATCCCGGCAGGGCTTCGCCAAGCGCAAGCGGGGAGGAAGAGGTGTCACGGGAGGGAGGGAGGCGCCAGGGCTTGGGGTGCTGCTCCCATGCGCCTCCCCACTATATATAGGGGTGGAGGGGGCTGGTTTCTTGCCCTCCAAGTCCATTGGGGCATTGGCAAAGGTGGGGGAAAGAAATCTCATCATTTCCCTTCCCCACCGATTGTTATCCCCCTTTTTTAGGGATCTTGATCTTATCCCTTCGGGATATGATCTAATTCCTTCTAAGGTGGGATCTTGGTGCGCCTTGACCAGGGGTGTGGGGCCTTGCCCCCACTACCCACGTTCATGTGGGTCCCCCCATGCAGGTGGGCCCCACTTCGGAACCTTCTAGAACCTTCCCGGTACAATACCGAAAAATCCCGAACATTTTCCGGTGGCCAAAATAGGACTTCCCATATATAAATCTTTACCTCCGGACCACTCCGGAACTCCTCGTGACGTCCGGGATCTCATCCGGGACTCCGAACAACTTTCGGTTAACCGCATACTAATATCTCTACAACTCTAGCGTCACCGAACCTTAAGTGTGTAGACCCTACGGGTTCGGGAAACATGCAGACATGACCGAGACGACTCTCCGGTCAATAACCAACAGCGGGATCTGGATACCCATGTTGGCTCCCACATGTTCCACGATGATCTCATCGGATGATACACGATGTCGAGGATTCAATCAATCCCGTATACAATTCCCTTTGTCAATCGGTACGTTACTTGCCCGAGATTCGATCGTCGGTATCCCAATACCTTGTTCAATCTTGTTACCGGCAAGTCACTTTACTCGTACCATAACGCATGATCTCGTGGCTAACTCCTTAGTCACATTGAGCTCATTATGATGATGCATTACCGAGTGGGCCCAGAGATACCTCTCCGTCATACGGAGTGACAAATCCCAGTCTCGATTCGTGCCAACCCAACAGACACTTTGGGAGATACCTGTAGTGCACCTTTATAGCCACCCAGTTACATTGTGACGTTTGGTACACCCAAAGCATTCCTACGGTATCCGGGAGTTGCACAATCTCATGGTCTAAGGAAATGATACTTGACATTAGAAAAGCTCTAGCAAACGAACTACACGATCTTGTGCTATGCTTAGGAATTGGTCTTGTCCATCACATCATTCTCCTAATGATGTGATCCCGTTATCAATGACATCCGATGTCCATGGTCAGGAAACCATAACCATCTATTGATCAACGAGCTAGTCAACTAGAGGCTTACTAGGGACATGTTGTGGTCTATGTATTCACACATGTATTACGGTTTCCAGTTAATACAATTATAGCATGAACAACAGACAATTATCATGAACAAGGAAATACAATAATAACCATTTTATTATTGCCTCTAGGGCATATTTCCAACACCGGCTTCATCATGGAGGTGTTCTTTCCGGAATGGTTAGCCAACCCGGTCCTAGTTCTAAAGAAGAACAAGCAGTGGCGCATGTGTATTGATTATACCAGCCTCAACAAGGCATGCACCAAAGACCCATTTGCTCTGCCAAGAATTGACCAAGTGATTGACTCCACAGCCGAATGCGAGCCGTTGAGCTTTTTGGATGCATACTCCGGGTATCACCAGATCAAGCTGAACCCGGCCGACAGGCTGAAGACTGCCTTCATCACGCCATTCAGAGCCTTCTGTTACCTGACCATGACGTTCGGCTTGAGAAACGCCGGCGCCACGTTTCAACGTTGCATGCAGAAGTGTCTCCTCAAGCAACTCGGCAGAAACGCCCATGTCTATGTGGACGATGTGGTGGTGAAGATGGAAAAGTGTGGAACGCTACTAGAAGATCTCAAGGAGACATTTGAGAATTTACGCCGATTTCAGATCAAGATCAACCCGGAGAAATGCGTCTTTGGAGTACCAGCCGGCCAGCTTCTTGGCTTCTTGGTCTTAGAATGCGGGATAGAGTGCAACCCTGTGAAGATCAAGGCCATCGAGAAGATGGAGGTGCCCACCCGACTGCTGGACGTGCAAAAATTCACCGGCTGCTTGGCATCCATCAGCAGTTTCATCAGTCGGCTGGGCGAGAAGGCTCTTCTCCTGTATCAACTCATGAAGAAGACCACTTTTTTCGAGTGGAATGACAAGGCGGATGAAGCTTTTCTCCAGCTCAAGAAAATGTTGACCACTCCGCCTGTCCTGGTGGCCCCGACTCCTAAGGAGCCCATGCTCCTCTACATCGCCGCCACCAGCCAGGTGGTCAGCACAGTCATAATGGTGGAACGCAAGGAAGAAGGCAAAGCCCTACCAATCCAGAGGCCGGTGTATTACCTGAGTGAAGTACTATCCGCTTCCAAGCATAACTACCCCCACTACCAAAAGATGTGCTATGGCGTGCACTTTGCTGCCAAGAAGCTGAAGCCATACTTCCAAGAGCACCCAATCACTGTGGTCTGCACAGCTCCACTTACGAGATCATTGGAAGCCGAGATGCCTCGGGTCGAGTGGCCAAATGGGCCATAGATTTGGCCCCCTACACCATCTACTACCAGCCTCGCACCGCCATCAAGTCACAAGCACTGGCCGACTTCCTCGTCGACTGGGCCGAGACCCAGTACCTGCCGCCAGCGCCAGGTTCCACCCATTGGCGGATGCATTTTGATGGTTCAAAGATGCGCACCGGTTTGGGAGCCGGCATCATCCTCACCTCTCCCAAGGCGACAAGCTCAGATATGTGCTGCAAATTCACTTTGCCACCTCCAACAACATAGCTAAATATGAAGCGCTCATACACGGGCTCCGGCTTGCCAAGGAACTCGGCATTCGCCGGATCCTGTGCTATGGAGACTCCGACTTGGTGGTCCAGCAGTCGTCGGGCGATTGGGACGCCAAGGATGCAAATATGGCCAGCTACCGTTTCCTCGTACAGCAACTCAGTGGATACTTCGAAGGGTGCGAGTTCCTTCACGTGCCAAGAAATGACAATCAGCAAGCCGACGCCTTGGCACGAATTGGCTCCACCCGACAAGCAATACCAGCCGGTGTCGCCCTGCAACACCTCCTCAAGCCGTCTGTTAAACCATCGCCAGAGTCGGATTCCATCTTTGTGCCAGCTCCTCCTGAAGCAGTCGGATCCGACTTAACGACCCCATCTGCCGGCACGGGGAATTCGGTAGGCGACCCGGGGACTGCAGCAGCCGCACCCGGCCCGGGGACTTCAGAACCCAACCCGGGGACTGCAGCAGTCGGCCCGGGGACTTCATCAATTCAGCAAGCGGCGGCCGACTCCAACCCATCGCCTCCCAGCCCAACCGCCCTCGTGCAAGTAGCAGTCCTAACAGTCGAAGAAATTGCAGCACCTTCATGGGCCCACCCCATCCTCAACTTTCTGGTGAACAAAAAACTGCCGACTGATGAGATCTCGGCCCGGCAGGTGCAACGCCGGGCAGCAGCGTACACCATCGTCAACATAGAACTTGTGAGGCGCAGTGTCACTAGTGTTTACCAGCGCTGCGTGGAGCCGGACCAAGGCCAAGCAATCCTCAAAGATATCCATCAAGGTGAGTGTGGTCACCACGCGGCTTCAAGAGCACTTGTTGCCAAAGCTTTCGGCCATGGTTTTTACTGGCCGACTGCTCTAGAAGACACCATAGACTTGACCATAAGTGCAAAGGGTGACAGAAGTTCCGCTCCAAGCCTCATCAGCCGGCTTCTACACTCAAGACTATCCCCATTGCCTGGCCCTTTGCTATCTGGGACCTGGACATGGTGGGACCATTCAAAATAGCACGAGGTGGCATGACTCATCTGCTTGTCGCGGTGGACAAGTTCACCAAGTGGATAGAAGAAAAACCAATCAAGAAATTGAATGGTCCGACTGCTGTGACTTTCATCTCTGACATCACCATCCGGTATGGCATACCACACATCATCATCACCGATAATGGCACAAACTTCGCCAAAGGTGCCTTGGCCCGTTTCTACGTGATTCAGGGCATCCGATTGGACTTAGCGTCTGTAGCCCATCCGCTGTCAAACGGCCAAGTGGAGCGAGCAAACGGCCTTATTTTGTCCGGCATCAAGCCCCGACTGGTCGAGCCTCTGGAGCGTTCGGCCGGCTACTGGCTCGACGAGCTGCCGGCCGTCCTCTGGAGTCTGCGCACAACCCCGAACAAGTCAACCGGCTTCACTCCTTTCTTCCTCGTCTACGGTGCCGAAGTCGTCATCTCGACGGACATAGAATTCGACTCCCCTCGAGTCACCATGTACACCGAAGAGGAGGCAGACGAAGCACGACAAGACGGCGTCTATCTGCTTGAAGAGGGCTGGCTGTTGGCACTCAGCCGGTCCACCATCTACCAGCAGAGTCTGCGCCAATACTACAACCGAAAGGTCAAGCCAAGATCCTTCCAAGAAGGAGACCTTGTGCTCCGGCTGATCCAGCGAACAGCCGGCCAGCACAAGCTCTCGGCACCTTGGGAAGGCCCCTTCATCATCAGCAAGGTGTTGGGCAACGACTCCTACTACCTCATCGATGCTCAGAAGCCTCGAGCACGCAAAAGAGATGATTCCGGCAAGGAGATGGTGCGACCATGGAATGCGAATCTCCTTCGAAGGTTTTATAGTTAAAGCAGTATGTACCACGCCAACATTTGTATTAAGTACAATGACTCCGAGTCCCCCGAGAAGAGCTCGGGGACTGCCCTCTTTTATCTATATGATAAGTATTACGCATGTCATTTGTGTTACCCCATTAGACCGTCTGGCACCGGGTTCGACCAGTCGACCCGGGGACTTGCCGCTTCGTACTATGAAATGCTTCCTGCACCCGGACAAGTAATGTGTTGGCACCTTAGCTTTCTCCTGCCTGAGGCCGCAGCTCGCAGTGCGACTATTCGGTCGGCAGGAGCTAAGGCGAAAAGGGTGTCTGCATGAAAAATGGCTAAGGACCTAAAGCATACACATAGTCCAAGCTGGCTTCTCACCTCACCGACCGGCTGTCGAGCAGCCGGCCGCCCGGCTTCTACTTAACTTGCTAGAAAACTCTAGCCAGCTAAATATTTGCCTTCCCGAAAGTGGCTAAGTACTTGACCCAGCCACAGTCCGCAGAGCGGCTGTTCGGCTGGCAAGACGGCAACCAAGGGAAGGCGGGAAAGGAAAAATGCCAAAAGAGCAGAACGCAAGGAGAGATAGAACTCGGTTAAGATATTTGCACATCAAAAGGCCCTTGGCCGATATTCAACTGAAGTTTGAAATATACCCCGCGGGTGGAATTGTCCGAAATTAACAAAGTTTGTCGAGACCGATAAGCAGGAAGAAGCAAAGGTAAATGGCAGCCTAGGAAGCAGCAGACGGAGTCGGCGGAATGGTGGAGTCGGTGGTGCCGGCTGGTTGGGCGGCCGGCTGGTCGGTCTCCGCTTGGTCGCCCTCAGCAGCAGCCGGCTCGCTCGGGCGCGGCTCGTTGCTGGAGGCGCGGTCGAGTTGAGGCTGGTCGTCCGCTCCGTCCTCTGGTGCCTCCTCTTCACCTTCCTCCTCCTCTTCGTCTTCTCCCTCGTCGCTGGAGTCGATCACCTCGGCCGAGTCCTCGCCATCCTCCGGGTTCAGCCCAAACCACTCCGTTGACGCCTCGGCACCGTTCTCGGCCAGCTCCGGGACGAAGATGCTGGTGTTGGTATACTCGGCGATTCTGCCGCTCGCTTGACAAGGTCATCCTCCACCGCCACCAGCTCCTCCTGGGCTTCCAATCGAAACGTGGTCAACTGGGCTAGATCTAGCCTAGGGTACCATGCCTTGACGAACTCCAAGGCCCGGCGTGCTCCGGCCCGGGCTGAGGACCCTCCCACGCCTCAAGACGACCGACCGCCACCTCCAGCCGGTAGGCAGTCCGGCTGGGTGTGCGTGGAGCCGGCATGTCTGGCCACAGGGCGGCGATCGCCTGGGTGCCGACACGCTGAAGGCGGCGCAGCATCCGATGAGCCGGCCGAAGACGAGCCTGGATGCTGAGAAGTTGCTCGCGAAGAGTGCGGGGGGCGTCGGCAGCAATCTGCTCGCCTGTTGCCCTCCGGCCTTCGCGATCAGCCTCGATAGCCTGGTTGGCGGCACCAGAGTGACCTGGGAAGAAGTCTGCTCGGACAAAAAAGCAAAGAGTTAGATCAGAAATGAGAAGTCGGCTTGATCAGAGGCCGGCAGTTTGAAGAAAGAGTAAAGAAGGCAGCCTACCGTCGACTATGTCTTCAACCTCGCCGAAGCTGGCAATTAGCATTGCCTCCTTGTCGGTCCAGGAGGAGCGTTCGGCTGCGAACTCAGCAAGGAGGCCGGTCTCCTTGTCTTCCGCCTCCTTCTGGGCCTTCTTGAGAAGCTCCGCCTGCTCCACCGGCTGCGTGACCAGCCGGTCATGCTCCTCGGCCAGATTGTTACAGTCCGCCTACTTGGCGTGCAGCGCGGTGTTGAGTTCTCCCAGCTGCTGCTGCAGGGTGGCGTTGGCTTCTGCAAGAGAAGAAGAAGGAAGGGACATCAACAATCAGCAAAGAAAGATGAAGTCGCCAGGAAGATCCGGCCCGACTGCTCAGCAGTCGGCCCGAATCTCGGGGACTACAGCCCGCGGGTGCGCCAGTGCGCCCCCGGAGAGAAAGAAGAGGACTTACTCTGGCTCTCCGACAAGTCGACGGCATGTTGATCCAAATCCTGGACTTTGGAGTTGAAGGCGGCCGCACGGAGGTTATGATAGTCCTGCAACAAAGATATTAGTACTCGGAGCTTGATAGTTAAAGTTCCGAGCCGCCTGCTCAGCAGTCGGCCCAAAACTCAGGGACTACACCTAGTGGGTGCGCTGGCGCACCCCCATGAAGCGATACAAGAATTAAAAAAAAAAAGCAAGAAGCATACCCGGATGGCCTCTCGCGATTCCAGGTACGCCTTGTTGCAGTGCTTGAGAGCGTCTGCCTCGGCGCGGAGTTTGGCTTGAACATCCAGGAGCGCCTTGTTCAGAGGGCCCATCCTGCCTCCCCGCACCCACCCAGTGGGCACGGCGCTGGTCGCCTCGGTGTTCGGGATCGAAGAGCTTGCGGCGCCGGTCTCCAGCGGGCGTGGCGCCGAGGCCGCCTTCGCGAGCCGGCGGCGTAAGGGTGTGCGGACCCCGGGAGTCAGGCCCGTCACCATCTCATCTCCGGCTGGTGGCGCCGGCGGGTCGACCTGCTGCTTGTCTCGCGCCTCCTCAGAAGGTGGCAACGGGGGCATGATTACGTCCGGAATGGCGATGTCGCCGCTGTCCCTCTCCATGATAGGGTGCTCGCCGCCGGCTTCCCCAGTCTGCGCCATGAACTCCTGTGGCGGCGGCGCAGAGTTCAGGGGGTTGACAAACATCGCCGACTGACGGCGTGCGGCTTCCTCGGCCCGCTTCTTCGCTGCGGTGGCGGCCTTGGCCTCCGCCAGCTTCTTCAAAGCGGCGGCCTCCGCCCTGTCCACCTCCGCCTTCTCCAGGCGGGCGGCTTCCTGCTCCTCGCGCGCCTCCCGCACGTTCCGCTCCGTCGCATCTCGGAGGTCGGTGGCCGGATAGATCCGCCGGGTGGTGGTAGAAGTCTCCGCCGACCCCACGATGGAGGCAGCGGCCGACTTCTCAAGAGAGAGCGGGGCCCTAGATCAAGGGAAGCGAAGGGAGGAAGCTCAGAACAAGATCAGCAAGGAAGGAGAAAGTACGAGAGGAAGACAGTACTTACGCGGAAACCAGCTGCGGCTCCTTCACCGCCTTACGGAAGCGGATGGCTTTCGCGGCCGCTTCATCCCGCTTGGTCGTTGCGGCCGGCTGCCGAATAGGCTCGGCGCGGCCCTGCGCTTTTGTGCACCACCTCGGGCTGCCAGTGCGGAAGACGAGCTCGCGCCCTGCTGGTCGGACCCCGGCTCGCGGCGCGGGACGACTTCCCCCGCGTCGTCGTCGGGCCAGTCCTTGAGGCCGGCCCCGAGCCCTGAGCCGCCTGCTGTGCCGCCCCCTCCCTCGGCGTCGTCCTCCAAGGCCGCTGCCCCCAAGTCGGGGTCATCCACGTCGCTCTCCGCCCGGTCGGGGAGAAATTGACGCTCCAGCCCCGCGGCGCCGGTTGCTGGCTAGAGGAGGGAGCTCTGCTCAAAGAGCCGGTTGGTCAGGTTGGACGAACAGAACTCGGCAACAAGAAAGAGAGTGAGAAGGAAAGATAATTTACCATAGGCGGGGGTCGGCGCGAGAATACGGCTCCTTGCCGAACCGCCACTCTTCCGTGAGCTTGCAGTCGAAAGGTAGTTCACCATATGAGCTACCTCTGCGTGAGGCATCTCCTTGGTGCACAGCCGGCTTGGGTCACGATGCCCGCTCATCCGACAGATCATGTGAGGGCGGCCCTGGAGCGGGAGCACCCGGCGCGCCACGAAGGCGGACAGCAAGTCGGGCCTGGTCAGGCCCTCCGACTGTACCAACACTCGGAGCCGCGCGATGGCGGCGGCTCCAGAAGGTGACAGCGTCTTGGCCCGGTACGACCAGTTGGGCCGCCTCCCGGCCGGCAAGCCTGCTACGTAAGCCGGCCGGTTGACCCAGTCACCCTCCGCAAAGATGCTCTTCACATAGAAGTACGACTGCTGCCACATCTTCACCGACTGGATCAGCGTGATGGGAGGAAATGGGTTGTCGGCTGCCGGCCTCCGCACCGCAATGAAGGCGCCGCATTGAGCCGGCACGCCCGCGACGACGGTGCCGAGCTTAGTGTAGAAAAACTCACCCCAAAGCTCGATAGTGGGGAGGACGCCGAGGAAGCCTTCGCACAGAGTGATGAAGGCGGACAGCAGCACCACCGTGTTCGGGGTGAGGTGGTGCGGCTGGAGGTTGTAGAATTCGAGGAAGGCCCGGAAGAAGCCGCTCGCCGGCAGGCCAATGCCGCGTAGGCAGTGCGAGCGGAAGACGACCCGCTTGCCCTCCTCCGGCGCCGGCGAGATCTCCCCCTCCGGCGCGAGGCGAACCCTCACGTAGTCCTTGTTGGGCAGCCGCCGCATCTGGCGGAGGAAGTCGATGTGGTCTTCGTGGACTGTGGAGCCGTCCCAGGCTCCGGAGCGCGCCATGGGGGCGAGAGGTTGACGGACGAACTCGACGGAGACGAACTGCGGCAGCGCTTCGGCGGGGCTCGGGGCGCCGCGGCGAGAGGAAGAAGAAAGAGAGAGAGAGGGGTGGAGGGGCGCGCGTGCTTCACCTGCTCCCTCTCCTCTCCCTACTTATAGCCTACGGGCTACGAAGCCGAGGGGGTGGGCGTGGGATAGTGGGATTAACTGTGCCCACGACCCCACGCTTCCGCCTTTACCGCACGAGTTACTGCGCGTAGTAACTCCGCGAGGAAACCCAACCGCCCGCCTCGGCCGCAGCGGATCCGCTCGTAGGCCGAGGCCCGGTGGTGGCGGGGCCAGCCTGCGGTCGCGTCCCGGCACGCGCGTGGGCTGGCAGGCCGACCCGGCTGGCTGGCGCCATGTGGCACACCCATGACGGGCGGCGGGCTGAGAAGCTTAGCAGGTACGCCACCTGGTTCCCGCCGATGCATTCGAAATTCCAGAAGGATCCGACTAGACATACCCGACTCCTACCGACCGGCTCCCCAGAAGTCGGATGGAGCTTCCTTCAGAGCACCCGGAGGAGGAAACTGTTGAGGCTCCCCGGCTCCTCAACCATGGCCCCTCACCAGCTTCGGGGACTACTGTCGGAGTAATGGGCCACGGGTAGCCTAACCCGAGCCCCCGAACCTTTCAAGACATCGGGGCCGGCTGCGCCCCTCAAGCCGTCAAGACAGATATCCGCCTTCTGGCGGCCGGTTGGCCAAACGGCCGACTGTTACAAGGTGGCCGAGTTCCAGAAGACGGCGTCACAACAGGCCGACTCCTAGTGGGCAGCCTCCAGAGAGGCCGGCCCCTAGCAGTCGGCCCGTGGCGCCCTCAAAGTCGGCGCCCTCATCAAGGAGACAGGACAGGGTGTGGCTACAGCGTAGCCCATCCCCCCGAATCCAGGGTCGGGAGTGGCCACAGTGCCCCATATAGGCGGAGATCTCCGCACGACGCGGCACTGTTGCCACTCCCCCCTAAACGTCACTCCTGACAGGCGGAGCCCTGTTCCCACGACGGCCTGCCGGTACGGCTTGCAGGCGGCGGGCCCGACCAGGCAGAGAGAGCCCTGAAGACGGAGGAAGCCAGACCAGCTGGACCTGAGGGAAGCCGGCTTCCAGCAGGCGGCTTATCCCTCCCTCGGGCCTCGTGCACCATCAACCAGATGAGACACGGTGTGGCTATAGTAATCTCCCACCAGGCGGCGGGAATGTAGCCACGCTCCCCCGACCAAGCCTACGTCATCAGCATCACGGCTACAGTGATCAGCAGCCGGCAAGACCCGCGAGCGGCAGGAGCGGCCTGTCGGTTCCGTACCGGACCAGTCGGCGGGGCCCACCCGGCAGCGGGCCCCAGCAGCCGACGGAGAATCCGGCGGCCCGAGACACTGACAGCCGGGTCCTACACCCGGCAGATTACCAATGTACCCCTGGGGGGTAGGCCTATATAAACCCCCCAGGGCACCCATGCAAAGGGTTCGAACCTGTTAGAACTAGCTCATACCTAGAGGAGGGGAGAGCGTGCCTGCCTTCTTCCACCTCTAGCAAACAGCTCAAGGAGCACCGTTGTACCACTAGTGCCTTAGTGATCATGCGGAGACCCCGCAGAGCAGGACTAGGGGTGTTATGTCCACGGAGAGCCCCGAACCTGGGTAAAGTTCGCCGACGTACGTGTCTACGCCTCATCCCGCTTCCAGGTACCGGCGACGTTCTACTCGCTCCCACCATGATAAGTCATCCTTTGGCATATGTCGCACCTAACCCCCGACAACATGTGTGAATACATAGACAAGCACTGTGTCCCTTGTGAGCCTCTACTTGACAAGCTCGTTGATCAAAGATGGTTAAGGTTTCCTAACCATGGACAATGAGTTGTCATTTGATAACCATCATGGACAAGACCCATCCGTTAGCTTAGCATATTGATTGTTCAGTTTTATTGCTATTGCTTTGTTCATGTCAAATACATATTCCTTCGACTATAAGATTATGCAACTCTCAGATACCAAAGGAATGCCTTTTGTGCAATCAAACATCACAACGTAACTAGGTGATTATAAAGATGCTCTACAGGTATCTCCGAAGGTGTTTGTTGAGTTGGCATAGATCGAGATTAGGATTTGTCACTCCGAGTATCGGAGAGGTATCTCTGGGCCCTCTTAGTAATACACATCATAAGCTTGCAAGCAAACGACTAAGGAGTTAGTCACGAGGTGATGTATTACGGAACGAGTAAAGAGACTTGGCGGTAACGAGATTGAACAAGGTATGTAGATACCGATGATCGAATCTCGGGCAAGTAACATAACGATAGACAATGGGAATAACGTATGTTGTCATAACGGTTTGACCGATAAAGATCTTCGTAGAATATGTAGGAGCCAATATGGGCATCCAGTTTCCGTTATTGGTTAATGACCGGAGAGGTGTCTCGGTCATGTCTACATAGTTCTCGAACCCGTAGGGTCCGCACACTTAACGTTCGTTGACGATATAGTGTTATATGAGCTAGATGACTTGGTGACCGAATGTTGTTCGGAGTCCCGCATGTGATCACGGACATGACGAGGAGTCTCGAAATGATCAAGAGGTAAAGATTGATATATATAGGACAATAGTATTCGAACACTAGAAGTGTTCCGGAGTATATTGGGTATTTATCGGAGTACCGGAGGGGTTACGGGAACCCCTGGGGAATATATGGGCCGTATAGGCCATGAGAGGGAAGCACACCAGCACATAAGGGGTGGCACGCCCCCTATGGCAGGAGGCAGATTTGGGAGAAGGAAAACGGGGGTTCGGCCCCCCTTTCCTTTCTCTCTTCCCCCTTCCCTTTCTTCTCCGGTGAAATAAGGCAGGGGGCGCTACTTGGGGGGCCCCTAGCTGCCTCCCCTCTCCCTCCCACCTATATAAATGTGGGGGTGCCCCTAGCACACCCCAAACAATTGCCTAGACTTGTGCGGCGCCCCCCTCCACAGTTTACAACCCCAGTCATATTTTCGTAGTGGTCAGGCGAAGCCCTGCGAGGATCTCTTCACTATCACCGTCAGCTCACCATCGTGCTGACGGAACTCATCTACTACCTCGACGTCTTGCTGGATCAAGAAGGCGAGGGACGTCAACAAGCTGAACGTGTGCAGAACTCCGAGGTGCCGTACGTTCGGTACTTGATCGGTCGGAGCTAGAAGAAGTTCGACTACATCAACCGTGTTGTCAAATGCTTCCGCTTACAGTCTACAAGGGTACGTAGACATACTCTCCCCCTCGTTGCTATGCATATCCATGGATAGATCATTGCGTGTGCGTAGATTTTTTTTGCTTTCCATGCAATGATTCCCAACAGTGGCATCCGACCCAGGTCTATGCGACGATGATATGCACGAGTAGAGCACAAAGAGTTGTGGGCGGTGATAGTCATACTTCTTACCACCAACGTCTTATTTCGATTTGGCGGTATTGTCGGATGAAGCGGCCCGGACCAACCTTACATGTCCACGCACGTGAGACCGGTCCCACCGACAGACATGCAACTAGTGTTGCATAAAGGTGGCTGGCGGGTGTCTGTTTCTCCTACTTTAGTTGAATCGAATTTGACTATGGCCGGTCCTTGAAGAAGGTTAAAACAACAAATTTGACGAAACACCGTTGTGTTTTGATGTGTAGGTAAGAATGATTCTTGCTAGAAGCCCGTAGTAGCCACGTAAAACTTGCAACAACAAAGTAGAGGACGTCTAACTTGTTTTTTTCAAGGTATGTTGAGATGTGATTGTTGGGAAACGTTGCATGGAAAACAAAAAATTTCTACGCACACGCACGGATCTATCCATGGAGATGCATAGCAACGAGGGGGAGAGTATGTCTATGTACCCTCGTAGACCGAAAGCGGAAGCGTTTGACAACGCGGTTGATGTAGTCGAACTTCTTCTAGCTCCGACCGATCAAGTACCGAACGTACGGCACCTCCAAGTTCTGCACACGTTCAGCTCGATGACATCCCTCGTCCTCTTGATCCAGCAAGATGTCGAGGAAGTAGATGAGTTCTGTCAGCACGACGGCATGGTGACGGTGATGGTGAAGTGATCCGTTCAGGGCTTCGCCTAAGCACCGCGAGAATATGACCGGGAGTGTAAACTGTGGAGGGGGGCGCCGCACACGGCTAATAATTGATGTTGTGTCTTCTAGGCGCCCCCTCCCCACATATATATAGGTGGGAGGGGAGGCAGCCAGGGGGCGCCCTAAGTAGGCCGAATCCTACTTGGGATCTTCCCCAATTCGGCCTCCCCCTTTCCATAATTGCCGGAGGGGGAAAAGGGAAGGGGAAAGAGAGCAGGAAAGGGGGTGAATCCCCTCTTTCCCTTCTCCCACTCGGCCTCCTTCCATAGGGGGCGCACTACCCCTTGTGGGCTGGTGTGCTCCCCTCTCATGGCCTATATGGCCCATATCTTCCTCCCGGGGGTTCCGGTAACCCCTCCGGTACTCCGATAAATACCCGATACACTTCATAACACTTCCGGTGTCCAAATACTATTGTCCTATATATCAATCTTTACCTATCGACCATTTCGAGACTCCTCATAATGTCCATGATCTCATCCGGGACTCCGAACAACATTCGGTCACCAAATCACATAACTCATATAACACAATATCGTCATCGAACGTTAAGCGTGCGGACCCTACGGGTTAGAGAACTATGTAGACATGACCGAGACACCTCTCCGGTTAATAACCAATAGCGGAACCTGGATGCTCATATTGGCTCCTACATATTCTACGAAGATCTTTATCAGTCGAACCATTATGACAACATACATTATTCCCTTTGTCCATCGGTATGTTACTTGCCCGAGATTCGGTCGTCGGTATCTACATACCTAGTCCAGTGTTGTTACTGGCAAGTCTCTTTACTTATTCTGTAATACATCATCCTGTAACTAACTCATTAGTCACTTTGCTTGCAAGGCTTCTTATGATGTGTATTACCGAGAGGGCCCAGAGATACCTCTCCGATACTCGGAGTGACAAATCCTAATCTCGATCTATGCCAACCCAACAAACACCTTCGGAGATACCTGTAGAGCATCTTTATAGTCACCCAGTTACGTTGTGACGTTTGATAGCACACAAGGCATTCCTCCGGTACCCGGAGTTGCGTAATCTCATAGTTGAAGGAATATGTATTTGACATGAAGAAAGCAATACCAATAAAACTGAACGATCAATATGCTAAGGTAACGAATGGGTCTTGTCCATCACATCATTCTCCTAATGATGTGATCCCAGTATCAAATGACAACTCATGTCCATGGTTAGGAAATCTTAACCATCTTTGATCAACGAGCTAGTCAAGTAGAGGCTCACTAGGGACACATTGTTTGTCTATGTATTCACACATGTATTTAGGTTTCCGATCAATACAATTCTAGCATGAATAATAAACATTTATCATGAATAAGGAAATATAAAATAACAACTTTATTATTGCCTCTAGGGCATATTTCCTTCAGTCTCCCACTTGCACTAGAGTCAATAATCTAGATTACATTGTAATGATTATAACCCCTATGGAGTCTTGGTGCTGATCATGTTTTTCTCGTGGAAGAGGCTTAGTCAACGGGTCTGCTACATTCAGATCCTTTTGTATTTTGAAAATCTCTATGTCTCCCTCTTTGAATTGATCATGGATGCAGTTGAAGCGTCTCTTGATGTGTTTGGTTCTTTTGTGAAATCTGGATTCCTTCGCTAAGGAAATTGCTCCAGTATTGTCACAAAAGATTTTCATTGGACCCGATGCACTAGGTATTACACCTAGATCGGATATGAACTCCTTCATCCAGACTCCTTCATTTGCTGCTTCCGAAGCAGCTATCTACTCCGCTTCACACGTAGATCCCGCCATGATGCTATGCTTGGAACTGCACCAACTGACAGCTACACCATTCAATATAAATACGTATTTGGTTTGTGACTTTGAGTCATCCGGATCAATGTCAAAACTAGCATCAACGTAACCATTTATGGCGAGCTCTTTGTCAACTACATAAACGAGAAACATATCCTTGGTCCTTTTCAGATATTTCAGGATGTTCTTGACCGCTGTCCAGTGATCCACTCCTGGATTACTTTGATACCTCCCTGCCAGACTTATGGAAAGGCACACATTGATGTCTACGAGAACTACGTCGGTATTTCCCCAAAGAGGAAGGGATGATGCAGCACAACGATGGTAGGTATTTCCCTCAGTATGAGACCATGGTTAACGAACCAGTAGGAGAACCAAGCAACACTACGTAAACAACACCTGCACACAAATAACAAATACTCGCAAGCCGACGTATTAAAGGGGTTGTCAATCCCTTTCGGCTAACGGTGCCAGAAATTGGCAAACGGACATGAGAGATTTGTAATATTGATAGATCGAACGCCAAATAAAATGAAGCGCGGCAAGGTATTTTTGTATTTTTGGTTTAATAGATCTGAAAATAAAAGCAAAGGAAAATAGAGCGCAAAGGCAAATATATTAAAGAAGAGACTCGGGGGTCATAGTTTTCACTAGTGGCTTCTCTCGAGGAAAATAGGAAATGGTGGGTGAACAAATTACTGTTGGGCAATTGATAGAACTTCAAATAATCATGACGATATCCATGCAATGATCATTATATAGGAATCACATCCAAGATTAGTAGACCGACTCCTGCCTGCATCTACTACTATTACTCCACACATCGATCGCTATCGAGCATGCATCTAGTGTATTAAGTTCATGGAGACACGGAGTAATGCAATAAGAACGATGACATGACGTAGACAAGATCTATTTATGTAGAAATAGACCCCATTTTGTTATCCTTAATAGCAACGACACATACGTGTTGGTTCCCCTTCTGTCACTGGGATCAAGTACCGTAAGATCGAACCCATCGCAAAGCACCTCTTCCCATTGCAAGATAAATAGATCAAGTTGGCCAAACAAAACCCAAATATCAGAGAAGAAATACGAGGCTATAAGCAATCATGCATATAAGAGATCAAAGAAGACTCAAATAACTTTGATGGATAAAAAGATAGATATGATCAGAAACTCAAAGTTCATCGGATCCCAACAAACACACCGCAAAAAGAGTTACATCATGTGGATCTCCAAGAGACCATTGTATTGAAAATCAAACGAGAGAGAGGAAGCCATCTAGCTACTAACTAGGGACCCGTAGATCTACAAAGAACTACTCATGCATCATCGGAGAGGCACCAATGGACATGATGAACCCCTCCGTGATGGTGTCTAGATTGGATCTGGTGGTTCTGGAACTTGCGGCGTCTGGAACTGATTTTCGTCGACTCCCCTAGAGTTTCTGGAATATTGGGGTATTTATAGAGTAAAGAGGCAGTCCGGGGGGCACCCGAGGTGGGCACAACCCACCAGGGCACGCCTAGAGCGCGCCCTAGTGGGTTGTGCTGCCCACGGAGCACCCCCAGGTGCTTCTCGGGCCCACTGGATGTCTTCTGGTCCAAAAAAATCCACAAAAAGTTTCGCTGCGTTTGGACTCCATTTGGTATTGATTTCCTGCGATGTAAAAAACATGCAAAAAACAGCAACTAGCACTTGGCACTATGTCAATAGGTTAGTAGCAAAAAATGATATAAAATGACTATAAAATGAATATAAAACATCCAAGAATGATAATATAATTGCATGGAACAATCACAAATTATAGATACGTTGGAGACGTATCAGCATCCCCAAGCTTAATTCCTGCTCGTCCTCGAGTAGGTAAATGATCAAAACATATTTTTTGATGAGGAATGCTGCCTAACATGTCATTTCATATTCTTTTCTTTGTAGCATGGACATTTGGACTTTTATATGGTTCAAAGCAATAGTCTAGTTTTGACATGAGATTTAAATACTCAAGCATATCAACAAGCAACCATGTCTTTCAAAATATCAATGCTAAAATAAGTTATCCCTAGCCCGTCATGCTCAATCATTGATCCATTCATGAAACACACTCACATATTAACTACACCCAATGCTCAAGTACGATCATAGTGCCCCCTAGTTGGTGCTTTATAAGAGAAGATGGAGACTCGAATAAAAAATAAAAATTGCATAAAGTAAAAGAAAGGCCCTTCGCGGAGGGAAGTAGGGATTTGTAGAGGTGCCAGAGCTCAAAGCAAAAAACTTAGAGATAAAAACATTTTGGTAGGTATACTTTTCCCACCAACAAAAACAACTTAGAGTTCCATACACTTTCCATGCTAGATATATCATAGGCAGTTCCCAAACAGAAAATAAAGTTTATTCCTTTTTCAACCATACTTTCACTTTCCATGGCTAGCCGTATCCACAGTTGCCTTCCATAACAATAATTTCCCAGGAATTTATTATTTGACAACATAAAGTAAATTAATTTTTTCATTTCGGGACTGGGCATCCCTAATACCTTTGCCTTACTCTTGTGCAATGACAAGTGAATAAACACTCATCGTGAGAATAACACATCTAGCATGGAAAATATCGGCCACCCCTCACCGCCTCGCGAGCGGTACGAGCACACAAAAGAGAAATTTATTTTGAATATTAGAGATGGCACATACAAATTTGCTTAGAACGGCAAAAGAATGCCGCATGTAGGTAATATAGTGGACTCATGTGGCAAAACTGGTTTAAAGGATTTTGGATGCACAAGTAGTGATCATACTTAGTGCAAAATGAAGGCTAACAAAAGATTGAGAAGCTACCAACCAGGAAACGAATAATCTCATAAGCGAGCATTAAGCATAATTAACACCGAATAATGCACCACAAGTAGGATGTAATTTCATTGCATAACTATTGACTTTCGTGCTTGCATAGGGAATCACAAATCTTAACACCAATATTCTTACTAAAGCATAATTACTCATCAACATGACTCACATATCACATCATAATATCTCAAAACTATTACAATGAATCAATTTTATTTTCTCCAATGATCTTCATGAAATTTTTTATTATATCCTTCTTGGATATCTATCACTTTGGAACTAACTTTTATGTGTTGCTTTTGATAAGCTTAAACAAATATAAGTGAAGATCATGAGCATAATGTTTCTTTCTCTCAAATTAATTTAAGTGAAGCAAAAGAGAATTTCTTTAAAAAAAATACTAAAGCACACCGTGCTCAAAAAGATACAAGTGAAGCACTAGAGCAATTCCATAGCTCATAAAGATTTAAGTGAAGCATAGAAAGCAATTCTAACAAGTCATGACATAATTTTTGCTCTCTCAAATAGGTATTTCCAGCAAGGAGACAAGACTTAAAACAAAAAGAAAAACAAGCAAAGACTCATATCATACAAGACGCTCCAAGAAAAACTCATAGTGTGTGACGCATAAAAATATAGCTTCGAGTAAAATACCGATGGTCGTTAGAAGAAAGAGGGGATGCCACTCGGGGCATCCCCAAGCTTAGTTGCTTGCTTTTCTTTAGATAATAGCTTGGGATGCCATGGGCATCCCCAAGCTTAGGCACTTCTTACTCCTTATTCCTTCATCCATCGTAACATCACCCAAAACTTGAAAACTTCAATGAGACAAAACTCAACAAAACCTTCGTGAGATCCGTTAGTATAAGAAAACAAATCACTACTATAAGTATTGTATTAAACCAATTCATATTTTATTATTGCATTATATCTACTGTACTCCAACTTTTATATGGAAAAAACTCATCAAAGAAAACCATAGAATAATCAAAACAAGCACACAACGCAAAGAAAACAGAACCTATCAAAAACAGAACAGTGTGTTGAAATCTGGGTATTTCGAATACTTCTGTAACTCCAAAAATTCTAAAAATTAGGACGACCTGAGAAATTTGTATATTAATCTTCTGCAAAAAGAATTGGTATTTTAGCACGCTTCTGTTAAAAACGAAAATTATTTTCGTGAGCGCAAAAGTTTCTGTTTTTCTGCAAGATCAAAGAACTATCACCCAAGAAGATCCTAAAGGCTTTACTTGGCACAAACACTAAATTAAACACAAAAAACACAATCATAACAGTAGCATAATTGTGCAAACACTCAAGAACAGAAAGCAAAAAAGCAAAAATAAAATTTATTCATTGGTTTGTGTCTTGGATTTGTCACGACAGATGTCTTAGTGTGAGGACTTAGTCTTGAGGCCAACGCATCTATGTGGTAGCTTGAGAGGGGTTGAGTGGGATGAGAGACGCGAGGTTTTTTACCCATGTTCGGCCCCTCACGGCGGAGGTAAAAGCCTACATCCTGCTTCATGGATATTGATGATGATGATCACGATTACAAGGGTGCTCTATCTCGAGAGCTATAGACTTGTGTGTCTAACCCTAACTTGTACAACTTGTGAAAACTTGTCCAACTCATGAAAACTTGTCCCTCTTGAGGTGCCCTGCCCATTCCTTATATAAGTTGAAGGGGCGGGTTACATGACTAGTCCTAGAAGGATTAGGATTACTCTATTACAAGTGGAGTCATAATCTTGCTTCCTTTGTAAGGGAATATTCCTTATGCCTTTTCTCTTAAGCCGGCCCACAATAACATAAGTCGGCCTTTCCACGAGCCGCCTTATGGGCCACCAGGTCTTGTCGCTCCTCTGACCCGCCTGCCGGGTCACGAATGAGTCACCAGGCCCGGCCGGGTCATTAGTGAGTGGAGAGATCCGGGTGGGTCACTTAGTGAGTCGCCAAGTCAGAGCGGGTCACTAGTGAGTCGCCAAGTCCGACCGGGTCATACTTACGACGGGTCACTTAATTTGGATTTATTCATGTTAAACTGACCCTGCAAAATAAACACAAGAACAAATTTGACAGGTTGTGCTCCGGGTTAAAAATTCCTGTAAGCCGACACCTGATCATCCTTAAGTCCTTGTCATTTCCTTCTTCAGGAAAGTCCGGGTCAATAGGACAGCCTCATAATCAATGTACTGACATTGGTTTCTCACAGAAAAATATTGTGAAGAATAATTCATTTGATTCAGCTCCCAATGCTTAACAAAAATATTGGCCTTGAAATACTCATCTGTTTTTCAGCCGACATGAAGATGTAGAACTTGCCGGTTCATTATTGCCAAAATTTCCGGTTTGTAAATATTGATGGCACCGGGTCATAATTGTTGCTAACATCAAGCTTGAAAATGTACCTCCCTTATATGCATATCACTTGTAGCCCCCAAGTCTTAAGAAGGGAGCCTAGTAACAGCTTAAGACTTGCTTCAATATAAATGTCGCAACCTTGAAGAAATCTGGGTTGTTCATCTCAGTCACTAGTCATAAACTGAATATTCCACATATGTAGCCCCCAAGTGTCGGGTTGTTATGCTTGCAGCAACCTAGGACTTGTAATTGCCTTATGCTCATAAAAACTTTGACAGGAGCAATTAGTAGCCCCCAAGGGTTGGCTCATCACAATGTGGCGGGTCGGGTCTTCAATAAGGCAAGTTAAAAATGACCTTGCATTAGCCCCCAAGTGTCATGGTGCATGCTTGCGGCGACATGGGACTTCCATATTTGATATAATCATGATTTGAATAATGTAGCCCCCAAGTGCCGGGTGGTGTGCCTGCAGCGACTCGGGACTATTCCTTCCATTGTACAATAAATCATATCTATTGATAAAGAAATAATAACCTTTGCGCTGAAGTGACTTTGAAAACCTCAATCATAATACTGGTTATTGATAACCATAATAAAAATCCAGCCATGTTGGCTATTCAAGATTTGAGTAATATAATCCGGTATGAAAACCTCAATCATTCAATATTATAATGAAAATCTAGCCAAGTTTGGCTACTAAAGATTTGAATACCTTATCTGTTGAGAAGTAAATCCGGAGTTTAAATACCCGGCGGCTCTTGGCCGATGGCGACTTAATACGCATCCATTGTAATCTGGGATTTTTGTAACCCGGCAGCTTATAGCATTTGTAAGAATCTATAATTGATAACCCATCCATGGCGGCTCATAGTCATGTCTAGTTTTTGAAAAGACCACTTTGGCGTCTTGTAGCCTCAATAAACTCTATATGTAGCAATATAACCTGGAGTAGAATGACCCGGCAATATTTTCAGATGGCCAGATGATGGGCTTAAACGCAATTTTTCATATGAGCAATAGTAGTATCTTTATGTGTAAAGCTCTGCATGTCCTACATAAAGTTTAAACAACATATGCCCTGGCGACTTAACGTCAAAAGCCAGGGCGGGTAACAACCCAAACATAATATAGTCTTATGCAATTATGGAAAAGACTAGAATTAAGGCCATTCAAGCCTAAACATACTGGCGACTTAAAGTCAAAAGCCAGGGCGGGTTATCAAACCTCGCATATTCATCCAACAATTTAAAAACATACCTGCAAAATTAGCTCAAATTGCCGGCTTACATCACCACACCCAGTGAGGGTAACAATCCGAAGATTTATAAGCGCCTGATTCCAATGGCGCAATCCAAAATATACTGGCGACTTAACATCCAAATTCAGGGCGGTTTATCAAACCTCGCATATTCATACCAATATTGAAAAACATACCTGGAGATTGACATCATGGTGATACCTCAATAATTATAATCCGTCACGGGTATTGACCCGTAGGAATGCAATATCATGATTTTGATTGCTCAAGGCAAAGATATCCTGGCGACTTAACGTCTGCTATCAGGGCGGGTTATCAAACCCAAAGATGCTCAATGATGAGTCATATAATCAAGGCTACATGGCCTGTGAAATCGGTTCATACTGCCGGCTTACATCGCCATATGCAGCAAGGGTAACAGCCCAAAAACTTAGAGCGCAGAACTCCAAGTGCGCAATCAAAGCATACTCGCGACTTATCGTCCAAAAACCAGACCGGGTTATCAGCACTCCGGATATACTCAAACATGAGTTATAAGAATCAAGGCTATATGGCCTGAATCAACCTTTTAAACCAAGGTATGAATTCAAATATCGTTCAAAAACAAATAACAAAAAATCAAGGCGTTCATAGGCGGCCAGGCCTCAATCATAAGTGCTTTTTATGGGCTTGCACAGCCACTAAGTTAATCCTTCATTCAAACCTTTTAAGCCGGGCCTCACATGACCAACCGCCGTTTTAACCTTGACAAGTTCAGGGTCTTAATAAGATTGATTGTCAAGAGTTCGGCGGGTCATTCCAAGATTACCTGGGCGGAGTGGCAGACGTACAAGGCAGGATCAACTGAATTTTTTTGGTGTATACACCTGGCATTTCAAGCCAATCAAAAGGGTTATCAAAGCTATGTTCAATGAACAGGGAGCCCCAAGTGATATATGTTGAGCCGTTAAGGCAGGGTGCTTATGTTTGAGCTGTGCTCTGCACCAGACTCTCTTTGGCTCCTTTAAACCGGGCAGCAAGCCCCCAAGTGGGTTGTAACAAGGCGTGTAAGCCGGATCAAGAGGGTAGTCACAGCTATGCTCAGTGAGTTGGAAGCCCCCAAGTGACCAATGATATGATAAACCAATAAGGCAGGATGCCCATGTTTGAACCGCGCATCATGGCAGCAAGTTCTCTTTGGCAACCTGATGGATTTTTTAACCGGAATTTTAAACCAGACATTGTGAGCTTCAAAGCTTTGTGAGAGACAGATTTCCCTTGAGCTGGATTTTAAACCGAAATCCTTCATTTTAAGCCTGAAATTTTCAAACGGCCTTTAAATTTTCACCAATAGGGCAGTAGCCTCCGGGGCCGGGTTATTTTTCCTAGCAATGACCCGGAGTACTTGAATTCACTGAAACCGACCAATTCTGCCAAGTTATGTCATTGTAGCCCCTGAGTCTCAAGACGACTCGAGGAGTTGGCTTGAGATTCTTCATATTTAACCGTGGCATAAAATGTCATATAGTTGAATAGTGGAACGCTGAAATTTATATAAACTGAAAACTTGAAACGAGTTGATGATCCTCGCAATGCTTGTTATATACTCCCGGTATGAGTCATTCCACAAACTCAGTGACATAACGGTCTCTTTTGCAGTAGACAATTTGTCCTGCATTAAAAAATTCACAAGCCAGAGTAATTGTTCTTTAAAGAACAAAAAACATATCAATAACATTGATTGGATAGAATTCACCTGATTCGTCCGGATGACAGATGATCCATATATAGCATCTGTGAATATCCTCAAGTAATTTCAACAGCGATCAAGCCATAAAAAATAGGCCTCCAAGGTGCCCTGTATATGAGGGTGTACCGATAGTAAATATAGCCATGTGCGCTCTGTTGACTCCATATCTCCCAATCTCTGTAGATTTGTGCACTCAGTATTATTTTAGTAAGAGCATCTCCAACGGCCGCACAAAAATCTCGCGCCCAATAATAGTTATAGCGCGCCACTTGAGCACTTTTAGTGCGCCGGGACCAATATTGCTTTAGCAGACGCCCAAAGATGCGCGCCCAAAAAGCAGACAGTGTAAATTGTGAAGCGCGCCCAATCCGGAGCCCAAAATATGCCAACTTTTTAGTGCTACAACATCTGCTGGAGCTGTTGGGCGCCCAAAAAAATGAATTTTTAGTGCGCAGAGCTCTTTCTGGGTGCCTGCTGGAGATGCTCTAATATCCAATGACATGCCAACTCTTGTCTGCTGGCTGCTAAAACGGTGAACACAAGCTGCAGCGCCAGTTCACAGATATGGCGTCTTGCGGTGACACACGGCGGAAATAGATGCAAACGGCGACAGAGGGTGAGGCCGTGGCCACCACAGCAGCGGCTTGATAGCGATGTGAGGCAGGTACAACTCGCCGGTGGGTTATGGCAGAAGCAGAGGGGCCCGATGGCTCGCAACAAAGGCAAGGCCGGCTCAAGGCTGCGAGGGAAGAGGACAGTGGAGTGACGGGTCAACGGCGATGGCCGGGCCGGGGGCGGTGAAACGGCGCAGCTCCCCAGTAAGACGGAGGCAAGGCGGAGACAGGTGAGCTATGTAAGCGGCTCGGCGCGGCCCTCGGCGGCTCAAAATGCCCCCCAGCAGCTCAAGATGGCCCCTGCGAGCTCAGAAGCGGCCCGCGCCGGCAGTGGCTCAAGGAGAAGGTGCGGGCCTCAACGGCGGCGGCTGCAGGCCCTCGAAGCGGCGACTCCTTTGTGACGCAGGGCCGACGACGCAGCGATGGAATGATCCGAGGGTGGCTCGGAGGCACTTGCGAACCGTAGCCGAGTCCTTCTCCCAGTTGTAGAGGTTTTGACCACTTGGATCCTCCTCCGGGTCGTCGTTGATTCTGGTCTTTGCGCGGAGTTCATGCTGTAGCAGAGGAACAGAGGGCCGGTCCGGCGACTCAGTCCTGGATAGCAGTGGAGGAGCGGAGGGTCGGTCCGGCAACTCAGCGCGGGACGGCAGCGGAGGCCAAGGCAGCCCGGAGTGCACAGCAGCGGCTGGCGGCTGAGGTCCTCGCAAAGCACAGCAGAAACCGGCGGCGGGTTAGAGAGACACCATCCACGGGCGGCTTAGGGGCGCCAGTCTACGGGAGAGGCAGAGGCACGGCGTGAGGCAGCCGGCGCGGGTGGAGCCTCAGGTGAGAACATGTCAGGATGACCAGCTGTGAACCTGGACGCACCATCTCAGCCTCCTCCAAGGAGCAGACGTATTCCTCGTTGGGGATCTTTCCTTCAGATTGTAAAGAGACACTTGCTCGAAAAGCACCACAGAGCATAACAATTGAAGAAAGAAAGTAGCCCTGTAGCCTCCACGTGACGACAAGTAGTATTAGTGGAAAGTAATATCTGATGATTGGGTTTGCTTCGATTTTCCTGCAGACTGTAGATGAATTTGACGTTTTGTAGGAGCACTAGTAGATGTCCCGTGTCTGCTGGCTTTGCAGATTCCTTGCGCAGTGCACCGGTGAATCATCTCAAAACTTGAAGCGAGGGGTCCCAGCAACTTCGCCGAACAGCTGTAACTTTCAAGGGGTTGACCCGATCGCATAATTAGGTAGTACGTGAAGGAAACGGTTTCGATCGCCTTGAACTCCTGTCGGTCTCGGTGACACTTGTGACTTGACAGATCGCAGAACGGCGGCTGCACACACAAACGTGACCCTATCTTCTAGGGTTCAACAGATCTTGTTGGATAGACACGTCTGGCTGGTCGATGCTGAATTTACCTTTTGACTCTCCTTTGTTTTACGCAGCTGCAAAAACTTTTTCAATCTTCACTGATAAACTCAGAATTGATTTAGATCCTTCTGCACTGGCTCTTCTCTATCCGGCAAATCGCAAACTTCTCGAAACCCTAGGATAGATCCCTTCAAGAACTCAACACCACCGTGCGCAGGCCCCACGGTGGGCGCCAACTGTCGTGGATTTTTCACGGCAGATGTCCTAGTGTGAGGACTTAGTCGTGAGGCCAACGCATCTATGTGGTAGCTTGAGAGGGGTTGAGTGGGACGAGAGACGCGAGGTTTTTTACCCAGGTTCGGCCCCTCACGGCGGAGGTAAAAGCCTACATCCTGCTTCATTGATATTGATGATGATGATCACGATTACAGGGGTGCTCTATGTCGGAGTAAATGACCACAGGTAGCCTCATCTGCTCCTCATGGAGATTCAAGACATCGGGGCTGGCTGCGCCCCTCAAGCCTCGAAGACAAAGAGCTGCCTTCTCAAGGCTAGCTGGTCCAAGCGGTCGGCTGCTAGAGGACGGCAGTTCCCAGAAGACCGCCTTGAGGTGGGCCGACTCCTACCAGGTAGCCTCTAGAGAGGCCGGCTCCCAGGAGGTGGCCCCCCTCCGCCCCCTTGAAGTTTGCACCACATTAAGACGACGAGATGGGGCGTGGCTACAGTGCAACCTACCACCGCCGAATCCAGGGCGGAGCATGGCCACAGTGCAGCGTACTGGGCGAACATCCCCCGCCCGGCACGGCACTATTGCCACACAGCCCATGACATCACCCATAACGGGAGAGGCCATGCCTCCACCACGGGCTGTCCGTACGGCCTGCGGACAACAGGCCCTACCTGTCAGCGAGAAGCCAGAAGGCAGCGAGCGAGCAACCAGTCAGTGTGGGGGAGGCCGACTCCTAGCAGGCGGCCCTCCCCCTCCCTCAAAGTCTGTGTGCCATTAATCAGAAGAGACGGGGCGTGGCTACAGCGAACGCCCGCCAGGCGGCGGTACTGTAGCCACGCCTCCCCCGACAAAGCATATGTTATCAGTGGCATTGCCAAAATACTCAGCAGCTGGCAGGACCCGCCAGTGGCGGGCGCGGCCTGTCGGCTAAGTACGAGACAGCCGGCTGGACCCACCAGGCGGCGGGCCCCAGCGGCTGGCGGAGAAGCCGGCGACCACAGTCACTGACGGCCAGGTCCTACACTCGGCCAGATTACCTTTGTACCCCTGGGGTCTATGCCTATATAAACCCCCAGGGCACCCATGCAAAGGGTTCAGACCTCCGACCACCCACACCCACATATACAGAGAGGAAGTTAGGGCCAGCCTTGTTCTTCTTCCCCCTCTAGAGAAACAGCTCAAGGAGCAAGATTGTAGCCACCATTGTTGCTTGAGTGATCATGCGGAGACCCCGCAGAGCAGGAGTAGGGGTGTTATCTCCTAGGAGGGCCCCGAACCTGGGTAAGATTCACCGGCGGGCATGTTTGCGCCTTATCCCGTTTCCTGGCACCGGCGACGTATTATTAGCCCCCTCCATGATAAGCCATCCCTTGGCATCTGTCGCATGACACCCCCGACATTTGGCGCCCACCGTGGGGCTTGGTGCACCGTCGTCCGGAGAACTGTTCTGGACGGGAACCTTGTTCCTCCCTAGCAAGCGCAGCCAGCCCGGCACGCCTGATGGCGTTTGCGCCAACGCGCTGCATGGCGCTGAGCTCACGTGCGCGGTGAGTTGCCTCACTGACCTCATCGGCAAGATCTGCCTCCCCGACGATCCTGCGCCCGGCGCGGGAGCAGCCAGCTCCGAGAGCTACCTTGTCGACCTCCTTGGCAAGCTCAATATCGCCAACGAGCCGGCCTCCGACCTGGAGTCAATGGGCTCCACCGACCCGATGCTTGTTGACTCCGACACAGCATCCCTTGACGCCTTCCCCACCAACGTGGTGATCATCGACGACCCGCTTCTACGCGCTGATAGCGGCGGCAGCACCATCACGGAGGTGCTCGTCATCAGCCACGACGGAGCCTCTGGTGGGGATGCCCAAGCCCCGCTGCAGGCTGCGCTGCGTGATCTGTCTGCACCCATCGTAGAAGACGCCAACGCCAAGACGCTAGAAGCCTGCCGCGTCTCGCTCGTCGAAAGTGCCAAGAAGTTGGCCACCATGAGACGCCTCTCAGAGGGCTACCAGCGCGAGATCGACCGCGCTGTTGGTGGCACGCCGGCTGCTGGTGGGCTCAGCCGCATCGGCACGGTCCGGCAGCGCGGCGCAGCCGTCACCAGCATATTCGGGGTAGACGGCCCTGTCTATGCCACGCCCATGGAGAACATACGAGCTGCCCAGGCAGCAGCAGATGAGCTGGACCACCTCAAGGGCGACGAGCGCCGCTACATGATGGAGCGCGTTCAGAAGCTCATTGATGCGTCTGCCGCGCAACAAGAGGCCAGCTGCCGCGTAGAAGAACCTGGCCGACGGGTTGAGAAACCGCCCCCCTGCCGCCGAGATCAAGGCGCGACCTCCCGGACGCCGACAGGCGGCGTCCGCGACAGACAAGACAAAGAGCCGGCTGCTAGCCGCAGCCGCACCCGCCTCACCAGCGAGCGCGACCAAGATGGCCACCCACGAGCAGTAGAACGACGGGATGACTATCCGCCGCCTCCTCCTCCGCGCAGGGAGAGGCGCGCCTCCCCGCCGCCTGTAGAGCACCCGACACTCGGCGACCGGCTGGGCTGTCGAGGAGTCGGAGAGAACGACGCGCATCACCGGATCGACCGCCTTGCTCGATTCCAGGCGCTAGAAGAAGAAGACGTAATGGGCCCGCCTTGTTTCGGCCCCCGGATCGGCGACGAGCCCTTCCCCAAAGGATTCTCGCTCCCGCGAGACACGCCCAAGTACAACGGCTCCGTGAAGCCAGAAGATTGGCTGGTCGACTACTCCACAGCCGTCAACATAGCAAACGGCAACAAGCGCGTTGCCGTGAAGTACGTTCCGCTCATGCTCTAGGGCACGGCCCGGACATGGCTGAACAGCCTGAAGCCCCGCAGCATCAACAGCTCATGCTCCATGTTACTGAAGTGTTCATCCACAACTTCACCAGCAACTACAAGTGGCCGCGCAAGCCCCGCCAGCTCTCGCTGTGCGTTCAAGGCCCTGACGAGTCCACCCGCGACTACCTGACGCGGTGGGATGAATTGCGCAACTCCTGCGAAGGGGTGCACGAGGTGCAGGCCATAGAGTACTTCACTGCCGGGTGCCGAGAGGGCACCTTACTCAAGCACCGACTCCTATGCGACGAGCCAGCTACACTCGATGAGCTGCTGATCATAGCGGACAAGTACACCACTGCCGACTCCTCCATGAAGTCGGAGCTCCAAGTGGATGCTTCCGGGAAGGTACTCCCACCGGCCCCTCGAACGCCGGCCGGAGACAACAGTCGGCGCCAGTAGCCGAACAACAACAAGCGTAAGGCCATGCAACCGGCTTCCACCAGCCGGCAGGTGGCGACAGTTGAGGACCAGCAGCCTGAAGGACAACCACTTCCCAAGCGCCAGAAGGGCGGCAAGCCAGCTTGGTTGCCCGCTTTCTCCTTTGAGTAGACCCTTGATGCTCCCTGCAAGTTCCATAGTGGCGCAAAGCCTTCCAACCAGACGACCCAGAAATGCCACTAGATCGTCTGCATCGCCAAGGGAGAAGGACTGCCTCCTCCGCCTGCCGGTCTGCCGGCTCCGCCCCCTCAGTAGCCGGCCGCCCGTCCAGCAGTCGGTGCAATCCAGGATAAATTCCCCGAAGAACATGGTGCCTACGTTGTCTTCACCAGCGTGGCCAACGACAGACACAGCAGACGTCAGCAGCACCGTGAGGTGAATGCAGTTGCCTCAACTGCTCCAGAGTTCATGCATTGGTGTGAGAAGCCTATCAGCTGGAGACGTGCCGACCACCCGGAAGTGATGCCTTCCCCGGGTTCCTATGCCTTGGTGCTGGATGCACCCTTGCAACGGAGAGGCGAGCTGCTCGTCGTTTCTCCCGGATCCTGATAAATGGCGGTAGCAGCATCAACATCCTTTACCGCGATACCATGGAGAAGTTGAACATCAAAGAGAAGCAGCTGCTGCCCAGTCGGACTGTGTTTCATGGCATTGTGCCCGGCCTTTCCTGCTCACCAATCGGCAAGATCAAGATAGATGTCATCTTTGGGGACAAGAATCACTTCCGCCATGAGGCAATTTGGTTTGAGGTGGTCGACCTGGAGAGCCCTTACCAGGCGCTCTGTCGGAGTAATTGGAAACGGGTATCCCGAAGACGGCAAGACAATATTTCAAGACATCGGGGCTAGCAAAGCCCCTCAGTCCGACTACCCGGCCGCTCCTGCCGGCTATCCGTCCGACTGCTCCACCCGTCCGGCTGCCAGCTGACCAACTGCGCCGACTAGCCGGCTGCTGACTGCAGTCTGACCCGGCATCGACAAAACCCCGACGAGACGGCCATACCGCGGACAAGACAACCGTACCGCGACACCATCATGTATAGTGTCACTTGTCCCCTGGCACTATTCATGAAGTGACCTAGGGGACAAGCATGACATGCACCATGCCTTGCTCCCATACCTCCACATAGCTTAGATATTAAGCTACCCTCTCCTATAAAAGGAGACACACATCCATCCATCCATGGGGGGACTCACGTACACACTCACACAAGCAAGCTAGCTAGCAAGAGAGCTAGCTAGCCATCCATCCATCCATCCCCACGGGCAAGCATGCCAAGCACACACATGCGGCCATGCTCATGGCCGGCCACTAAAGCATGCTTTGTGCATACATATATGGAGCCAGATGCGCATGGCACTGCCCCCAGATACAGCTCTAGGAGCACTTTGTACTGCCCGATGTACACCCCAGATATATACACTCAGACATGCAGGAGTAGGGGTATTATCTCTCAGGAGAACCCCGAACCTGGGTAAACTAGCGCGTGCTACCCGCATACCCGCTCCCGGTCCTATCAGCAGCAGTCTTACCCTCACACAAAGCCCTTGTGGCATCTGTCGCCTCACACCCCCCCGTGAGAATACCACGACAGTTGGCGCCCACCGTGGGTCGGTACTATCTATGCTACCGTGCTGCTGCTGGTTTCGCAGTCCTGGCGGGACCATCTTCGCCATCACCACCGCGGCGTCGCGCCGTCCCTCCGATAGCGGCCGAGGGCTCGATATCGACACACCCTCGGAATGGCCGTGAGGGGCGGCGCGTCCTCGCCGTAGGCCTCGCCTTCGTCATCATCACCGCGGCGTCGCGCCGTCCCTCCGATAGCGGTCGAGGGCTCGATATCGACACGCCCTCAGAATGGCCGCGAGGGGCGGCGCGCCCTCGCCGCCGGGACCATCTTCGCCTTCACCGCCGCGGCGTCGCGCCGTCTCTCCGGTAGCGCTCGGGGGCTCGACTTCGACCCGCCCCCGGAGCGGCCGCGCGGGACGGCGCGTCCTCGTCATCGGCCTCGCCACCTTCTTCACCACCACCGCAACGCCGACCGTCCATCCGTGCTGTTGCCGTCTGCACGCGTGCCCGTCTCCTCTCGCACGACGCCCTGCCTTGGCGGTGCCTCGCCCTCCCGGGCCCCTTCTCGCGCACCCGCGGCTCAGGACGGCCTCCGACTGGATCTCCTCCCCCTGCCGCAACAGCCGGCGCGCCGATGCAGGCCCCGACCATGTTGCCATGGCCATATGTCTCCTCTGCTCGTGGCCTCGACGGCTTCGGCCGGCTCCGGCCGCAGCCACACGCCCTGGCTCCCCATGACGCCGCTCCCGTGGGCCGGATCGTAGCCCCATCATTTGCGCCTCCCGCGCGCCCGCCGGCTCGCCGTCGCCGCACCTGTCCGGCTCGCTGCGGGCCGGGTCCTCTGCTGCGTGCCGTCCCGCGGCCTGGAATCCGCACTGCAGCGGGCCAACCTCGCGCCCGAGCCGCACCCGCCCACGGCGCAGGCCCCGTCGCCCTCCGGCTCCGGCCGCCCCGACGGCCGTGCTGCTCCTCCTCGCACCGGCCTCCCGCGCGCCCGAGGCTCCGACCGGCCTCGCCGCGCCCGACTCGCCTCCCGCGCGCATCTCCGCTCATGGCCCGGCCGCCTGCATCGCTGCGGTGTCGGCTTCCCATGTGCGCGGCTCCCGCGCGCCCACCAGCCGGGTTGCCACCCCCTGCCGGCGTCCGCCTCCGCACCCGGTCGCCCTCGCGCGCCCGCGGCTGCCCGGCCTCCGCCGGGTTCCCAAGCTGCCGGCCTCCGCCTCCTCTTTGCACCCGGCCAGGGTCGGCCGCAAGCCTCCCACGCCGGCTACAACCTCGCCTCCTCCGGCTGGCTCCTGCATCCCCTCCGCCTGGCCCCGCCGTCCGGTTCCCCGGCGGGCTCCTCCTCTGGCCGGTTTCGCCCGCCCGCCTGCTGGCATGTCTGCGCCCCCGTCGCCGATTTCCCGCGACGCCGGCCTCCCGCGTCGCCGCCGCCTTCGTCCTCTCACGCCACGCACGCGCATCCCTCCGCCGCCTTGTGCCGGCCCGACCGCCTGCCGCCCGCGCCGGCTCCCTTCGCTCACCGCCTGCCGCCCGCGCCGGCTCCCCTCGCTCACCGCCTGCCGGTTCCCCCCCCCCAACACGGACGACCGGCTCCGCCGCCTGCCGTCTCTGCCGCAACCCGGCCGCCGGCTTCGTCGCGACCCGGCCGCCGACTGCCGCCGTCCCGCTCCTGCCGACTGGAGAAAAAGAAAGGGCCGACTGCCCCACACGAGAAGCAAAAACAAAAAAAGGGGGGCGGGTGAGAGAAGTCAGGGGCCGGCTGCCCAGGCCGGCTGAGAAAAAAAAAGAGAGAGAGAAGGGAAGAAAGAGGTCGGCTGGGACAAAGAAAAGGAAAAACTCCGTCTATCCGTCCGCCTGCTTCGTCACTCGGACAGCTGGACACGACCTGGCCTGCCTGTCCGCCTCGACGCCTGGCTGGTCGAGCCTCGGCCCGAATCTCGGGGGCTACGCCCAGCGGGTGCGCTGACACGCCCCCGCGAGGAGAGAAGACAAAGTAGTCGCCGGGAGATCCGGCCCGACTGCTCAGCAGTCGGCCCGAATCACGGGGGCTACACCCAGCGGGTGCGCTGACGCGCCCCGCGAGGAGAGAAGACAAAGTAGTCGCCGGGAGATCCGGCCCGGCTGCTCAGCAGGCGGCCCGAATCTCGGGGGCTACACCCAGCGGGTGCGCTGACGCGCCCCCGCGAGGAGAGAAGACAAAGTAGCTGCCGGAAGATCCGGCCCGACTGCTCAGCAGTTGGCCCGAATCTCGGGGGCTACACCCAGTGGGTGCGCTGGCGCGCCCCCACGGAAGATTGCAGACAAGAGAAGAATTTTGTCCGGTTGCCAGCAGCCGGCAGAAGAAGAAAAAGGGTGCTGTAAGACGCCTCGCCGCCTGACCGGCCGGGACCCTCCTTCGTGCGACCAGGGGCCCGAAGGCTACACCCAGCGGGTGCGCCGGCTCTCTCCGGCAAACTCCGCCTCGGCTACATGAAAACCAATGTGAGCTCCTCACCCGCAGATTTTTTCACCGCGAGAGCACGGATAACCTCGAGCGATGCTCGGGGGCTATCTCCGCATTTCATTACAGTTGCATCACTGTTCGCCCCGGCGCCAGCCAGAGTTGGCCCGGGGGCTGGCCGCTTGGCCTGAGACATTAGTTCCCGCAGACGGCTTAGTAGCGTGCGCGGTATGAAAAGCCCACTCTTAGTCACAGACCGCAGAGCGGCTGTCCGACTGGCAAGAGTGAACGCTGAAGGCCACCCACGCGAAAAACGTCCGGGAAGAAAAACGCTTCGGGCGACCCGACCGTTTTCTTTATGAGTATCTACTCGGTTAAATTCGCTCCCAGAGTCTGAGTATTGTACACTCCACTCCGCGGCCCACTCTCAGCCACAGACCGCAGAGCGGCTGTCCGGCAAGCGAGAGCACAAGCCAAAGAGCGGAGGGAACATGAAAAAGATTGAAGGGGGCTCGGACGAAACCGAGTCGGCACCCTCCGCATAAAACTTGCAGTGCTAAAAAGCAATCATTTGATATATCTGCATGGACTAACTTTATCTCTTTGCATGATCATTTCCATGAGCACTCGCGAAAAAACCTCCGCTCAACTTTGCCAAGTTGACCGGAGGCTTGGGGGCTACTGTCGGAGTAATTGGACACGGGTATCCCGAAGATGGCAAGACAATATTTCAAGACATCGGGGCTAGCAAAGCCCCTCAGTCCGACTGCCCGGCCGCTCCTGCCGGCTCCCCGTCCGACTGCTCCACCCGGCCGGCTGCCAGCTGACCGACTGCGCCGACTAGCCGGCTGCCGACTGCAGTCCGACCCGGCATCGACAAAACCCCGACGAGACGGCCATACCGCGGACAAGACAACCGTACCGCGACACCATCATGTATAGTGTCACTTGTCCCTGGCACTATTCATGAAGTGACCTAGGGGACAAGCATGACATGCACCATGCCTTGCTCCCATACCTCCACATAGCTTAGATATTAAGCTACCCTCTCCTATAAAAGGAGACACACATCCATCCATCCATGGGGGGACTCACGTACACACTCACACAAGCAAGCTAGCTAGCAAGAGAGCTAGCTAGCCATCCATCCATCCATCCCCACGGGCAAGCATGCCAAGCACACACATGCGGCCATGCTCATGGCCGGCCACTAAAGCATGCTTTGTGCATGCATATATGGAGCCAGATGCGCATGGCACTGCCCCCAGATACAGCTCTAGGAGCACTTTGTACTGCCCGATGTACACCCCAGATATATACACTCAGACATGCAGGAGTAGGGGTATTATCTCTCCGGAGAGCCCCGAACCTGGGTAAACTAGCGCGTGCTACCCGCATACCCGCTCCCGATCCTATCAGCAGCAGTCTTACCCTCACACAAAGCCCTTGTGGCATCTGTCGCCTCACACCCCCCCGTGAGAATACCACGACACGCTCTTAGGCCGGCCAGCTCTAGCCAAGTTGATGGCAGTGCCACATTATGCCTACCTCAGATGAAGATGCCAGGAACCAAGGGCATTATCAAGATCAGTGGGGACTATGAGAAGTCGTCCGCCTGTGCTGCAGCCAGCAGCCGGCTGGCCGAGTCCCTTGTGATTGCTGCTGAGAAGAAGCTCCTGGACCGGGTGGTGGCTGATACGTCTCCAACGTATCTATAATTTTTGATTGTTCCATGCTATATTATATTCTGTTTTGGACATTATTGGGCTTTATTATACACTTTTATATTATTTTTGGGACTAACCTATTAACCGGAGGCCCAGCCCAGAATTGTTGTTCTTTTGCCCATTTCAGAGTTTCACAGAAAAAGAATGTCAAACGGAGTCCAAACGGAATGAACCTTCGGGAACGTGATTTTCGGAACAAACGTGATCCAGAGGACTTGGACCCTACGTCAAGAGAGCAATCAGGAAGGCACGAGGTAGGGGGGCACGCCTACCCCCCTAGGGCACGCCCTCCACCCTCGTGGGCCCCACGTTGCTCCACCGACGTACTTCTTCCTCCTATATATACCTACGTACCCCCAAACTACCAGATACGGAGCCAAAAACCTAATTCCACCGCCGGAACCTTCTGTACCCATGAGATCCCATTGTGGGGCCTGTTCCGGAGCTCCGCCGGAGGGGGCATCGGTCACAGAGGGCTTCTACATCAACACCATAGCCTCTCCGATGATGTGTGAGTAGTTTACTTCAGACCTTTGGGTCCATAGTTATTAGCTAGATGGCTTCTTCTCTCTTTTTGGATCTTAATACATTGTTCTCCCCCTCTCTCGTGGAGATCTATTCGATGTAATCTTCTTATGCGGTGTGTTTGTTGAGACCGATGAATTGTGGGTTTATGATCAAGTTTATCTATGAACAATATTTGATTCTTCTCTGAATTCTTTTATGTATGATTGGTTATTGTCGGATGTGGGGTTCCGGCAAACCCTTAAGGTTCAAACACTGGGTGCGCGCGAAGTCTTCCCCTCCTACCGATCTACGCCCTAGCTCGCTAAGATCTCGCGGACGAACTCGACGAACTCGCAACACAGAGAGACACGAGATTTATACTGGTTCGGAACACCGTTGTGGTGTAATACCCTACTCCAGTGTGGTGGTGGTGGATTGCCTCTAGGGCTGATGATGAATAGTACAAGGGAAGAACATCCTCCTGAGGTTGAGGTGTTCTTGTGCTTGGTGCCTTAGCGGGTGAGAGCTGGGTGAATTGCTCCGTCCCCCTGCTGTGGTGGCTAGTTCTACTTATATAGGCCCTGGTCCTCTTCCCAAATATTGAACGGGAAGGGAGCCAACAACGGCGGGCGAATTTGAAGGGGGGCAGCTAGTACAAGCTATCCTGACAAAAGCGGTCTTCGCCTGCAAAAAGCTCTGGCGGTGACGCCGTTTTGGGCTCCATGATGACCTCCATCTTGCCGTCTTCCTGGTATTGGTCTCGTTGCACCGATATAGCAACCTTTGCCTGATGCCTCGATACTCCTCGCCTGCGCTAGCCTCCTTAGCACCAAAGAGGAAACAAGGACGCTGCACGCGCTGGCGCCCGCCTGGTGTCGATCGTCATGGCTCACGTCACGAGAGCCTCGTGAGGTTTGCCCCGCCTTGATATCTCCGCTCCTCGCGAGCCTGCCTGACTAGGCCACTCCTGAGGAGGTCTTGCGTCGCCCGCCTCGCGAGGCTTGGCCCCTCGCGAGGGTCTTGGATGCCTTGTTGATGAAGATGGGCCGTACGGCCTGCTGGCTTAGCCACGCCATGGGCCGCAGGCAGGCGGGTCTGGGGACCCCCGTTCCCAGAACGCCGACAGTAGCCCCCGGGCCCAAGGTGCGCTCGGGCTTGGCTTCGCGGTGAAGCCAAGGGTCAAGTTCGGAGCACCACGGGCCCCAAAATCCTGCGGCCTCGATTGACGTGTGGTGGTTGATTGGACGTGGGCGTCTCCGCTTCCCCACGTTGCCTTTGAATCCGCCTGGCTATGCGGCCCCTGCAGCCTACACAGTTATTCTTCCTTCGCCCACGCCTGGCTCTGCCAATCTCCCTGCTTCCTCGAGGCCCTGCTCTACCCTGCTAATCCGGCTTACGCTCCGCCTGCTTCATCGCCATGGCGCCGAAACAAGCTGAAAAGGGGAAGAAACCCCTGTCATTGCCAACTGCGCCTCCGTCTGTTGAGCTGGCGCTCGGCCGTCCTCGGGTGCTCAACGATGAGGCCATGGACAAAGTGCGCCCCATGCTTGCCTCCAGCTTCAACGAGTGGGGAGAGATGGTGGCTTGGCCCGCGTCCCGCACTCGCATGGATCGGGCAGCCACTGAGGTCCCGATCTTCATTGATGCCCTCTGGGCTGGCTTGATTCCTCCCTTCTCCGCCTTCTTCAACGCGGTGCTTGAGCATTACCATATCCACATGCTTCATCTCGACCCTCAATCTGTGACCCTTCTTGCCGTCTTCGCCTTCTTGTACGAGGCCATGGTGGGCATCGCTCCTTCCGTGGCCCTGCTTCGCCATTTCTTCTCATTGCATCTGACCGATCCCCGGCAGAGCTCGGGGTGTGTGGGCTTCCAGGCCGTGGCCGCGACTGCGGGCGCGGGGATTGACTTTGAGCTCCCTTCGTCCACGAGTGAGTTTCGTACGCGATGGGTGTTTGCTGATGCCGGCGTGCTCAGCCCTCTGCTCCAAGTTCCGGCAGGGCCTGCTGTTCCAAACTCCGGCTGGGGCCATCAGAAGCTCACGAGCCCCCGCGTCGCTCTCATCTGGGCCAGGCTGAGGCTGCTGAAGGACCGCGGCGTGATCGCGCCTATGGTGGTGAAGGAGTTCGTCAAACGCCGGGTTGCTCCGCCTCAGTGCCACTCTCGCCCAATGTGGACCTTGCTCAACAGTCAGGACCACATGAGGTTCCAGGAGTCTGGGCTCCCTCTCGGGACGCGGCAGACAGTGCTCCAGGTCTTGACGGGTGTCCCTCTGCCGACCGAAATGCCTGGGAAGAATTGCCTGTTGTATCACTACAAGAACAAGGACGAGTTCGCAGCGAGCATGCCTTCCCTTGACGAATGGGGGCTGCGACCGATCGGTCTGGTGGGGCCCCGCGAGAGCCCCATCGTCGTGGTTCCCTTCCTTGTCGCTGGTGCCAAGCTCACCCCAAGTGGGGGTGCAAGAGGGTGAGCTTTGACGGAGGCTGGTGGCCCAAGTGCTGAGGAGCGCATGCTGAGTGGTGATCCAGGGGCGTCGTCCTCGGGACCTTGTGCCCCCCCCTCTTGAAACGCCGGTCGTTGGGGAGACGCAGCGTGCGGCTCCCGAGGCTAAGGCCCTGGAAGCCTCGGGAGTTGGTGGTGAGGCGGTGCCCGGCTGTTTGCCGCATCCGGGCACCCCTGAAGTTGTCTCTCCAAGCTCTTCGCCCTGTGTAGGCCGCCACGTCCAGCGATACGGCCGGCTCTGCGTTGATTTCGCGGAGCTCTGCAAGAGGAGAGGATCCCCGAGCGGCAACAACATCTTCGGACCGCTGAAGCGGAGGAAGTACATCGCCGTTCACGTGTAAGTATCGTATTGCTGTGGATCCTTGTGTGCTGTTTTCCATCTCCTGACGTTAGTTCTTCAGGGCTCCTTCCGTCGTGGCGACTGCGCCTCCTGAGAAACGGCCTCCTCCTTCGTCGACTCCCCCATCGGCCTTGAGCGTCCCTGGTCTGCTCACCGCCCCTGGAGTAGGGTCAGTTGGGGGAGCATCTCCGTCCTCGCGGCGCGCTGAGCCCGCGGCTTGGTCACTCCTCCCCCACGGTCTGGCGTGGAGCCTGGCAGGCGTGCCCAAGACCCCTCCTTTGCTCATGGACAGCAGCTGGTTGGCTTTGATCTTCGGCTCGTCTTCATGCTGCGTGCCCCGATCGGCTCGGGCTTCTCGCGAGGACTGGCTAACGTCAGGTGCGGCGTCAGCCCCAGCCCCCTGCCGGGAGGTGGCGCGCCACTTGGTGCCCTGCCCGCTGCCCCGGAGGTGGAGGACGAGGTGGGCTGAGCGTTCGAGCTCGAGCGCGGACGGAGCGTAGTTCGTCACGAGCTCTTCCAGGAGGCGATGGGCGCGATGAGTCGACTGGGTGAAGAGCTCCCTGGTGTCGACTCGCGCCTTGAGGCTGAAGGTCTCCGGCTGGTGGAGGAGCGGCGCAAGCTGAAGGTGGCCATCAACCTCGGTCGCTATCAGCGTGACCTTGAGAATGCGAAGGCCGAGGCGTCCCTCAAGATCGCCCATGAAGCCCGCTCGCGAGCCTTGGAAGAGGCTCGCGAGGCTGACCGTCGTCGCGAGGCTGCGGAGAAGCGCGCGTGGGAGCTCCAGGCCTGGAGCGCGTCCCTTGAGCAGCAGGTGGAGGCGCGCAGGGCCGCTCTTGCATCGCTGAGGGGGACGCCCATGGAGGAAGAGGAGGTCCGGAAGCATGACGAGGCGTTGGCCCTGGATGCCGTGGAGTGCAGCCTCAAGCTCGAGCAACTGGAGACGAGGGAGCGTCAAGTTGCTCAAGCAGAAGATGCCGTCGGGGCCGGCGAGGCTAGAGTCGAGGAGGAGGTCAATCGCCGGGTGGCCGAGGTTCGCGCAGACCTGGAGGGTAGGTATGACCTGAAGCCGAAGCTCGCGGGCACGGAGGATGCGGGCAGGGCCGCTGCCCTCAGGCCCAGGTTGGATGAGGCTGAGAGGCGCGCGGAAGCCACAGCCGCCGCCCTGGTTACGGCGCAGGCGCACTTGGCCTCCGCCCGCACCGAGCTGCGTTCCCTTTGGAGGTGGGTTGATGATGCTGAGGCCGTCGCGCGGCAAAACACGGAGGAAGTGCTCCAACGACGAACACTCGAGCGCGAGCATGCCCCTATGCTTCAGGATCTCCGGAATAGGGCGAATATCGCCCTGGGCCATATTTGCGACGTGGAGGCGCCGACCCCTCACTCGAGCGATTATGCCAGCCACCTGACCTTCTTCACCGAGGTGGTGACGCGCCTGGAGGCTCGATCTGCCAGAGCTCGCCAACTTGTGGAGGAAAGGGGTCGTGGCCTGCTTGAGCGCGCTTTCTCCCGTGTCTTCAGCCACCTCCTGAATGCCGACCCCAACTTTGATTTCGACGCCGCCATCGCCCCCGTACCCACGGTTGTCCGGGGCGACCTGGCGAGTTGGGTTGAGGACAATGTGGACGCGTTGGTCAGGGCCTTCACCTCGGAGGATGAAGCGGTGGTGGTCGCCGCAGACGAAGGCGACGTGGTTGACAACGGCGACGGGGGCGTCGCTGATGGCGGCGACGATGTCGACGAAGACGATGACGACGCGAGTGACGCGTCCGCGGGTGATGCAGCGAGCAACATTTCTGGCTGATCCCATGTTCTCCTGTCGTTTCATCCTGCACACAAAACTCGGGCGTGGCCCTTGGAAAACTTGTAAGAGCATTTTGAGAGGGGGAGCCCCTCATGTAAGCAAATTGCAGTTTTACTTTCCTATGCGGTGTGAGTTTGTGTCCTCGCGGACTCATGAATCCAGGTGCGAGTACCTTAGTCAGCGCCATCTTTGAGTTGGGTCGCAAGGCGTCGAGTTCCCGAGAATCCTGCGGAGCTTGTCGCCCCGTCAGAAGGGGCCCCACGAGAGGTGAGCACCAGTTGCAGTGCTAGCGCGCGCTTGGCGTGCGCGTGCTTCGCGCAGTCCCGCTCGCGAGGAGCTCGTGAGGGGAAGGCGACGGACATGAGTCCCAGACAAAGCGAGATCCAGAAGGCAAGAAATTGCTCGAACGAGAAAAGGCTCCCCCCGCACGCATCGATAAAAACTCGGCTTCAACTCAAATCCAGATCCAGAAAGCAAAGCCATAGAAAGAGAGATCCAAAGCAAAAGGCCGCGTCCGGCACCTAGTATAGTCTTCTGGTCTTCAAGTCTTCTCACCAACACGGAGCTAAGTGCTGCCACTAGGCATGGGAGGGAGCCCCAGGGCCTGAGGCCGGCACCCCTGAGACTCCGGGGCATGTACAGCCCCAACTCATTATTACGTGAGAGTGTCACGGGCGGCGAGATTTACACGCACTGGGCCTTCTTCACAGGTACCGGCCTTGCTTCATATCGCCAGACGAGGGCCCGCCTTGCGCCACCCTTGACCTCCTTTGAGCCGACCGGTCACCGGGACGACACAAAGGAGGGAAAGAGGACGCCAGCGGTGCCCTCGGCGACCACAGGTCCTCTACCGGGGGAAGGGTCGCCGAGGCCTCCCCGGCAGAGGGCCTACCTCCGGGTGTCGCCAGGCGTCGCGCGATGCGGGGAGGGGCCTTGCTCCTGGCTCCCTCCTGGCGGCCCCCAGCGTGTTTCCCTTGTTGGAAAGGGTGCTGCTGTGCCAGGGTCGCCGATCGACGCTGCAACCTGATTATTCTGTAGCCCATGGTTAGCGTAAGCCTGTTCCTGAGAGATTAGCGGTACCCTATAGTTGTCGTTGCCAGCGCGATCGTCGTGGTTCTCCGTTGGTTCTTGGAAAGCTTCGGCTCCTAGCACCCGCTCTCCCCAATCTTCTCCAACAAATGAGCCGAGGTCGTCCTCCGGTGCGTACTCTTGGTCCATCATGCGGGGCACGTAGGCCTCCGGGGCCGTCACCCCGAACACCTCACCGTGGTGCCCCCCGCTCCATGTTGCTCGGCCCAGGGTGGCGTCCTGAGGATGGTAGCGTGGCATCCGGCTAGGACCATGTGGGGCGACGCTTGCGCCCGTGCTTGTCGCGGGCGGCATGGGGGCGGCGGAGCCCCCTACGCCGCTGGCCGTGCTGATGTTGATGAAGCCCCCGGGCGTAGTTGATAGCGCGTGGCTGTCGTGAGGTTCGCCGCGTGGCCCTGCAGTGGCCTGAGGAGAAAGTTGATAGCAGAAAGGTGGTGCTCCCGACGCCGCTGCATCCAGCAGCTCGGCAACACGCTCCAGCAGTGTATCCCGGCTGCTTTCCATCAGCCTGCATCACAGCAGCTCTCTTGCCATGGTGAGCGCTGCCCGCATGTTTGCTTGCTCCCGCCGTGAGTGCGGCGCCGTTGCTGCAGCATGGCTCGCTGCTCCTGCAGCGGCCCGTACTTGCCGCGGGGTGAGGGTGGACGACGCCTGGCCGCGCTGCCCGCGCCCAGCGGAGTTTGGCGGCGCTCGTGCCGCCTGGAGCGCGGGGTCGAGGTCTTCATGGGCAGGCGGCGCTGCCCGGGCTGGCCAGGCTGCCCAGCGGTCGGAGCCGGCCCTTGAGTTGCGGGACATCGTGGCTGTGGAGCATCGGCGAGCTGGTCGGCGGAGAAGAAGCTCCGGCGCACCCCTACCTGGCGCGCCAAATGTCAGATGTGGGGTTCCGGCAAACCATTAAGGTTCGACCACTGGGGTGCGCGCGAAGTCTTTCCCTCCTACCGATCTACGCCCTAGCTCGCTAAGATCTCGCGGACGAACTCGATCAACTCGCAACACAGAGAGACACGAGATTTATACTGGATTGGGCCACCGTTGTGGTGTAAGACCCTACTCCAGTGTGGTGGTGGTGGATTGCCTCTAGGACTGATGATGAACAGTACAAGGGAAGAACAGCCTCCTGAGGTTGAGGTGTTCTTGTGCTTGGTGCCTTAGCGGGTGAGAGCTGGGTGAATTGCTCCGTCCCCCTGCTGTGGTGGCTAGTTCTACTTATATAGGCCCTGGTCCTCTTCCCAATTGAGCGGGAAGGGAGCCAACAACGGCGGGCAAATTTGAAGGGGGACAGCTAGTACAAGCTATCCTGACAAAAGCGGTCTTTGCGTGCGAAAAGCTCTGGCGGTGACGCCGTCTTGGGCTCCACGATGACCTCCGTCTTGCCGTCCTCCTGGTCTTGGTCTCGTTGCACTGATATAGCAACCTTTGCCTGATGCTTCGGTACTCCTCGCCTGCGCTGGCCTCCTTAGCACCAAAGAGGAAACAAGGACGCTGCGCGCGCTGGCGCCTGCCTAGTGTCGATCATCATGGCTCACGTTACAAGAGCCTCCCGAGGTTTGCCCCGCCTTGATATCTCCGCTCCTCGTGAGCCTGCCTGACTAGGCCACTCCTGAGGAGGTCTTGCGTCACCCTCCTCGCGAGGCTTAGCCCCTCGCGAGGGTCTTGGATGCCTTGTTGATGAAGATGTGCCGTACGGCCTGCTGGCTTAGCCATGCCATGGGCCGCAGGCAGGCGGGTCTGGGGACCCCCATTCCCAGAACGCCGAGTGTTATCTTTGCAAGTCTCTTCGAATTATCAGTTTGGTTTGGCTACTAGACTGATCTTTCTTGCAATGGGAGAAGTGCTTAGCTTTGGGTTCAATCTTGCCGTGTCCTTTCCCAGTGACAGTAGGGGCAGCAAGGCATGTATTGTATTGTTGCCATTGAGGAAAACAAGATGGGGTTTATATCATATTGCATGAGTTTATCCCTCTACATAATGTCATCTTGCTTAAAGCGTTACTCTGTTCTTATGAACTTAATACTCTAGATGCATGCTGGATAGCGGTCGATGTGTGGAGTAATAGTAGTAGATGCAGGCAGGAGTCGGTCTACTTGTCTCGGATGTGATGCCTATATACATGATCGTACCTAGATATTCTCATAACTATGCTCAACTCTATCAATTGCTCAACACTAATTTGTTCACCCACCGTAATACTTATGCTCTTGAGAGAAGCCACTAGTGAAACATATGGCCCCCGGGTCTATTTTCCATCATATTAATCTCCCGACATCAAGCTATTTCAGGCGCCGTTTTTATTTTACTTTCTTTACTTTGCATCTTTATCATAAAAATACTAAAAATATTATCTTATCATATCTATCAAATCTCACTCTCGTAAGTGACCGTGAAGGGATTGACAACCCCTTTATTGCATTGGTTGCGAGGATTTATTTGTTTGTGTAGGTGCGAGGGACTCGTGCGTGGCCTCCTACTGGATTGATACCTTGGTTCTCAAAAACCGAGGGAAATACTTACGCTACTTTGCTGCATCACCCTTTCCTCTTCAAGGGAAAACCAACGCAGTGCTCAAGAGGTAGCAGTGGCCATGGCCAGCAAGCAGCCAGACCTGTCACCAGAACCCAAAGAATCAGAGACCCAGGGCTCCTTTCAGCCAGCCAAAGAAACAAAGAAGATTCCCTTGGACCCTGAGCACCCGGAGAGGCACGCTGTCATAGGTGCCAACCTTGATAGCAAATAGGAAAGTGAGCTCATCGATTTCCTCTGTGAGAATCGGGACATCTTTGCATGGTCTCCCAAAGACATGTCGGGTGTTCCGAGCACAAGCTACATGTCAGAGCAGATGCCAAACCTGTCAAACAACCCTTCCGCCGACTGTCAGAGGAGAAGAGAAGAATCGTCGGAGAAGAGATCACCCGACTGTTGGCAGCCGGCTTCATTATGTAAGTTTTCTTCCCAGAATGGCTCGCCAATCCAGTCCTTGTACTGAAGAAGAACAACAAGTGGCGCATGTGCATTGATTACACCAGTCTCAACAAAGCCTGCCCCAAGGATCCGTTCGCGTTGCCTCGGATTGACCAAGTGATAGACTCCACAGCCGGATGTGAGCTATTGAGCTTTTTGGATGCCTACTCAGGATACCACTAGATCAAGTTGAACCCGGCAGACCGCCTGAAGACTGCCTTCATCACACCATTTGGAGCTTTCTGCTACCTGACTATGACATTTGGCTTGAGAAATTCCGGTGCTACGTTTCAGCGTTGCATGCAGAAGTGCCTCCTCAAGCAACTCGGCAGGAATGCCCACGTCTATGTAGACGATATTGTGGTAAAGACGGAGAAGCGCGGTACCCTCTTGGAAGATCTCAAACAAATCTTCAAAAATCTGCGCCGATTTCAGATCAAGCTCAACCAAGAGAAATGCGTCTTTGGTGTACCAGCTGGCCAGCTCCTTGGTTTCTTGGTCTCAGAGCGTGGCATTGAGTGCAACCCTATGAAAATCAAGGCCATCGAGAGGATGGAGAGACCCACCTGACTGAGAGACGTCCAGAAATTCACCGGCTGTTTGGCATCCATCAGCCGTTTCATCTGTCAGCTGGGCGAGAAGTCTCTTCCCCTGTACCAGCTCATGTAGAAGACCAATCATTTCGAGTGGAATGACAAGGCGGACAAAGCTTTTCTCCAGTTGAAGAAGATGTTGACCACGCCACCTGTCCTGGCGGCTCCGACTGCTAAAGAGCCCATGTACCTTTACATCGCCACCACCAGCTGGGTGGTCAGCACTGTCATAGTAGTAGAGCGCCCAGAAGACGGCAGGGCACAACCGGTCCAGAGGCCTGTGTACTATTTGAGGGAGGTGTTGTCAACCTCAAAGCAGAACTACCCTCACTACCAGAAGATGTGCTACGGCGTGCACTTTGCCGCCAAGAAGCTGAAGCCATACTTTCAACAGCACCCGGTCACGGTTGTCTGCACTGCCCCACTTGCTAAGATCATTGGCAACAGAGATGCGTCAGGCAGAGTGGCCAAATGGGCCATCGAGCTGGCCCCTACACCATCTTCTACCAGCCACGTACCGCCATCAAGTCCCAAGCACTGGCTGACTTCCTCGTCGACTTGGCCGAGACCCAGTACCTGTCGCCAGCTCCGGACTCCACTCATTGGCGGATGCACTTCGATGGCTCGAAGATGCGCACCGGTTTGGGAGCCGGCATCGTCCTTACCCCTCCCAAAGGTGACAAGCTCAGATACACATTGCAAATCCACTTTGCTGCCTCCAACAACGTGGCCGAGTATGAGGCGCTCGTACACGGGCTCCGGCTGGCCAAAGAACTCGGCATCCGCCGGATCCTGTGCTACGGCGACTGTGATTTGGTGGTCCAACAATCGTCTGGCGACTGGGATGCCAAGGATGCAAACATGGCGACCTACCGTTTCCTCGTCCAGCAGCTCAGCGGATACTTTGAAGGGTGAGAGTTCCTTCACGTACCACGGAATGAAAACGAGCCAGCTGATACCCTGGCACGGATCGGCTCCACCCGTCAAGCAATACCTGCCGACGTCTCCCTTCAGTGCCTCCACAAGCCGCCAATCAAGCCTTCTCCAGAATCTGAGTCCATCTTCGTGCTGGCTCCCCCCGAAGCAGTCGGATCCGACTCCGGGGCTGCAGCAGCCGGCCGGGGACTTCGACAGGTGGCACGGGGACTGCAGCGGTCGCACCCAGCCCGGGGACTTCACAACCCGGCCCGGGGGCTGCAGCAGTCGGCCTGGGGACTTCAACGATGCAGCAAGCGGCAACCAACTCCGACCCACCGCCTCCCAACCCAACCGCCCTAGTACAAGTGGCTGTGGTGGCAGTAGAAGAAATTCAAGCACCATCATGGGTGCAGCCCATCCTCAAGTTTCTGGTGAACAGAGAGCTGCCGGCCGATGAGATCTCGGCCCGGCAAGTGCAGCGCCGAGCACGAGCCTACACGATAGTAAACAGAGAGCTGGTCAGACACAGCGTGACTGGAGTCTTCCAGCGCTGCGTAGAACCAGAGAAGGGCCAAGCAATCCTCAAAGATATCCACCAAGGCGAGTGCGGCCACCACGCGGCCTCCAGATCCCTTGTCGCCAAAGCTTTCCGCCTTGGTTTCTTCTGGCCGACTGCTTTGGAAGATGCCAAGGACTTGGTCAAACATTGCAAAGGGTGCCAGAAGTTCAGCTCCAAGCAACATCTTCCGGCTTCTGCACTCAAGACCATCCCCCTCACTTGGCCCTTTGCCGTGTGGGGGCTGGACATGGTGGGACCATTCAAGACAGCACGCGGCGACATGACCCATCTGCTTGTCATCGTGGACAAATTCACCAAGTGGATTGAAGCAAAGACAATCAAGAAACTAAACGGTCCGACTTCTGTGACCTTCATCGCAGATATCACCGTCCGATATGATGTGCCACACAGCATCATCACCGACAATGGCACGAACTTTGCCAAGGGACTCTTGGCCCGTTTCTAAGCGACGCAGGGCATCTGACTGGACTAAGCGTCCGTTGCCCACCCGTAGTCAAATGACCAAGTTGAGCGAGCAAACACCCTCATCCTCTCCGGCATCAAGCACCGACTGGTCGAGCCACTGGAGCGGTTGGCCGGCTGATGGATCGACGAGCTGCCAGCCGTCTCCGGAGTCTCCGCACCACTCCGAACAAGTCAACCGGCTTCACTCCATTCTTCCTCATGTATGGGGCCGAGGCCGTCATCCCAACTGACATTGAGTTTGACTCACCTCGCGTCACCATATACACAGAGGCAGAGGCGAAAGAAGCACGCGAAGACGGTGTCGATCTGCTAGAAGAGGGCCGGCTGTTGGCACTCAGCTGGTCCGCCATCTACCAGCTGAGTTTGCACCGCTACCATAGTCGGAAGGTCAAGCCAAGATCCTTCCAAGAGGGAGACCTTGTGCTCCGGCTGATCTAGCGAACAGCCGGCCAGCACAAGCTCTCGGCCCCTTGGGAAGGCCCCTTCGTCATTAGTAAAGCATTGGGCAATGACTCCTACTACCTGATCGATGCGTAGAAGCCCAGAGCACGCAAGAGAGATGACTCCGGCAAGGAATCGGAGCGCCCATGAAACGCAAATCTCCTCCGAAGATTTTACAGTTGATTCAGTATGTACCACGCTACCTTTTGTATTAAGCGCTAAGACATCGCGTCCCTCGAGGAGCACTCGGGGGCTACCTTTTTATCTATATGATAAGTTCTATGTCTATGAATGTGTCATTTCATTATTTTGCCTGGCACCGGGTTCGACCAGTCGGCCCGGGGGCTTGCCACCTTGTGCTATGCCAATGCTACCTGCAGTCGGACAAGTAGTGCGCCGGCACCTAAGCCCTCTCTTGCCATAAGCCGCAGCTCGTGGAGTGACTGACTCGCTAGCAAGAGTTAAAGGCAGGAAATGGTGCCCACACGAAAAATGGCCAAGGACCACAGCATTCGCATAGGCCAAGCCGGCTCCTCGCCTCGCCGACCAGCTGTTGAATAGCCGGCGGACCGGTTTCTAACTTAACTTGCTACGCTCTGCCTATGGCTAAAGTACTTGCCTTCCCAAAAAAGGCCAAGTACTTGACCTAGCCACAGTCCGCAGAGCGGCTGTCCGGTTTGCAAGACGACAGCCAAGGGAAGGCGGCGAAGGAAAAAGCCAAAGGAGCAGAAAAGCAAGACAAGTCAGAAATCGGCAAAGACAACTTACATAGCAAAAGGCCCTCGGCCAGCATTCAACAGAGTTTAAATACACCCCCAGCAGTTAGAACTACGCAGACTTAACAATTTTTGTTCAAGAGATTACAAAACAGGAAAAGAAAAAGATAACTTGGTCACCTAGGCCAGAGGAGCAGCAGCCGGATCGGAGGGGTCGGCGGAGGTCGAGGCTCCGGGTGGTGGAGCGGCCGCCTGATTGGTCTCGGCCTGGTCAGCGCCAGCAGCAGTCGGCTCGTCGGCGCGCCGCCCATTGGTCGAGATTTGGTTGGGCTGAGGCCGACCGTCGTCTCCACCATCCGGCGCATCGTCTTCGTCGTCCTCATCGCTGGAGGCGATCACCTCCACCGAATCCTCGCCGTCTTCTGGGTTCAGCCCGAACCAGTTGGGTGGTGCCTCGGCGCCCTCCTCAGTTAGCTCGGGGAGGAAGACACTGGTGTCCGTGTACTCGGCTATAGCCGCGGCGCGACGATAGAGGTCGGGCGCCACCACCGCCAGCTCTTCGGCAGCTTCAGCATGAAGAGTGGCCAACTGGTCAAGGTTTAGCCTAGGGTACCACCCCTTGACGAACTCCAGGGCCCGCCGTGCGCCTGCCCGGGCTGCGGAGCCCTTCCACGCCTCAATACGGCTGATGGCAACCTCTAACCAGTCAGAGGTCCGACTGGGGGTGTGTAGAGTTCGAGCACCCGGCCAGAGGGCGGAGACCACCTGGGCTCCCGCACGGTGCAGACAGCGGAGAGCCCGATGCACCGGCTGGAGACGAGCTTGGACAGCGAGCAGCTGCTCGGCGAGAGTTCGAGGGGAGTTGGGCACGATTTCCGCACCAGCCAGCCTCCGCTCGTCACGGAGAGCCTCGACGGCTTGGTTGGCAGCGACGGAGTAACCAGGGAAATACTCTGCACAAGAAGAAAAAAGAAGTATGAAGCCAGAAGCCGGCTCATAAAACAAGTCGGCGGGCAAAAGAAAGAGAAGGATAACTCACCATCGAGCATGTCTTCGATCTTGCCGTAGCCGTCCGACAAGGCCTTCTCCCTCTCGACCCAGTTCGAGCGCTGAGTCTCGAACTCGGCCTGGAGGGCCTCCTCCGTGTCCTTGAGCTTCCGCAGCTCCGCCTGGTGCTGGTTCGCCTGGTCAGCCAGCTGCTTGGCCAGGCGGTCGCGCTCTCGCTGTATCTTGCTGTGCTCCTCCTCCTTGGCGTGCAGCGCGGATTGAGCCTCGCCCAGCTACTGTCGTAAGGTGGCGTTGGCTCCTGCAGAAGACAAGAAAGAAAAGACGATGAGCAAATCAACAAATAAATAACTAGTTGCCGGAAGATCCGACCCGACTACTCAGCAGTCGGCCCGAATCTCGGGGGCTACACCCCGCAGGTGCACTGGTGCGCCCCCGCGAGACTAAAGATTGAACGATTCAATGTAAGGTTGGTCCGGGCCGCTTCATCCCACAATACCATCGAATCAAAATAAGACGTTGGTGGTAAGTAGTATGACTATCACCGCCCACAACTCTTTGTGTTCTACTCGTGCATATCATCTACGCATAGACCTGGCTCGCATGCCACTGTTGGGAAACGTTGCATTGAAAACAAAAAAAATTCTACACACACACAATGATCTATCCATGGAGATGCACAGCAACGAGGGGAGAGTATGTCTACGTACCCTCGTAGACCGAAAGCAGAAGCATTTGACAACGCGGTTGATGTAGTCGAACTTCTTCTAGCTCCGACCGATCAAGTACCGAACGTATGGCACCTCCGAGTTCTGCACACGTTAAGCTCGATGACATCCCTCGTCCTCTTGATCCAGAAAGATGTCGAGGAAGTAGATGAGTTCTGTCAGCATGATGGCGTGGTGACGGTGATGGGGTGAATTGATCCGCGCAGGGTTTCGCCTAAGCACCGCAAGAATATGACCGGGGGTGTAAACTGTGGAGGGGGGCGCCGCACACGGCTAAGAATTGATGTTGTGTCTTCTAGGAGCCCCCTCCCCACATATATATAGGTGGGAGGGGAGGAGAGGCAGCTAGGGGGCACCCCAAGTAGGCCGAATCCTACTTGGGGTCTTCCCCAATTCGGCCTCCCCCCTTTCCATAATTGTCGGAGGGGGATAAGGGAAGGGGAAAGAGAGAAGGAAAGGGGGGTCGAATCCCCTCTTTCCCTTCTCCCACTTGGCCTCCTTCCATAGGGGGGCGAGCCACCCCTTGTGGGCTGGTGTGCTCCCCTGTCATGGCCCATATGGCCCATATCTTCCTCCCGGGAGTTCCGGTAACCCCTCCAGTACTCCGATAAATACCCGATACACTCCGGAACACTTCCGGTGTCCGAATACTATCGTCCTATATATCAATCTTTACCTTCTGACCATTTCAAGACTCCTCGTCATGTCCATGAACTGATCCGGGATTCCAAACCACATTCGGTCACCAAATCACATAACTGATATAACACAATATCGTCATCGAACGTTAAGCGTGCGGACCCTACGGGTTCGAGAACTATGTAGACATGACCGAGACACCTCTCCGGTTAATAACCAATAGTGGAACTTGGATGCTCATATTGGCTCCTACATATTCTACAAAGATCTTTATCGGTCGAACCGTTATGACAACATACGTTAGTCCCTTTGTCCATCAGTATATTACTTGCCCGAGATTCGATCATCCGTATCTACATACCTAGTTCAATCTCATTACCGGCAAGTCTCTTTACTCGTTCTGTAATACATCATCATGTAACTAACTCATTAGTCACTTTTCTTTCAAGGCTTCTTATGATGTGTATTACCGAGAGGGCCCAGAGATACCTCTCCGATACTCGGAGTGACAAATCCTAAGCTCGATATATGCCAACCCAACAAACACCTTCGGAGATACCTGTAGATCATCTTTATAATCACCCAGTTACGTTGTGACGTTTGATAGCACAAAGGCATTCCTCCGGTATCCGGGAGTTGGATAATCTCATAGTCAAAGGAATATGTATTTGACATGAAGAAAGCAATAGCAATAAAACTGAACGATCAATATGCTAAGCTAACGGATGGGTCTTGTCCATCACATCATTCTGCTAATGATATGATCCCATTATCAAATGAAAACTCATGTCCATGGTTAGGAAACCTTAACCATCTTTGATCAACGAGCTAGTCAAGTAGAGGCTCACTAGGGACACAGTGTTTGTCTATGTATTCACACATGTATTTAGGTTTCCAATCTATACAATTCTAGCATGAATAATAAACATTTATCATGAATAAGGAAATATCAAATAACAACTTTATTATTGCCTCTAGGGCATATTTCCTTCGGTGATATGGTCGAGACATGATGTGATTGAAGGAAATATGCCCTAGAGGTAATAATAAAGTTATTGTTTATTTCCTTATATCATGATAAATTTTTATTATTCATGCTAATATTGTATTAACCGGAAACGTAATACTTGTGTGAATACATAGACAAACAGAGTGTCACTAGTATGCCTCTACTTAACTAGCTCGTTAATCAAAGATGGTTATGTTTCCTAGCCATTGACATGGGTTGTCATTTGATTAACGGGATCACATCATTAGGAGAATGATGTGATTGACTTGACCCATTCCGTTAGCTTAGCACTCGATCATTTAGTATGTTGTTATTGCTTTCTTCATGACTTATACATGTTCCTATGACTATGAGATTATGCAACTCCCGTTTACCGGAGGAACACTTTGTGTGCTACCAAACGTCACAACATAACTGGGTGATTATAAAGGTGCTCTACAGGTGTGTCCGAGGGTACTTGTTGGGTTGGCGTATTTCGAGATTAGGATTTGTCACTCCGATTGTCGGAGAGGTATCTCTGGGCCCACTCGGTAATGCACATCACTTAAGCCTTGCAAGCATTGCAACTAATGAGTTAGTTGCGGGATGATGTATTACAGAATGAGTAAAGAGACTTGCCGGTAACGAGATTGAACTAGGTATTGAGATACCGACGATCGAATCTCGGGCAAGTAACATACCGATGACAAAGGGAACAACGTATATTGTTATGCGGTCTGACCGATATAGATCTTCGTAGAATATGTGGGAGCCAATATGAGCATCCAGGTTCCGCTATTGGTTATTGACCGGAGACGTGTCTCGGTCATGTCTACATAGTTCTTGAACCCGTAGGGTCCGCACGCTTAACGTTTCGATGACAGTTATATTATGAGTTTATATGTTTTGATGTACCGAAGGTTGTTCGGAGTCCCGGATGTGATCACGGACATGACGAGGAGTCTTGAAATGGTGTAGACATGAATATTGATATATTGGAAGCCTATATTTGGATATCGGAAGTGTTCCGGGTGAAATCGGGATTTTACCGGAGTACCGGAGGGGTTACCGGACCCCCCGGGGGTCAATGGGCCATAGTGGGCCTTAGTGGAGAAGAGGAGAGGCGGCCAGGGTAAGGGCCGCGCGCCCCTCCCCCTAGTCCAAATAGGACAAGGAGAGGGGGGCGGCGCCCCCCTTCCTTCTTCTCCTCCACCTCTTTCCCCCTTCTCCTATTCCAACAAGGAAGAGAAGGAGTCCTACTCCCGGTGGGAGTAGGACTCCTCCTGGCGCGCCTCCTCCCTGGCCGGCCGCACCTCCCCCTTGCTCCTTTATATACAGGGGCAGGGGGCACCCCAAAGACACATCAATTGATTGTTTGATCTTTTAGCCGTGTGCGGTGCCCCCTCCACCATAGTCCACCTCGGTAATACTGTGGCGGTGCTTAGGCGAAGCCCTGCGTCGGTAGAACATCATCATCGTCACCACACCGTCATGCTGACAAAACTCTCCCTCAACACTCGGCTGGATCGGAGTTCGAGGGACGTCATCGGGCTGAACGTGTGCTGAACTCGGAGGTGCCGTGCGTTCGGTACTTGATCGGTCGGATCGTGAAGACATACGACTACATCAACCGCATTGTGCTAACGCTTCCGCTTTCGGTCTACGAGGGTACGTGGACAACACTCTCCCCTCTCGTTGCTATGCATCACCATGATCTTGCGTGTGCGTAGGATTTTTTTTGAAATTGCTACGTTCCCCAAAAGTGGTATTAGAGCCAGGTTTTATGCGTAGAGTTCATATGCATGAGTAGAACACAAGTGAGTTGTGGGCGATATAAGTCATACTGCTTACCAGCATGTCATACTTTGGTTCGGCGGTACTGTTGGATGAAGCGGCCTGGACCGACATTACGCGTACGCTTACGCGAGACTGGTTCTACCGACGTGCTTTGCACACAGGTGGCTGGCGAGTGTCAGTTTCTCCAACTTTAGTTGAACCGAGTGTGGCTACGTCCGGTCCTTGCGAAGGTTAAAACAACACCAACTTGACAAACTATCGTTGTGGTTTTGATGCGTAGGTAAGAACGGTTCTTGCTAAGCCTAATGGCAGCCACGTAAAACTTGCAACAACAAAGTAGAGGACGTCTAACTTGTTTTTGCAGGGCATGTTGTGATGTGATATGGTCAAGACATGATGCTAAATTTTATTGTATGAGATGATCATGTTTGTAACTGAGTTATCGGCAAATGGCAGGAGCCATATGGTTGTCGCTTTATTGTATGCAACGCAATCGCCCTGTAATGCTTACTTTATCACTAAGCGGTAGCGATAGTCGTAGAAGCACAAGATTGGCGAGACAACAACGATGCTACGATGGAGATCAAGGTGTCGTGCCGGTGACGATGGTGATCATGACGGTGCTTCGGAGATGGAGATCACAAGCACAAGCTGATGATGGCCATATCATATCACTTATATTGATTGCATGTGATGTTTATCTTTTATGCATCTTATCTTGCTTTGATTGACAGTAGCATTATAAGATGATCTCTCACTAAATTTCAAGATAAAAGTGTTCTCCCTGAGTATGCACCGTTGCCAAAGTTCGTCGTGCCCAGACACCACGTGATGATCGTGTGTGATAAGCTCTACGTCCATCTACAACGGGTGCAATCCAGTTTTGCACACGCGGAATACTCAGGTTAAACTTGACGAGCCTAGCATATGCAGATATGGCCTCGGAACACTGAGACCGAAAGGTCGATCGTGAATCATATAGTAGATATGATCAACATAGTGATGTTCACCATTGAAAGCTACTCCATTTCACGTGATGGTCGGTTATGGTTTAGTTGATTTGGATCACATGATCACTTAGATGATTAGAGGGATGTCTATCTAAGTGGGAGTTCTTAAGTAATATGATTAATTGAACTTAAATTTATCATGAACTTAGTACCTGATAGTATCTTGCTTGTCTATGTTGATTGTAGATAGATGGCCCGTGCTGTTGTTCCGTTGAATTTTAATGCGTTCCTTGAGAAAGCAAAGTTGAAAGATGATGGTAGCAATTACACGGACTGGGTCCATAACTTGAGGATTATCCTCATTGCTGCACAGAAGAGTTACGTCCTGGAAGCACCGCTAGGTGTACCACCTGCGCCAGCAACTGCAGACATTGTGAATGCCTGGCAGTCACGTGTTGATGACTACTCGATAGTTCAGTGTGCCATGCTTTATAGCTTAGAACCGGGACTTCAACGACGTTTTGAACGTCATGGAGCATATGAGATGTTCCAGGAATTGAAGTTAATATTTCAAAAGAATGCCCAGATTGAGAGATATGAAGTCTCCAATAAGTTCTACAGCTGCAAGATGGAGGAGAATAGTTATGTCAGTGAGCATATACTCAAGATGTCTGGGTACTGCAATCACTTGATTCAACTGGGAGTTAATCTTTCGGATGATAGCGTCATTGACAGAATTCTTCAATCACTGCCACCAAGCTACAAGAGCTTTGTTATGAACTATAGCATGCAAGGGATGGATAAGACGATTCCCGAGCTCTTCGCAATGCTAAAGGCTGTGGAGGTAGAAATCAAGAAGGAGCATCAAGTGTTGATGGTCAATAAGACCACCAGTTTCAAGAAAAAGGGCAAAGGCAAGAAGAAGGGGAACTTCAAGAAGAACAGCAAGCAAGTTGCTGCTCAAGAGAAGAAACCCAAGTCTGGACCTAAGCCTGAGACTGAGTGCTTCTACTACAAGCAGACTGGTCACTGGAAGCGGAACTGCCCCATGTATTTGGCGGATAAGAAGGATGGCAAGGTGAACAAAGGTATATGTGATATACATGTTATTGATGTGTACCTTACTAGAGCTCGCAGTAGCACCTGGGTATTTGATACTGGTTCTGTTGCTAATATTTGCAACTCGAAATAGGGACTACGGATTAAGCGAACACTGGCCAAGGATGAGGTGACGATGCGCGTGGGAAACGGTTCCAAAGTCGATGTGATCGCCGTCGGCACGCTACCTCTACATCTACCTTCGGGATTAGTATTAGACCTAAATAATTGTTATTTGGTGCCAGCGTTGAGCATGAACATTATATCTGGATCTTGTTTGATGCGAGACAGTTATTCATTTAAATCAAAGAATAATGGTTGTTCTATTTATATGAGTAATATCTTTTATGGTCATGCACCCTTGAAGAGTGGTCTATTTTTGATGAATCTCGATAGTAGTGATACACATATTCATAATGTTGAAGCCAAAAGATGCAGAGTTGATAATGATAGTGCAACTTATTTGTGGCACTGCCGTTTAGGTCATATCGGTGTAAAGCGCATGAAAAAACTCCGTACTGATGGACTTTTGGAACCACTTGATTATGAATCACTTGGTACTTGCGAACCGTGCCTCATGGGCAAGATGACTAAAACGCTGTTCTCCGAAACTATGGAGAGAGCAACAGATTTGTTGGAAATAGTACACACAGATGTATGTGGTCCGATGAATGTTGAGGCTCGCGGCGGGTATCGTTATTTTCTCACCTTCACAGATGATTTAAGCAGATATGGGTATATCTACTTAATGAAACATAAGTCTGAAGCATTTGAATAGTTCAAAGAATTTCATAGTGAAGTTGAAAATCATCTTAACAAGAAAATAAAGTTTCTACGATCTGATCGTGGAGGAGAATATTTGAGTTACGAGTTTGGTCTACATTTGAAACAATGCGGAATAGTTCCGCAACTCACGCCACCCGGAACACCACAGCGTAATGGTGTGTCCGAACGTCGTAATCGTACTTTACTAGATATGGTGCGATTTATGATGTCTCTTACTGATTTACCGCTATCGTTTTGGGGTTATGCTTTAGAGACGGCCGCATTCACGTTAAATAGGACACCATCGAAATCCGTTGAGACGACGCCTTATGAACTGTGGTTTGGCAAGAAACCAAAGTTGTCGTTTCTTAAAGTTTGGGGCTGCGATGCTTATGTGAAAAAGCTTCAACCTGATAAGCTCGAACCCAAATCGGAGAAATGTGTCTTCATAGGATACCCAAAGGAGACTGTTGGGTACACCTATCACAGATCCGAAGGCAAGACATTCGTTGCTAAGAATGGATCCTTTCTAGAGAAGGAGTTTCTCTCGAAAGAAGTGAGTGGGAGGAAAGTAGAACTTGATGAGGTAACTGTACCTGCTCCCTTATTGGAAAGTAGTTCATCACAGAAACCAGTTCCAGTGACGCCTACACCAATTAGTGAGGAAGTTAATGATGATGATCATGGACCTTCAGATCAAGTTGTTACTGAACCTCGTAGGTCAACCAGAATAAGATCCGCACCAGAGTGGTACGGTAATCCTGTTCTGGAGGTTATGTTACTAGACCATGACGAACCTACGAACTATGAACAAGCGATGGTGAGCCCAGATTCCGCAAAATGGTTTGAGGCCATGAAATATGAGATGGGATCCATGTATGAGAACAAAGTGTGGACTTTGGTTGACTTGCCCAATGATCGGCAAGCCATTGAGAATAAATGGATCTTCAAGAAGAAGACTGACGCTGACGGTAATGTTACTGTCTGTAAAGCTCGACTTGTTGCGAAAGGTTTTCGACAAGTTCAAGGGATTGACTATGATGAGACCTTCTCACCCGTAGCGGTGCTTAAGTCTGTCCGAATCATGTTAGCAATTGCGGCATTTTATGATTATGAAATTTGGCAAATGGATGTCAAAACTGCATTCCTGAATGGATTTCTGGAAGAAGAGTTGTATATGATGCAACCGGAAGGTTTTGTCGATCCAAAGGGAGCTAACAAAGTGTGCAAGCTCCGGCGATCCATTTATGGACTGGTGCAAGCCTCTCGGAGTTGGAATAAATGATTTGATAGTGTGATCAAAGCATTTGGTTTTGTACAGACTTTTGGAGAAGCCTGTATTTACAAGAAAGTGAGTGGGAGCTTTGTAGCATTTCTGATATTATATGTGGATGACATATTCTTGATTGGAAATGATATAGAATTTCTGGATAGCATAAAGGGATACTTGAATAAGAGGTTTTCAATGAAAGACCTCGGTGAAGCTGCTTATATATTGGGCATCAAGATCTATAGAAATAGATCAAGACGCTTAATTGGACTTTCACAAAGCACATACCTTGACAAAGTTTTGAAGAAGTCCAAAATGGATCAAGCAAAGAAAGGGTTCTTGCCTGTGTTACAAGGTGTGAAGTTGAGTAAGACTCAATGCCCGACCACTGCAGAAGATAGAGAGAAAATGAAAGATGTTCCCTATGCTTCAGCCATAGGCTCTATCATGTATGCAATGCTGTGTACCAGACCTGATGTGTGCCTGCTATAAGTCTAGCAGGGAGGTACCAAAGTAATCCAGGAGTGGATCACTGGACAGCGGTCAAGAACATCCTGAAATACCTGAAAAGGACTAAGGATATGTTCATGTTTATGGAGGTGACAAAGAGCTCATCGTAAATGGTTACGTTGATGCAAGCTTTGACACTGATCCGGACGATTCTAAATCGCAAACCGGATACGTGTTTACATTGAACGGTGGAGCTGTCAGTTGGTGCAGTTCTAAACAAAGCGTCGTGGCGGGATCTATGTGTGAAGCGGAGTACATTGCTGCTTCGGAAGCAGCAAATGAAGGAGTCTGGATGAAGGAGTTCATATCCGACCTAGGTGTCATTCCTAGTGCATCGGGTCCAATGAAAATCTTTTGTGACAATACTGGTGCGATTGCCTTGGCGAAGGAATCCAGATTTCACAAGAGAACCAAGCACATCAAGAGACGCTTCAATTCCATCCGGGATTTAGTCCAGGTGGGAGACATAGAAATTTGCAAGATACATACGGATCTGAATGTTGCAGACCCGTTGACTAAGCCTCTTCCACGAGCAAAACATGATTAGCACCAAGGCTCCATGGGTGTTAGAATCATTACTGTGTAATCTAGATTACTGACTCTAGTGCAAGTGGGAGACTGAAGGAAATATGCCCTAGAGGCAATAATAAAGTTATTATTTATTTCCTTATATCATGATAAATGTTTATTATTCATGCTAGAATTGTATTAACCGGAAATGTAATACTTGTGTGAATACATAGACAAACAGAGTGTCACTAGTATGCCTCTACTTGACTAGCTCGTTAATCAAAGATGGTTATGTTTCCTAGCCATTGACATGGGTTGTCATTTGATTAACGGGATCACATCATTAGGAGAATGATGTGATTGACTTGACCCATTCCGTTAGCTTAGCACTCGATCATTTAGTATGTTGCTATTGCTTTCTTCATGACTTATACATGTTTCTATGACTATGAGATTATGCAACTCCCGTTTACCGGAGGAACACTTTGTGTGCTACCAAACGTCACAATGTAACTAGGTGATTATAAAGGTGCTATACAGGTGTCTCTGAAGGTACTTGTTAGGTTGGCGTATTTCGAGATTAGGATTTGTCACTCCGATTGTCGGAGAGCTCTGGGCCCACTCGGTAATGCACATCACTTAAGCCTTGCAAGCATTGCAACTAATGAGTTAGTTGCTGGATGATGTATTACGGAACGAGTAAAGAGACTTGCCAGTAACGAGATTGAACTAGGTATTGAGATACCAACGACCGAATCTCGCGCAAGTAACGTACCGATGTCAAAGGGAACAACGTATGTTGTTATGCGGTCTGACCGATAAAGATCTTCATAGAATATGTGGGAGCCAATATGAGCATCCAGGTTCCACTATTGGTTATTGACCGGAGACGTGTCTAGGTCATGTCTACATAGTTCTCGAACCCGTAGGGTCCGCACGCTTAACGTTTCGATGACAGTTATATCATGAGTTTATATGTTTTGATGTACCGAAGGTTGTTCGGAGTCCCGGATGTGATCACGGACATGACGAGGAGTCTCGAAATGGTCGAGACATGAAGATTGATATATTGGAAGCCTATATTTGGATATCGGAAGTGTTCCGGGTGAAATCGGGATTTTACCGGAGTACCGGGGGTTAATGGGCCATAGTGGGCCTTAGTGGAGAAGAGGAGAGGCAGCCAGGGAAAGGGCCGCGCGCCCCTCCCCCTAGTCCGAATAGGACAAGGAGAGGGGGGCGGCGCCCCCCTTCCTTCTTCTCCTCCATCTCTTTCCCCCTTCTCCTATTCCAACAAGGAAGGGAGGGAGTCCTACTCCCGGTGGGAGTAGGACTCCTCCTAGCGCGCCTCCTCCCTGGCCGGCCGCACCTCCACCCTTGCTCCTTTATATACGGGGGCAGGGGGCACCCCAAAGACACATCAATTGATCGTTTGATCTTTTAGCCGTGTGCGGTGCCCCGCTCCACCATAGTCCACCTCGATAATACTGTAGCGGTGCTTAGGTGAAGCCCTGCGTCGGTAGAACATCATCATCGTCACCACGCCGTCGTGCTGACGAAACTCTCCCTCAACACTCGGCTGGATCGGAGTTCGAGGGACTTCATCGGGCTGAACGTGTGCTGAACTCGGAGGTGCCGTGCGTTCGGTACTAGATCGGTCGGATCGTGAAGACATACGACTACATCAACCGCGTTGTGCTAACGCTTCCGCTTTCGGTCTACGAGGGTACGTGGACAACACTCTCCCCTATCGTTGCTATGCATCACCATGATCTTGCGTGTGCATAGGATTTTTTTTGAAATTACTACGTTCCTCAACAGTGATATACGTTATTGTATGAGATGATCATGTTTTGTATAAGTTATCGGCAACCGGTAGGAGCCTTATGGTTGTCTCTTTATTGTATGCAATGCAAACGCCATGTAATTGCTTTACTTTATCACTATGCGTTAGCAATAGTTGTAGAAGCAATAGTTGGCGAGACGACCACGACGCAACGATGGAGATTAAGGTGTCGAGCCGGTGACGATGGAGATCATGACGATGCTTTGGAGATGGAGATCAAAACCACAAGATGATGATGGCCATATCATGTCACATAATTTGATTGCATGTGATGTTTATCTTTTATGCATCTTATTTTGCTTAGTACGGCGGTAGCATTATAAGATGATCCCTTAACTAAATTTCAAGGTATAAGTGTTCTCCCTGAGTATGCACCATTGCGAAAGTTCGTCGTGTTGAGACACCACGTGATGATCGGGTGTGATAGACTCTACGTTCACATACAACGGGTGCAAGACAGTTTTGCACATGCAGAATACTCGGGTTAAACTTGACGAGGCTAGCATGTACAGACATGGCATCGGAACATTGGAGACCGAAAGGTCGAACATGAATCATATAGTAGATATGATCAACATAGAGATGTTCACCATTGATGACTATCCCATCTCACATGATGATCGGACATGGGTTAGTTGAGTTGGATCATGTATCACTTAGATGACTTGAGGGATGTCTATTTAAGTGGGGGTTCTTAAGTAATTTGATTAATTGAACTTAATTTATCATGAACTTAGTCCTGATAGTATTTGCAAATTATGTTGTAGATCAATAGCTCGCATTGTAGCTCACCCCTTTGCTTTTGATATGTTCCTAGAGCAAACTAAGTTGCAAGGTGAAAGTAGCAATGATGTGGACTGGATCCATGATCTGAGGATTATCCTCATTGTTCCATAGAAGAATTATGTCCTTGATGCACCGCTAGGTGACATACCTATTGCAGGAGCTGATGCAGACGTGATGAACGTTTGACAAGCTCAATATGATGACTACTTGATAGTTTTAGTGCGCCATGCATTAAGCCTTAGAATCGGGGCTTCAAAGACGTTTTGAACGCCATGAAACATATGAGATGTTCCAAGAGCTGAAATTGGTATTTCAGACTCATGCCCGTGTCGAGAGGTATGAGACCTCTGACAAGTACTTTGCCTACAAGATGGAGGAGAATAGCTCAGCCAGTGTGCATGTGCTCAGAATGTCTGGGTACTACAATCGCTTGAATCAAGTGGGAGTTAATCTTCCAGATAAGATAGTGATTGACAGAGTTCTCTAGTCAATATGACCAAGCTACTAGAACTTCGTGATGAACTATAATATGCAAGGGATGACGAAAATGATAACCGAACTCTTCACAATGCTAAAATCAGCGAAGGTAGAAATCAAGAAAGAGCATCAACTGTTGATGGTGGACAAGACCACTAGTTTCAAGAAAAGGGGCAAGGGAAAGAAAGGGAACTTCAAGAAGAATGGCAAGCAAGTTGCCACTCCCGTGAAGAAGCCCAAAGCTAGACCTAAGCATGAAACTGAGTGCTTCTACTGCAAAGGAAATGGTCCCTGGAGGCGGAACTGCCCCAAATACTTGGCGGATAAGAAGGATGGAAAAGTGAACAAAGGTGTATTTGATATACATGTTATTGATGTGTACTTTATGTGACAGCCCAAATTTTTTGACCTTGTTTTATAAATTAAAATTTTGCGAGGAAATTAAACTTTTCCATTTGTCTAGATTTACCTCTGGATATTGTGGGTTTTTACCTCAAGTGGAAAACTTTCCTAAGGTATCATTGGACTTGTATACTCTCTCTTTGGAACAATTCTTTATCAGTGGATTTGATTGCAAGATTTGCTTTTCCCTGAGCTTTATTCTTTTAAAATAATTTTTCATGAATTTGGAGTCTCTGTTGCACTACAACCATTTGATAAATGCTTTTAAAAACTTCACCAAAATTTGGGGATGTCATGTGATGTTTCCACATCACTTTTATGCAAAAATATCTTTTGGTTATTGGAGATTTTGAGCTCTACATCAACTTTTCAAATCTGGTCCAGTAGGTATCTTTACACTACAACCTATTTAAATATTTCTCTAAAAATTCTTCCAAGTGTTTGGAGATGTCAGTAGATGCATATAATTCAACTTTATGCTAAAACCTAGTGATGTTCTTTGAAACTTTTGAGTGAATCAACCTCTTTTTCAGTCTGGTCCAGTTTGGTGATTTGTACTGCAACCTTGTTTTATTTTACTCTAGTGCCCATGAGCTTTTTCCTGCTTGTAGCCCTCCCTACAAAACCCTTAAGTCCAGGAGAGTGGACCCATTGGAGGATTTTAAGTGCATGCAATGAGACCTTTTTCTTTCTGTCCAAAACTGAAGTTTTGCAAAACTTGCACTAGCAAGTTTCTGGTTTTGCCCAAATGATCTTGCCATCATCACCTACATCTAGGGAGACACTGGTCTGGAGATTTTGGCCACTCCAAGAGTTGCCTAAATGCACTTAGCATTATGTCGAACACCTTGTGTTCATGGACAGTTTTGGCATGTGTTCTAGTTTGCATTATGGATTTGATCCACTGACCCAGCAACCTTGTCCACTAAGCTCCTGGCTATCCATAACCCTGCCCTGTTAATTGCCAGCCTCCCTCTCGCACTCTAGGCTACCCTGGCATTTCGTCGAGCACGTCCCGTGCGTGCTCTGGGCGCGCCCAGAGCGCACGTTTTGCATGCGCGCGCACCGAGCCGCCGCGTCGCACTGCCGCCCTCGCCGCGTCCCGCCCCTGGCCCTTGCTCGCCTGCAGAGCCACGCACTATCCTTGCCCACTCGCCAGTACCAGCCAAGCCGCCCCTGGCGCCCTACAGCGCCGCCGTCAGGGCCTTTGGCGGCACGCCGGCGTCGGCAGTGAGCTCCTGCCATGGACGGCGCCGCCCAAGCCACACCAGCGCGCCAGCTGCCCCTTGGAACAGCTCGAGCTTATCCAGAAGCCCGTCAGCACGCGCTCGTCGCCGCCACGTCGCGCTGCGGCTACAGAGCGACGGTCGCCGGCGTTCTTATCCTCGGCCGCCGCGGGACCAGCCTCGGACGCCTATAAAAAGAGGCCCCGAGCCCCTCCGAGCGCTCAGGCGACCTCAGGCCTTCCCCCTAGTGCTCCCCTAGCCGTGGATTGACTGGAATAGGCCGTCTCCCCCACCTCCGGCCGGTTCGGCCGCCGCTGCCTTCCGGTGCCATTCGTCGCAACCAGACACTCCCCCGCCCATCCAACGCCACCACCCGCTTCCCCTTGTTCTTGCGGAGCTGCCCAGCGCCTCAGCCTCGATCGGATACCACCGGAGCCCAAAACCCCCTTCACTCCCGTAGCCCCCTCCGCCGTGGAGCTCGCCGCCGGCGACTCCTTCCACCTCCGTCGACCCAACGACCACCGGGAGGACCGCCCCAGTCTGGCGGGTCCATCCCTGCCCTCAGGTGCCCTCGAGGAGCCGCCGTTCGTCGACGGCGATCGCCGGAGTCCCGCCCCGTTCGGGCAGTGGAAGAGGAGGGAGAGGGGGGAATAGTCAAACCTGACCAGTGGGCCCGCTGGACCCACTGTCAGTGACCCAGCCCCGCCTCTGCGAGCTTAAGTTGTCACGTAAACGCCTGAGTACGTTTCCTCTGCTTCAAAAGCGTATTCTGTATCGAAACGTTTTCTTTTTCTGGTTTTATTTTAAAACAGAACTTTGACCAAACTTTGACTGGCTATAACTTTTAAAATAAAATTCCAAATGAGTTGATTCTTTTTCCTACCTCTCTCAAATTTCATCTAGTTTATTTTAAGATTTATTTCAAAAATATTTGGGACAGATTTTTGTACTGTTTTTGAAATATTTGTTATTTGAATTTTTTTTCAAATAGGAAAAGGAGAGAGAAGAAAACTTTCAAAAAAGTGCACCTTTTTGCATACTCTTGAAGGCAAGCATTCTGAACTCTGGCATAATATTTTCGTGAGGTGTTTTGATACGGTTACAACACCACTTTGACTTGGAGCATACGTTATTTTTATGTAACGATAAAGTCACACGCATGAGTGCATATTGGAGATGCTTTGCTGTTAGTAATGGATAGTGTTAGTGATCATCCTCGTGAGCTTCTCATGCATACCGGGAGGAAGCCGGGAAAGTCGTGGTCTTGGGTAGACACGAGCTTGTCCCTAGTTCCTCGTTGAGACGAGTATGTCCGGTATGGCACGGTGAGGCTTGATGAGTGGTGAGTTTATCTGTTAATGGAAATATTTCGGTTATGCTAATCATTCGGAGAATACTTGGACCTCCTGAGTCGGTCGTAGGTCGAGTCTTGATTAGTAACTTCCCCTACTTGTGTTGTACTACCACTTGTCCCTGCCGCAGGTAGGGTATGGTTCAGTAAGTTGTCAACCCCTTACCAAAGCACACACCGTACAGAGAGGCCATGGTGGAAGATACCGGATGCATCCGGTAGGCATGCCACCTGGTCCGGGGGCATGGGTGTTTCCGGTTGGGACCGAGAGGGGGGCACCCCTTAGAGCGCGCGATATAAATTTGATCCCATGCTACGTCGAGGTTGTAGCCTCCCCACTTAGAGTTTTGCTTGACAGGTGTCGTGGGTGATTCCAGACACCGGTAAGTTAAGCTGGTGTGTGCAGGTCAGGCGTGTTTTCAATTAAAAGACCGTAGGCGGAATTAGTCCCGATGGACTAAATAAATCCGTTACTCGTGGGTAAAGAGTACACCCTCTGCAGAGGTCATATCTATTTGGATAGCCATGTTCATGGGTAAGGACTTCAGTCTGAGATGGGTCTAGTGACGGTTTTCGGATGGAGAAACGGCTAAACTAGAATCTAGTGACGGTCTTCGGATGGAGAAACAGCTAGACTAGAACCTTGTTTATGATCTGTGACGTATGAGAATTATGTTTATTATTATGGACTAACCATTTACATTATTTGAATTATTGAGTATCCCTGGGACGGTTCTACCTCCTGGATATTCACTGTGATTATTCTTATACAAGCCCTCTCTGTGGTGTCGCTCAGACGCCCGACTGCGGCACGCTTGTTGTTTAAATTATTCTTTATAAGCCCTTTTTGTGGTGTCGCTCAGACGCCCGACTGCGGCACGCTTGTTATTTAATTATTCCTTATAAGCCCTTTATGTGGTGTCGCTCAGACGCCCGACTGTGGCACGCTTGTTATTTAATTATTCCTTATAAGCCCTTTATGTGGTGTCGCTCAGACGCCTGACTGCGGCATGCTTGTTATTTAATTATTTGCACCCTTTCGAGGAGTCATTTCAGACACTCGATCAGTGCATTCTCTATCTACTCCCGTATTACATGTTCATATTTTACCTGCATGTGTGCATCACGGATTTCGTTTATTTCGTGATAGACGTTATCATCATAAAAAAATTTCGGAGGATGATTACCCCTTGTAATATTATACCCGTGTTCTTAATGTTTGCGAGTACATTCAAACGTACTCACTGGCTTGTCCCTGGCTATTGTCTTGGCCAGATTCCTTGCTTGGAGATAAGCATTGCGACGACAGCCCCGGAACCTACGCTATGATGATAGCAGCCTCGCGAAGATAGGAGTTATCCTGGTCAGCTGTTCTTGTGGGAAATGGAGTCCCATAGACGCAGATGTACCACAAACCGCATCCGCCATCAACCACTAGAAACCAAGTGTTGTACTCCTAGGCCACAATGGTCTTGTACTACATATTTTGTACTCTACTTGGAATTCTTGCATCAAGTTGGTGCCTCATCAGCTAACAGTAATCCTGGGGCTGGTGAGCACAAAGGCCGTTTTCTGGGAAATTAATATCCCGAAAATCCGGTCCTGACACTTTACTAGTGTTCATAATAGCCCATGGGTATTTGATACTGGTTCAGTTGCTAAGATTAGTAACTCGAAATAGGAGTTGCAAAATGAACAGAGACTAGTTAAGGGCGAGGTGACGATGTGTGTTGGAAGTGATTCAAAGGTTGATAAGATCACCATGGCATACTCCCTCTACCTTCGGTATATTTGTTCAACCTAAATAAATGTTATTTGGTGTTTGTGTTGAGCATGAATATGATTGGATCATGTTTATTGCAATACGGTTATTCATTTAAGTCAGAGAATAATTGTTGTTCTGTTTACATGAATAAAACCTTCTATGGTCATACAGCCAATGTAAAGGGTTTATTTAATCTCGATCGTAGAAATACACATATTCATACTATTGATGCCAAAAGATGCAAAGTTGATAATGATAGTGCAACATACTTGTGGCACTACCGTTTTGGTCATATTGGTGTAAAGCACATGAAGAAACTCCATGCAGATGGAATTTTGGAATCACTTGATTGTGAATCATTTGATACTTGCGAACCATGCCCCATGGGCAAGATGACTAAAACTCCGTTCTCCGGAACAATGGAGTGAGCTGCTGACTTATTGGATATAATACATATTGATGTATGCGGTCCAATGAGTGTAGAAGCACGCGACAGGTATCGTTATTTTTCTGACCTTCGTAGATGATTTGAGTAGGTATGGGTATATCTATTTGATGAAACACAAGTCTGAAACATTTGATAAGTTCAAAGAATTTCAGAGTGAAGTGGAGAATCATCGTAACAAGAAAATAAAGTTTCTACGATTTGATCGTGGAGGCGAATATTTGAGTTACGAGTTTGGCCTTCATTTCAACAATGTGGAATAGTTTCACAACTCACGCCACCTGGAACAGCACAACGTAATGGTGTGTCCGAACGTCGTAACCGTACTTTATTAGATATGGTGCGATCTATGATGTCTCTTACCGAGGGATGCCGTATGAACTGCATTAGAGACAACTGCATTCATGTTAAATAGGGCACCGTCTAAATCCGTTGAGACGATGCCGTATGAACTGTGGTTTGGCAACAAACCTAAGCTGTCGTTTCTTAAAGTTTGGGGATGCGATGCTTATGTCAAAAGGCTTTAGCCAGATAAGCTGGAACCCAAATCGGAGAAGTGTGTCTTCAAAGGATACCCTAAAGAAACTATTGGTTACACCTTCTACCATAGATCCGAAGGCAAGATCTTTATTGCTAAAAATGGGTCCTTCATAGAGAAGGAGTTTCTCTCGAATGAACTGAGTGGGAGGAAAGTAGAACTTGATGAGGTAATTGTACCTTCTCTCGAATTGGAAGGTAGCACATCAGAGAAAACTGTTCCCGTGATGCCTACACCAACTAGAGAGGAAGTGTCACACCCTGTTTTTCATGCCACTACACTTAACCTATTAGTCATGCTAAAATATGGTTTGACAAAAACTTTTGAGTGATTTGGACTATGCTTGATCTAGTTTTCTGTTTGATGTTTGCAAGTGCTCTAAAAATCAAATAAATCCTCCAACCCTTATACTTCATCCCCTTGCTCCAAACTTCTGCCCAATGACCATAACATGTGTATAGAATAGTATAGTATTTTCTTACAAAAATAATTTGGCCAAATAGTATTTCAAAAATTAGTTTTCCAAAAACCCCTGAATCAAGATTTGCACTGCAAGTACTTGATTTGGGGTGTGAAAAATCTTTCAAAAGGTATATTATAAACCTATTAGGTATAGGACTCCCATAAACCACAAAAATATATTTTTAAAAGTTATTTTCCTATTTTATTCAAAGGGTTTTTCTTAAGGCCAGAAATGGTCTTTAATAGGTTAAAATTATTTTAAAGCTTCAAAAATAATTGAGAAAAATCAGGGAAACTCAGTGGACATATATTTTCCATATACAAGAGTTTCAACACATGGTCATGTTCAAAATGTTGGACAAAACCTCCCAAAACCATTTCTGCCCATTTCAAGGATTTGAAATATTTCTACAGGAAATATATTCATAAAAATCCAAGGAAAATCCAGCAAGTCACAAATGCATATTGTGATCACCTTGCAAAGCCTCATATCAATCACGGTCATTTTGGTTCACCAAAATGCCCCAAAACCCTCTCCGACCAGAATCAAATTTGAAAAACTTTGTACTACCAACTTTCTCTCCTTGACCGCAACTTTTTTGAGCATGTTCACATGACCAAATGAGGCCACTACACCGAGTGGTGCATCAAGGGGAAGTGATTTGCTCAACTAGATCTACACAAGTTCATTTCGGCTAATTTCTAGGGTTTGCCAAAGTTACATTAGAAAACTCTTCCAAATGAGCTCATCTTCCTTCTACCCTGTAATTTTGTCATGACAAACACCCTTGCCAAGTGGAAGAAGATGGAAATTAGTGCAAGTACCCCAAAACCATATCAAACACCTTCTGCATTTTAACTAAAAACCCTGTTTGGGCCTCTTCCACTAATCCAAATGAGTTCTCCTCTTTACCAAACCTCCTCCTAACCTTCCTGTACCTCTGGCATTTAGCACAAGTCAATGCTCATTGATCAAGGGGATGAAACCACCAATTTTCTATTCTAGACAGCCCCATTTCCACTCTTCTCCTTCCTCTCTCTTCACCCACTGGCCACCCAAAGCATCCAAGGCCAAGATCCCTTTCTTTACTCCCTCCTAGACCCGCTAGACATGCTTGGGGGCGCCCACACTGCTTAGAAAATGGCATGCCAAGCCATTTGGGCGCTCTGGAGCGCGCTACAGTGCGGCCAGGCACTGTAGTCGCCCCTTGCCAACCACCTCCGGCCACCTCGGGCCTCCCCAGTGCGCCCGACGATGCGCCTCGACGTCCACGACATGCAATGCTATCGGGCCCCTCCTCCCTTGCCCTCTTTCTCCCTCCGCGAGCTCGCCCATGGGCGCCGTAGGCCGCGTCCACGGTGCACCGCGGCCCCTCTACTTAGAGGCCCTCCCGAGCACTGCTCTGGCCTCTCCTCGCTCTCCCCCTCCCCCAGCAACCCCTCAAACACACTCCCTCTCCCTCTCATGCCCTCCTGCTCCCTCCATGGCCGAGGTGCCGCCGTCGGTCTCCGCCCAAGTTCCCGCAAACCGAAGCCTCCCCTCCCCTCCTTTGGACCCCAATGGAGCCACCGCATGCTTGCGAGACTTCTCCGCCCTTACCTCCTCCTCTAGCGCCCCACAACTCGCTCCTGGTCACCCCCGTGTCCAACGCGGCCACCCCTGAGCGCGGCGTGGAGTGGGGCATCCGCCCAGACCACTACCACGCCGTCCGGCGCAGCAGAGCTGCCGGAACCATGGCGACCGGCGCCCTCCTCTGTCCCCTGCCGGGAGGAAGAAGAAGGAGGCGGGAGAAGGAGAGAGAGCCCGGTGGGCCCCGGGTGTAAGTGCCCCTGAGGGTCGGGCCCACAAGTTAAGTGGACACGGCTTCCTCTGGAGCCGTCTCCCCGCAGGGAAAGCGCACCGCGCCGAAGCCGCCTTCAACATGGCCCCTGCGCGTGCGGCCGAGCTACTGGGCCGGCCCAGTGACGCCCTGCCGCTAAACCTCGCACAGTGTGCGCCGCCGCCGCCCGGATCCGGCCCATTTCGGTAAAACCTTTGTCTTTTTATTTTTCAGGGAACTTCAAAAATTCATAGACAATTAAAATTAACTCCAAATTTGATAATTCAAATTTCTAGTAGTTCCTAAAATCATTCCCTATCACATGGTGATATTTTCACATTTTTCTAGAAATATTTCCTTCACAAGTATTTATCAGTTCCTATTTTTTCCATTTCTGTGATGAACTTTAGAAAATCACAAAGAGCCCATTCTTGATCCAAATGCAATGATTCAAATTCCTAGATACTTATATGCTCATAACTTAGTTTTTGAACATTTTTCCCAATGCTTTATGTACCACATCAAATATTGGTCCAATTATCCATATATAACCAACTTTGCAAATCCCTAGGAAATTCCTTTGAACTCCAAATCCAGTGAAACCAACTCCTAGATGCTCCTAAGAGTATTCCTTGTTAACTGGGTGCCTTTGCTCATTTTTCAAAATAATTCTTCTGTACACTTCTTGCAATTCCATAAACCCCTTGATTCCATCATATCGAAATGTTTAGAAATATCCATTGATCCACTTCCAATGAAATCACTTTGGTCATTCCTCATATGACCAGAGGTATCCTAGAAAATTCAACTTCATATCTTTAGAGCACATTTATTCTTGCCTTGTTGTGTTGCTTATTGTGATTGTTTCCGACGTTAGTTGCCGAAGTAGACGAAGTACTTGGAGAAGGACCAGAAGATTTCAAGACTCTGATGAACCAGGCAAGCAGCCCTTTGACCATGTCTAAGAAACCCTTTTTATGCATGTCATATGGCACTTTTATTGCTTGCATCGAAGTCATGATAATGTGGTGACCACTTGAGGTGGTTTGCCTTCGCTGCTTTTCTCGTTGACACTTGCATGATGCATGACCCTACCTTTCTATGAGGGTTATGCGAGTGGGTGTAGTTAGGATGCTAAGTAGCTGCTATGCAAATGGGTTGGGTATATGCATGGTGATGGAAGCAAGATTGCTTTCAAAAACTTTTCGAAAACCCCATCGGGTGCCACTTATGCCCGAGGGAGATAATGAATTGGGTAACCACTTGATGACGAAGTGGTGTACCGAGGCAAATGTGTGTGTTGTTTTCAAAACGGATTGGTTTAAGTTGCGACCGTTATTCCAACCTTACATGCGCAACCACTCTACCCTTATATGGGAAAGGGCATTATTGATTACCTAGGCCGATACTAGCTTGGAGCCCGCATTACTAGTGATGGGAGAGTCGTTGTTGCGCTCTCTCGGGACGGGGTCGTGCCCGGTAGGGCGGCCATGACTGTTTTCACAGGGCACCGGACACACCGTTGGTACCCCGTGCTTGTGGTATGAGATGAATATGGGAGCAAGGCTCCACAATTTTAAGATGTGAAATGTTGGGCACGGGGGTTACTACCAATCGAGTGGACTCTATGTTAGTGTCGTCTAGGGAAAGATAGTGATCGGGTGCTTACCCCGGGTACTTGAGGTACCGCGGGTCATGGATGACATGGAAGTTCCCCGGATCTTGTGGGTAAAGTGTGCAACCTCTGCAGAGTGTAAAACTATTCGAATAGCCGTGTCCACGGTCAAGGACAGTTGGGTAACCGCTCTCGGGCTACGTCGACTTGTTTACAAACCAGTGTGTGTGTGGGAAGAACTACTTGGGTCAAGTCAAAGGACTTGACATGATGGAGTTGGGTTGGAGCCCACTCCCTTTATGTTGATATTTGTAACCAGTCCCTATGGTTACTTGAATTCATATGAGGCATGATTTACCAGTTATTGAATATGTCATAGCACAACAAAATTAGCTTTCTGCAAAAATTTACCTATATCATTGCATTATTGCCCTGTTCCAATCATGGGTTGCTTGCGAGCACATTCAAAGTACTCATTGGCTTGCCACTGGTTATTTAATTGGCCAGGCATCAAAGAACAGGAGTTCGAAGAAGAGTTCTTTGGAGACGAACATGCGAACTAGGACGTTTCCCAGTCAGAATGCCTGTAGGGTTAAGACAGATGGCATGGGTTCTACTTATCGATGAAGATTTCTGCCGCTTAAGTTTATTTGGTATTCAGCCCTTGTGGCTTTATCTATGTAAGACTTGACCATAATGGTCATAATTTGTGTAAGACGGTATGTGTGGATGTAAGACTCTTGTTATTTAGCTTCTGTGTGTTCAGTGAGCATTGATCTCTGGGATCACTGTACACGTGCATTCGGTGATCACGACTTATGAGTCGGGGTCCCCACAGGAAGCTAATGATGATGATCATTGAACTTCAGATCAAGTTACTACAGAACCTCATAGGTCAACCAGAACACGATCCGCACCAGAGTGGTACCGTAATCCTGTCTTGGAAGTCATGTTATTAGAACAAGGCAAACCTACGAACTATGAAGAAGCTATGATGAGCCCAGATTCCGACATATGGCTTGAGGCCATGAAATCTGAGATAGGATCCATGTATGAGAACAAAGTATGGACTTTGGTGGATTTTCCCGATGATCGGAAATCCATAGAGAATAAATGGATCTTCAAGCAGAAGACTGACGCTGATGGTAATGTTACTGTCTATAAAGCTCGACATGTCGCAAAAGGCTTTTGACAAGTTCAAGGGGTTGACTATGATGAGACTTTCTCACCCGTAGCGATGCTTGAGTTTGTCCGAATCATGTTAGCAATTTCCACATTTTATGATTATGAAATCTGGCAAATGGACGTCAAAACTGCATTCCTTAATGGATTTCTTAAAGAAGAGTTGTATATGATGCAACTAGAAGGTTTTGTCGATTCTAAAGGTGCTGACAAAAGTGTGCAAGCTCCATCAATCCATCTATGGACTGGTGCAAGCTTCTCGGAGTTGGAATATACGCTTTGATAAGGTGATCAAAGCATATGGTTTTATACAGACTTACGGTGAAGCCTGTATTTACAAGAAAGGGAGTGGGAGCTCTGTAGCATTTCCGATGTTATATGTGGATGACATATTATTGATAGGAAATGATATAGAATTTCTGGATAGCATAAAAGGATACTTGAATAAGTGTTTTCAATAAAAGACCTCGGTGAAGCTACTTATATATTGGGCATCAAGATCTATAGGGATAGATCGAGACGTTTAATAGGACTTTCACAAAGTACATACCTTGACAAGATTTTTGAAGAAGTTCAAAATGGATCAGTCAAAGAAAGGGTTCTTTCCTGTGTTGCAAGGTCTGAAGTTGAGTAAGACTCAAAACCCGACCACGGGAGAAGATAGAGAGAGAATGAGAGTCATTTCCTATGCCTCAACCATAGGTTCTATAAAGTATGTCATGCTGTGTACCAAACCTGTTGTGCAGCTTGCCATGAGTTTGGCAAGGGGGTACAATAGTGATCCAGAAGTAGATCATTCGATAGCGGTCAAAATTATCCTTAGTTACCTAAGAGGACTAAGGAGATATTTCTCGATTATGGAGGTAATAAAGGGTTCGTCGTAAAGCGTTACGTCGATGCAAGCTTTACACCAATTCAGATGACTTTGAGTCTCAATCTGGATACATATTGATAGTGGGAGCCATTAGCTAGAGTAGCACCATGCAGAGCATTGTAGACATAGAAATTTGCAAATATACATACGGATCTGAATGTGACAGACCCGTTGACTAAACTTCTCTCACAAAGCAAAACATGATCACACCTTAGTACTCTTTGGGTGTTAATCACATGGCGATGTGAAATAGATTATTGACTCTAGTAAACCCTTTGGGTGTTGGTCACATGGCGATGTGAACTATGGGTGTTAATCACATGACGATGTGAACTATTGGTGTTAAATCACGTGTCGATGTGAACTAGATTATTGACTCTAGTGCAAGTGGGAGACTGAAGGAAATATGCCCTAGAAGCAATAATAAAGTTGTTATTTTATATTTCCTTATTCATGATAAATGTTTATTATTCATGCTAGAATTGTATTGATCGGAAACCTAAATACATGTGTGAACACATAGACAAACACTGTGTCCCTAGTGAGCCTCTACTTGACTAGCTCATTGATCAAAGATGGTTAAGGTTTCCTAACCATGGACAATGAGTTGTCATTTGATAACGGGATCACATCATTAGGAGAATGATGTGATGGACAAGACCCATCCATTAGCTTAGCATATTGATCATTCAGTTTTATTGCTATAGCTTTCTTCATGTCAAATACATATTCCTTCGACTATGAGATTATGCAACTCCCGGATACCAGAGGAATGCCTTGTATGCTATCAAACGTCACAACGTAACTGGATGATTATAAAGATGCTCTACAGGTATCTTTGAAGGTGTTTGTTGAGTTGGCATAGATCGATATTAGGATTTGTCACTCCGAGTATCGGAGAGGTATCTCTAGGCCCTCTCGGTAATACACATCATAAGCTTGCAAGCAAATGACTAAGGAGTTAGTCACGAAGTGATGTATTATGGAACGATTAAAGAGACTTGCTGGTAATGAGATTGAACTAGGTATGAAGATACCGACGATCGAATATCGGGCAAGTAACATACCGATATGCAAAGGGAATAACGTATGTTGTCATAACGGTTCGACCGATAAAGATCTTCGTAGAATATGAACGAGCCAATATGGGCATCCAGGTTCCGCTATTGGTTATTGACTGGAGAGGTGTCTCGGTCATGTCTACATAGTTCTCGAACCTATAGGGTCCGCACGCTTAACGTTCATTGATGATATAGTGTTATATGAGTTATATGATTTGGTGACCGAATGTTGTTTGGAGTCCCGAATGTGATCACGGACATGACGAGGAGTCTCGAAATGGTCGAGAGGTAAATATTGATATATATATATATATATATATATATATATATATATATATATATATATATATATATATATATATATATATATATATATATATATATAGGACGATAGTATTCGGACAACAGAAGTATTCTGGAGTATATCAGGTATTTATTGGAGTACCAGAGGGGTTACCGGAACCCCTGGGTGGAATATATGGGCCAGATGGGCCATGAGAGGGGAGCACACCAGCCCACAAGGGGTGGTGCACCCCCCTATGGTAGGAGGCCAAATTGGGACAGGAAAAAGGGGGTTCGGCCCCCCCTTCCTTTCTCCCTTCCCCGTTCCCTTTCTTTTCTGGTGAAATAAGGTAGGAGGGCGCCACTTGGGGAAACCCCAAGTAGGATTCGGATCCTACTTGGGGCGCACCCTGGCTGCCTCCCCTCTCCCTCCCACCTATATATATGTGGCGGGCGCCCCTAGCACACCCCAGACAATTTCCTAGCCGTGTGCAGCGCCCCCTCCATCATTTACACCCCCGATCACATTTTCGTAGTGCTTAGGTGAAGCCGGGCGAGGATCTATTCACCATCACCGTCACCACACAGTCGTGCTGACGGAACTCATCTACTACCTCGACGTCTTTCTGGATCAAGAAGGCGAGGAATGTCACTGAGCTGAACGTGTGTAGAACTCGGAGGTGTCGTACGTTCGGTACTTGATTGGTCGGAGCTAGAAGAAGTTCGACTAAATCAACCGCGTTGTCAAATGCTTCCGCTTATGGTCTATGAGGGTATGTAGACATACTCTCCCCTCGTTGCTATGCATCTCCATGGATAGATCATTGCGTGTGCGTAGAATTTTTTTTGTTTTCCATGCAACGATCCCAACACATAGACCGGTCTACCGATTAGTGCAGATTTTGTAGGGGCAACCCGAGCGCTCATCACTGATGGGATGATAGGCTATGGCCCGTCAGTAATGACTATTTTGATTTTGTAGAGGCAACCTGAGCGGTCATCACTGATAGGCCGATAGGCTATGGCCGACCAGTAATGACTATTTTGAGTTAGGCAAGTTGGGTTGCGCATCAGCACAAAGTTGTTGACACTTTAGAATCAACTTTTGACTAGGGGTGTCCTTAGATGATGAAGTTATTGATGGATATGATGATACCAATGATGATTGGAGTGTTGGTGATGGCGATGGCTTCAAATTCTTGCTCCAGGAGGGATGGATGTCTAACAGAATTAGCTCACTGGAGGGCAAAACTGCTCCGCCTTCGTTCTGCCTTGAGACGGCGGCGGAAAAATCTCATAAATTCCCTGACTCCTTTTTAGGTCTGGGGAAAAAATATAGGCAAATGTTGTTAGAAGACCGTAGACGAGGACTCCATGCAGCTAGGGATGGGCGCTTGGAGGCCCTGTGGCGCCCCTCCGGCCCATCTTCTGGCTCCTGGCTTCTTTTCTTCCAAAAGAATTTCTGGAGTTTCCTTGATTTTTGGAGCTCTGAAACTTTGCTTTTTTCTAGCACATTTTATCCTAGTTTTCTATTTGTCGGTGATTTCTCTCTTCGCATGTGTCATGCAAATTAAAGGAGAAAGGGCATTAAAATTGAGCAATAATATGCAAAATATCGACAATAATTAGGAAAATAGAATAATAATAGTGATGCAAAATGGATGTATCACAGCTTAACGTGAGGAGATAGCTAGCGTTAGGCGTCACGGTGGTGCTCAGTGATGACCTGCAAGGGCACGTGGCTATTGCAATTTGTGGTAAGTAAAGTATGTCGGTCCCACAAGGAGCGATTGCACATGTAACTACCAACCCCGTAGCTACGTCGTCACTTATCTGGCTATGTTCACACCCATAGCATTATCTGGAAATAGTCTATTCGTCAGTTGCTAGCGGAAACAATAAATAATGGTGGTTTTGACTAAACAACTAAACAAAGGTAAAAGCAGTGGATAAAAAGGGGCGGGGCTTTAGTAATAAGGGCATTCTCGAGGTGTTCAGAATCATTGCTACTAGTACATTCTACGAATACTAAGCCACTTCACATGTTTCTCTTTATGGGTAGATCCAGGTACAAATACATGCACACACGCGGCAGCCCCATATCACATACGGCACCACCGCTCTTCCCCACTCCGGTTATCAAACAACGCTTAAGGGGAAAAAGGTCCCCGTGGATGCATCCTAAGAGCGGTCCCCATTTATCCCCTATTGCAATGATTTGGGATGAAGGAAGATAGGCCTTGTCACTAACCTACCTTCGCAATCAGCCGGCTCGCCAACAGTAGTAACTTTCTGTTGAAAATTGGTATATGTTGAATAGTCGACTTCACCCAACATCAAGAAGACTACTAACATAAAAATGTAAGAGAGGATATCATATCACGCCAAATATTCGGTAGTAGTGCAAACCAGAGTTCATCCTATTCCCCCAAGACTAATTATATTACTCAAACATGGTGATGGAGTACATAGAGTTTCGGGGTGAATTACAAGCCAACATGGGGTTGGAGATGGAGATAGGCATGGTGGCGGTGATGAAGAGGGCACTGGCCCTCCGACCGGTGCCGGACGTGGAGGCGCCTCCTCCCTTCCTTCTTCCTTGTTAGGCCCTTCTCTCCATGGTTGAGTTGCTGCAATGGAGGTGCGGTGGCTATAGCCGAGACTTGTGGAGGATGGAGATAGATTTCTCTGGTGGCTAGGGTTGGAGGTCTTATTATAGGAGGCCTCCTTGGGTCTCCTCCATTGATGTAGAGCCTCCACCTTCATCCAAGGGCTCTAGGGGAACCAAATCTTACCCCAAAACAAGCCTTGGTTGTCAAGGATTCTGTAGAAACAACGGGGACAAAATCGAAGCAAAATCAAGAAAGTTTTTATCAATTTACGAAGTTGTCGGGAGGCCGTATGAAAGCCCATATACGGGCATACACGCTCATATAGGTGGTTGTCTTGCGCTCTGGACTTCGGGAGAACTTTTGTCATCGCCTTTTTTTCATATGAACTATGATTTTAATGTTATTGGGCTTGTTGGATTTGTAGCAAAAAGTCTGATGCATCAAAGGCCTTGTATCTTCAATTTGGACACTTTGATAAATGTCAAACCATAAAAGCCTCCAAAGGGCCTTAATCGAGTGCCTGGAATTTCTCCGGTTTGACCCCTAACTTGGTTCTTTTGATGTCCCAAGCCCATGAACGTGTGAACACACCTACAAAGACCACAAAACAATGGAAAACTAATAAAAAGTAAATAGAAATAAAAATTGTGCACCGAACTTGGTAAAACAAGTAAATACCGAGAAACTATGCATTTGGGACATGAATAAGTGCTAGATGGATATGATATGAGGAATTTTGACACTAGAATATACTCTGAAAAGTATGCATAAGATCCAGTCATCAACATCCCCAAGCTTAAACCTTGCTCGTCCTTGAGCAAGAAGGTTGATAAACCAAAGTTATCCATCTATCTCCTCGATAAAGATTATTGCTCAGAGGTGTATCATTGTCTTTTCTACAAGCTATAAGCAAGATGGATCATATTTGTAAAAGTTGGCACATGCTCAACCAGGTAATATTTATTTTGACCACCAAACCACTTAGAGCTTCAGCAAAAATTCCTATGCTCCTTTTGAAGTTTAATCTAGCATGAAAACAAATACTTGGATCCTCTTACTTAATAGCTTTATTGATTTCTTATCCCGCAAAAAAAGCTTTATTGATTTCTTTTTGTTGTTTTTATTTTAAACAAACTTGAGCACAAAGAATTGTCGAAAAGTCAATATATAGAGATTCTCATCACTGCAACTAACATTCTCAAATCAAGGCTCTCATGCGCTTACTTCAGTCATTGTTGGCTGAAACTTTTGTTGTGTGGTGACGAGATCATGCCAAAGAAATGACCATGCATGGGTTTTGTAATGGCTTAAGCTTGATTACTATGGACCAATATGTTCTCTTTCAAGATCTTGTGATCAATCCCTCGGTTATTTCCACATACACACACATACAAGAGAAAGTTGAATAATATTCGATGTAGCTACATTACGGTAAAAAATTCATAGCCGAAATCCGAGCCGAAACTCTGGTGGATCGTTCATTGGCTAGCGGAGTTCTAACCATAACATCAAGAAGGGTGACAAAGCCACATTTACGCACGTGAACTGATACATCTTCAATGTATCTATAATTTTTTTTATTTCTTTATGCTATTATACATTCTTGTATAATTTATATGTCATTTTATATTATTTTTATGGAGTAGCCTATTATGTTCTGTAAACATTTTCTAAAAATGTCATTGTCGGGTGGTTGGTGCGACATATGCCAAGGGATGGCTTATCATTGTGGGAGCCAATAAAACGCCGCCGGTGCCTGGAAACGGGATGAGGCGAAGACATGCACGCCGGCGAATCTTACCCAGGTTCGGGGCTCTCCAAGGAGATAACACCCCTAGTCCTGCTCTGCGGGGTCTCCGCATGATCACTAGATCGATAAAGAGTAGCTACAATCGCTCCTAGAGCTGTTGGGATCAAGGGAGAAGAAGAACAAGGCTAGCTCTTGCTTCTCTCTATCTATGGTGTGTGTGCGTGTGCTATGCTTGGAAGCCAAACATGCAGAGGTGCGAACCAGAAGCGAACTATGCTCAGTGGCCAACCCTTTGCATGGGTGCTCCGGGGGGTTTATATAGGCCTACCCCCCGGGGGTACAATGGTAATCCGACTGGGATCTGGTCCCAGCCGTCAGTGTCTATGCTCGCCGGCTTCTCCGCCGGCTGCTGGGTCCCGCCGGCTGGTGGGTCCCGCCGGCTGCCGGTTACTTGGTCGACAGGCCGGCCCCACCGCCTAGGGCTTTGTCGGCGGCTGCTTACTGTAGCCGCGCCTCTGATGATGAGGGCTTTGTCGAGGTGAGCATGGCTACAGTGGGCCGCCTCGGGGGCTATCACTGTAGCCTCACCTCGTCTTGTCTCCTTAATGGGGCTCCTGCTTCGAGGAAGGGAGTAGCCGGCTTCTGGAGGCCGGCTATGCTCCCGGCCGACTAGGGAAAGCCGGGCCGCCTTCACGCCTCTCTCTGGCTGAAGGGGCCCGCAGTCCTTGGGCCGTACAGGAGGGGGTCGTGGATGACGTCGTAGCTGGCGTGGCTACAGTGCCGGGCCGCACGGGAGACATCCCTCCTGTACGGCCTCCTGTAGCCATGCCCGCCTCGGGCTTCGGGGGTCATGGGCCGCACTACGGCCACGCCCCGTCAGGTCGTCGTTATGTAGGAGTGGTTGTGGTCTTGGCCGGCTTCTAGGAGTCGGCGTCCTTCTTGGCCGGCTTCTTGGAGTCGGTGAGGCTGGGTCGCCTTCCGGGAGTCGGCTTTAGTGGTAGCCGGCCGGGGAAGGCGGCCCAAATGCTTGGAGTGCTTGGAGGCCCAAAGGCCTGATAAATTTTCTAAAGAGCCAGGGGTAGTCGGATTGGCTACCCGTGGCCAATTACTCCGACAGTAGTCCCCGAAGCTGATTGGGCTTCGAGATGGAGTGGGGTTCGAGAAGCTCGATCAGCTTCCTATCGTGACAGGCCGGCAGCTAGGAGCCGGCCTTGGTGCAGGCGTGCCGCCTTTAGTCGAATTCTTCTGGAGTCGGGGGGCAGGAACCCGCAGGCTCGTTCACCGGGCCGCGGGCCGGCCTCGGGCCGTTGGCGTGCCACGTGGCCGGAAAGCCTGCCAGCCCACGCGCGTGACGGGACATCGCCGCAGGGAGGGGGGCCGCCACGTCCGCGCCCCGGCCCAGGCGCGGATCCTTTGTATCCCGAAACCGCCCGCACGTTCCGTGCGGCAGTTTCGGCTCGCACTTATGCGCAATAAACGCAAGACGTGGGAGGAGTGGGCGCAGCTGATCCCACGTCCCTCCCCACGTCCGGCCTCTTTGGCCGCATGAGGCTATAAGTAGGGGGAGGTGGAGGGCGGCAGACCCTCGCACGCTCCTCCTACTCCCTTTGCCTTCTCGCCTTGCTCGTTCTTGCGACAGCGCCTCGCCGCCGCGCTCTTCCTCCGCACGCTCCTCCGCCACCGTGCTAGCTTCCGCTATGCCTCCCCACGTTGAGCAGCTTGGCGGGGATTGGGATGGCTCCATCATCCACAACGACCACATCGACTTTCTCCGCGACACCCGGCGTCTGCCCAGCGCGGACAAAGTGGAGGTCCGTCTCGCGCCGGAGAAGGAAATCAGGCCGGCGCCGCGGGACGGCGAGCGGGTGGTCTTCCGCTCGCACTTCCTGCGCGGCTTCGGTCTGCCAGTGAGCGCCTTCTTCCGCTCCTGGCTGGACTTCTATCAGCTCCAGCCGCACCACCTCACCCCCAACGCGGTGGTGCTGCTGTCGGCCTTCGTCACCCTGTGCGAGGGCTATCTTGGCGTCCTCCCCACCCTCGAGCTCTGGGGGGAGTTCTTCCAGTCGAAGCTGGGCACGCGCGTGCGGGGCGTGCCGGCTCAGACCGGCGCCTTCATCGCGTCGCGGAGATCAGGCGCCGACAACCCCTTCCCCGTCATCACGCTGATCCAATCGGTGAAGAAGTGGCAGAAGTCATACTTCTATGTGCGGAACATCGCTCCACGGGGCGACTACATCAACCTGCCGGCTTACGTAGCCGGCCCACCGGCGGGGAGGCTGCCCCAGTGGTCCTTCCGGGCGGTGACGCTGTCGCAGGGAAGGAACGCCGCGATCGCCCGCGTGCGGGTGATGGTCCAGTCGGAGGGCCTGACGGGGCCCGACCTCCTGGCCGCGTTCGTCACGCGCCGGGTCCTCCCGCTCCAGAGCCGGCCTCATCTGATCTGTCAGATGAGCGGCCAGCTCGATCCGAGCCGGATGTGCACCAGGGAGATGCCGCAGCCCGACGCCGCCGACATGGTGAACTACCTCGCCAACTGCCAGCTCGCCGACGACTGGCAATTCGGCAAGGAGCCATACAGCCGCGCCAATCCTCCGCCTATGGTACGCTACCCTTCTCTTTTTCTCTCTCAGCTTTGTCGCCGAGTTCCTCTGGGCCGACTCTAACTCAGTCGGCCCGCTCTTTTGACAGAATCCTCTGCTTCGGCCGGCCGGTGGAGCGGACGTGGAGCGCCGCTTCGTCCCCGACCGGACCGAGCACGACCAGGAGGACCCCGATCTGGGGGCGGTCCATATGGAGGACGCCGTCGAGCCGGCCGGCGGCGAAGCAGGCGGCTCTGGGTTCTCCGCTACCTTCGAGGACTGGCCGGACGAGGACGAAGCCGAAGCCGTCCCGCATCGCCAGCCGGCGTCCGGGCGTGGCGCGGGCTCCTCCGGCGCACAGCCTGCTCGGGGTAGAGGCCAGAAACGTCGCGCCACCCAGGGCATGTTCGGGAGCCGGACGAAGAAGCCCAGGGGTGGGGTGGCGGCCACCAGGCGGGAAGAGGCGGCCACGAAGGCGGCTCGTTTCCGCAAAGTGGTGAAGCAGCCACAGACTGTGTCGGCGTAAGTTCTCTCTTTCTTCATACTGTCCTTCTTTCTTTCCTTTGATGGTTCTTGAGTCTTCGTCTTCTTTTTCAATGGTCAGTGCTCCGCTATCACTTGAGCGGGCGGACGCCGGCTCCGTCATCGAGTCGCCAGGGGGCTCTGGAGCACCACCCGCCGCGTAGATCCTCGCGCTGCCCTCCTGGAGGCGATGGAGAGGAACGCGCGGGAGGTGCGGGAGGAGCAGGAGGCGCGAGAGGCGGAGGCACGGAGGGCAGCTACCGCCCAGGCAGCTCGGGAGGAGGGGGCGGCGAAGGCGCTCGCCGAGGCCACGGCCAAGGCCCAGGCAGAGGCCGAGGCCGAAGCGGCGGCAGGGGAGGCCTTGATGGTCACCCCCCTACGCACCATGGCGCCCGGGGACGTGGATCCCTCGCCGGGGGGAGCCAGCGGTTCCCAGCCAGGGCTGGGAGGAAGCGGCGACGACGTCGTCATCTTGGGGGAGGCGCCGGGGCCGACTCCTCCGACTAGGACGACCCAGGGCCGCCAGCCTGAGCCTGCGCCCGCACAGTCGGCGGGGGGCGAGCAGGCCGTGGGGGCTGAGGTGGCGGTCCGGGTTCCGCCAAGCCGGCGTGCGGGGAAGGCCGCGGCTGAACCGCAGAAGGCTGCGTCGGAGCCACAGCCGGCCGTGGGCTCCAGCTCGTCGGCCCGAGACGCGGAGGCGGCCAGCGCTACCTCGGGGTGGACGCCGGGCGGAGGGACAGCGGTGGTGAACGTCGCTGCACAAGACGTCCGGACCCGGCTGTAAAGCCAAGCCGCGGCGCAGGATGGCGAAGCCGCCCTCCAGGCCGAGTTCGAGACGGAGGCGGCCGGCTGGGACGAGGCCAGGCAGACTCTGGTCTCCGGCTATGGCCAAATTGAGGACCTGGTTGACGGTAAGTTGTCTACCCCTTCATCCTTTCTTGCCATCTGCCACTTCGGCTTGTTTTTCTGATTTTGGTGCTCTTCTTTTCTTTTCTTCTTCGCGCAGAGTACTTCCCCGGCTATTCCACTGCTGCTAACCAGGCCATCGAAGCTCGTCGCCAGGCGAAGAGGCAGGCCGGCTTCGAGATCTCGCCGACCGCCGGCCGCTCGCTGGAGGAGCAACTCCTGGTGATCCAGGCTCGTATCCAGCCGGCTCACAGGCTGCTCCGCCGACTTCAGCGTGCCGGGTCGCAGGTCTTGGCCGCCCTCTGGCCCGGCCAAGCGGTCCCGCGCACTCCCAGTCGGACCGCCGACTGGCTGGAGGTGGCCGTCGGCCGCTTCGAGGCTTGGAAGGCGTCAGCGGCTCGCTCCGGCGCCCGGCGGGCGCTGGAGTTCGTCAAGGCCTGGTATCCCGGCCTGAACTTGGACCAGCTGGCGACCTGGCGGCAGCAAGCCGACGCGGAGCTGGAGCCGGCAAGGCCGGCCATCATTCGGCGGGCTTCGGCGATCGCCGACTACACCGACACCAGTGTCTTCGCCCCTGAGGTGCACGGCGATGGAGTCGCCCAGCCGGAAGATTGGTTCGGGCTGGACCCGGCGTACGGCGAGGACTCGGCGAAGGAGGTCGCCTCCAGCGACGAGGGCGAGGAGGAGGAGGAGGAGGAGGAGGGTGAAGACGCCGAGCCGGCTGGTGGAGCAGCCGGCCAGCCTGACCGCGCCTCCAGCACTACGTCGCGTGCGAGTGCGTCTCCTGCTGCGGCAGGCGGTCAAGCCGGGACCAGCTAGGCGGCCACTCCTTTAGCCGGCGGGCTGCCTTCACCTACCAGCTCGGCCTCCAAGTCGCGCCTTAGTCTTCTTTCTTTTACTTTCCTGTCTTGTTACTTTTGAACAATATTTGGTTAAGTCTGCACAATTCCACCCACTGGGTGTATTGAAACTCAAGTCTGTTGCCAGCCTTTGAGTGGCTTTATGTATAAAGTTATGAAATCGGTCTTTCCTTGTGCTTTCGCTTTTTGTCCTTCTGCTTTTTTTTCTTTGCCGCCCTCCCTTGGTTGCCGTTTCCCCAGTCAAACAGTTGCTCTGCAATCTGTAGCCGGGGAGTGCCTGGCCGATTGGGGAGGGGGAAGTACTTTTAGCTCTGCCGGACTTAAGCTATGTTTTTAGGAAGCCGGCCAGCCGGCTGTTGTGACAGCCGGCAGGCATATATAGAGGCCGTCTTTTTGCTATAAAGGTTATAGGGGCCGAGAGCTTGTGCTGGCCGGCTGTTCGCTGGATCAGCCGGAGCACAAGGTCGCCCTCTTGGAAGGATCTTGGCTTGACCTTGCGGTTGTAGTAGCGGCGCAGGCCTTGTTGGTAGATGGCGGACCGGCTGAGGGCTAACAGCCGGCCTTCTTCCAGTAGGTCGACGCCGTCTTCTCTTGCTTCTTTGGCTTCCTCCTCCGTGTACATGGTGATCCGAGGCGAGTCGAACTCGATGTCTTTTGGGATGACAGCCTCGGCACCGTACACAAGGAAGAATGGAGTGAAGCCGGTTGACTTGTTGGGTGTAGTGCGCAGACTCCAGAGGACAGCCGGCAGCTCTTCGAGCCAGCAGCCGGCCGATCGCTCCAGTGGTACAACCAGTCGAGGCTTGATGCCGGAGAGGATAAGTCCATTTGCTCGCTCGACCTGGCCGTTTGACTGCGGGTGGGCAACGGACGCTAAGTCCAGTCGGATGCCCTGTGTCGCGCAGAAACGTGCCAGTGCGCCTTTGGCGTTGTTCGTGCCATTGTCGGTGATGATGCTGTGCGGCACGCCGTACCGAGCAGGTGTGTCATGCCACCGCGGGCTGTCTTGAAGGGGCCCACCATGTCCAGTCCCCAAACGGCAAAAGGCCAGGTGAGGGGAATGGTCTTGAGGGCGGAAGCTGGCAGGTGTTGTTTGGAACTGAAGACTTGACATCCTCTGCAGCTCTTCACTATTTCTTTAGCATCCTCCAAGGCAGTCGGCCAGAAGAAACCATGGCGGAAAACCTTGGCCACGAGGGATCTTGAGGCGGCGTGGTGGCCGCATTCGCCTTGGTGGATGTCTTTGAGGATTGCCACTCCTTTTTCTGGCTCGACGCAACGCTGGAAGACTCCAGTGACGCTGCGCTTCACGAGCTCCCTGTTGACTATTGTGTATGCTGCGGCTCGTCGTTGCACTAGTCTTGCTGCGATCTCATCAGCCGGCAGCTCTCTGCTGACTAGGAACTTGAGGATGGGCTGGGCCCATGAGGGAGCTGTGACTTCTTCTGCTGTTAATGTGGCCACCATGACTCGGGTGGGTGGGTTGGGTGTTGCATTGGAGTCAACCACCGCTTCTTGTGTCGTTGCAGTCCCCGGGCCGACCGCTGCAGTCCCCGGGCCGGGTTCTGAAGTCCCTGAGCCGGGTGCGACTACGTCAGTCCCCGGGGCAGTCGTCGAAGTCCCCGTGCCGCCTGCAGGATTTCTTGAGCCGGATCCGGCTGTTTCTGGCGCAGGCGGTACGAAGATGGAATCCGATTCTGGAGACGGCTTGATGGACGGCTTGAGGAGGCGCTGGAGGGAGACGCCAGTCGGTATGGCTTGTCGGGTGGAGCCGATCCGTGCTAGGGCATCTGCTTGGTCGTTGTCGGCCCTTGGCACGTGAAGGAACTCGCACCCTTCGAAGTATCCGCTCATCTGCTGGACGAGGAAACGGTAGCTTGCCATGTTTGCGTCCTTGGCGTCCCAGTCGCCAGATGATTGCTGGACCACCAAGTCTGAGTCGCCATAGCATAGCATCCGGCGTATGCCGAGCTCTTTGGCTAGCCGGAGCCCATGTACGAGCGCCTCGTACTCGGCCACGTTGTTGGAGGCGGCGAAGTGGATCTGCAGCATGTACTTGAGCTTGTCGCCTTTGGGAGAGGTGAGGACGATGCCAGCTCCCAAGCCGGTGCGCATCTTTGACCCGTCAAAGTGCATCCGCCAATGGGTAGAGTCGGGAGCCGGCGGTAAGTACTGGGTCTCGGCCCAATCGACGAGGAAGTCGGCCAATGCTTGCGACTTGATGGCGGTGCGGGGTTGATACAAAATCGTGTAGGGCGCCAAGGCAATGGCCCATTTGGCCACCCGGCCGGATGCATCCCGGCTGCCTATGATCTCGGCGAGCGGGGCAGTGCACACGACCGTGATGGGGTGCTCTTGGAAGTAGGGCTTCAATTTCTTGGCAGCGAAGTACACCCCATAGCACATCTTCTGGTAGTGCGGGTAGTTTTGCTTTGAGCTGGACAGTACTTCGCTGAGATAGTAGTCCGGCCTCTGGACCAGCTGAGCTCGGCCTTCCTCCGGGCGCTGGACCACAACAACAGTGCTGACGACTCGGCTTGTCGCGGAGATGTAGAGGAGCATGGGCTCCTTCTCAGTCGGCGCAGCCAGGACATGCGGAGTGGTCAACATTTTCTTTAACTCATGGAAGGCTTGGTCGGCTTGATCATTCCACTCAAAGTGAGTGGACTTCTTCATGAGTCGGTACAGGGGGAGGGCCTTCTCTCCTAGTCGGCTGATGAAACGGTTCAGGGAGGCTAAGCAGCCAGTGAACTTCTGCACATCTCGCAGTTTGGTGGGTATCTCCATCCTCTCGATGGCCTTGATCTTGACAGGGTTGCACTCAATGCCGCGTTCGGAGACCAAAAAGCCTAGCAGCTGGCCGGCTGGCACTCCGAACACGCACTTCTCGGGGTTGAGCTTGATCTGGAATCGGCGCAAGTTGGCAAATGTTTCCTTCAGGTCTTCCAGCAAGGTACCGCGCTTCTCTGTCTTCACCACAATGTCGTCTACGTAGACGTGGGCATTTCTTCCGAGTTGTTTCAAGAGACATTTCTGCATGCAATGCTGAAAAGTGGCACCGGCGTTTCTCAAGCCGAATGTCATTGTCAGGTAGCAGAAAGCTCCAAAGGGTGTGATGAAGGCAGTCTTCAGGCGGTCAGCCGGATCCAACTTGATCTGATGATACCCTGAGTATGCATCCAAAAAACTTAACAGCTCGCATCCGGCTGTGGAGTCTATCAGTTGGTCAATCCGTGGCAAAGAAAACGGATCCTTTGGGCAGGCCTTGTTCAAACTTGTGTAGTCTATACACATGCGCCACTTGTTATTCTTCTTCAAAACCAGAACTGGATTGGCAAGCCATTCTGGAAAAAACACTTCCATGATGAAGCCGGCTGCAAGGAGCCGGGCTATCTCTTCTCCCACGATTCTTCGCTTCTCTTCTGATAGTCGGCGGAGGGGTTGCTTGACCGGCTTCGCATCAGCTCGGACATGTAATTTGTGCTCGGCGAAATCCTTCGGGACACTCGGCATGTCCTTTGGGGACCATGCAAAGATGTCTCGATTCTCACGGAGGAAGTCGGCGAGCTCGCCTTCCTATTTACTGTCCAAGTTCGCCCCAATCAGGGTGAACTTCTCCGGGTGCTCCAGGTCTAGAGGTATCTTCTTTGTCTCTTTCGCAGGCTGGAAGGAGCCCTGCGCATCACAGTCCTTGGGGTTGGGGGACAAGGCCGGCTGCTTGCCGGCCATGGCCACAACCCCGTTCCAGCATCTTCTTCTCTTCTGCCACCACAAGGGACTCGGCCAGCCGGCTGCTGGCCATGGCACACTCGATGGACTTCTTGTAGTCGCCGGCTACCATGATGATCCCCTTCGAGCTCGGCATCTTCATCTTCAGGTAGGCATAGTGAGGCACAACCATGAACTTGGCCAAAGCAGGTCGGCCAAGTAGTGCATGATAGGGGCTCTCCAAATCCACCACCTCGAACCATATTGCCTCCCGGCGAAAGTGATCTTTGTCTCCGAAGAGAACATCCATCTTGATCTTGCCGATTGGAGAGAGAGATAGGCCGGGTACGATACCATGGAAGACAGTGCGGCTCGGCATGAGCTGCTTTGCTTTGATGTTCAGCTTGTCCATGGTGTCGCGGTATAGTATGTTGATACTGCTTCCGCCGTCTATCAGGACGCGGGAAAATCTGGCAGCTCGCCTCTCCGTCGCAAGAGTGACGTCCAAGACCATATCATAGGAGCCAGGCGAAGGCATCACCTCTGGGTGGTCGGCCTGGCTCCAGCTGATGGGCTTCTCCGACCAGTGCATGAATTCGGCGGCGCTAGAGGCGACTGCGTTTACTTCTTGGTGCTGCCGGCGTCGGCTGCGCTTGTCGTCGACTTCACTTGTGAAGACAACGTAGGCGTCGTGCGCTTCGGGGAACTCATCTTGGATGGCGCCGACTGCCGGCCGGGCCGCCGGCTGCTGGGGAGCTGGAGGCGGCGGGCCGGGAGGCGGAGGCGGCACCATCCCTTCGCCCTTGGTGATGCGGGTGAGCCAGTGGCACTTCCGTGTTGTATGGTTGGACGGCTTCGCGCCGCTGTGGAACTTGCAGGGAGCATCGAGTGCTTGCTCGTAGGAGAAGGACGGCTGCCAGGGCGGCCGGCCACCCTTCTTCTTGGGAGCGGGCCGCTCTTCGGGCTGCTCGTCTTCAATGGTGGCCACCTGCCGACTGGAGGAAGTCGGCATGGGGCCCTTGCGCTTGTGGTCGTTCTGGTAGGGGCGCCGGTTAGGGTCGCCAGCCGGCGTCTTGGGAGCCGGAGCAACTACTTTCCCCGAGGCGTCCACTCGGAGCTCGGTCTTCATGGAGGAGTCGGCCGGGGCATATTTGTCGGCGGTGATCAGCAACTCATCGAGGGTAGCCGGCTCGTCGCAGAGGAGTCGGTGCTTGAGGAGGGTGCCCTCTCGGCACTCGGCAGTGAAGTACTCGATGGCCTGGACCTCGTGCACTCCCTCGCAGGAGTTGCAGAGCTCGGCCCATCGCGTGAGGTAGTCGCGGGTCGACTCGTTGGGCCCCTGGACGCAGAGGGAGAGCTGGCGCGGCTTGGGAGGCCGCTTGTAGGTGCTGGTGAAGTTGCGGACGAAAACTTCGGTGAAGTCCAGCCAGCTGTTGATGCTGTAGGGCTTGAGGCTGTTGAGCCACGTGCGCGCCGTGCCTTGCAGCATCAAGGGGACGTACTTCACGGCGACGCGCCGGTTGCCGTTGGCGATGCTGACGGCTGTGGAGTAGTCGATGAGCCAATCTTCAAGCTTCACCGAGCCGTTGTACTTGGGCGTGTCTCTGGGGAGCGAGAACCCTTTGGGAAAGGGCTCGTCGCGGATGCGGGGGCCAAAGCATGGCGGGCCGACATCGTCTTCTTCTTCTAACGCCAAGGATCGAGCAAGGCGGTCGATCCTGTGGCGGGCGTCATTCTCGCCGACTCCTTCTCGGCGGCCGAGTCGGTCGCCAAGAGTCGGATGGGTGACAGGCGGTGGAGTGAGGCGTCTTTCTCTTCGAGGCGGGGGAGGAGGCAGGTTTCCTTGGTGTTCAACTGCCCGAGGGCGGCCATCCGCGTCGCGCTCGATAGTGATGCGAGTCCGGCTGCGGCCGGCAGCCGGCTCCTTGTCTTTCTTCTGGCGCGTGCCGCTCGCAGTCGGCGAGCGGGACGTCGCGGCGTGCTCCCGGCGCGGGGGATGGCTATCAGCTCGGGCGCCGGCTTCGTGCCGTTCTGCAGCCGCGTCGATCAGCTGCTGGATCCGTCTTTTCATGTAGGGGAGCTCATCGGCTCCCAGCCCATTGAGCTCCTCTGCAGCCGCCTGAGCGGCTCGCAGATTCTCGAGCATGTGTGTGCGTGTGCTATGCTTGGAAGCCAAACATGCAGAGGTGCGAACCAGAAGCGAACTATGCTCAGTGGCCAACCCTTTGCATGGGTGCTCCGGGGGGTTTATATAGGCCTACCCCCCGGGGGTACAATGGTAATCCGACTGGGATCTGGTCCCAGCCGTCAGTGTCTATGCTCGCCGGCTTCTCCGCCGGCTGGTGGGTCCCGCCGGCTGCCGGTTACTTGGTCGACAGGCCGGCCCCACCGCCTAGGGATTTGACGGCGGCTGCTTACTGTAGCCGCGCCTCTGATGATGAGGGCTTTGTCGCGGTGAGCATGGCTACAGTGGGCCGCCTCGGGGGCTATCACTGTAGCCTCACCTCGTCTTGTCTCCTTAATGGGGCTCCTGCTTCGAGGAAGGGAGTAGCCGGCTTCTGGAGGCCGGCTATGCTCCCGGCCGACTAGGGAAAGCCGGGCCGCCTTCACGCCTCTCTCTGGCTGAAGGGGCCCGCAGTCCTTGGGCCGTACAGGAGGGGGTCGTGGATGACGTCGTAGCTGGCGTGGCTACAGTGCCGGGCCGCACGGGAGACATCCCTCCCGTACGGCCTCCTGTAGCCATGCCCGCCTCGGGCTTCGGGGGTCATGGGCCGCACTACGGCCACGCCCCGTCAGGTCGTCGTTATGTAGGAGTGGTTGTGGTCTTGGCCGGCTTCTAGGAGTCGGCGTCCTTCTTGGCCGGCTTCTTGGAGTCGGTGAGGCTGGGTCGCCTTCCGGGAGTCGGCTTTAGTGGTAGCCGGCCGGGGAAGGCGGCCCAAATGCTTGGAGTGCTTGGAGGCCCAAAGGCCTGATAAATTTTCTAAAGAGCCAGGGGTAGTCGGATTGGCTACCCGTGGCCAATTACTCCGACAGTCATGAACACATTTTTTGTGTGAAAAGAATCAGATCTATTATAAAAATTCACATAAAGTATAAAGCATCTCAAACATAATAAAAATTACATTGAGATTCCGAGACCACCAAACGATCACTATTGCCATCAGAACGAGTCGCTGACGCGCTGCTGTCGTTACTCCCATATCGGAGCCGGCTTGACCTTGTAGATAATAGTCAAGAACTCTTCGTGCACGTGCCCATAAGGACGATGATGACCCACAAGTATAGGGGATCAATCATAGTCCTTTCGATAAGTAAGAGTGTCGAACCCAACGAGGAGCAGAAGGAAATGACAAGTGGTTGTCAACAAGGTATTTTTTGCAAGCACTGAAATTGTCGGTAACAGGTAGTTTGATAGCAAGATAATTTGTAACGAGCAAGTAACGATAACGGTAAATAAAGTGCAGCAAGGTAGACCAATCCTTTTGTGGCAAAGGACAGGCCAAAACGGTCTCTTATGATAAGCAAAGCGTTCCTCAGGGTACACGGGAATTTCATCTAGTCACTTTCATCATGTTGGTTTGATTCGTGTTCGCTACTTTGATAATTTGCCCTGTTCAAGAATTCATCCAATTAACCAGTTAACTTGCCAATTAATCCCTACTCATTGGGTCATCGAGTAGCTGATAATCCATAAATCGTCCGATTAATTGATTAATTAGCCGATAAACTTACCGATTAGCCTATTAATGTCACTTCCCTAGTTCTGGTAATGCATAGTGCTAGCATCTGGTGTTGCATCATGTCTACTTTACTCATAAAGTTGAAATGGGGATGACAGAACCCCCAGCACCCCCTTAATCCAACTAGGATTTACTAAAATCTTTTTCAATGAACCTGAAATGCCCTTCTAAAATGTTCATCATCTTTGCCTTGGTCTAGAACCTATGACAAAAATGATGCACACTTTTCGAGGACATCACAAGGTCACTGGATTAAATCATATGTTAATTGCATTTGGACATTTAAATGGTATAAATTATTTTAAATGTCCAAATAATCATAAACTAAAATGTTTACTGTTGGAAATATTCCATACAGTGGGCATGAGAAGTTTCATGATTTTTGAGTTAGTTTTAGTATTTAATTAAAGCCACAAAGTTACAGAAGAAATAGAAAAACAGAAATAAAGGAGAGAGAGAGAGAGAAACTTACCTGGCTTACTTGGCACCCCCAGCCGGCCCAACACTGCGGCCCAGCCCGCCTGGCCCCCTACCCTGTCGTCTTCCTCCTTGCCAAGAGGACGAGCGTGTGGCCGACGCACGCCCGGCCACCTCTTCCTTGCCGTTTCGGCCTGGCCTCTTCGGATGACGGCATGCAGCCCCCCCTGACCGCTCTCTCACTCTCCCCGAGCTTCTCTCCCTCCCCTGGCTCTCCTCTCGCACGCACCCGAGCGCCACCGTCGCCGTCGTTCACCGTTGCCGCGCCCAGAGCCGCTGCCTCGCCTCCCCAACACGTCCAAGAGGTCCCCCTCCGTCTTATACGCCTCCCCGATGATCCACAAGCCGCGGGACACCCTCGAACGCTGTCCAAGTCGTCGTCTTCAACCTTCGGCCGCCCAGATCTCCGGCGACCCTGCGCTGCCTCCGACGCACCCCCGGCCTCGTCTCCGTCTCGGTTGGATCTGCTATGAGCTCCTGCTGCTTCTCCTTTGCTCGCCCCCTCCGTTCTCGTCCCCTAGCTCCGTCTTCCACCATGGCCGAAGCTCGCCACCGCCGTGCCTCGTTGCCGTCGTGGCCAGAGCCACAGTGGATCAAGCCGAGCACACTGCCGAGCTCAGCGCAGCTCCAGGAGTCCGTAGCCACAATTAGGTCCCCCTCCCGTGCTTCCTAGCGCTAACCCACACCAACCCCTAGCTCCGACAGCCGCCGCGGGCTCCACTCCGGCGAGCTCTGGCCACCCCGCGACCTACCACTGCCTCCGCTGGATGCACGGGTGCAAGGGCTATGCCCTGGTACCCTCAGCGAGCCAAACCGCCGCCCGTAGCACGTTTCCGAGCTGTGCTGCCGTCGTTTTGGTCGCCGCCGGCGAGGTTCCGGTGACGCTGACGTGGCGGATTAGATTAGTACTAATTATGTTATTAGTCTAACCCTATGACAGTGACAGCTGGGCCCCACGCCCTAACTAACCCGGGTTTTGTTTGCGTTTAGATTAAACTAACCCCCACGGGCCCCACAGGTAAGTTTGACCTGGCCACATCACACGTTGACCGACGCCACACGTCAGTATTGACTTACTGACGTGTCTGTTGACCCGGCCCCACCTGTCAGCGACACTAACCAGCATTGTGTCACTGACCAATGGACCCCACTGGTCAGGTTTGACCTGGGGCAGCCCTGTTGACCTGCCGACGCCAGCATGACGCAATGCTGACACAGTTAATCATTTTTTGGATTAAAAATAATTCAGAAATTCCAGAAAATGCCCAAAACTTCTAAAATTAATAGAAATTAATCCGTAACTCCAAATCAAACAAATTATATATGAAAAATGATCAGAAAAATCCAATCTATCCATCGGTACCATTTGCATGCATGTCTGAACAACCCTAAGGTTGCTGTATATGGCAATTTTCATAATTGGCATTTAAATAAGCACATATGGAGTTTGAATTTGAACCCTTGGTTCAAACCAACTTCATTTAATCTGGTTTCTAGTTGCATTAGCTCAAACCACAACATAGTGCCATGTCATGATCATGCATCATATTATTGCATTGCATTGATTGTGTTCTTCCTTGTTCGCCGGTAATTGTCCCCTCTCAGTAGACGACGTTCCGACGATGAGTTCGATGACACCGTTGAAGAACTATACTATCTTCAGAAGTGCCAGGGAAGCAAAACCCCCTTGTTCATTCCGATACAATCCCACTCTCTCGCTTCTGCTCTCTTTTACTGCATTAGGACAACAACTTTACAACTGTTACATGCTACGGTAGCTGAACCCCTTTTCCTCTGCATGACCTGTCATTGCCACAGTAAATATATGAAACCCACTAGCATGAGTAGGAGTTGTTTGAGCCCTGTTGTGCCTACTCATTCATGTTTGTTTGTCATGCCTGCTACTGCTTAGAGTTGAGTCAGGTTTGATTCATCGGGAATGAATTGGAATGGTGATGAACATGTCCTACGTGTGTGAGCTAAGTGTGTGAACACGATTTGGTAAAGGTAGCGGTGAGAGGACATGTAGGAGTACATGGTGGGTTGTCTCATTGAAGCCATCCTCAGGAACTGAGTTCTGTGTTTGTGATCCATGAAACAGCTACTACCATGCATTGGGCCCTGAAATATGACCCCGCTTGACTTCTTAACCACCCTAGTCCTCTGTCCAGGAGTTGCAAGTAGTTTCTGGTGTTTGTAGTATGTTGGAGGCCGTGCGCAGCGCTGACCCGAGGGGTGGGCTGTGATGCCGTAGGCACGTGGCCGGGTATGCCGGGCACCCGTTTGGTGTCGCGGAACCCTGTACACATTGTTCGGGGCCGTATGTGGAAACCTCGGCCGGACTCCCTACGGATGGAACCTGAATAGGCGATAAACCTGGATTAGAGACTTGAGTGTTTAGGTAGGTCGTGGTCTACACCCACGTCGGCTTTCTCTTGAAGTCTGCCGAGCACATGTCGTGTGCAGACGCTAAGTGGTGGAAACATGTGTGAAGAAGTACACCCCTACAGGGTTATAACTGATCTATTTGAATAGCCGCGGCCGCGGTAGACAAGTGAAAGTGGATACTCTAAAATGCGCAAGATAAGCGTGAGTGCTATGGATGGTGTTCTCGTAGGGAGACGGGAATAGATCCATAGTGGTGTATTGATATGGTGAATATGTGGACTCGTGTGTGCCACCTCAAAAGAGTTACTTGCAGTCGTAGTTCAGGTTAGCCACTGAGTCAAAGCTGGCTTGCCGCAGTTAAACTCCACCACCCCCTTTGTTGATACCGATGCATATGTAGCTAGTTCTGATGTAAGTATTGCTGGGTACATTTTTACTCACGTTTGCTTAATTTATGTTTTTGCAGAGAGACTTCAGTCTCGCTAGTAGTTCCGCATGGACTTCGACGTTTATCTTGTTACCTCAGCTACGATCTTGTGCCCTCGCCAGAATCTGGTAGTTAGTCAGGTTTCTCAGCCTTTTTCATTTGTAGATGTCTGTACTCGGACATGTTAAGCCACCGCACGTGCTTTGACTTGTATGCTCTGAATGTTGGGTCATCAGACCCATGTTTGTAATATGTGGCTCTTCGGAGCCTAGTGAATAAATACTTTGAGTTGTAGAGTTTTGTTGTGATGCCATGTTGTATTTACACATATCGGGCATATTGTGTGTATGATTGAAATGCTTGGTATGTGTGGGATCCGAAAACCTAGTTGTTTATCCTTGGTAGCCTCTCTTATGGGGAAATGTAGTCTAGTGCTTCCACTGAGCCATGGTAGTCTGCTACAGCCCGGTTTACCGGAGTCCTGCTAGCCCAGTTACTACTGCTCCGGAACACTTAGACTGGCCGACATGTGATCCACTTCGTTCCTGTGTCTGTCCCTTCGGGGAAATGTCACGCGGTGACTTCCGGAGTCCTGCTAGCCTGCTAGAGCCCGGGTTTCCGGAGTCGTGTTAGCCCAGTTGCTACAGCCCGGATTCACACGCTGATGACCGACACGTTCGATGCTGGTTCATGTATGCCTGTCCCCGTAAATTAGCACCACTTTGGGTTCACGACTAGTCATGTCGGCCCGGGTTCTTTGTCATATGGATGCTAGCGACACTATCATATACGTGAGCCAAAAGGCGCAAACGGTCTTGGGCCAGGTAAGGTGGCACCCGTGGGAATACCGTGCGTGAGGCCGCAAAGTGATATGATGTGTTACATGCTAGATCGGTGTGACTTAGAATCGGGGTCCTGACAGCTTTGGTATCAGAGCCTGACTGCCTGTAGGATTGCCAAGCCAAACTGGTCGGAGTTGAGTCTGGAAATTCTTTAGTTATATAAGGGAATTGATTGTGGATGGGAACGTAAGGCTCTTTTTACTCCTTTACCCTATGCCTTTCTGATCCGAGTCACCCTCATCTTTTCTACGGGGTTAAGAAACTAGGCCTTCTCATCTTTTCTATCAGGATCACGTGTTACTAATCCGTAGACTTACAGGACTGATGGTTTCATGCCTTAGTTCAGCTCCTACTACTTCCGTGTGTTGACAGTTGATCTCGGAACCTTGATATTGTGATGATAAGTGGTTATGCCGCCATTTTTGCAGGTTGTCTCAAATCTTTTTGAGCATTTACAGCCGTTATGCTGTCCGAGTCATCCCAGGTTTCTAAATAGTCTCATGCATTTGCAAATCCCTTCTTTCCGTTCCCGATGTTTCTTTGGGCCAGTTTAACCACAGTAGTCGGTGAGTTGAGGTACTCTGTTGCCTCGACATATATATTGGAGCTATTATTATGACCCTAGGTGTCTTAGAGGACCACTTAGTAATCTAGCAATGCTTTGCATCCCCAGTGTGATGATTCTGGCCATTATTCTCGAAAGCATCCCGTGATGCCATTTAGTTAGTAGGTATTCCATCTTTGGGTTTTTGAACCCAAGATTCACTCTACTTACCTCGTGTTGATAGTGTTGCTCGTACCTTTAGGATATTAGTAACCTTTGTGATAGTCTTCGAGGTCCGTGGTATATCATTCTTCCAAATACCATGAAACATCCTTGGCAGGAGTTCCTTTGAACCAAAAGATCACAATAAGAGTGCTCTTGATGCGTTCTTTGTTCTACATTGTGAATCTGCCAGTTCTACCTTTCTGCATGGGTTATCCGGAAGAAATGTTGAGCTTTGCTCGACATACTAATCTATGCATCCACAACTCAGAAAATCAGATGTTCTTTTGAGTTGTCCCTCTTTAGTTGTATTCTGACCCCCGTCTATAAATTGATAGTCAGGAGTAGTCGTGCACTCGTATTCATCGATGCCCATTATTCTTGTGGTCCGTCAAGCCATTCTGTTCTGGAATGACTAGGAGAAACAAACTCCAGTACCTTATCCATTTCTAGGATTGGGTCAAAGCAGTTGTATTCCACAGATCAAAATGCAATCCAGCTTTGGTCTGTTCTACCCCGAAGTATTACCCACTTTATGTCAGGAATGTCATGAGAATTGCACCTTCCCTTATGAATTCTTGATGTAGTGATACTTCTCGCCATCATTATTCATTTCTCGGTCCCTGTGTTGTTGCAACCGGAATCCCGACAGGTGAACTATGATGTGTGAAATCAATACTCCTAGCAACCCCGTTGCTTGGTAGTTAATGGACAATATACTCATTCTTAGCGTGTTGGTTATTGAATCATCATCCTAAGATTGACCGTGCTACCTAGTCCTTATTTCTGGTCCACTCTTCGATCAGTGAGTTAGGATTGTGTCAATCCCTCACTCTTTTGATCATAACATCTTGCCCTGAAAAGCAAGGTTGTTCTCGAGCTTAGTAACATATCGGTGGTTCGTGATTTTTCGAATATCTTCTCGGAAGTATTACCAGGTTGTTCCCCGACCGTTATGTTGAGCTCGTGATCAAGTTGGTTTTCCTCTAAACCAGCCATTCTCCAAGAATCTGTGTTGGATACCCCTGAGCTAGTTGGTTAAGCTAAACAATAACTTGGAGAGTTGGAAGATAAAAGCTTTGCCTAATTTATTCGTTTCAAAGGGATATCCTCGTGTTGTGTGTTAGTTGAAGAAAGATGATATCTTCATCGATTGGTCCCTGTGATCAGTTGTTGGACCTATTGTCTTATCAAAACATGATTTGAGTATGGGCTATCACAAAATCAAATCAGTACCAATGATGTTCATAATGTTGTCTTACTCATGGTTGATTCCTCAAGCATACACTCATGGTTGATTCCTCAAGCATACACTATATCTTTTGGTCTGACCAATGCTATCACCTTGTTCACATAGTCGTGGGATTCCACCTTCATGGAAATCTGGATGACCTGTTGTTGAGCCCATCGGCAATATTTTCATATTGTCCATGATTCATGTTGAACATTAAGCTAGTGTTGGAAACTTGGAAAGTATTTCTTCATGCTAGCTCATGAAGCATATGTTTTGGATGAAAGAAGTGACTTCCTCTAATTCATGTGCAGTTGATGCAAGTTGCTGCCATGAATTCGAGAAAGCTTGTTTTTGCTTCCTCTGGAATCATCCCAAGTTAGTCACGCATGTGCGAAGTGCTCTATGGTTTGATAGGTTGGCCGCCTCCGTTCTATATGTGTTCCTAGCACACCAAGCAACTGATTGGTTTGTTCTAGGAGAAGAAGTTCCCTCTTAGGATCCGGACTTATGCAAGGACTTTGATATCCTCGTTGATGGTTCCCAACCAGAACTCGATAGTGTTTTATCAGAAGACTACTATGTGGTCATTCTTGTCTTGGACAACATGCTCACATGTATGTAGCAGAACCAGCTCATGTTTTGGAGCTTGCTATCGTAGTTCATTTCCCGAGAGTCTCGCAACGTCATCTCGTCGGTTTGTGTTGCAAACTTTCTTTCCAGATATGATGTCTGAAATATCCTGTTACCAACCAGATCTGAATCTCAGGAAGATACGATGGTTGGAACATTCCCAACAATTGCATTTTTGTTCCCAGCTTGCACTGCCATTGTGCCAATTTCCCATGGGATGTCCTTCTCAGCAGTTGCTGTCCAGGATCATCTTCAAAAGTGGTCCTGCCATGGGTCCCTTCCATTTCCGATGATAGGCAAAAATCATCCATTGCGTTGTCTTCAACAAGGTAGTCCACATCATCCATTCTAGTCGGAGTATGCCATTCTTCCGAAATCCTTCAAGTAATCGATTGCAAATTGCCTTGGGCTGGTATGAAGATTTTTGATGATCTATGTATCAAAGGTAATGTTTTTGCCACTTAAGGGATTAATTCTACGAGCCACCTTCCCTAAGGTGCCCCGTTATGGAGTCATGGCAATTAACTCCTCCCTACGTTGAAAACCGTTCACCACCCTCTTAAGTGTGGAATTGCTGTCTACGTAGTGAACCTTCGTCATCTTTTACACTCCATCCCTCAGGATGTATGTTTCATTTCTCAGCACGAGAGATGTTTCAATGTCTCATTCCGTGAGTTGATCGTCAGTTGTTTGATCTTCGATAAGATCGATCCTTCTAGAGTTTTCCCTTTCCTCTCGTTGTCATGTTAGTTGGAGTTCTCAGAGCAAGACATCGAGACAAAGATGGTGATCGAATCAACGTTCTTATGAGATGTAACCTGGATCGTGAAGATTGTGTTATTTTGTGTTCCCCCTTCATCTTACCCTACGCTTGAATCTCGGGACGAGATTCTTGTTTAGTGGGGGTGATTTGTCACATCCCTAATTCTGGTAATGCCTAGTGCTAGCATCTGGTGTTGCATCATGTCTACTTTACTCAAAAAGTTGAAATGGGGATGACAGAACCCCCAGCACCCCCTTAATCCAACTAGGATTTACTAAAATCTTTTTCAATGAACCTGAAATGCCCTTCTAAAATGTTCATCATCTCTGCCTTGGTCTAGAACCTATGAGAAAAATGCTGCACACTTTTCTAGGACATCACAAGGTCACTGGATTAAATCATATGTTAATTGCATTTTGACATTTAAATGGTATAAATTATTTTAAATGTCCAAATAATCATAAACTAAAATGTTTACTGTTGGAAATATTCCATACGGTGGGCATGAGAAGTTTCATGATTTTTGAGTTAGTTTTAGTATTTTAATTAAAGCCACAAAGTTACAGAAGAAATAGAAAAACAGAAATAAAGGAGAGAGAGAAACTTACCTGGCTTACCTGGCACCCCCAGCCGGCCCAACACTGTGCGGCCCAGCCCGATGGGCCCCCTCCCCTGTCGTCTTCCTCCTTGCCAGGAGGACGAGCGGGTGGCCGACGCACGCCGGCGCACGCCCGGCCACCTCCTGCTTGTCGTTCCGCCCTGGCCTCTTCGGATGACGGCACGCAGCCCCCCCCCCCCGACCGCTCTCTCACTCTCCCCGAGCTTCTCTCCCTCGCCTGGCTCTCCTCTCGCACGCACCCGAGCGCCACCGTTGCCGTCGTTCACCATTGTCGCGCCCAGAGCCGCTGCCTCGCCTCCCCAACACGTCCAAGAGGTCCGCCTCCGTCTTCTATGCCTCCCCGACGATCCACAAGCCACGGGACGCCCTCGAATGCCGTCCAAGTCGTCGTCTTCAACCTCCGGCTGCCCAGATCTCCCGTGACCCTGCGCTGCCTCCGACACACCCCCGGCCTCGTCTCCGCCTTGGTTGGATCCGCTGTGAGCTCCTGCTGCTTCTCCTTTGCTCGCCCCCTCCGTTCCCGTCCCCTAGCTCCATCTTCCACCACGGCCGAAGCTCGCCGCCGCCGTGCCTCGTTGCCGTCGTGGCCAGAGCCACAGTGGCTCGAAGTCAAGCACACTGCGGTGCTCAGCGCAGCTCTAGGAGTCCATAGCCACCAGTAGCTCCCCCTCCCGTGCTTCCTAGCGCTAACCCACACCAACCCCAAGCTTCGACAGCCGCCACGGGCTCCACTCCGGCGAGCTCTGGCCACCTCGCGACCTGCCGCTGCCTCCGCTGGATGCACGGGCGCAAGGGCTATGCCCTGGTACCCTCAGCGAGCCAAACCGCCGCCCGTAGCACATTTCCGAGCCGCGCCGCCGTCGTTTTGGTCGACGCCAGCGAGGTTCCGGTGACGCCGACGTGGCGGATTAGATTAGTACTAATTATGTGATTAGTCTAACCCTATGACAATGACAGCTGGGCCCCACGCCCTAAATAACCCGGGTTTTGTTTGAGTTTAGATTAAACTAACCCCCACGGGCCCCACAGGTCAGTTTGACCTGCCCACGTCACACGTTGACCGACGCCACACGTCAGTATTGAATTGCTGACGTGTCTGTTGACCCGGCCCCACCTGTCAGCGACACTAACCAGCACTGTGTCACTGACCAGTGGACCCCACTGGTCAGGTTTGACCCGGGGCAGCCCTGTTGACCTGCTGACGCCAGCATGACGCAATGCTGACGCAGTTAATCATTTTCTGGATTAAAAATAATTCAGAAATTCCAGAAAATGCCCAAAACTTCTAAAATTCATAGAAATTAATCCGTAACTCCAAATCAAACAAATTATATATGAAAAATGATCAGAAAAATCCAATCTATCCATCTGTACCATTTGCATGCATGTTTGAACAACCTAAGGTTGCTGTATATGGCAATTTGCATAATTGGCATTTAAATAAGCACATATGGAGTTTGAATTTGAACCCTTGGTTCAAACCAACTTCATTTAATCTGGTTTCTAGTTGCATTAGCTCAAACCACAACATATTTCCATGTCATGATCATGCATCATATTGTTGCATTGCATTGATTGTGTTCTTCCTTGTTTGCCGATAATTGTCCCCTCTCAGTAGAAGACGTTCCGACGATGAGTTCGATGACACTGATGAAGAACTATACTATCTTCAGAAGTGCCAGGCAAGCAAAAACCCCTTGTTCATTCCAATACAATCCCACTCTCTCGCTTCTGCTCTCTTTTATTGCATTAGGACAACAACGTTACAACTGTTACATGCTGCGGTAGCTGAACCCCTTTTCCTCTGCATGACCTGTCATTGCCACAGTAAATAGATGAAACCTACTAGCATGAGTAGGAGTTGTTTGAGCTCTATTGTGCCTACTCATTCATGTTTGTTTGTCATGCCTGCTACTGCTTAGAGTTGAGTCAGGTCTGATTCATCGGGGATGAATTGGAATGGTGATGAACATGTCCTACTGTGTGTGAGCTAAGTGTGTGAAGACGATTTGGTAAAGGTAGCGGTGAGAGGACATGTAGGAGTACATGGTGGGTTGTCTCATTGAGTTCTGTGTTTGTGATCCATGAAACAACTACTACCATGCATTGGGCCCTGAAATATGACCCCGCTCGACTTCTTAACCACCCTAGTCCTCTGTCCAGGAGTTGCAAGTAGTTTCTGGTGTTTGTAGTATGCTGGAGGCCGTGCGCAGCGCTGACCCGAGGGGTGGGCTGTGATGCGGTAGGCACGTGGCCGGGTATGCCGCGCGCCCGTTTGGTGTCGCGGAATCCTGTACACATCGTTCGGGGCCGTATGTGGAAACCTCGGCCGGACTTCCTGTGGATGGAAACATGTGTGAAGAAGTACACCCCTGCAGGATTATAAATGATCTATTCGAATAGCCACGTCTGCGGTAGACAAGTGAAAGTGGATACTCTGTGGCTGACTGGGCTTTCTCCTGGATCAAAGCGGATCAGCTCGCCAAATTCAAGCGTGAGTGCTATGGATGGCGTTCTCTTAGGGAGACGGGAGCGGATCCATAGTGGTGTATTGATATGGTGAATATGTGGACTCGTGTGCACCACCTCAAAAGAGTTACTTGCAGTCGTAGTTCAGGTTAGCCACTGAGTCAAAGCTGGCTTGCTGCAGTTAAACTCCACTACCCCCTTTGTTGATACCGATGCATATGTAGGTAGTTCTGATGTAAGTCTTGCTGGGTACATTTGTACTAATGTTTGCTTAATTTATGTTTTTGCAGAGAGACTTCAGTCTCGCTAGTTGTTACGCGTGGACTTCGACGTTTAGCTTGTTACCTCAGCTACGATCTTGTGCCCTCGGCAGGATCTGGTAGTTAGTTAGGCTTCTCAGCCTTTTCATTTGTAGATGTCTGTACTTAGACATGTTAAGCTTCCGCACGTGCTTTGACTTGTATGCTCTGAATGTTGGGTCATCAGACCCATGTTTGTAATATCTGGCTCTTCGGAGCCTAAAGAATAAATACTTTGAGTTGTAGAGTTTTGTTCTGATGCCATGTTGTATTTACACATATCGGGCATATTGTGCTTATGATTGAAATGCTTGGTATGTGTGGGATCTGACAACCTAGTTGTTTATCCTTGGTAGCCTCTCTTATGGGGAAATGTAGTCTAGTGCTTCCACTGAGCCATGGTAGTCTGCTACAGCCCGGTTTACCAGAGTCCTGCTAGCCCAATTACTACTGCTCCGGAACACTTAGACTGGTCGTCATGTGATCCACTTCGTTCATGTGTCTGTCCCTTCCGGGAAATGTCACGCAGTGACTTCCGGAGTCCTGCTAGCCTGCTACAGCCCGGGTTTCCGAAGTCTTGTTAGCCCAGTTGCTACAGCCCGGATTCACACGCTGATGACCGACACGTTTGATGCTGGTTCATGTATACCTGTCCCCGTAAGTTAGCGCCACTTTGGGTTCACGACTAGTCATGTCGGCCCGGGTTCTTTGTCATATGGATGCTAACGACACTATCATAGACGTGAGCCAAAAGGCGTAAACGGTCTCGGGCCAGGTAAGGTGCACCCGTGGGAATACCGTGCGCGAGGGCGCAAAGTGATATGATGTGTTACATGCTAGATTGGTGTGACTTTGAATCGGGGTCCTGACAATTAATCCCCTACTCATCACCCAACCGAGCAGCTACCAGTTAATGATTTCCTCAACAATGATAATTTGGTATGTGGGTGGACCGGTGCTTAGGTGCTTGTGACACCCCTGCTCAGAGAAACCGAAATGCCCCGTATTCCAGCCCAGAGATCGAGGTGAAGTCTTCTGGAATACGACACTGCTTAGCATAGAACGAACCAGCTCTCTATTACAACACGAATAGGAATACACAAGGTCTCCGATATTACAATGAATAACACTGGCACGGCGACCATACACCAACCACGGTTTCTCTATGCAAGCAGCATAACAACTCGAGGCAGCGGAACCTCTACTGGCAGCGGAACAACGAACGACGATGATGAACTCCAATCCACAGGGACTCTGGCTGGAATGTTTATCCTAGCTCGCGAACACAGGAACCACACCAAACAAGCAAGCAAAGCAGGCGCGACCTGCAAATTGGCATGACACGCCTGGTCAGTACATTGAATGTACTTGCAAGCTGACAATAACCAAAAGCAATCAAGATAGACAATAGCATGGCATTAGCAGGTTAAAGCAATCATGAACATGATTCTAACAGAACAACGTGGCATGCACAACTGAACATGATACAGCTTGAACAAATTTAGCATGGCATGAGCATATGAACATGATGATACTACATGCAACAAGTTAACATTCGCATGTACCAACTTACTCTTATTCGGCGGTTAACTCATAACCATCTCATACATCCACTTACCAACCTCGTACCCACGATACCGCCGTGATCATCTTGCGATCACATAAAGATCAACCAACTTCAATATCCACTATACCTTCATGACCCTCTCTTGATCACAACCAATCTCTTTATCATCAACGAACCACGGTTGTTATTAATCAAGTTATTATTATTGTTGGCTCATAGTGTGACCGACTACGAACTGGGCCCATATCCGTGGGCGCGGCTATCGATAGATTAAACACACACTCTACAGAGGTTAGCACACTTTCCCACACCACAGAACCCATGGCCTCACACTCCCATTCGCGTGGACCAACGACGTTCCGACAAAATCGATCTATTGCCCATGACACTCTCCCGACCACTTTGACCAACTCACCTCTGGGCTAAGTCATGGGTGGCCCCGTGTCTACCAAAGACACCCAATGGCCACCGTCGTGGCAAAACAATAAATGGTCCCAAACGGGCACATGTGCACATAACGAAACTCGGGCTCATAGGGATTATGTCCGCCTACCTGATCATGGTAGCGCGCGCCCATAACCTTCCCTCATTGGAGGCACCGGCGAGAGGCATGACAGTAGACCCAGTTAGGACCTTCCCACAAAAGGCAATGTGGTTGCACTGGTCAGCTCGATTCAGTGGCACCATGACTTAGCCTACAGTTGTTCAAGTTCATTATTATCCGGTTAAACTTGAATGCAATAAGCTGAGCCATAATAAAATAACATGATGCAACTACAATGCATGAGCATGATATCAACATGGGGGTGCAACATAATCATCGAGCATAACCACAATGAATCATATATCTGAATGAGCATGGCATACTGACGAGCATGAATAACACAAGCATAACTCTACCATAAGCATAGCATGACCACTAGCAGCATGAATAAATACCTTGCAAGAACATAGCAAGAACACTACCAAGCAAGCATGTAACCATCTAGATGCAAAGGAACATGCCTAACCACGGTTCTGGATATCAGACGATAAACATGCATCGGACTGAACATCACTACGACCAGCATGTACTACTACTACCAAGCATGACATGAAAACAATACTAGCAAGTATTACAAGATAACAAGATGCATCGGAACGTAGCATGAAGGTGAACATGAAACCACGAGCATAACCGAAACAACGACAGCAGTAGCAAACAAGCAGGCAGATAACAGGCAAACTTTTATTAAATATTCAAGTGGAAACCATGGCTACTGCATGGCTATCATGCAAGTGGCTGTCGTGGCTTGCCTGGGGGTGACGGAGACTCCAGGAAGAAGTGCGGTGAAGCCGCGGAACGAAACGTCGCACGGTTCTCTCTCGAGGGCTGATAAGGGCAAGGGCATCATGGTCATTTTCACAATGTGAATACCTTACGAAAATGGCACCAACAGAAAGAGCTCGGCGAGACAAAAAAGTGAGCATGGGTTTCACCTCAATCGGAGTTACCGTCGCGAAGTTATGAGGTGTAGAAGATCAGGGACTAAGCTGTGAATATTTTCATCACCAGCGGGTCCCTGGGAGGAAAAACTGAAAGCGCATAAGAAGAAATACATTTTCTAAAACGGAAAACATACTTTGGGTTGGAGAAGAAACGAATACTCTTTCATCAACGGAAATCGCACTCACCAAAAAGCGTTTCCACTTGCCACATGGGATGAGGCGCCTGGGCCACTAGCGCGTGGGGCCCAGGGGCAGAGGGAGGGGGTCGGGCTCAAGTCGTATTCCTCCTCCTCCCGCTCCTGTTCTCATGTGAAACAGAGAGGGAGCAGGGGAGATAGGCGGTGAGCGGCCGGCCGGCTCAGGTGGCCTCCGGCCGAGCCGAGGCCACCGGCGGGTGCGGGGCGAAGAGGCGCAACCGTTCAGGGGACTAGTAGGCGCCGGGGAGGAGCGGAGAGGACGGGAGGAGCAGCGCCATGGGGAAGACAGGGAGATGGGGCGGTGGGGCTCTCCGGCGATGAGGGCACTCCGACGAGGGGGCAAGGGGGTGGGGCGGCTCCGTGGGACGAGGGGGGACGAGGTGTACGTGGTAGGAGGAGGAGAGGACGCTCGAGGTGGTCGGAACCAAGCCGAGGCCGAGGCGGCCATGGAGGACAGAGGCAATCTCCGGCGAGATGTGGCGATCCTGGTGATCAAATGAGGTGAGGAAGGAGTGGGTGAGCTGCGAAACACCTCGGGGTACCCTTATATAGACACAGAGAGGTATCTAGAGCATCACGGGCGAGCTCACGCCAAGCTCTAATGGAGGACAGTGGCTGGGCATGGCACGGGCACAGTGTCGGTGTCAAAACCGGCCGATCTCGAGTAGGGGTCCCGAACTGTGCGTCTGAGGATCGAAGTGTTGGGGAACGTAGTAATTTCAAAAAATTTCCTACGCACACGCAAGATCATGGTGATGCATAGCAACGAGAGGGGAGAGTGTTGTCCACATACCCTCGTAGACCGAAAGCGGAAGCGTTAACACAACGCGGTTGATGTAGTCGTACGTCTTCACGATCTGACCGATCAAGTACCGAACGCACGGCACCTCCGAGTTCAGCACACGTTCAGCTCGATGACGTCCCTCAAACTCCGATCCAGCCGAGTGTTGAGGAGAGTTTCGTCAGCACGACGGCGTGGTGACGATAATGATGTTCTACCGACGCAGGGCTTCGCCTAAGCTCAGCAACGATATTATCGAGGTGTAATATGGTGGAGGGGGGCACCGCACACGGCTAAAATATCGTATATCGATTGTGTGTAGAGGTGGCCCCTGCCCCCGTATATAAAGGAGCAAGGGGGAGGCCGGCTGCCTTTGGGCGCGCCAAGGAGAGGGGGGAGTCCTCCTCCTAGTAGGAGTAGGACTCCCCTTTCCTAGTCCAACTAGGAAGAGAGGGGGGAAGGAAAGAGAGGGAGAGGGAAAGAGGGGCTGCGCCCCCCTCCCCTAGTCCAATTCGGAATCCTCATGGGAGGGGGCGCGCCACCTCCTGGCTGTTGCCCTCTCTCTCCCCTCAAGGCCCACTAAGGCCCAATACTTCCCCGGGGGGTTCCGGTAACCCCTCCGGCACTCCGGTTTTATCCAAAAACTTCTCCGGAACACTTCCGGTGTCCGAATATAGTCGTCCAATATATCAATCTTTATGTCTCGACCATTTCGAGACTCCTCGTCATGTCCGTGATCACATCCGGGACTCCGAACAACCTTCGGTACATCAAAACATATAAACTCATAATATAACTGTCATCGTAACTTTAAGCGTGCGGACCCTACGGGTTCGAGAACTATGTAGACATGACCGAGACACCTCTCCGGTCAATAACCAATAGCGGACCTGGATGCTCATATTGGTTCCCACATATTCTACGAAGATCTTTATCGGTCAGACCGCATAACAACATACGTTGTTCCCTTTGTCATCGGTATGTTACTTGCCCGAGATTCGATCGTCGGTATCTCGATACCTAGTTCAATATCATTACCGGCAAGTCTCTTTACTCGTTCCGTAATACATCATCCTCCAACTAACTCATTAGTCACAATGCTTGCAAGGCTTATAGTGATGTGCATTACTGAGTGGGCCTAGAGATACCTCTCCGACAATCAGAGTGACAAATCCTAATCTCGAAGTGCGCCAACCCAACAAGTACCTTTGGAGACACCTGTAGAGCACCTTTATAATCACCCATTTACGTTGTGACGTTTGGTAGCACACAAAGTGTTCCTCCGGTAAACGGGAGTTGCATAATCTCATAGTCATAGGAACATGTATAAGTCATGAAGAAAGCAATAGCAACATACTAAACGATCGGGTGCTAAGCTAACGGAATGGGTCAAGTCAATCACGTCATTCTCCTAATGAGGTGATCCCGTTAATCAAATGACAACTCATGTCTATGGCTAGGAAACATAACCATCTTTGATTAACGAGCTAGTCAAGTAGAGGCATACTAGTGACACACTCTTTGTCTATGTATTCACACATGTATTATGTTTCCGGTTAATACAATTCTAGCATGAAAAATAAACATTTATCATGATATAAGGAAATAAATAATACTTTATTATTGCCTCTAGGGCATATTTCCTTCAGTCTCCCACTTGCACTAGAGTCAATAATCTAGATTACACAGTAATGATTCTTACACCCATGGAGTCTTGGTGCTGATCATGTTTTGCTCGTGGAAGAGGCTTAGTCAACGGGTCTGCAACATTCAGATCCGTATGTATCTTGCAAATTTCTATGTCTCCCACCTGGACTAAATCCCGGATGGAATTGAAGCGTCTTTTGATGTGCTTGGTTCTCTTGTGAAATCTTGATTCCTTTGCTAAGGCAATTGCACCAGTATTGTCACAAAAGATTTTCATTGGTCCCGATGCACTAGGTATGACACCTAGATCGGATATGAACTCCTTCATCTAGACTCCTTCATTTGCTGCTTCCGAAGCAGCTATGTACTCCGCTTCACACGTAGATCCCTCCACGACACTTTGCTTAGAACTGCACCAACTGACAGCTCCACCATTCAATGTAAATACGTATACGGTTTGCGATTTAGAATCATCCGGATCAGTGTCAAAGCTTGCATCAACGTAACCACTTATGATGAGCTCTTTGTCACCTCCATAAACGAGAAACACATCCTTAGTCCTTTTCAGGTATTTCAGGATGTTCTTGACCGCTGTCTAGTGATCCACTCCTGGATTACTTTGGTACCTCCCTGCTAAACTTATAGCAAGGCACACATCCGGTCTGGTACACAGCATTGCATACATGATAGAGCCTATGGCTGAAGCATAGGGAACATCTTTCATCTTCTCTCTATCTTCTGCAGTGGTCGGGCATTGAGTCTTACTCAATCTCACACCTTGTAGTATAGGCAAGAACCCTTTCTTTGCTTGATCCATTTTGAACTTCTTCAAAACTTTGTAAAGGTATGTGCTTTGTGAAAGTCCAATTAAGTGTCTTGATCTATCTCTATAAATCTTAATGCCTAATATATATGCAGCTTCACCGAGGTCTTTCATTGAAAAACTCTTATTCAAGTATCCCTTTATGCTATCCGGAAATTCTATATCATTTCCAATCAGCAATATGTCATCCACATATAATATTAGAAATGCTACTGAGCTCCCACTCACTTTCTTGTAACTACAGGCTTCTCCAAAAGTCTGTATAAAACCAAATGCTTTGATCACACTATCAAAGCGTTTATTCCAACTCCGAGAGGCTTGCACCAGTCCATAAATGGATCGCTGGAGCTTGCACACTTTGTTAGCTCCCTTTGGATCGACAAAACCTTCCGGTTGAATCATATACAACTCTTCTTCCAGAAATCCATTCAGGAATGCAGTTTTGACATCCATTTGCCAAATTTCATAATAATAAAATGCGGCAATTGCTAACATGATTCGGACAGACATAAGCATCGCTACGGGTGAGAAGGTCTCATCGTAGTCAATCCCTTGAACTTGTCGAAAACTTTTCGCAACAAGTCGAGCTTTATAGACAGTAACATTACCATCAGCGTCAGTCTTCTTCTAGAAGATCCATTTATTTTCAATGGCTTGCCGACCATCGGGCAAGTCAACCAAAGTCCATACTTTGTTCTCATACATGGATCCCATCTCAGATTTCATGGCTTCAAGCCATTTTGCGGAATCTGGGCTCACCATCGCTTCTTCATAGTTCGTAGGTTCGTCATGGTCTAGTAACATAATCTCCAGAACAGGATTACCGTACCACTCTGGTGCGGATCTTGATCTAGTTGACCTACGAGGTTCAGTAATAACTTGATCTGAAGTTTCATGATCATTATCATTAACTTCCTTACTAATTGGTGTAGGTGTCGCAGAAACTGATTTCTGTGATGATCTACTTTCCAATAAGGGAGCAGGTACAGTTACCTCATCAAGTTCTACTTTCCTCCCACTCACTTCTTTCGAGAGAAACTCCTTCTCTAGAAAGGATCCATTCTTAGCAACGAATATCTTGCCTTCGGATCTGTGATAGAAGGTGTACCCAACAGTCTCCTTTGGGTATCCTATGAAGACACATTTCTCCGATTTAGGTTCGAGCTTATCAGGTTGAAGTTTCTTCACATAAGCATCGCAACCCCAAACTTTAAGATACGACAACTTTGGTTTCTTGCCAAACCATAGTTCATAAGGCGTCGTCTCAACGGATTTCGATGGTGTCCTATTTAGAGTGAATGCAGCCGTCTCTAAAGCATAACCCCAAAACGATAGCGGTAAATCAGTAAGAGACATCATAGATCGCACCATATCTAATAAAGTACGATTACGACGTTCGAACACGCCATTACGTTGTGGTGTTCCGGGTGGCGTGAGTTGCGAAACTATTCCGCATTGTTTCAAATGTAGGCCAAACTCGTAACTCAAATATTCTCCTCCATGATCTGATCGTAGAAACTTTATTTTCTTGTTACGATGATTTTCAACTTCACTCTGAAATTCTTTGAACTTTTCAAATTTTTCAGACTTATGCTTCATTAAGTAGATATACCCATATCTGCTCAAATCATCTGTGAAGGTGGGAAAATAACGATATCCGCCACGAGCCTCAATATTCATCGGACCACATACATCTGTATGTATGATTTCCAACAAATCTGTTGCTCTCTCCATAGTTCGGGAGAACGGTGTTTTAGTCATCTTGCCCATGAGGCACGGTTCGCATGTACCAAGTGATTCATAATCAAGTGATTCCAAAAGTCCATCAGTATGGAGTTTCTTCATGCGCTTTACACCGATATGACCTAAACGGCAGTGCCACAAATAAGTTGCACTGTCATTATCAACTCTGCATCTTTTAGCTTCAACATTATGAATATGTGTGTCACTACTATCGAGTTTCATTAAAAATAGACCACTCTTCAAGGGTGCATGACCATAAAAGATATTATTCATATAAATAGAACAACCATTATTCTCTGATTTAAATGAATAACCGTCTCGCATCAAACAAGATCCAGATATAATGTTCATGCTCAACGCTGTCACCAAATAACAATTATTTAGGTCTAATACTAATCCCGAAGGTAGATGTAGAGGTAGCGTGCCGACAACGATCACATCAACTTTGGAACCATTCCCCACGCGCATCATCACCTCGTCCTTAGCCAATCTTCGCTCAATCCGTAGCCCCTGTTTCGAGTTACAAATATTAGCAACAGAACCAGTATCAAATACCCAGGTGCTACTGCAAGCATTAGTAAGGTACACATCAATAACATGTATATCACATATACCTTTGTTAACCTTGCCATCCTTCTTATCCGCCAAATACTTGGGGCAGTTCCGCTTCCAGTGACCAGTCTGCTTACAGTAGAAGCACTCAGTTTCAGGCTTAGGTCCAGACTTGGATTTCTTCTCCTGAATAGCAACTTGCTTGATGTTCTTCTTGAAGTTCCCCTTCTTCTTCCCTTTGCCCTTTTTCTTGAAACTAGTGGTTTTACTGACCATCAACACTTGATGCTCCTTTTGGATTTCTACCTCCGCTGCCTTTAGCATTGCGAAGAGCTCGGGAATTGTCTTATTCATCCCTTGCATGTTATAGTTCATCACGAAGCTCTTGTAGCTTGGTGGCAGTGACTGAAGAATTCTGTCAATGACGCTATCATCCGGAAGATTAACTCCCAGTTGAATCAAGTGATTATTATACCCAGACATTTTGAGTATATGCTCACTGACAGAACTATTCTCTTCCATCTTGCAGCTATAGAACTTATTGGAGACTTCATATCTCTCAATCTGGGCATTTGCTTGAAATATTAACTTGAACTCCTGGAACATCTCATATGCTCCATGACATTCAAAACGTCGTTGAAGACCCGGTTCTAAGCCGTAAAGCATGGCACACTGAACTATTGAGTAGTCATCAGCTTTGCTCTGCCAGACATTCATAACTTCTGGTGTTGCTCTTGCAAGAGGCCTGGCACCTAGCGGTGCTTCCAGGACGTAATTCTTCTATGCAGCACTGAGGATAATCCTCAAGTTACGGACCCAGTCCGTGTAATTGCTACCATCAGCTTTCAACTTTGCTTTCTCAAGGAACGCATTAAAATTCAACGGAACAACAGCACGGGCCATTTATCTACAATTAACATAGACAAGCAAGATACTATCAGTACTAAGTTCATGATAAATTCAAGTTCAATTAATCATATTACTTAAGAACTCCCACTTAGATAGACATCCCTCTCATCATCTAAGTGATTACGTGATCCAAATCAACTAAACCATGTCCGATCATCACGTGAGATGGAGTAGTTTCAATGGTGAACATCACTATGTTGATCATATCTACTATATGATTCACGCTCGACCTTTCGGTCTCCGTGTCCCGAGGCCATATCTGCATATGCTAGGCTCGTCAAGTTTAACCTGAGTATTCCACGTGTGCAACTGTTTTGCACCCGTTGTATTTGAACGTAGAGCCTATCACACCCGATCATCACGTGGTGTCTCAGCACGAAGAACTTTTGCAACGGTGCATACTCAGGGAGAACACTTTTATCTTGAAATTTTAGTGAGAGATCATCTTATAATGCTACCGTCAATCAAAGCAAGATAAGATGCATAAAAGATTAACATCACATGCAATCAATATAAGTGATATGATATGGCCATCATCATCTTGTGCTTGTGATCTCCATCTCCGAAGCACCGTCATGATCACCATCGTCACCGGCGCGACACCTTGATCTCCATCGTAGTATCGTTCTCATCTCGCCAACTTATTGCTTTTACGACTATCGCTACCGCTTAGTGATAATGTAAAACAATTACATGGGGATTGCATTGCATACAATAAAGAGACAACCATATGGCTCCTGCCAGTTGCCGATAACTCGGTTACAAAACATGATCATCTCATACAATAAAATATAGCATCATGTCTTGACCATATCACATCACAACATGCCCTGCAAAAACAAGTTAGACGTTCTCTACTTTGTTGTTGTAAGTTTTACGTGGCTGCTACGGGCTTAGCAAGAACCGTTCTTACCTACGCATCAAAACCACAATGATAGTTTGTCAAGTTGGTGCTGTTTTAACCTTCGCAAGGACCGGGCGTAGCCACACTCGGTTCAACTAAAGTGAGAGAGACAGACACCCGCCAGTCACCTTTAAGCAACGAGTACTCCCAACAGTGAAACCAGTCTCGTGTAAGCGTACGCGTAATGTCGGTCCGGGCCGCTTCATCTCACAATACCGCTGAACCAAAGTATGACATGCTGGTAAGCAGTATGACTTATATCGCCCACAAATCACTTGTGTTCTACTCGTGCATAGCATCAACGCATAAAACCAGGCTCGAATGCCACTGTTGGGGAACGTAGTAATTTCAAAAAAAATCCTACGCACACGCAAGATCATGGTGATGCATAGCAACGAGAGGGGAGAGTGTTGTCCACGTACCCTCGTAGACCGAAAGCGGAAGCGTTAACACAACGCGGTTGATGTAGTCGTACGTCTTCATGATCCGACCGATCAAGTACCGAACGCACGGCACCTCCGAGTTCAGCACACGTTCAGCTCGATGACGTCCCTCGAACTCCGATCCAGCCAAGTGTTGAGGGAGAGTTTCGTCAGCACGACGGCGTGGTGACGATAATGATGTTCTACCGACGCAGGGCTTCGCCTAAGCTCCGCCACGATATTATCGAGGTGTAATATGGTGGAGGGGGGCACCGCACACGGCTAAAATATCGTATATTAATTGTGTGTAGAGGTGCCCCCCTGCCCCCGTATATAAAGGAGCAAGGGGGAGGCCGGCTTCCTTTGGGCGCGCCAAGGAGAAGGGGGGAGTCCTCCTCCTAGTAGGAGTAGGACTCCCCTTTCCTAGTCCAACTAGGAAGAGAGGGGGGGAAGGAAAGAGAGGGGGAGGGAGAGGGAAAGAGGGGCTGCGCCCCCTCCCCTAGTCCAATTCGGACTCCTCATGGGAGGGGGCGCGCCACCTCCTGGCTGCTGCCCTCTCTCTCCCCTCAAGGCCCACTAAGGCCCAATACTTCCCCGGGGGGTTCCGGTAACCCCTCCGGCCCTCCGGTTTTATCCGAAAACTTCTCCGGAACACTTCCGGTGTCCGAATATAGTCGTCCAATATATCAATCTTTATGTCTCAACCATTTCGAGACTCCTCGTCATGTCCGTGATCACATCCGGGACTCCGAACAACCTTTGGTACATCAAAACATATAAACTCATAATATAACTGTCATCGTAACTTTAAGCGTGCGGACCCTACGGGTTCGAGAACTATGTAGACATGACCGAGACACCTCTTCGGTCAATAACCAATAGCGGAACCTGGATGCTCATATTGGTTCCCACATATTCTACGAAGATCTTTATCGGTCAGACCGCATAACAACATACGTTGTTCCCTTTGTCATCGGTATGTTACTTGCCCGAGATTCGATCGTCGGTATCTCGATACCTAGTACAATCTCGTTACCGGCAAGTCTCTTTACTCGTTCCGTAATACATCATCCCGCAACTAACTGATTAGTCATTATGCTTGCAAGGCTTATAGTGATGTGCATTACTGAGTGGGCCCAGAGATACCTCTCCGACAATCGGAGTGACAAATCCTAATCTCGAAGTGCGCCAACCCAACAAGTACCTTTGGAGACACCTGTAGAGCACCTTTATAATCACCCATTTACGTTGTGACGTTTGGTAGCACACAAAGTGTTCCTCCGGTAAACGGGAGTTGCATAATCTCATAGTCATAGGAACATGTATAAGTCATGAAGAAATCAATAGCAACATACTAAACGATCGGGTGCTAAGCTAACGGAATGGGTCAAGTCAATCACGTCATTCTCCTAATGAGGTTATCCCGTTAATCAAATGACAACTTATGTCTATGGATAGGAAACATAACCATCTTTGATTAACGAGCTAGTCAAGTAGAGGCATACTAGTGACACACTGTTTGTCTATGTATTCACACATGTATTATGTTTTCGGTTAATACAATTCTAGCATGAATAATAAACATTTATCATGATATAAGGAAATAAATAATACTTTATTATTGCCTCTAGGGCATATTTCCTTCACGAAGGTAACAGGAGGCAGGGGACACGATGTTTACCCAGGTTCGGCCCCTCTTAATTGAGGTAATGCCCTACTTCCTGCTTGATTGACTTTGATGAGTATTGGGGTTACAAGAGTTGATCTACCTTGAGATCATAATGGCTAAACCCTAGATGTCTAGCCTGTATGATTGTAATTGCCTCTATGGACTAAACCCTCCGGTTTATATAGACACCGGAGGGGTCTAGGGTTGTACAGAGTCGGTTTCCAGAGAAAGGAATCTTCATATCCGAACACCAAGCTTGCCATCCACGCAAAGGAGAGTCCCATTCAGACATGGGGGAAAGCCTTCTATCTTGTATCTTCACGGCCCACCAGTCTAGCCCCACATAGCCCAGACGCCCGGGGACCCCCTAATCCAGGACTCCCTCAGTAGCCCGTGAACCACGCTTCAATGACGATGTGTCCGGCGCGCATATTGTCTTCGGCATTGCAATGCGGGTTCCTCCTCCAAACACTTCAAAGTAGTTGATCAAAAGAACTATATCCGGCTCTGTATAATTGTTACAACCCTGAACCACAAGGGCAAAAATACTTAAACAAAAATAGGTTATGTCTTCTGACAGCTTTCCCGGCGAGGCATTATGTTCCGTCCTTATTATTATTTCGAACTGCTTTTTAGCCTCCCGCTTCGCGTTTTGAGGCGCGGTCCTCGTCGACACGTCTTGTCAAAACAGAGATCATGTCCCCTTATTACGGGTTTCTCATCAATACGGGTTTGGGTAATCTAACCGTGTCGTTTGTACGACCCCTTGGGAATAGGCGAGTTTTAGGGCTCGTGGGGGGACGCTTGATATTTGTTGCCTTTATAAGAAGATAAGGATCCATCTTCTTACCCCACGCCTTCTTCCTTCTCAGCCCATCTGCTCAAGCTGCAGAGCCCAAGTTTCAGTCCCTTCCGTCCCCAGCAAACACTCTAGCCATGTCCGGATCTGGAGCGCAGGGCAAGTGGATGGCCTCCTTTGTCACGGAGGGGAACATGAAGGAACTCCGGGAAGCGGGGTATTTAGCCAAGGAAATCGCCCACCGGCTCCCTGGCAAAAAGCAAATCATTCCCACCCTAGGGCCCAATGAGAGGGTAGTATTCATCCCACTTCCTTCGCGGGCTAGGGTTTCCTCTCCACCCCTTTGTCCGCGGGCTCATGTTTTATTACGGGCTAGATTTGCATGATCTAGCCCCCAATTCCTTCCTCAACATCTCGGCATTCATGGTCATGTGTGAGGCGTTCCTCCGCATTCCCCCCCCCCACTTTGGCCTGTGGCTCAAGGTCTTCAATGTGAAGCCGAAAGTGGTCGAGGGTCAACACGCGGAGTGTGGCGGTGCCATGGTGAGCAAGCTCCCCAACGTCACCTGGCCAAAGGGGACCTTCGTAGAAACTGTGAAGGGATGTCAACAAGAGTGGTTTTACATCACGGAGCCCCGTGATGCCACATGGGCCGCCGCCCCGGAGTTCAAATCCGGTCCTCCAATGCGGCTTGCATCGTGGATTAACGAGGGCCTGGATTGGGCGTCATCCGACGACGTGATGACACTGCAGAAGCGCGTCCAGAGCATGATAAAGAAGAACACCAGTCTTTCCAACATGATCTAGGTGATGCTTTTTCGCCGGATTCTCCCCTGCCAACGCCGGAATCTCCATTTGTGGGAGTTTGATCCGGCCGGTCCTCGGACCCTGCAGCGGTTCTTCGGCACAACGCACGAAGACATATGGAAGCTGCTTTTCAAGGCCCATAAGTCGTGGCCGGAAATAACCGAAGACCTCGGCCTTGACTGTGCTCATCCGGCTACTCCAGTAAGTTTTCCAAACATATCTTCAACTTGTAGATCCAAGGAGTATGCTAAGCCTTCCCTTTAGCCTTCAGGGCTGGACGAAGAAGGCGGAGCGGATCCAGTGTCCGGCTCCACTGCCCGAAGACCCAGCTATTCCTCTTCTGACGAAGATGCTGGTTTCGGCGCCATACCAGGCGCCGGAGAAGAAGGCCAAGAAGAAGGGCAAGGAGGGCCAAAGTGGCTTTCGCCATAAAGGTACTTCGGACATAACTTCTGAAGATACGAAAGTTCTCTCCTCCCACGAGGGAGATGAAGACGAAGAAGAAGAGGAGGAGAGTAATTATCCCCTTAAGGGGGGAAAGAAGAAAAGGGGGGCTTCCACGGACCTAGAGGCGGAGGCGTCCAAGAAGGGGAAGCTCTCCCTTTCGGACGATTCGGAGTCGGACGCCGAAGCCGTCCCTGAGTGGCACCCCAGGCCGAAGCCCCTGGCCGAATCGTAAGTATTCAAAGATACTGTACATATCCGACTTTTTACAAATTGTAGGATGACATATCATCTATGTGTTTCAGTCCGGCCCGTGATCTCCCCCAACAGTCATCGTCTTCGGGGAATTCTCTGGCGCCGGAGATGATGGAGAGTGAAACTCCTCCGCGAGCCTCTCCGCCTCATGCCACGGACGACACCGAGGTGTTATCCCATAGGACCTCTACGGGCAAGGGTGAGGTGCGGGAGGCCGCAGAAACGGTGCCAGGGGGCAATGCCTCGGCTGTCGGAAACATGGGGGCGGAATTCCCATGGAGACTGACGGCGGGGGCCTTGACCAGTCCGGCCCCCAGCCGAAAATTGCTCCGGAGACCCACACGGCTCTGGACCCGAGCGAGCAGCCTCCTTCGAAAGAAGGGGGAGTGCCGCTCCATCGATGACCTCCAACAATCCAGAGGTGCCGGACACCTTGAGGAAAGCACTTCATAGTGCTTCCATCATGGATGAACACCGTGCCCTGATGGGTACGGTGGTTGAAAAGGTTCAGTCCACCAAAAGCGGACTGAACGAAGTGTTCACTAGCCTGCTAAAAGGCTTTGAGGTATGTGATGTAATATGTTTGGTCGCCTTTGCATGTATAATAATACGCATGTGTATAGATAGTAGCCCCTGAGACTCTGTTTGGCTTTTTGAAGAAAGGGCCGGACAGAGGATCGAATATTCCAGAGGTAACATACTTGTCTATTTTGGTGAACAGGCTTCGCTGCTAGCAGCTTCAGCCAAGAACACGGAAGTTTACGAACTCCAGCGGAAACTGAAGCTGTCTGATGATGAGATCGACCGTATTAAGAAGCGGTTTGATGAGGCCCAAGGTATGCTTTTAAAAGACCCCTGACAAGCCTGAATTATAATGCAAACTTAGAGATTTAAGCTCATGCACAACTATGTAAATGATTGTAGGCAACACGACCGAGGTCGAGGCCCTCAAGAGTGCCCTTGCCGAGGCCAAAGAGGAGGCGAGGGCAAGCAAAGCGGCCGCAGACAAAGCGGTTGCAGATGCGGAGGCCGAAAAGGCCGCCCGCCTTCAGTATGAGGCAAGGGTGACCGAAGTAGAGCAAGTTCTTGGACGAGAATAACAAGGGTCAAGCGGCCGGACTCTCCAAGGCTCTTCAAGAGGCGAAGGAGGCGCGGTCCGAGTCCCGGGCGGCTCGTGAGGAGATCAAGCAAGCCGGACAGATAGCGGCTGGTAAGCCTTTTCTTTTATAGAGTATATTCAGCGGTCAAAGATATACTTTGCTAAATCAACTGTGGAGTGCTCCAAACGCTTTTGCGGATCTCCCGAAGAGTGCTGCTGATGCCGCCCAATATTTCCGGGCCCAAGACGGGAATGCGACGGAGATTCTCTTCTAGTCGTAGTACTTGGCGCCAGAGCGACCAGCGCTACTGAACAATCAGATGATGCAGCTAGCGGAGCTGCATAGGATGTCCGGTTTGGCCATGAAGGACATCATAGTCCGGCTATGGCCAGCCGGACCCATTCCGAGTAGTTACTTCGGCTTGGTCAAGCGGCTCGGCAACGCCTTGCCCCGCATTGAGGCTGTGAAGCGCTCGGTGTGCATAGAAGGTGCACGGATGGCTTTTGCCTGTGTCAAGATGCACTGGGCGAAGATAAAGGCAGCTGATGTGGCAGTTGAGGGCCCGCCCGGAGGCAAGGTCCACCGCAAGCCGGAGCGCTACTTCGACGATGTCCTTGAGGGTGCCCGTTTGATAGAGGGTCAATGCTCAAAGGATATTATGTTCGAGTAAATTTATCCGAGCTGGCCAGGCATTTGTATTATAAACCGAGGCTTTTGTAATATATTTTTGCCTGTTATCTTGAATTACTTCTCCTCTTGTGCGGCCCTTGGTATCTTTGAGAGTTTACCAGTCGTCGGCTTCAGCCCCCACGTAGATAGTACGGGGGTGTTCGGGATAGCACATAGCCACACTTGACCCAACGTCTTGGTCCGTAAAGGAGGTGTCAGTGCGGTGAACGAGGCTCTAGCGACGTATTTATGGTGAAACAGGAGGGGTCCCGAGCACGGGGTGATGAAGTCGATCATGGGGAAGCTCCTTGACAAGGTTTGAGGTCGAGACGACGAGGGAGCCGACGGGTACAGCGCCGAGGTCTGGCCAGAGCGTGAGTTTTGGCTGGCACGACCCGTGGTCACCGCGTGAGCTGGCTCAAGCGGCATGTTCTGGCCGGGCTGACCATGTCTACTGGATAGTCCTTAGTGCCCTTAGGTGTAATGAAGGAAGAAAATATCACAGGGGCAAAGAAGAGATTGGCACCTAGCTCCAAAACTTTGCAACAGCAAGGTGTTTGTGCCATGGTGAGGAAGATACAAGAGGGGATAGACTCGGGGTTTTGGCATGGTGTGATCACACACTAAGATGATCACCTCTGCAAATTTGTAGCTCATTAGGATGAAGATAAATGGTACTTGCTGTAGAAACCATCATAATGGCCAGAATTAGAGATTTGGATGATGCACTCACATAATTGATTGGATTGAGCTGAAATTGAACATGGCCCAATGATTTGATGTTATGATGCTCAAAAAGTTACATGCCATTTGGATGAACCAAACTAGCACTTGCTTCATAAAGCATCTCTCTGGACAGAATTTTGGAAATATTACACAGGGCAAATGCAGTAATGGATTGAGCCAAAACTTGGTGGAGAGAGTTTATATGGATAGGAGAATGTCCTGGTAAATTTTCAGCTTAAATGAAACAAGATAAAATATGGTTACTTCACAAACTGAAAATCTGACCAGAAACTAAGATTTGGAGCTGGGCTCACATAGATGAGTTACATGAGCTCAAATTTGGTGGAGAGTGATGATTTGATCATATGAAGGACCATGAAAAATTTCAACTCATTTGGATATTCCTAGCTAGTACTTCCTTCACAATGGGTTCCCTCAGACAGGAACTTTAGAAAATTGCTCAGGAATATTTACTAGGAAAATTGAGTTGAATTTTGGCATGGGCAATGATATGGACAGAAAAAGATGTCCAAAAAGTTTGGGGTCAATCAAGCAAAGATAAATAGCACTTGCTTTGCAAAGTGCCATTTAGGGCAGAATAGGAAAAGAATTATTGGAGGATTATTTTTGAACATGGCAATGAAAAGTTTTGCCATATTTGAGCAATATATGACCCCAAAAAAATTATGAGCATTATTTGGGAATTTTGGGAGTGAAAAAAATATTGGATTAGGTCAAGGACGAAAATGACATGATCTAGGGATGATGATGAGAGTGACAAGCCACTATAAAGCCTAGGAAGACATTATCTTCCCAAGTTTCAGAACCACATAGCCACAGAAAAGCAAATCAAATCAAGAAATCCAATAAAATCATCAGAAAAAGAAAAGGGCAAAATCCAGGGTGTTACAGACCTTCCCCCCCTTAAAGAAATCTCGTCCTCGAGATTTGGTTGCTCAGGGATAGATAAATCTTCTAACTTGAAGAAACTGTTTCCAACTTGGGTTTCTTTTATTCATTCTCCTATAATGTTCCCACTGAAATGGATCTGACTGCCTACCTTGATCTGGGGTGGTCTGCTTCACCGTATCTGACATACTCACATGACTTACCTCATATGTTCCTGTTCATACTATCTCAAATTTTCTTTCATATCTGCTGGCTTAGCTGAGGTCCGAAAGATTATCATTACTGACATAGGTATCCTTCTCGATACTGATCCTTTCTGGAGATGTTATTCTCGTATCGAGTACCAAGAATATTCCATGGGGTTGGAAAACATCTTCCCGTGGAACAAAGAATCTCTTCTATCCAGGCATCGGGTTCCTCGAATATATGCATGCCTTCTGGGTTGAAAACAGTGATGTGAATCCTACTCGTTCTTCTAATGGATTCCGACATCTTGCAGGAGTTTCTGACTTATCTTGATTGGCTTCATAGTCTTGAGTATCCAATCTGTGCCAAAGGTTTGACTGTCGCTTGACGTGACTGATAGAAAATTGCACCATCTCCTGATGATAACATTTGCAGACTTGACTGGCGGTGATCTTGGCAAAGAATCCCATTCACGGCAGGCTATTCTGTAATTTCTTCCCATATGCGAGAGATAACAATCCTCAAAGTATGTGATCTCACACTGATTCTTCATTTTGCCGGTATATCCATGGGGATAACAGTCCGTGCGATGCTCCAGCGCGGTTGCTGAGGTCAATATATTGAGCTGTCATGGGTTCGGACTTGACAAACTCGGGCATTCAATCCTGACAGTTTTGAGCATACTGTGGACTGAGCTGGTTGCCTTGCTATGAGGTCCTTACCACAATGGAGTAGACCTCTTAGGCGTATCTTCACCTGGTAATTGGTATGAAACATCAGACTATCTTGGGCATCCATACCACATTTTCACATAATAACCGGCATACCTGTATTATTGGTCTTGCTCCTTCGTTATTATTTTCTTCATCTGGATCTTTAACTAAAAGAGTGGGGCCTTATATATCCTTGACTATTTTCGCGGCCCTGAGTATGGTCATGTGCAATATTTTGTAATCATACTTTGATCTCGAGTCTCAGGGTCTTTATCCGGTTCACATGTGATTGTACGGATCTCAATCCTGTTGTTGAGTATGCCAGACAGTGACCGGATTAATAGCATCACCTTGTTGGGGGTGCGGGGCTGATATTGATAATCACTGCCAAGATTGTGGACTCAATGTTGTCTTTCTTCAAGACTTGTCGATTCTTGCATCACCCACTTGTTTTTTGTTTCTTGAATAACCCGTGAGGTTGTCAGATGCGTACCATGACTTCTTCCTTGTGTGAGGGACTTGCATGAACTTGACATCATACCCACTGTATGAAGAAATATCTGGTTCTCGAGGCATACCTTTGTTCTGACTGATTCTTGTTTCTGACCCAACTGTTGGAGATCTACTCTTGGGAAACACTGTCATATGCTGACAACTCATTGTTTAATATCTTGTACCAGTGTCATACTGAAGAAGATTGGGTAGCTTGCGTTGGAAACCATCGGGATATCATGTTGAGGAAGACCGGATGGCTTGTGCTAAAAGCTTTCGGCGGATATCTTGCTGAGGAAGACTGGGTACCGTACCTCATAAGCTTCCCCCCTTAAAGACTTGCTAGGGAAGACTCGGTACCTTATGCCAGAAGCTTGTCCAGTATCTTACTGAAGAAGACTGAATATCTTGCATAGGAATCCATTCATACCTTACTGATGCAGACTGGGGAATCTTGCCTTGTACGCTTCGCTGATAAATTGTGGAGAATGACTGGACTGTTTTTCTTTGTGAACCAAATAACACACACACACACACACACACACACACACATATATATATATATATATATATATTCTTGTCATTCCGGCAGCTGATTACTTGTATAACAAGAATTGTCTGACCGTTCTTCTCGCTGAATTCATTGCATATTTGGACTGCCTTCTGGGTGTCGCATGCTTCAAATCTGACCCATGGCAGAATCAATCATTGTGCACGGACCATACCTCTGACTTGAAATGCACGGGTGGACTTGGATCCAATTTTGTTCTTTTGCTGGTTTAATCATTGCTGCAATAAAGATGTATCTCGGACGGGTACTTGTTACTAAAAGTCTAAGCAGAATATAATTTGTATCCAGACCGGATGCCTGCAATACAATGCTGTCAACTGAAAATCTCATTGCTTTTAACTGAGTTCCTTGGTGTACATCCTTACTTCTGATGGGTTCTTCTGATCCGGTGTCGGTTGATGAGCAACTTTCCATAAGGGGGTAACACCGAAGATTCAAAACAAAGAAGCATGAGAAAACAATCGATAGCAACAAAGCACACAGCAAACAAGCTACAAAACTACCCCACACAGGCATACACAAGCATGATACTAGGGCAAATGCACATGCACTACACGAAGAACTACACCCTACGCATGAGAAAACGCTCGGGAACTGACGAAGAAGCTAAGGGAGTAGCGAGTGGAACTGCTGACTCCAAAACTGTGGATGGACGAGGCAGAGGGGTTGGAGAAGCTGGCGGAGATTGAGGTAGGGAAGCACCAAGCAATCTCCTGGCTCGACTGGCGTCTCGGTCTAACTCGGAAATAAGAAGACACTCGGTCGTCATGTAACGGGACATGGCGAGGATAGCCGGGTCATCTTGAGGGTTGATATACGGGAACTTGATCCTCTTAGGATTCTCGACGATGGTGGGATAGGACTGATAAGCACGGTTCTCTTGTACCATGCTCTCTCGACGACGAAGACCGATGATTCCTGCCATTGCGGCAAGCTGAACGGCACGCTCGGGAGTAGCGCCGTAACCACCGTGGAAACTGTAGGTGCGCTTACCAGTAGGAATCAGGGCTGGCAGATGGACATGAGCAACATACTCCAGGATTCTTCCGCCGGCAGAAAACTGGAATACTTGATAATGAGGTGGATCTCCGCGGGGATAAATGCTACGCCACATGTCGCCAAGGAGGGCAGCAAAGCTGAGAGGTGCAGGAGAGGGATTGAATGCAATAGGAACAGCACCGGGAGCCCTGAGGATGGCATTGAACTCGTGGAAGCTGACCGCCATCTATGCACGAAACAGGGGTTAGGGGTAACCGAAATAAGACTATATGCAACAAACAAATGCAACAACCAAATCTAGCAAGCAAGGGAAACAACGAGACCCTATACTACCGTTTTATAACATTTCAGTGGACTAGGACACTTTACAGCCAAACCTACTCTGATACCAAGCGTTGTGACACCCCGGCTCAGAGAAACCGGAACGCCCCGTATTCCAGCCCAAAGATCGAGGTGAAGTCTTCTGGAATACATCACTGCTTAGCATAGAACAAACCAGCTCGAGGTTTTGGCATGGTGTGATCACACACTAAGATGATCACCTCTGCAAATTTGCAGCTCATTAGGATGAAGATAAATGGTACTTGCTGTAGAAACCACCGTAATGGCCAGAATTAGAGATTTGGATGATGCACTCACATAGTTGATTGGATTGAGCTGAAATTGAGCATGGCCCAACGATTTGATGTTATGAAGATTCTCAAAAAGTTTCATGCCATTTGGATGAACCAAACTAGCACTTGCTTCACAAAGCATCTCTCTGGACAGAATTTTGGAAAAATTGCACAGGGCTAATGGAGTAATGGATTGAGCCAAAACTTGGTGGAGAGAGTTGATATAGATAGGAGAATGTCCTGGTAAATCGTCAGCTTAAATGAAGGAAGATAAAATATGGTTGCTTCACAAACTGAAAATCTGACCAGAAACTAAGATTTGGAGCTGGGATCACATAGATGATTTACATAAGCTCAAATTTGGTGGAGAGTGATTATTTGATCATATGAAGGACCTTGCAAAATTTCAACTCATTTGGATATGCCTAGCTAGTTCTTCCTTCACAATGGCTTTCCTCGGACATGAACTTTGAAAAATTGCTCAGGAATATTTACTAGGCAAATTGGGTTGAATTTTGGCATGGGGCAATGATATGGACAGAAAAATATGTCCAAAAAGTTTGGGGTCAATCAAGCAAAGATAAATAGCACTTGCTTTACAAGTGCCATTTAGGGCAGAATAGGAAAAGAATTATTGGAGGATTATTTTGGAACATGACAATGAAAAGTTTTTCTATATTTGAGCAATATATGACCCAAAAAATTATGAGAATTATTTGGGAATTTTGTGAGTGACAAAAATATAGGTTGCTTCACAACCTAGGGCATAAAAGGATTATTCCTTTAATGGAAAAGGAATATTCCCAACAAAAAGAATATTGGATTAGGTCAAGGATGAAAATGACATGATCTAGGGAAGATGATGAGAGTGAAAAGCCACTATAAAACCTAGGAAGACATGATCTTCCCAAGTTTCAGAACCACATAGCCACAGAAAAGCAAATCAAATCAAGAAATCCAAGAAAATCATCAGAAAAAGAAAAGGGCAAAATCAAGGGTGTTACAGTGTTGTTCTTACTTGAACAAACCTTCTACTTATGATTAACCCCCTCACAAGCATCCGCAACTACGAGAAAAGTATTATCTAACCATAACATTAAAATTTTGGATCCAAATCGGTCCCTTACGAAGTAGCGCATAAACTAGGGTTTAATCTTCTGTCACTCTAGCAACCCATCATCTAATAACTACTCCACAATGCATTCCCTTAGACCCAAATATGGTGAAGTGCCATGTAGTCGATGTTCACATGACACCACTAAGGGAATCACAACATACATATCATCAAAATATCAAACACACACTGGTACAGCGAGGTGCTATACAAATAGTTTTTAACCCCTTTCCGCCACGACATTTGGAACCGTCGCCAAGTGAGTGTGGGCGATAGGGGGGTCCTTCCCACACAACCCAGAAACCATCGGGGATATGCCCTCCTGGCAAACACGCTCAGCAAAATGAGGCCATGTGCGACCGGCGAGCGATCAAATATGATTATACGTACAGTAGTGCTAAAAATACAATTATACAGGTGAAATCGTTTCTGGTCATAAGTACATCCCACACAGTCAGTCCCCGCTAAACGTTTCTGTTCGTATATACATCCCACACAGTCGCTACAAGGAAAACGTTTTCATTCGCAGGTACATCACACACGATATTAACATTTTTATCGTTTGCGTTATTGAATGCATTACACACGGTGCGTAGAACAAACTATGTGGCAAAGGCTGTCCATCACACACAGTTTTTATGTGGTAAACGTTTGTGCAAGGTGGCCTAACGCAAACAGTTTTCAAGAGAAGGTCGTGTGTGATTGTTCATTGATCCAACACGATTTATTCCTAGAAACTGTGTGCGTTGCCTGAGGTCATCGCCCATGATATTTTCTCAATAAGCGTTTGCAATAGCAAAACCCAATTAGCAGGCTAATTCTCCATTAGCAGGCTAATTTCCCTATTATTAATAATCCATTTATTAATTCAATTGACATTCATATTAAGCACATAATATACTTCATTTCCATATTAAGGAAGCAGGATTTCATAATTGAAATACATCAGAGTACAACGTGATATAGCTTCAGCACTCAGCTACCCTATTACACAACTACACCAGCACCAAGTTTCACATGCAACATGTAGAACCTTTTGAAATTAGCATCATAGACAGTACATAGAGAGATGCATCTCATCTGGAAAACTGCTGAAGTGGAAGGCGAATATTGAGCCTTCATTCATGTTGAAGGTCTTTGCAACTTTAGGCCAGTGCCTGTGGATGATTGACTGTCCGTCCTTCGTCCTATTCAGGAACACTTCAATATTGAACCGTGGGTGTTGTATGAAAACCTTCCTCTCCTCCTGACCATAGAGGTGGTTTGAGAGGTAATCATCAGTGAACTGCTTTGGAAGGCCTGAAAACAAGGATGTGCATAAATATCTTCTCTATATTGGAAATGGGGCAAAGGAATAAAAAAGGCAAGGTATAATAGTTAGTACCATCTTGTAGTGAACTGATGTCTTCTTCATTGTGCAGACAAAGATCTTGTTGTTTTTTGTCACTAATTTCTTTATCCTAACAATCTTTCTGAGTTTCTTGACTTGATTGATATTCATGGACAACTCATTTCCCCATATGCAAAAAGGGTCGGACATTGGGTCAAAACCTATGACAGCAGGACCTACATGTGCAAGACCAAATTGTTAAAAACCTAAATATTAGAATGGTTCCTGCAATTGCACAATAATGTGCTATTAGACAAAGGACCATGCATGTGCTAACCTCGATTGTAAACCTCAGTGCTTCCCATTGTTTCCCTGCAACACATATAAGGTAGTTAGTCATCAGGGTAAGTAAGGGTTCGCATGCTATCAGTAAAATATGTTGATGAAAAATAAGCACATTGCAGATTCATCAGATTAATTCAAGCCACATGGAAAACCCATTTATGCAAACCAAGCATGATTAAGAACTATGAAATATAGCACTTGTATATGTTTATCATGTATTAAGTGCAGCCAAATTCGATTTATTCCTCACATGCACAACAATACAAAATTCTACCCACGACAATTGGACATCGCATTGCAGAATTGAACCAAGCAGTTAACTAAACACCACAACAAATGAACCAAACATTAACTGAGCACCACATTGCACAATATAACATACTCCTAATAGAAGATCGGACAATTAACCAAACCAAGCATGCTTAACAACTTGGAAATATAGCAATTGTATTTGTTTCTCATGTATTTACTACAGCCAAATTCAATTTATTCCTCACATGGTATACAATAATAGAATGCACCCACAACAATTTAACATCTCATTGCAGAATTGAACCAAACAGTTAATTAAACACCACAACAAATGAACCAAACGTTAACTGAGCACCACATTGCACAATATAACATACTCCTAATAGAAGATCAGATAGTTAACCAAACCAAGCATGCTTAACAACTTGGAAATATAGCAATTGTATTTGTTTCTCATGTATTTAGTACAGCCAAATTTGATTTACTTCTCACATGGTATACAATAACAGAATGCACCCACAACTATTGAACATCGCATTGCAGAATTGAACCAAACAGTTAACTAAACACCACAACACAAATGAACCAAATGTTAACTGAGCACCACATTGCACAATGTATAACCAAACCAAGCATGCTTGACAACTTGGAAATATAGCAATTGTATTCCTTTCTCTTGTATTTTGTAAAGATAAATTCGATTTATTTATCACATGGAAGACAATACAAAATTGCAGCCTGAAGAATTGAACATCACATTTGCAGAACTGAACCAAACAGTTAACTGAAGACGACAACTAATTAACCAAACAGTTAATAAGAGAGCACCACACTGCACGACATATAGAACATATACACTAGAGCAACAGATTGCATGGTAAAATTAGATAGCACAATTCACTAGAATTTGTTAAGGAAAGGCAAGAGCAGCACACGCAATGGGTAAATCGAGCATGCTTAACTGGCGTAGCTAGCAAATGGCAAGGTGCTACTCCAAGATCTGTGGGTCAGCACGAATGGCAGCCATCGCGACCTCATCCACGCGTGCGGCCGTGATTTGCTTCTCCGCTGCCAAATGCTTCTTGAGCTCCTGGCTATATTTCGTGCAGCATGGCTTAGGGCGGCACTTATTTGGTGGAGGGGTTGGTGATTTGGGTGGAAGGTTTCGCGCCGGCGGTCGAGGCATGTGGGATGTGGAAGGAGGAGGAGGATGGGGGTCGGGTGTGGATTACCAGCCTGGATAGACGAGGCCGAGCAGCGTGAAGGAGGGTCGCCGGTGAGGAGGTGGCGCTGCAAGCAAGGAGTGAAGGTTTCAACCTGGAAAGGAAGGCGGAAACAGGGGCAATGAGGCTTTTGGTAAGGGGAGAGGCGGGGAGGTAGATATTTTCGCGGAAGCCGAAAATTTGGAATCGCTTCAGCGAAAAAACTGGCGCGCAAAGTGTCATCAGACACGGTCCCTCATTAAGAACTGTGTATGATATGTGAACATCACAAATGATTCAGATAGCTTAACCCGTGTGTGATGAGTTTGAACATCAAAAATTTTGGTTCGAATTTCCCTGGTTACAGTGGTCATCCATGTCATTACATAATTTGGGTACACAAAGGAGACTACAGCACACCCACATTTCTTAATCGAGCAAGTTCAGCAATTAAACAGAGCTAGCTGACCTAAATATTACATGGCCGTTTGGGCTACCTTGGCCGCCCGGTCGCAGATTGCGGTCGCGCTCATGCACCTTGTTAGCACGCGCAAGGCAGTTACGGCCGCACTCTCGCTGGAGTGGGCTGCCAAAGTTGCCCTCACGATGCGGGTCCACATCCCCATCTTTCACTGGCGATGATTGAACAGTGAAATGATATTTGGGGAGCGAGCTAGTGTGCTTGACACGCCGGTTGTGGACTGTGGCCGACGCACTTCTCGCGTAAGCCATAGGCGTACTATACACCGACGGTGCTCGAGGATATTTTGTATTGCATCTCACACGGTTGGTGATAATAAACTGTGTGGGATCTACTTGATTTTTCATCTTGATTTGAATTACATAATGGGGTCACAGCGGCAATGGATGGTGTTTGAGCTAGACCTTTTATCTGCAGTGAACATGCAACTATATGTGTGTCGTAAAAAACATGGAATTATTCAGGGTTCGTTTGGAAATTTTATACATTAAATTTGTTTTCTAGCCTTTTCAGGTGCGCAATTCAAAATTAAAGCACATGCACAAGCTCTGGTGCACCAACATGGGTTGTAAAATCATATATGTGTCCATGGGTTTATGCTTATGTCCCATGCAAGAAATGGGGATGAATTTCGAACACCACGGTGTCGTGGCTCTCCGGCAATGGCTGAGCTACTTGCTTTTGTAATTCTAGTAAATCCAAAACTCGTCTGAAATTCATGAAACTTGGCATGCAATCATGGACCGGCATCAACATGCCGTGGTAAAATTTTTGTCCCATTTGGGGCAGGTTTGGGTATATGCTTCTCACAAACCAGAGCTTCTCACAACAAGCATGATGGTTTTCGTAGGGAACATCCCACCTTTGGGGATGAAACGATATCCATTGCCTCTTATTGCTTTCAAAAAATTTCTCGTGTCAACATGGAACAACAGGAGTGTTGTGTCGATTTTTGGGATTTCTCGAGGTTCGTTTGGAAATTTTTATGCATTAATTGAGTTTTCAATGCATTTGTGTGCATAATTCAAATTTGAACTACATGCACATGCTCTAATGCATATAAATTGGTTGAAAATTCAAATCTGTGTCCTTGGTTGCATGCTTAGGTCCCATGCAAGAAATGGGAACGAATGTCAAACACCCTGCCACCGTCACTCGGCCGCAAACATTGAGATACCTGGTTTTTAAATTCTAGTAAATCCAAAGCTCGTCTGAAATTCATGAAACTTGGCATGCTATCATGGAGCGACATCAACTTGCCCGTGGTAAACTTTTTGTCCCATTTGGGGCAGGTTTGGGGATATGCTTCTCACAAACCAGAGCTTCTCACAACAAGCCTGATTGTTTCGGTAGGGAACGTCCCACCTTTCGGGACGAAACGATGTCCATTGCCTCTTATTGCTTTCAAAAAAATTCTCGTGTCAACATAGAACAACGGGAGTGTTGTGTCAATTTTTGGGATTTTTCGGTGTTCGTTTGGACATTTTTATGCATTAATTGAGTTTTCAATGCATTTATGTGCATAATTCAAATTTGAACTACATGCACATGCTCGGATGCATATAAATTGGTTAAAAATTCAAATATGTGTCCTTGGTTGCATGCTTAGGTCCCATGCAAGAAATGGGAATGAATGTCAAACACCCTGCCACCGTCACTCGGCCGCAAACATTGAGTACCTGGTTTTTAAATTCTAGTAAATCCAAAACTCGTCTGAAATTCATGAAACATGGCATGCTATCATGGAGCGGCATCAAAATGCCGTGGTAAAATTTTTGTCCCATTTGGGGCAGGTTTGGGTATATGCTTCTCACAAACCGGAGCTTCTCACAAGAAGCATGATGGTTTCGGTAGGGAACCTCCCACCTTTGGGGATGAAACCAATATCCATTGCCTCTTATTCCTTTCAAAAAAAATCTCGTGTCAACATAGAACAACAGGAGTGTTGTGTCAATTTTTGGGATTTTTCGGGGTTCGTTTGGATATTTTTATGCATTAATTGAGTTTTCAATGCAGTTATGTGCATAATTCAAATTTGAACTACATGCACATGCTCTAATGCATATAAATTGGTTAAAAATTCAAATATGTGTCCTTGGTTGCATGCTTAGGTCCCATGCAAGAAATGGGAATGAATGTCAAACACCCTGCCACCGTCACTAGGCCGCAAACATTGAGATACCTGGTTTTTAAATTCTAGTAGATCCAAAACTCGTCTGAAATTCATGAAACTTGGTATGCTATCATGGAGCGGCATCGACATGCCGTGGTAAATTTTTTGTCCCATTTGGGGCAGGTTAGGGTATAAGTTTCTCACAAACCAGAGCTTCTCACAACAAGCCTGATGGTTTCGGTAGGGAACGTGCCACCTTTGGGGACGAAACAATATCCGCTGCCTCTTATTGCTTTCAAAAAATTTCTTGTGTCAACATAGAACAACAGGAGTGTTGTGTTAAATTTTGGAATTTTTTGGGGTTCGTTTGGACATTTTCACACATTAACAGGGTTTTCTAGGCAATTTATGTGCATAATTCAAATTTGAACTACATGCACATGCTCCAGTGCATATAAATTGGTTGAAAAAACAAATCTTTGTCCTTGGGTGCATGCTTAGGTCCCATGCAAGAAATCGGAATGAATTACAAACACCAGGGCACCGTTGATTGCCGGCAAAACGTTGAGATACTTTGTTTTTAAATTCTAGCAAATCCAAAACTCGTCTGAAATTCATGAAACTTGGCATGCTATCATGGAATGGCACCCGGCATGCTATGATATTTTCCGTGTCCATTTTGAGAGAAGGCGCACTCGAATAACAGCCAACAAAGGCATTTTGAAACAAATAGCTGCCACTCTAACATCGCAAACGTTTGTATAATTCAAATCGTGTGTGTTATGTTAACCATTCACGTGACGCCATGTGTCTTCGTTTTAGTGGCTATAGGAGGTGTCGTGCGGACAGCTTCTTGACTGAACGAGAGGCGTGCGAGCGTAGTCCGGTGCGCAGGCTGACCGAGAGGCGTGCAAGCTGTCCTCCAATTTGTAGGCTCACCGGGAAGCGTGCGAGCTGTATGCTGCGCAGGCTCACCGGGAAGCGACCCCTTTGACTTCCATGGCCGCCCGCCTTCCTCTCCATTAATGGCGCATGAGCCGCTGCTTAATACGGGTGGCCTTACTGTTCGCCTCTCATTCCCCTCCCTCCCGCTGACCTCCACCAACGCCATGGCGTAGAAGGATCATCTGCCACTAGTCTTCAAGTTTGGTGAAGTCGACTCTGAGCTGGAGGAGATAGAAAATAAAGAGGAATCGGGCCTCATGGACATGGCCTAGAACGAGCTGGCCGCGGCGGTTGCTGCCCACGCTCCCGTCCCAGCTCCCATCCCCATGCCCGCGCCAGCGACCATCCCCGTAGCATTGACGGGCTGGTCGCCGAGCACTATCGCAGAGCTGGAAGCCGCGGGCGTCAGCGAGGTCTCCGTGGACCCGCGCGAGCTCTTGTACATGCCAGCGCCCGTGCCCGTGCCCGTGCGCGCCCCTCCACCCACCGCGGCACCGGTCCCCGTGCGTTTGCCTGCACCTGCCACGCGGATACGTCTCCAACGTATCTATAATTTTTGATTGTTCCATGTTGTTATATTATAAATCTTGAATGTTTTATAATCATTTTATAGTCATTGTATATCATTTTTTGGTACTAACCTATTGACATAGTGCCACGTGCAGTTTCTGTTTTCTGCATGTTTTTTACATCGCAGGAAATCAATAACAAACGGAGTCCAAGTGCAGCGAAACTTTTTGGAGATTTTTTTTGGACCAGAAGACATCCAGTGGGCCGAAGAAGCGCCTGGGGGTGCTCCGAGGGGAGCACAACCCACCAGGGCGCGCCAGGAGGCCCAGGCGCGCCCTGGTGGGTTGTGCCCACCTCGGGTGCCCCCTGAACTGACTCTTTGCTCTATAAATACCCCAATATTCCAGAAACCCTAGGAGAGTCGACGAAAATCAATTCCAGCCGCCACAGAGTCCAGAACCACCAGATCCAATCTAGACACCATCCCGGAGGGGTTCACCACGTCCATTGGTGCCTCTTCGATGATGCGTGAGTAGTTCTTTGTAGACCTACGGGTCCGTAGTTAGTAGCTAGATGGCTTCCTCTCTCTCGTTTGATTCTCAATACAATGGTCTCTTGGAGATCCGTATGATGTAACTCTTTTTGCTGTGTGTTTGTTGGGATCAGATGAACTTTGAGTTTATGATCAGATCTATCTTTTTATCCATGAAAGTTATTTGAGTTTCTTTGGTCTCTTATCTGCGTGATTGCTTATAGCCACATATTTCTTCTCCGATATGTGGGTTTTGTTTGGCCAACTCGATCTATTTATCTTGCAATGGGAAGATGTAGGATCGAAAGTATGTCTAGAGGGGGGTGATTTGACTACTTGACCAAATAAAAATCTAGCCTTTTCCCAATTTTATGTCTTGGCAGATTTTAGCAACTTATCACAAGTCAAGCAATCAACCTACACATGCAAATCTAAGAGTATAGCAGCGGAATGTAAATCATTGCATATGAAGGTAAAGGGGAGGAGTTTGGAGGGAGCAAATGCAATGTAGACATGGAGATTTTTGGCATGGTTCCGATAGGTGGTGCTATCATACATCCATGTTGATCAAAACTTCAACCCACGAAGGGTAACGGTTGCGCGAGTCCACGGAGGGCTCCACCCACGAAGGGTCCACGAAGAAGCAACCTTGTTTATCCCACCATGGCCATCGCCCACGAAGGACTTGCCTCACTAGGGTAGATCTTCATGAAGTAGGCGATCTCCTTGCCCGTACAAACTCCTTGGTTCAACTCCACAATCTTGACGAAGGCTCCCAAGTGACACCTAACCAATCTAGGAGACACCACTCTCCAAAAGGTAATAGATGGTGTGTTGATGATGAAATCCTTGCTCTTGTGCTTCAAATGATAGTCTCCCCAACACTCAACTCTCTCTCACAGATTTGGATTTGGTGGAAAGATGATTTGAGTGGAAAGCAACTTGGGGAAGGCTAGAGATCAAGATTATTGTGGTTGGAATGGAATATCTTGGTCTCAACACATGAGTAGGTGGTTCTCTCTCAGAAAATGAATGCTGGAAGTGTAGGCACGGTCTGATGGCTCTCTCCACGAATGCAGGAAGGGTGGAGGGGTATATATAGCCTCCACACAAAATCTAACTGTTACACACAATTCACCAAACTCGGTGGGACCGAATACTCAAACTTGGTCAGACCGATTTAGTTCAAAATGTGAACGTTAGGATTTTCCGTGGGACCAACATGTCAACTCGGTGGGACCGATTTCATTAGGGTTAGGGCATAACATAATCTCGGTGAGACCGATCACATGAACTCGGTGAGACCGATTTCTGTAATAGGCAAACAGAGAGTTGGCCAGGCAAACTCGGTGAGATCGATCGCTCATTTTGGTGAGACCGAAACATTGTGAAAAGGAAATAGAGAGTTTGCATTGCAAACTCGATGGGACCGATCGCTCATCTCAGTTAGACCGAAACGTTACGAAGGGAAACAGAGAGTTTGCAATCCCATCTCGGTGAGACCGAGATCCCTATCAATGAGACCGAACTGATTAGGGTTTCTGACTATGGCTATGTCAAATGAAATTGGTGGCGCCGGATAGATCAAATCGGTGGGGCCGAGTTTGACTTTTGGTTTGGGACATATGTGGAAATGAGAAAGTGGTTGAGGGCTTTTGGAGCATATCACTAAGCATTTTGAGCAAGCAAGCCATTAAGCAACACCTCGTCCCCTTTTAATAGTATTGCCTTTTCCTATGGACTCAATGTGATCTTGGATCACTAAAATCAAAATGTAGAGTCTTGAGCTTGAGCCAATATGTGTCCTTAGCATTTTGAGGGGTCCATATCTCTAGTCCATGCCATGCCAATCATTGAACTTTATGAAATGATCATCTTCAAAGAGTATTAGTTCAATGAGCTATATGTTGTTAAGAATTACCAAAACCACCTAGGGATTAGTTGCACATTCAATCTCCCCCTTTTTGGTAATTGATGACAACATATAGATCAAAGCTTCGACAAATGATAATAAGAATAAAATATATTGTCGCTTTGAGAAGTATGTGATAAGCAAGAGCTCCCCCTAAATTTTAGCATTATTTAAAATTTGCTTTTGAATGCAAATGCACAATCATTAGGATCATGGGTTACTCTTGCATGTCACATACATCTTGGTGGAGCGCTCAAAATGATAGTAAATGAAATATGCACCCATTAAAATTGCAGTGGGGTTTTACCCTACTATTTATAGTAAAAAAATGCACTCATCACCAAGGCAAAGTGAATGATCATACATGAGAGATAAATAATATCAACATTCAAGCACAAGCATTAAGGTATGATATGATCAAACATATGACCATACAAGCATCTCACACACACATAAAGTATCAAACAAGCAAGCACACAAATAAGTATCAACCAAGTAGCAAGAGAGATAGCAAAAACAAGCAAATCTCTCTCTCGAAGCCTATGATCTATACACTTTCTCCCCTTTTGGCAACAAGTTACCAAAAAGCTCAAAATGCATAGTGCTATGCGTCTCTCTAGGCTTGATCTTCGGGAGGTGGCGTTGAGAGGACTCCAAGGACGAATGCATCTATTGAAGTTGTTGGAGCTGGTGGATTTGCAACCGGAGGGGCAACTGAAGTTATTGTTGTAGGTGCTGACGTAGTAGCTCGTGTGTCTGTCACAGGCACTGCTGCAGATCTATGTGCCCTAGGCACTCTCTGAAAAGCATCAGTGGTAGCTTTCCCTTTCTTCTCTTCAGCTTCTTCCTGGAGCTGCTCAAAAGTTGTCTGCATCTCTGTCACCTTCAAGTCAAGATCATAGAACTTTGTCTCAATGATCCTCTCTAGGCTCTCTTGATTCTGAGACAGGGTGGACAATCCTTTCTCAATCCTCAGAGTGGCTTGAATAAGATATCCAAGTTGATCTTGCTTTGACTTGAGGAACACTTGTGAAGCTTCTTCAACACTTGGCATCTTGGTTGCCTTCTCACCTTTTCCTTTCTCCCTCTTCTCTTGAGCCTCTACTGATGTAGGATCTTCATCATTCATGACAACTATGTTGTCCTCAAAGTCAGGCCTCAAGGGAAGGTGCTCCTTGTCCAATAAGTATGTGCTTGTGCCCATCTTGGAGTTGATGAGCATCTGGATGTGTGGAGCATACCCACATGATCTCTTCTGGTCTACAGCTGTCCTCTTGATTGTCTCAGCAATCAAAATCATCACTTTAAACTTTTGGGGCACATCAAACAACTGCAGCAAATTGATGGAATGGCCTCTGATCATCCTGTGATCTCCTGATTTGGGCAACAGGGTGTGCCTCAAGATGGTGTTAATAGTAGCAAGTCCAGATACACTGCTGCAGGATGCTGCTAACGCGACACTACGATCAGAGACCCTTTCACGAAACTGTGTGCAATGCATTAATCACAAAAGGGGATGTAAAAGAACCATCAAAAAAGGTGCAAAACGTTTGCAATGGAGGATGCATCAAACACGGTTCAGATTTTAGTTGCGTGTGCGATCCAGGGCATACGGTTCAGTCCAATGAACCGTTTGCAATGAGGCGGAACAAAAGAAACGGGCAGCCTGATGAAGGTGTGTGCGATGTAAAGCATATGGTGCACTCGGATGAACTGTTTGTGATTAGGCAACACAAAAGAAACGGTCAACCAGATCAAGGTGTGTGCGATGTACAACATACAGTTCACTTGGATGAACTATTTGTGATTAGCCAACACAAAAGAAACAGTCAGCCAGATCAAGGTGTGTGCGATGTACGACATGCGGTTCACCCGGATGAACTGTTTGCGTTGAGACAAGAGAACAGAAACGGTTCAATATAACAAATACCATAAATATTGCAAGGTTCAAATTCAAAGATTACGATGCCCAAATTCAAACATTGCAAACCGCGTAATTTCTGAAAAGGGATCAGCCGCTGACAAGTCATGTATGGGTTTGACACAATAACTTCTAATTGCTTTGCTATATGCTCTTCCAATACGAAGTTTGGCATTTTCTGAGGCACTTCCATTCTGCAGTACCAACCGCCTCTGATAATCATACCATTGATCTTTCCTAATTAAATGCGTGTTCAACCTCAGTACCCTCAGCACCTTTGCTCTGGCAAGAAAGAACATGGCGAGTGTAATCTCCGGTGGGTTCCCTCAGTAGGAGTTCAAAGTAATATTTCAGAGATGCAGATCCAGGCATTCGATGTGATTGTCGTTATCAATATCTTCCACCGGGCCCAATATGCACTTCAAAAGAAGAGAACGTGTTAGTGCCTACATGCAGTTTTGAACACTACTACACGCCCATTTGGTTTGCAGGATTTGTAAAATGCACCAACGTGCCATCTTCGATCTGTCATGATTAACATGGGCATTAATTTGATTACAATCTAGAAACATGTAGCCTTCTTCACAAGAGGTTGGATTGGATGAAAAATTCCCTAAGAAAACTAGTACAGATGAATCCAAAGGAGAAATGCTTATGGACGATTGATATCAAGAGGGAAAGGTATATAAGGTGGCTGTTGTACCTGAAAGTTGTAGTATTTGACAGACGAGTAGCCCACCACTTTCAATTTCGGTGCAGAAATGACATTGATTCTTGTTGGACCTTGTTGATCAACTACAAGTAATCTCTCAAGTGAAGGTGTGTCCTGGATGACCATATTGTGGTCCACCTTTTGTGATCTCTCGTTACAGCACCAGCAACACACATAAATAGTGCGGAGAGTCCTGGAGGTGATGTGCAAGGTACTCGACCAATTCATCGCCTGAAGACGAAGGAACTCAAGTGCAGTACAGCAGCGGAGCAGGCGCTCCATGTCGTCCTTTGGGATGCGGACGACGACGAGCTCGAGGTGCTTCAGTCGTGGTAGAAAAATAGCGGGCGCGTCATTAAGGGGGGGAAATGGCAGTTCATGAACTTGGCGAGGCGCAACGTGGGCGCGAAGCGGAGCGCGGACGTTGGCATCAAGCTCATATGCCCATCATTGTAACTTAGCTTCTCAAGCTGATCTATGGCGCGGGATCGAACCACTCATCAAGCTTGGCTCGCTCTTTGCCATTGGAACGGAACTTGCCCGCGATAAGGCCTTTGATTGGGCCATGGTAACTGCCGAGGATCTGGGAGAATGCATCCAAGCTTTGGCGATAGCCATGGCAGAGCTTGTGGGCGTGTAGGAGGTCGACAGGGGTGTGGAGCCATAGGGTGCGCCACCGCCGGGAAACGGCGGTTGTCCTCACCCGATTTCTGATTGGGAGGAGGGATATGATGACTATCAACATATCATCGGGGTGGTTGTTGATGAAGTCTAGGCCTGCTGGAGTCGCTTGCGGTTCTTTCTCGACCCACCTCCGCTTGTTGGCAGCCTCGTTCACCACCTCGTCATCAGGGACGGGAACCTCTGTCTTGATATTCACGCCGTGCTCCGGTGCTTCAGCAGCCCCGGCGTCGCCACTCCCTCCGATGGGGCGCTTCGGCGGCATCCTCGTACACTGACGGCTTTGAGGACTCAGAGCGGCGTCGAGGATGCGGGCGGAGAGAGAGGAATTGTGTGTGTGGTGAGGATGGGGGGTGCGGCCGCTCGGCGGCGCCATTAATATAGACCAGTGGGAGCGAGGCGGGCGGCGGTCCAAGGCTGTCTCGCTTCCCGGTGAGAATGACTTCTTAATATCTAGTATGAATGAAATCTATGCTTAATTACTGAATTTTAGTTGCAAAAAATAGATAGTGATATTGATTTTTAGCTGCATATTTTGACAAATCGCAGTGTCTCTTGGCTTAGCGCCGAAGTCTAGCTTTAATTTGCATACCATAATCTGAACCGTTTGCGTTGAAGAGATGCACAGATCCTGCGTTGAACAGCTTGTACACTTCCCGGTGAGCCTGCGCACCGGACTGCGCTCGCACGCCTCCCGTTCAGTCAAGCAGCTATGCACACGGCACCTCCTATAGCCATCAAAACCAAGACACGTGGCGTCACGTGAATGGTTAACCGAACGCACACGGTTTGAATTATACAAACATTTGAGATATTAAAGTGGCAGCTATTTTTTTTCAAAATGCCTTTGTTGGCTGTCATTATTCGAGTCCGCCTTCTCTCAAAATGGACATGAAAAATACCACAGCATGTCGGGTGCCCTTCAATGATAGCATGCCAAGTTTCATGAATTTCAGACGAGTTTTGGATTTACTAGAATTTAAAAACCAGGCATCTCAATGTTTTGCCAGCAATCAACAGTGCCATGGTGTTTGAAATTCATTCCCATTTCTTGCATCGGACCTAAGCATGCACCCAAGGACACAGATTTGATTTTTCAACCAATTTATATGCACTGGAGCATGCGCATGTAGTTCAAATTTGAATTATGCACATAAATGCATTAAAAACTCAGTTAATGCATAAAAATGTCCAAACAAACCCCGAAAAATCAAAAAAATTCACAAAACACTCTTGTTGTTCTATGTTGACACGAGAAAAAAACTTGAATGCAATAAGGGGCAATGGATATCGTTTCGTCCCCAAAGGTGGGACGTTCCCTACCGAAAACCATCATGCTTGTTGTGAGAAGCTCCGGTTTCTGAGAAGCATATACCCCAACCTGCCCCAAATGGGACAAAATTTGTACCACGGCATGTTGATGCCGCACCATGATAGAATGCCAAGTTTCATGAATTTCAGACGAGTTTTGGATTTACTACAATTTAAAAACCAGGCATCTCAATGTTTTGCCAGCAATCAACGGCGCCATGGTGTTTGAAATTCATTCCCATTTCTTGCATGGGACCTAAGTATGCACCCAAGGACACAGTTTTGATTTTTCAACCAATTTATATGCACTAGAGCATGCACATGTAGTTCAAATTTGAATTATGCACATAAATGCATTGAAAACTCAGTTAATGCATAAAAATGTCCAAACGAACCCCAAAAAATCACAAAAATTCACACAACACTCCTGTTGTTCTATGTTGACACGAGAAAAAAACTTGAAAGCAATAAGAGGCAATGGATATCGTTTCGTCCCAAAAGGTGGGACGTTCCCTACCGAAAACCATCATGCTTGTTGTGAGAAGCATATACCCAAACCTGCCCCAAATGGGACAAAATTTGTACCACGGCATGTTGATGCCGCTCCATGATAGCATGCCAAGTTTCATGAATTTCAGACAAGTTTTGGATTTACTAGAATTTATAAACCAGGCATCTCAATGTTTTGCCGGCAATCAACGGTGCCATGGTGTTTGAAATTCATTCCCATTTCTTGCATGGGACCTAAGCATGCACCCAAGGACACAGATTTGATTTTTCAACCAATTTATATGCACTGGAGCATGCGCATGTAGTTAAAATTTGAATTATGCACATAAATGCAAAAAATCACAAAAAATCACACAACACTCCTGTTGTTCTATGTTGACACGAGAAAAAAACTTCAAAGCAATAAGAGGCAATGGATATCGTTTCGTCCCCAAAGGTGGGACGTTCCTTACCGAAAACCATCATGCTTGTTGTGAGAAGCTCCGGTTTGTGAGAAGCATATACCCAAACATGCCCCAAATGGGAGAAAATTTGTACCACGGCATGTTGATGCCGCTCCATGATAGCATGCCAAGTTTCATGAATTTCAAACGAGTTTTGGATTTACTAGAATTAAAAAACCAGGCATCTCAATGTTTTGCCGGCAATCAACGGTGCCATGGTGTTTGAAATTCATTCCCATTCTTGCATGGGACCTAATCATGCACCCAAGGACAAAGATTTGATTTGTCAACGAATTTATATGCACTGGAGCATGCGCATGTAGTTCAAATTTGAATTATGCACATAAATGCATTGAAAACTCACTTAATCCATAAAATGTCCAAACAAACCCTGAATAATTCCAATTCTTTTATGATCACTGCAGATAAAAGGTCTAGCAATTCAAACACCATCCATGGCCGATGTGACCCTATTATGTAATTCATATCAAGACCAAAAATCAAGTAGATCCCACACAGTTTATTATAACCAACCGTGTGAGATGTGCCACAAAATATCTTTGGACCGTGTCTGAATAAGGGACCGTGTCTGATGACACTTTGCGCGCCAGTTTTTTGGCCCAAGCGATTCCAAATTTTCGGCTTCCGCGGAAATATCTACCTCCCCGCCCCCTCCCCCTTACCAAAAACCACATTTCCCCTCTTTCCGCCTTCCTTTCCAAGTTGAAACCTTCACTCCTTGCTTGCAGCGCCGCCGCCTCCTCGCCAGCGACCCTCCTTCACGCTGCTCGGCCTCACCTATCTAGGCAGGTAATCCACACCTGACCCACATCCTCCTCCTTCCACATCCCACATGCCCCGACCGCCGCCGCGAGCGCGACACCTCCACCCAAATCACCGACCCCTCCACCAAATAAGCGCCGGCCTAAGCCATGGTGCATGCAGTATAGCCAGGACCTCAAGGAGCATTTGGCAGCGGAGAAGCAAATCGCGGCCGCACACGGGGATGAGGTCGCGATGGCTACCATTCGTGTCGACCACCAGATCTTGGAGGAGCACCTTGCTGTCGAGGCCACCGTTGACGCCTCGCGCGTCGACGCTGCGATGCAGTTGGCTGCTTTAAACGAAAGTTCGTGGCGTTTTCTCGAGGCCACCGTCGGTGCCTTCAACGAAGACTACGAGGTGTTTTCTCAGTGTGCACGTGCTTACCTCATCTCGAGAGCCAGAAGGTTGGTTCCCGGAGCGGCACAGGCAACTCACCACTACAACGAGGGCACCCACAATGCGGAGGCCTCACCCTCTTCCATGTCCAAGGAGCCAATCGTCATCGATATCTCCGACAATGAGGAGTAGCTTGTCTTATTAGCTCACTATAAGGACCCATGTTCAGTTTGCTAGCTACTGCCTTCCCTTAACAAATTCTAGTGAATTGTGCTATCTACTTTCACCATGCAATCTACTGCTATCGTGTATATGTTCTATATGTCGTGCAATGTGGTGTTCAATTAACTGCTTGGTTCAATTCTGCAAATGTGATGTTCAATTCTTCAGGGTGCAATATTTCCAAGTTGTTAAGCATGCTTGGTTTGGTTAATTGTCTGGTCTTCTATTAGGAGTATGTTATATTGTTCAATTGGTGTTAACTTAACTGCTTGGTTCATTTGTTGTGGCTTGGTTCACTTGTTGTGGTGTTTAGTTAACTGCTTGGTTCAATTCTGCAATGCGATGTTCAATTGTTGTGGCTGCATTCTGTTATTGTATACCATGTGAGGAATAAATCGAATTTGGCTGTACTAAATACATGAGAAACAAATACAATTGCTATATTTCCAAGTTGTTAAGCATGCTTGGTTTGGTTAACTGTCTGATCTTCTATTAGGAGTATGTTATATTGTGCAATGTGGTGCTCAGCTAACGTTTGGTTCATTTGTTGTGGTGTTTAGTTAACTGCTTGGTTCAATTCTGTAATGCGATGTTCAATTGTTGTGGCTGCATTCTCTTATTGTATAACATGTGAGGAATAAATCGAATTTGGCTGTACTAAATACACGAGAAACAAATACAATTGCTATATTTCCAAGTTGTTAAGCATGCTTGGTTTGGTTAACTGTCTGATCTTCTATTAGGAGTATGTTATATTGTGCAATGTGGTGCTCAGTTAACGTTTGGTTCATTTGTTGTGGTGTTTAGTTAACTGCTTGGTTCAATTCTGCAATGCGATGTTCAATTGTTGTGGTTGCATTCTGTTATTGTATACCATGTGAGGAATAAATCAAATTTGGCTGCACTTAATACATGAGAAACATATACAGGTGCTATATTTCCTAGTTCTTAATCATGCTTGGTTTGGATAAATGGGTTTCCCATGTGGCTTGAATTAATCTGATGAATCTGCAATGTGCTTATTTATCATCAACATATTTTACTAATAGCATGCGAACCCTTACTTAACCTGATGACTAACTACCTTATATGTGTTGCAGGGAAACAATGGGAAGCACTGAGGTTTACAAGATGGTACTAACTATTATACCTTGCCTTTTTGTATTCCTTTGCCCCATTTCTAATATAGAGAAGATATTTATGCACATCCTTGTTTTGAGGCTTCACTGATGATCACCTCTCAAACCACCTCTGTGGTCAGGAGGCGAGGAAAGTTTTCATACAACACCCACGGTTCAATATTGAAGTGTTCCTGAAGAGGTCGAAGGATGGACGGCCAATCATCCACAGGCACTGGCATAAAGTTGCAAAGACCTTCAACATGAATGAAGGCTCAATATTCGCCTTCCGCTTCAGCAGTTTTCCAGATGAGATGCATCTCTCTATGTACCGTCTATGATGCTAATTTCGAAAGGTTCTAGATGTTGCATGTGAAACTTGCTGCTAGTGCAGTTGTGTAATGGGGTACTGAGTGCTTAAGCTATATCATGTTGTACTCTGATGTATTTCAATTATGAAATCCTGCTTCCTTAATATGGAAATGGAATATATTATGGGCTTAATATGAATGTCAATTAGATTAGTAAACGGATTATTAATAATAGGGCAATCACCCGCTAATTGGCCAATTAGCTTGCTAATTGGGTTTTCCTATTGCAAACGGTTAATGAGAAACCACCGTGGGCGATGACCTCAGGCAACGCACACAGTTTCTAGGAATAAAACGTGTTGGATCTATGAACAATCACACACGACATTCTCTTCAAAACTGTTTGCGTTACGCCACCTTGCGCAAACGTTTTCCTTGTAGTGACTGTGTGGGATGTATATACGAACGGAAACGTTTAGTGGTGACTGACTGTGTGGGATGTACTTACGACCGGAAATGATTTCGCCTGTATAATTGTATTTTTTGAGCACTACTGTACGTATTTCTGTATTTGAGTGCTCGCCGGTCGCACACGACCTCATTTTGCCAAACGTGTGTGCCAGGAGGGCATATCCCGAATGGTTTCTGGGTCGTGTGGGAAGGACCCCCTATCGCCCACACTCACTTGGTGATGGTTCCGAATGCCGTCGCGGAAAGGGGTTAAAACCGTTTGTTTAGGACTGACGCGTACCAGTGATAGCAGATAATACAGAGAGCCTAGCTTATGAGTCTCCAAAGCTTTGTCAGGAATCTCCTTGTACATGTTGGCCATGGAGTTGTGATCTTTCTTTCTCTTCGCTTATACATCTTTGTCATCCTCAAGCTCTGCAGGGGCATTTATCAGCTTGGCCCACTCAGCAACTGTTGATTGGTACCTTGTACCTTCAAACATCCATACAATCCTTCCACCAGGATAGAAATGAGTTGTAGAGTAAAACTGCATAATGAGCTCAACATTCCACTTGGTGAGTTTCTGTCCCACAAAAGTGTCTACTCCAATTAGTCTGAAGCTCTCATGCACTCCCGGGAAGTGGTCTTCATTGTTGTCGATGTATTTCCAGTCAACCCACTTCATATCTAACAGAATAGTTTCATAGGAGTACTTCTGCTACCTTCATCATAACTGCCAGAGGGACTAGTGCCCTCACTCAGATTCACCTGCTCCTCAGACTTGTTCTGGCTATCACTTTGATCCGACATGTCTGACACTGCAAATAGACAGCTGACCATGTGAATAGTTATAGATGAGATAGAGTGGATGAGCATCACAAAGTGCAGAGATTTGCAAAATAAATGAGTCAAAAACTTAGTTTTAGTTTTCCCCAGAAAGCATTTTGGAGCTACCTATTTGTTAAACTCGATGACACCGAAGCAACTTTGGAGTCTAAACTAGTGAAATCGGTCAGACCGAGACACACTTCGGTGACTCCGAGATTGCTAGGGTTTCACTGAGAGTTGAACTCGGTCACACCGATTTGCAAGTTTCGGTCAAACCGAAAGTTACAAGTGCAATGGCCTAAGCCAAATCGGTGAGACCGATTTCCAAAACTGGGTCGGTCCGAGATGAGTTCAGCGGAAACCTAACCCTAAATTTTTGAATCAAAACTAATCTAAAGGAAGTTTTTGCTGGATAGGATGATCTCATACGTGGTCAGAAACATGGCATTGACTTTGTGCTAAGAATCGGAAGAAAAGATTGCACAAAGATTCAAACTCATACCCTAACTCGGTGATGAGCTCGCTACAGCGGCAACGGCGGTGTAGATTTCCGTTGACGGCGACGGAGACCAGCAGCGGGAGGTCGCTAGTGACGAGAGGACGATCTGGAGACCTGAGTCGACAGAGCAGGACACGTGTGGGCGAAAGGTTTTTACCCATCGGTATATATATCCTGACCCTGTCGGTGTGACCGAGTGGAACAACTCGGTGGCACCGAGATGCAGAGTCACAAGCGGTTACTGCAACTCGGTGTGACCGAATGGTTCTAATCAGTGGCACCGAGATTGAAAACCTAGATCAACTAAGTGAACTCGGTATGAACGAAAAGGATGAATCGGTGAGACCGAAATGCACAGAGAGGTTTTGGAAGTTTAAGTCTATGACGAATCGGTGACTCCGAGTGCTCCTCACCCAGAGGGTTTGAATCTAACTTTATCAAACTTTGTGATGTATCATGAATAGAGTTTGAGACGAGAAAAGCATAGATAGCTAGAGGAAGTTCTTAGGCATTCTTGTCCATCCATTTGGTAGGAGAAAAAGAGCCAAACGATCAAAGCAACAAATGGATGTCCTCGAATGAGAAAAATATGCATTCAACATGCTCACACAATAAGATAGCAAATGAAATATGTGGCAAAGCATGCACAAACACTCTAGCATCTATCAAGCAATTGGAGATGACTAGGTCATCTATATATGAGTATATTGACTTAGGAGTCAAATGAGAACATTTGATCATAGATCATACTCATCGTTTAAGCACAAGTGGGGTTACCACTTTTACATAAAGCATTGTTGTGTTCACACCATTAGAGTTTCTTTAGCTCAATTGTTAGAGTAAAGCTCCCCCTAGATGTGATATCCCCCCTAAGAGGGTTGAACTAACCTTGGGTTTTGTCCATGATGACTTCATGTAGATGTAGATCATTCGGAGCAATCCATTGGAGTGATTTGCACTTTCAATACCTACACGGGTTAGTCCCACAAGGAACAAACAAGGATATCCATAGACATAGAGTGAAGTTCAGACAAGATGATGTCCATGAAAACATTAGGTTACCTTGTCCCTTGTCTTACCAACAAGAGGGTTTGTGACTCCTTGAACTAGTGCAAGATGTCGAAGTTGTTTGCACTTGTTCTCGCCAAAATGATACGAGTGAAGTATGTTGGCGGAGTCACTCTCAAGAACTCTCTAGTTCTTCTTCTTCGGGATCCACATCAACTTGATGGGAATCCTTGGAGTTGTAGTCGTACTTGATGAAGTAGAACTTGATGTAGTCTTGGGAACCCACTTGACCAAGGCCTTGGGAGCTTCTTCAAATGCATCAATCTCCTCTTGAAGCTTGTCCTTTTTCTTGTGGTCTTGTGGTGGAAGATCATCTTGAGCTTGTGTTCCCTTGAGGGAAGTAGGATCATACTTCTCTTGTTGAGGAACAAACTTCGTCTTGGGGTATTGATCTTCTTCCCACTCAACTCCATTGGCATTGAACTTTCATTCAAAACCAACACCTTGATTCTTCCGGTGCCTTCCTTGCTTGCGTACAATTTCCTCAACTTGCTTACTTCCGGCAAGGCTCTTGTAAGCACCTTTCTCTATAATTCCCTTTAATAAGCTATTTTCTTGCTCAAGTGTAACTTGGCTAAGAGAATCATTAGTGGAATCAAGAGAACTACTAGAAGCAACAATATTGGATTTAACATGATTATTGTTACTACTAGAAGAAGAATCTTTCTTGCTCTTGTTGCTAGATTTTACTTGTGGCATGTAAGTAGACAACAGTAAACGCTTGGCAATGTAAGAAGAACTTTTCTTACGAAGATCATCATTGATTGCTTTTAAGATCCCATGCTCTTGCTCAAGGTTGAGCTTTTCAAAGCGTAGCTTCTCACGAGTCTTTAAAAGCTCTGGATGATCTTCCAAGGTAGTTCCATGAGCTAACTTAAGCGTGTTTAGTTCTTTAGTTAGACGCTCAATCTCCTTCTTATCATCGTCATTCGTTTTATATTGATTAGCATAATTAATAGCAAGTTCATCATAGTTTTCATCACTAGAGATGTCAACAAGTAAATCATCATCACCTAGCAAATCAGCTTCATCACTATTGAAATCCACATACTCGGGGTGTGATACCTTTGGGCCTTTAGCCATGAAGCATATTCCAATTCCTTCATTTGGTGAGTCAAATATGTCATAGGAGTTGGTCGTCACAAGTGCTAGACCGGCAACACCTTCATCTTGAGTATATTCTGAGTCGGAGTGATAACTTCTCTCAGAGTGATGGTGGGAGTCGGAGTCGGATACCCATTCACCAATGTGAGCTTGATGTCTTCGTTTTGTGTAGCTCCTTGATGACTTGTCCTTCCTTTCCGAATACTTGCTTCTGCGAGAGATTCTTCGTTCATAACGATCATATCTACTCCTTCTTTCTCTTGGAGGTGATTCTTCTCTTCTACTTGTCCTTTTAGGTGAGTCTTCTCTTCTTTTGTAGGGAGCCGTACACTCATTGGAGTAGTGTCCAGGTCTTCCACAATTGTAGCAATTACGCTCACGACTAGAAGATCTTTTGTCATTGTAGGACCTTGACTTGGAACTTCTTTCCTTGCTTCTACTCTTGTAGAACTTGTTGAAGTTCTTCACCATTAGGCTCAATTCCTCATTGAAGGCTTGTTTCTCACTTGATGATGTAGGAGCATCACATGAGGCTTTGTAAGCACCACTAGACTTGTTGTCAAGCTCTTCTTTATCCTTGAGTGACATCTCATGAGCAACAATTCTACCAATGGCTTCGGTTGGCTTGAGATATTTGTAGTTGGGCATCATTTGGATCAATGTGCACACAGTATCATATTTTCTTTCCAAGGCTCTTAGGATCTTCTTGATGATGAATCTATCGGTCAACTCTTCACTTCCTAAGCCGGCAATCTCATTAGTGATCAGAGCAAGCCTAGAGTACATTTCAGCGACACCTTTACCATGCTTCATTTTGAACTTGTCAAGCTGATTTTGAAGCACATCCAATTTGGATTCCTTGACGGAGTCGGTACCTTCATGCATGTCAACCAAAGTATCACAAATTTCCTTTGCATTCTCAAGACGACTGATTTTGTTGAATTCTTCGGGGCACAATCCGTTGAAGAGGATATCGCAAGCTTGAGCGTTGTATTGCAGCATCTTTAATTCTTCCGTGGTAGCTTCACGATTCGGTTCTCTCCCATCGAAGAATTCACCTTGCAAGCCAATACACACAATAGCCCAAACGGCGGGGTTATGTCCAAGAATATGCATTTTCATGTTATGCTTCCAACTAGCAAAATTAGTACCATCAAAGTAACGACCTCTACAGTGGTAATTTCCCTCGCTAGATTACATACTCTCCTAGGTTGTGAAACCAAGGCTATGATCACCAAAGCTATGGAAATCAAGGCAAATGGAGACCAAAGCTCTGATACCACTTGTAGGATCGAAAGTATGTCTAGAGGGGGGTGATTAGACTACTTGACCAAATAAAAATCTAGCCTTTTCCCCATTTTAAGTCATGGCAGATTTTAGCAACTTATCACAAGTCAAGCAATCAACCTACACATGTAAATTGAAGAGTATAGCAGCGGAATGTAAATCATTGCATATGAAGGTAAAGGGGAGGAGTTTGGAGGGAGCAAACGCAATGTAGACACGGAGATTTTTGGCGTGGTTCCGATAGGTCGTGCTATCGTACATCCACGTTGATGGAGACTTCAACCTTGAAACTTCAACCCACGAAGGGTAACGGTTGCGCGAGTCCATGGAGGGCTCCAGCCACGAAGGGTCCACGAAGAAGCAACCTTGTCTATCCCACCATGGCCATCGCCCATGAAGGACTTGCCTCACTAGGGTAGATCTTCACGAAGTAGGCGATCTCCTTGCCCGTACAAACTCATTGGTTCAACTCCACAATCTTGGCGGAGGCTCCCAAGTGACACCTAACCAAACTAGGAGACACCACTCTCCAAAAGGTAATAGATGGTGTCTTGATGATGAACTCCTTGCTCTTGTGCTTCAAATGATAGTCTCCCCAACACTCAACTCTCTCTCATAGATTTGGATTTGGTGGAAAGATGATTTGAGTGGAAAGCAACTTGGGGAAGGCTAGAGATCAAGATTCTTGTGGTTGGAATGGAATATCTTGGTCTCAACACATTAGTAGGTGGTTCTCTCTTAGAAAATGAATGTTGGAAGTGTAGGCACGTTCTGATGGCTCTCTCCACGAATGGAGGAAAGGTGGAGGGGTATATATAGCCTCCACACAAAATCTAACTGTTACACACAATTCACGAAACTCGGTGGGACCGAATACTCAAACTCAGTCAGACCGATTTAGTTCAAAACGTGAATGTTAGGATTTTCCGTGGGACCGACATGTCAACTCGGTGGGACTGATTTCATTAGGGTTAGGGCATAACGTAATCTCGGTGAGACCGATCACATGAACTCGGTGAGACCGATTTCTGTAATAGGCAAACAGAGAGTTGGTCAGGCAAACTTGGTGGGACCGATCACTCATTTCAGTGAGACTGAAACGTTACAAAAAGGAAACAGAGAGTTTGCATTGCGAACTCGGTGGGACCGATCGCTCATCTCGGTTGGACCGAAACGTTATGAAGGGAAACAAAGAGTTTGCAATCCCATCTCGGTGAGACCGAGATCCCTATCGGTGAGACCGAACTGATTAGGGTTTCTAGCTATGGCTATGTCATATGAACTCGGTGGCGCCGGATAGATGAAATTGGTGGGGCTGAGTTTGACATTTGGTTTGGGGCATATGTGGATATGAGAAAGTGGTTGAGGGCTTTTGGAGCATAGCACTAAGCATTTTGAGCAAGCAAGCCATTAAGCAACACCTCATCCCCTTTTAATTGTATTGGCTTTTCCTATGTGTTGGGGAACGTAGTAATTCAAAAAAATTCCTACAATCGCGCAAGATCTATCTAGGAGAAGCATAGCAATGAGCGGGGCGAGTGTGTCCACGTACCCTCGTAGACCGAAAGCAAAAGCGTTTAGTAACGCGGTTGATGTAGTCGAACGTCTTCGCGATCCAACCGATCCAAGTACCAAACACACGGCACCTCCGCGATCTGCACACGTTCAGCTCAGTGACGTCCCTCGAACTCTTAATCCACTTGAGGCCGAGGGAGAGTTTCGTCAGCACCACGGCGTGGTGACGGTGATGATGAAGTTACCGGCGCAGGGCTTCACCTAAGCACTACGACGATATGACCGAGGTGTAAAACTGTGGAGGGGGGCACCGCACACGGCTGAAGATCAACTTGTGTGTCTATGGGGTGCCTCCCTCCCCCGTATATAAAGGAGGGAGGGAGGAGGCCGGCCGGCCCTAGGGGGCGCGCCCAAAGAGGGGAGTCCTACTAGGACTCCAAGTCCTAGTAGGATTCCACCAAGAGGGAGAGAGGGGGTGGAAGGAGAGGGAGAGGGAGTAGGAAAGGGGGTGAAGGAGTCCCAGATTAAGGGGTCCTCGGGCGTCCGGACTATGTAACGTGGGCCGGACTGATGGGCCGTGAAGATACAGGACAGAAGACTCTCTCCCATGTCCGGAAGGGACTCTCCTTGGCGTGGATGGCAAGTTTGGCGTTCGGATATGAAGATTCCTTTCTCTGCAATCGACTTTGTACAACCCTAGTCCCCTCCGGTGTCTATATAAACCAGAGGGTTTAGTCCGTAGAGGCAATCATAATCAAACAGGCTAGACTTCTAGGGTTTCAGCCATTACGATCTCGTGGTAGATCAAATTTTGTAATACTCATATTCATCAAGATCAATCAAGCAGGAAGTAGGGTATTACCTCCATAGAGAGGGCCCGAACCTGGGTAAACATCGTGTACCCTGTCTCCTGTTACCATCGACCTTAGACGCACAGTTCGGGACCCCTACCCGAGATCCGCTGGTTTTGACACCGACATTGGTGCTTTCATTGAGAGTTCCGCCTTGTCATCACTAGAAGGCTCGATGGCTCCGTCAATCATCCACAACAATGCTGCCCTGAGGGAGGTCTTTCTCCTTGGTCGGATCTTCATTTTCGGCGGCTTCGACTGCGGGCCAACTCGCTTGGCCATCTAGGGCAGATCGAGAGCTACGCCCCTGGCCATCAGGTCAGGTTTGGAAGCTTGAACCACATCGCTGATATCCGCGGAGACTTGATCTTCGACGGATTCGAGCCCACGGCAGCCGCTCCCTGCCACCACGATGAACATGACATAATTCTGTCATCAAACCATACCCAGGAGATAACGCCTGTAACTACTTTGGCCCTAGATCCGGAGCAGATTGCACCATCCGAGGACGGGAAGCTCAACCCCGCCACAGAAGCCACAGACTCAACAGCGTTGGAGCCGCACACAGACCCAACCTCGAGCGGGATCTGTGCCACCGGAACCTCGGACTCGTCTCCGGCCACAGGTTCTGAACCACGTGCGCCAGCGTACGTCGAGCTTGATCAGGCGCCGATCATCGAATTCAGCTCCTCGGACATCTTCCGGCACTCACCTTTAGGCGATGTGCTAAACTCATTAAAAACCCTCTCCTTAGCAGGGGCCTCAGAGCCAAATTATATCCGGTCTGAACTGGAGGCTGATGACGGAGAGTTTCGCTTCCCACCCACCGCCCACTTCATAGCCACTGTCGAAGACTTAACCGACATGCTCGATGACGGCTCCAAAGACATCGACGGTATGGACGACGATGCTGGAGAGGAGCAGGCCCAAAACCCGCCGTTTACCGGGCGCTAGACGGCCACCTCCTCGTATGACATGTACATGGTGGATACACCCAAAGAGAATAACGGCGACAACGAGGAGGATCCAGTCGAGGATAAACCTCCTGAGATACAGCCAAAGCGCCGACGTCAGCGGCGCCGCTCTAAATCACACCGTGGAAAAGACAGCAATACTGACACGCGAGAAAACAACACTCCGGACGATGCCGAAGACAGAGAAGACCCGGTCGAGCCAACTTCCGAACAGGACGATCGGGAAGATGGGCAAGTTAGCCCTGATGAATAGGCCATAAACGAAGACTCAGAGGACAATAATTATCTCCCACTCTCCGAGGATGAGGCGAGCCTCGGTGACGAAGACTTCATCATACCTGAGGAACCTCTCGAGTAGGAGCGCTGTAAGCACCGGCTAATCGCCACTGCAAGGAGCCTGAAAAAGAAGCAGCAGCAGCTTCAAGCTGATCAGGATCTACTCAATGGCAGGTGGACTAATGTCCTGGCAGCCGAGGAATACGGCCTCGAGCGCCCGACCAAAAGTTACCCGAAGCGCAAATTGTTACCTCAATTTGATGACGAGGTGCTGAAGCCCGTACCATCAGCGCGTAATGCGGCTGACCGACCACCACGTGGCCGGGACAAAGCGGCAACTCAAGCCGAACACCAGCCCATACTACCTCGCCGTAAAGGCAGAAGACATAACTGCTCGGGGTTATACATATGACCTGCAGCAGGACCTGGACAATAGAGCAGGTCTGACCAGATCGATCTAAGCATCGCGGGGGCGTGCACCGACACGCGACGACAGCCATCTAGCCGGACGTGACAAACATAACCACGCCCAGGCCGAAAACTGCAGACGAACTCCATCCGAGCTACGTCGTGACTTGGCCCGATACAGAGGCGCCGCACACCCCCTTTGCTTCACTGATGAAGTAATGGAACAAGAATTCCCAGAAGGGTTCAAACCCGTGAACATCAAATCATATGATGGGACAACAGACCCCGCGGTGTGGATTGAGGATTTTATCCTTCATATTCATATGGCCCGCGGTGATGATCTTCATGCCATCAAATACCTCCCACTAAAACTCAAGGGACCAGCTCGGCACTGGTTGAACAGTCTGCCCGAAAACTCCATTGGCAGCTGGGAAGACGTGGAAGACGCCTTCCTCGACAACTTCCAAGGTACATATGTCCGACCTCCGGATGCCGACGACTTAAGTCATATAGTTCAACAGCCCGGAGAGTCAGCCAGGAAATTCTGGACTAGGTTCTTAACTAAAAAGAACCAGATCATCGACTACCCAGATGCCGAAGCCCTAGCGGCCTTTAAGCATAGCATCCGCGATGAATGGCTCGCCCGTCACCTCGGCCAAGAAAAGCCGAAGTCCATGGCAGCCCTCACGGCACTCATGACCCGCTTTTGTGCGGGTGAGGATAGTTGGCTAGCCCGTAGCAATAAAACTGCAAGCGATGCTGGCACCTTTGAAGCCAAAAATAGCAACGGCAAGCCCCGACAAGACAGGCACAAGCGCCGAAGCAACGGTGACAATACCGATGACACGGCGGTCAACGCCAGATTCAGTGGCTCCAAGTCCGGCCAGCGGAAGAAGCCATATAAAAGAAACAATCCGGGCTCATCCAGCTTGGACCGCATACTCGATCGTCCATGTCAGATACACGGCACCCCTGATAAACTAGCCAATCATACCAACAGAGGTTGTTGGGTTTTTAAACAGGCCGGCAAGTTAAATGCCGAAAACAAGGAGAAAGGGGTCGCAAAGCAAGGACGACAACGAGGAGTCCCGTCCGCCGAACACAGGAGGACAGAAGAAGTCCCCCCCAAGTTAAAACGGTGAACATGATATACGCTACCCATATCCCCAAGAGAGAGCGCAAACGCGTGCTTAGGGACGTCTACGCGATGGAGCCGGTCGCCCCAAAGTTCAACCCATGGTCGCCCTGGCCAATCACCTTCGATGGCAGGGACCATCCGACCAGTATCTGTCATGGCGGTTCAGCCGCACTGGTCCTCGACCTAATCATCGCTGGATTCCACCTCACGCGAGTCCTCGTGCATGGTGGCAGCAGCCTGAACCTGCTCTATCAGGATACAGTACGCAAAATGGGCATTGATCCCTCAAGGATCAAGCCCACAAAAACTACCTTTAAAGGAGTCATACCAGGTGTAGAGGCCTGCTGTACGGGCTCAATCACAATTGAAGTTGTCTTCGGATCTCCGGACAACTTCAGAAGCGAAGAGTTGATCTTCGACATCGTCCCCTTCTGCAGTGGCTATCACGCACTGCTCGGACGAACTGCATTCGCTCGATTTAATGCAGTGCCACACTATGCTTATCTCAAGCTCAAGATGCCCGGACCACGTGGTGTCATAACTGTCAATGGAAACACGGAGCGCTCCCTCCATACCGAGGTGTACACCGCGGCCCTAGCAGCGGAAGTATAGAGCGGCCTTTTAAGGCAGAATTTTAATTCAGCGGCCCAGCTCCCGGACACCGTTAAACGAGTCCGGACTACTCCGCAGCATGACGGTTCGGCTCGTCAGGAGTTAGACTAGCAATTCGGCCTCCATCTCAGTCCTGACCAAATGGCGGCATACGTACCACGCATACATAATTACACACTCAAAATATCATGGGCAGAGACGGAGGCATAACCAGACTGTGGTCCACAATACGGCCCGACCTTCCCTGGACACTCATACTTTCACTTTTCTTTTTATCCTTTTCAGGTTTATTTTTTACAAGCCCTTCCTGACAGCCTAATCATAGGTCCTTTCAAAGGATAGATATACCAAGGTGGCAAGCAGTACAGACGTGTGGGGGAATCTCTAGATGTTGTTCTTGACGATCATTCTACCCGTTTTTGGACCCGCACGCAGCTCCCCCTTGGCCTTGGCATGTTAAATAGCCAGGTTGCTTATCGCACCATTTGTACAAATACGCTTTGACGTATTAATCAAATTATAAGGGAAACAGTTTGCGGCCCAGCTTATGTGGCACTAGCTCACTACTTCATTTTATTTCGTCATTCTTGTCGATTGCAACCGTACACTTTGGTACGATTTAATTTGCCAGGGGCTTTATTACGCTCCATACTACGACAACAAAGTCCGAACACTTTTTACAGTACAGTTCGGCACCCCGAATTTTAGCATTATATGCATCGACTCTGAATCATGTCTTTGGTCAATAGTTGGGTTGCCCGGCTCCTGTGCTTACTACCTTACGTTCCGCTCTATCGGCTAGGGTAGTAAAGGGAGAACTACTGCAATTGTGTCCTGGTTTATCCGGATGAGCACCTCGGTAGAGAAAGCCGAAAAGTGACTGTCATGATGCGGCGTGAGCCAGTCAGCTGTTCGGAGGTTACAAATCTTTTGCGATTTTTTCCGCATTATGCGACGAATCGGTCTTTACCCGATCAAGTGTTTACAGCACCCTAGTTCGGACTCATGAATACTAGGGGCTGCGCTTAAATTTCTATTGTTAAACTCCTATGGCTAAGTGAGGGTGATAAAGCCATATAGTCCAATTGCCTGGTTCGTTGCGCTAAACACCTCCTTCAAGGACCAAACCTTTGGATCAAGAGTGTTTAGATTCCATCGCGAACACCCCCGTACTACCTACGTGGGGGTTGAAGCCGACGACTGGCCAACTCTCAGATTTAATAAAAACGGCCGCACAGGAGGTAAAATTTCGAAAAATAGACAAGCATTATATTACATATCAGCTCTGTTTCATACTACAGGACAGGATAAGATGAATGTATTCATTCAAAAACAATGTCCTTAGCACACTGCTCCGCTACAATGCGGGATCCCTCCAGGACATCATCAAAATATCGCTCGGGCGTGTGGCGCTCCTTGCCCTCGGGCGGTCCCTCGGTCGCGAGCTTGACGGCGTTCATCTTTGCCCACTGCACCTTGAAGGCCATTCGCGCACCTTCGATGCAGACTGCCCGCTTGATGACGTCAAGCCGGGGGCAGGCATTGACCAGCCGCTTCACGAGCCCGAAGTAGCTGCTGGGTATGGCTTCGGCAGCCACAACCGGATCATTAAATCCTTCATGGCCAGTTTGGCCACCCTATGCAGTTCGACCAGCTATTTTAGCTGATCGCTAAAAGGCATCAGATGTTCTGGCGCAAGGTATTGTGACCAGAACAGCTTCTCTGTTGAGCTCCCCTCTTTGGCTCGGAAGAATTCCGCAGCGTCAGAAACACTGTGCGGTAGATCCGCAAACGCCCCTGGAGAACTCCAAATCCGGGTTAGTAAGAGATCCCTCTTCTTCACATACTTGCTTTGCATAATAAAAGCCTTACCTGCCGTGATTTTCTTGGCCTTTTGGATTTCCTGGAGGGCGCCCTGGGCTTCAACCCAGGCCTCTTGTGCGCTTTGGTGGGCCTTTGCAAGCTCGGACTCTTGATCCGCAATCTTGCACTCCAAGGACTCGTATTTCTTCATGGCGTCTTGGAGTTCTTGCTGGATCTCCCCGACCCTGGCCTCGTGCTTTTCACGGACGGATTGTTCTTCCGCCGCTCTCTCCTGGGCTTTTGACAGCGCGGCCTTGAGGCTCTCCACCTCGGTCGCAGCTCCTATGACATATCATGATACTGTGATCAACATGAAACAATTCATATCTTTCTAGATTTGAATAGGCCATTGCACACCTTGCTTGTCCTCTAGCTGCTTTTTTACACGACCGAGCTCTTCCTCGGTCCGCTCTAGACTCTGCTTTAGTTTGGAAACCTCAGCAGTATGAGAGGTCGCGGCCAGCAAGGATGGCTGCTTATTCACATAGACACATATGGTTAGTCTCCTGCGAAAATTGTTTGATCCTCTATCCGGCTTTTCTTTTCGAACACCGGACAGTGTCTCATGGACTACTGTCTATACTATGACATTCCTTTTTGCATAAATTGCATTTCATACCTCAAAGCCTGTTAGAAGGCTTGTGCAGGCTTCCGTCAGTCCGCTCTTCGCGGACTGAATCCTCTCAATCACCGTACCCATGAGGGTATGGTGTTCCTCCACAATGGAAGCACTTCGCAGTGCTTCCAGTAGAGTATCCGGTGCCTCTGGATAGACAGAGGTCACCGGTGGAATTAACGCATCTCCTTCTTTCAAAGGAGGCTGCTTGCCAGATTCCGGAGCCGTATAGGTCTCCGGGACCGTATTCGGCTGGGGGCCGAATTGGATATGGCCCCCATCGTCAGTCTCCATGGGGATTTGCTCCCCCATGTGTCTGACGGCCGAGGCTTCACCCTCTGGCACCGCCATGGCGGCCTCTTGCATCTCTCCCTGGCCTAGGATCCTTCGGGACAACACCTCAGTGTCATCCATGGCCTTGGGAGAAGAGGCCGTCGGAGGGGACCCGCTGTCTATCACCTTCGGGTCCAGCGAATTCCCCGAAAATGAGGATCGATCGAGGTCAGAACGAGCCGGACTGCAAGTGCATGATTCAACATGTTAAAACTATGAAGTAAAGAGGCTGGATACGTGAATGCGTCAGGGCCTTTGAATACTCACGATTCGGCAAGGGACTTATCTCTGGGGTGCCACTTCGAACTGCTGTCGATGTCCCACGTGGAGTTATCCGCGAGGGGAACCTTTCCTCTCTTGGACGCCTCCGCCTCCAGATTTCTGGAGGCCGCCCTTTTCTTCCTTCCCCCCTCAAGGGGAGAATTGTTTTTCTCCTCCCCCTCGTCGCTCTCGACGGGGGAGGAGTGTGTTTTGGTTTCTTTGAACGATGCATCCGAAGTGCCTTTACGATGGAGGCCACTTCGAATCTCCTTGGCCTTCTTCTCCAGCGCCTGGTAGGACGCCGGAACCAGCATCTTCATCAGACACGGGATAGTTGGGTCTTCAGGCAGCGGAGCCGGACACTGGATCCACTCCGCCTTCTTTGTCCAGCCCTGAAAATTTAAATGGGGAAGCTTAGACATTTTCCTCGAATATACAGGTGGAATACATACCTCGTAATATGGAGAACTCATCGGACAGGCTGGATGAGTCAGGTCATGACCGCGGTCCTCGGTCATCCCTGGCCACGTCTGGTTTCCCTTGAATAGCACCTTCCAGATATCTTCGTGCGTGGTGCCGAAGAATCGTTGCAAGGTCTGGTGCTTGGCCGGATCAAACTCGCACAAATGGCAAGTTCGGCGTTGGCAGGGAATGATCCGGCGAACAAGCATCACCTGGATCACGTTGACAAGCTTAATGTTATTGTCCGCCATGCTCTTGATACGTGTCTGCAGCAGCGTCAGCTCATCTGACGAAGCCCAGTCCAGACCCTTCTCTAGCCAGGAGGTGAGCCGCATTGGGGCCCAGGACTTAAATTCGGGAGCCGCGGCCCAGGTGGTGTCGCGGGGCTCTGTGACGTAGAACCACATCTATTGCCACCCTTTTACGGTCTCTACGAAGGTACCTTTGGGCCATGTAACGTTGGGCATCTTGCTCACCATAGCGCCTCCGCAATCTGTGTGTTGACCATCCACCACCTTCGGCTTCACATTGAAGATCTTCATCCACAATCTGAAGTGGGTTGAGATGCGGAGGAAGGCCTCGCACACGACAATAAATGCCAAGATGTTGAGGAAGGAGTTGGGGGCCAGATCGTGGAAATCCAGCCCGTAGTAGAACATGAGTCCACGGACGTAAGGGTGGAGAGGAAACCCTAGCCCGCGGACGAAGTGGGGGATGAACACCACCCTCTCATGGGGCTTCGGGGTGGGGATGATCTGTCCCTTGGCCGGAAGCCGGTGGGTGATTTCCTTGGCCAAATACCCCGCCTCTCGGAGCTTCACGATGTCCTTCTCCTTGACGAAGGAGGCCATCCACTTGCCTTGCGCTCCAGATCCGGACATGGTCGGAGTGCTTTTTTTAGGCGGAAAAGATGAGAACTTGGGCGCTGGATCTCGAGAATGGGAGGGGCGGAGAGAGAGAAGGCGTGGGTGAAAGAAAGGAATCCTTATCTCCTTATAAAGGCAGTGAATATAAAGCACCTCCCCACTCGCCTTAAAACTCGCCTGTTCCCAAGGGCCGTGCAGACGGCATGGTTGGATTACCCACACCCGTATAGATGAGAATCCCATAATAAGGGGACATGATCTCTGCTTTGACAAGACGTGCCAATGAACCGCACCTGAAAACATGAAGCGGCAGGCTGAATAACGGTTCGAAATAATGACTGAGTGGTGACGTGGCGTCACGCTACAAAAGTTGTTAGTGGATTGGACTCGTGAAATATTATACTTTCTGCGGTTGTGTGTGGTACTTGTTTTGCAGAGCCGCGCACGTTCTTTGTGTTCAAAGGCTGTTTTGGAGTATTCGAAGAAGGAACCTGCCTTGCAATGTCGAACACAATTTGCACGCCGGACACGTCGTCATTGAAGCCTGGTTCAGGGGCTATTGAGGGAGTCCTAAATTAAGGGCTCCTCGAGCGTGCGGACTATGTAACATGGGCCGGACTGATGGGCCGTGAACATACAAGACAGAAGACTCTCTCCTGTGTCCGGATGGGACTCTCCTTGGTGTGGATGGCAAGTTTGGCGTTTGGATATGAATATTACTTTCTCTGTAACCGACTGTACAACCCTAGTCCCCTCCGGTGTCTATATAAACCGGAGGGTTTAGTCCGTAGAGGCAATCATAATCAAACAGGCTAGACTTCTAGGGTTTCAGCCATTACGATCTCGTGGTAGATCAACTCTTGTAATACTCATATTCATCAAGATCAATCAAGCAGGAAGTAGGGTATTACCTCCATAGAGAGGGCCCGAACATAGGTAAACATCGTGTACCCTGTCTCCTGTTACCATCGACCTTAGACTCACAGTTCGGGACCCCCTACCCGAGATCCGCCAGTTTTGACACCAACAGGGGGCGCCGCCCCCTTCCCTTGTCCTATTCAGACTCCAAGGGGGGTGTAACATCCCAAGATTCTAAATTTTGGAATGTTATAATAAATAGATAGATTTGATTGTTTGTTTGATTGTGGTGTGATTGATTGAGTGAAATTCGAAACTTTTTGAAAGTTAAATGAGAGGGAATAAAAGGACTTTCCCAAACTTTCATTTTGCTTTTATGATCTCCGTAAATTCAAATTCTTTTCACCACAAAACCCTAGAGAGAAGCTGACATGACTTCTTCCATTTATTTAAATGACAAGGGGTGTTGAAAATATTTGAATTTCATTTGAAAATATTTCCAATTCTGAAACTTTATGCAACTCAATGATTTTCACGAGAGAAGATAAAATGACTTCTTCATAATATATGAAATATGAGTTGGGAGTTTCAAAGAATTAAATTCAAAGTTCTTTTGAATTTATTTTCAATTTGGAGTTATCTGAGTTTTATTCAAATTATTTTTCTCCAAAAATAAAAATATATGGAAAATAGGGTAACATGATTCCCTACAATAGAAAATTGGAGAAAAATTAATTTGAAATCATTTTGGTATTTTTAAAATGATTTTTATAAGGTTTTATTGAACCAGTAGCACTCTTTGATTATTTGGATTTGTGAGGATTTTATTTGACATTGGAAAAAAGTTCAACTTGTAGAAAATCTTTTTCTAAAAAATTTGATATATTATATGCCTATATAATATTTTATTTTATATTTGATTTCTTTTCTTTTTCTCTCTGTTGAAAAAAAAAACTTCCTCTCTCCCGAACTGGGCCGGCCCAGTTGAGCCAGCCCAGCCCGCGCCGCCAGCGCCTAGCTCCCGCCGTGCCCGACAGGGACTCGCCGGAGTCCGGCATCTCCCCGCCGCCGGATGCCCCCTCGCCCAAGAAAGGCCTCGGCCCCGTGCCTTTATAAAGCCGGCCCCGGGCCCCCTTTCCCCTCGATCCCCGCCAACCGCCGCCTCCCGCCGTGGCTTGCTGCCCCGCCGCCACCGGATCTCACCACCGCCGCCGTGTTTTGCCGCCGCCGCCGCCCCGCGCACTCGCAGGAGCAACCCGCACCTTGCCCCGCCGCCGAGGACGAAGCCGCCGCCCATCGGACCCGCATCCGCGCCTCGCCACCGCGCCATCCCGCCGTCGCCGCACTCGCCGGAGACGCGACCCGCCGGAGCCGCCGCCGCCGCCGTCGCGGTAAACCCTAATCCGATCCGCCGCCGGTTTTAACGAAAAAACGACCCCGACCGGACCAATCCAGATCGTTCTTTTTAAAATAATAAACCGTTTCATTTTTATTATTATTTAGCGAATGTTTTCTGCTTAGGTAGTTTTAGCGAACGTTTTTCGTTCGTTAGGATTTCGTAACGAACGTTCATTATTTAGTTTTTTTTCCTTCTCTGTTTATTTTACGTCAGGGACCTATCCGTGAATATAATTATTTACATATTGGCCCCTGGTTTTCAAACGATCACAACTTTTCGCTCGTTTGTCCAAATCCAACAAAACCAACGCCCACTTCTTTGTTATGATCCCCTCTATCCAGTAATCCAACTCAAACATGTTTTTGAAATTTTAAAATTTGAATTAGATCAGATTTGAATTTGAATCTTCTTTTGATCGTAACTTGAGTTTCGTAACTCCGATTTAGTTGATTCTTTTTGCAAATTAAAGCTCTTGACCTAAACTTTATGATAAGGCCAAATTCACATAATTTTGGTACTGTTAGTTATTGTTTTATGTTGCAAGAGTTATTTTCTTGGTTTTGATGTTTTCCGAAGTATCTTCTTCGTTCTTTCTGATCTTTTGAGTGATTGCTTATGTGTGGTTACCATTGCTTGCTTACGATAGATTGAACGGAGTGTGACGAGTAGATCTATCAAGAGTTATGAGTGCGAATCATCTTCATCAACATTGCTGGCAAGTTCACACTTTGATCATATCCCTTCCATACCCAGTTTTTATGCATTAGTTCACCCTCAAACATTGCATGTGTAGGATTGATAACATGTGGGTATTGGGAAGTAGTTGATGAGGTAGGAACCTATTGCCCTGCATTCAAACCTTGGGAGTTACTATTACGTTATGCTTATACTGCTATGCTATGCTCGTAGACGTGGATTGGGTTTGAGTGTATTCCATGACAGATGTGAGATTGTTTACTTAATGGTTCAACTTAAGGTGGCAACTTTAATACACATCTGGGTGGATTGGTAGGGGCACCCTGGGGATATACCAGTGGACTTGCCCGGACACCTGGGATATACCAGTGTTGTCCTAGGAGATCCCGGGGATATACCGTGTGATCATCCTATGGTTCGCCACCCAGGCTCAAAGGGATCATAAGATTATTCATGCTAGAAACTTCCGTGTGCAGCGACAAGCCATTATGGGCTCTGGCATAGTTGAGTAAGTTGTGTGAGCTCTTGAAGAGGTGGACTAGCAGATGTAGGGGGATTGTAGGTGTAACGGTCTGCCCGGAGTAGAGAGTAAATGCTTCTGAAAGACTGTGTCTCGGTCATCCGTTTCTCAAACATCATGTAGTGCGAGAATCAAGCGGAGGCGATCGAGTCTTGTGGGGAAATGTGCACAAACCTCTGCAGAGTGTACAAACTAATCATGATTAGCCGTGTCCCCGGTTATGGACATCTTGAGTATCTGGTTCTTGGATTATCCTGTTGATCTCATCATGTTACTTTAATTAATCTTGTTGGGTTAATGATGATACTTAATTGGGATTGAGATGCTGTCAACCATCTCAATGTTTAACAACTACCATGATAGTTAAATAAAATTTATTCCTTTGCAGTAGGGAAAAATTGGCTTTTCACAAAAACATTATAACCATAGAGCTTTTCCACCAGCCATATATGCATGTAGTGATAGCCTTTGTTCATCATTTCTCTATGGTGTGAATTTGTCAGCATATTCCATGTGCTGACCCGTTTTCGGGTTGCAACGTTTCATGTTGCAGGATATCTTACGACGAGTAAGTGATACGTTAGGGTTACGATTTCTACACTCAACTTTGCCGTTGGTGTTGATGGGAATCCACAACCTTGTTACTTCCGCTATTTGGATTGAGGTAATAGTATTTACGTTACTTTATACATGTGATTTACCTCTGTTACAAATCCTCGAGTACTGTGTGTGTCAGCATACCGATCCAGGGATGACACTTAAGCACAGAGACTTGATCCATTTGGGTCGGGTTGCTACAGGGGGGCGTGGCCTGCCTTGGCTGCCCTCCTCTCTCTCCAATAGGTCCCATGGTGGCCCATTAGTTCCCCCGGGGGGTTCCGGTAACCCCTCCGGCATTCTGGTTTTACCCGAAACCATCCGGAACACTTTCGGTGTCCGAATAACATGGTCCAATATATCAATCTTTATGTCCCGACCATTTCAAGACTCCTCGTCATGTTTGTGATCTCATCCGGGACTCCGAACAACCTTCGGTCATCAAATCACATAAACTCATAATACAAATCGTCATCGAACGTTAAGCGGGCGGACCCTACGGGTTCGAGAACTATGTAGACATGACCGAGACATATCTCCGATCAATAACCAGTAGCAGAACCTAGATGCTCATATTGGCTCCTACATATTCTACGAAGATCTTTATCGGTCAAACCGCATAACAACATACGTTGTTCCCTTTGTCATCCGTATGTTAATTGCCTGAGATTCGATCATCTGTATCACTATACCTAGTTCAATATCGTTACCGGCAAGTCTCTTTACTCGTTCCGTAATGCATCATCCTGCAACTAACTCATTAGTCACATTGCTTGCAAGGCTTACTGTGATGTGCATTACCGAGAGGGCCCAGAGATACCTCTCCGACAATCGGAGTGACAAAACCTAATCTCGATCTATGCCAACTCAACAAACACCATCGGAGACACCTGTAGAGCATCTTTATAATCACCCAGTTACGTTGTGACGTTCGATAGCATACTAAGTGTTCCTCCCGTATTCGGGAGTTGCATAATCTCATAGTCATAGGAACATGTATAAGTCATGAAGAAAGCAATAGCAATAAACTAAACGATCATAGTGCTAAGCTAACGGATGGGTCTTGTCCATCACATCATTCTCTAGTGATGTGATCCCGTTCATCAAATGACAACACATGTCGATGGCTAGGAAACTTAACCATCTTTGATTAACGAGCTAGTCTAGTAGAGGCATACTAGGGACACTTTGTTTGTCTATGTATTCACACATGTACTAAGTTTCCAGTTAATACAATTCTAGCATGAATAATAAACATTTATCATGATATAAGAAAATATAAATAACAACTTTATTATTGCCTCTAGATCATATTTCCTTCACTATGGACTCAATGTGATCTTGGATCACTAAAATCAAAATGTAGAGTCTTGAGCTTGAGCCAATATGTGTCCTTAGCATTTTGAGGGGTCCACATCTCTAGTCCATGCCATGCCTATCATTGAACTTTCTGAAATGATCATCTTGAAAGAGTGTTAGTTCAATGAGCTATATGTTGTTAAGAATTACCAAAACCACCCAGGGATTAGTTGCACTTTCAGAAGAGGTGCTTTGTAGTGGGTTTGATCTTACGGTGCTTGATCCCAGTGACAGAAGGGGAACCGACACGTATATATCGTTGCTACTAAGGATAAAATGATGGGGTCTACTTCTACATAAATAGATCTTGTCTACATCATGTCATCATTCTTATTGCATTACTCCCTTTCTCCATGAACTTAATACACTAGATGCATGCTGGATAGCGGTCGATGTGTGGAGTAATAGTAGTAGATGCAGGCAAGAGTCGGTCTACTAATCTTGGACGTGATGCCTATATAATGATCATTGCCTGGATATCGTCATGATTATTTGAAGTTCTATCAATTTCCCAATAGTAATTTGTTCACCCACCGTTTGCTATTTTTCTCGAGAGAAGCCACTAGTGAAACCTACGGCCCTCGGGTCTCTTTCTCATATTATTTGCCTTTGCGATCTATTTTATTTGCCTTTTATTTTCAGATCTATTAAACCAAAAATACCTTGCTGCAATTTATTTTATTTGGCGTTCGATCTATCAATATTTACAACTCTCTCACGTCCGTTTGCAAATTTCTGGCGCCAGTACCCGAAAGGGATTAACAACCCCTTTTACACGTCGGGTTGCGAGTATTTGTTATTTGTGTGCAGGTGTTGTTTACGTAGAATTGCTTGGTTCTCATACTGGTTCGATAACCTTGGTCTCATCACTGAGGGAAATACCTACCGACGCTCTGCTGCATCATCCCTTCCTCTTTGGGGAAATACCGACGTAGTTCTAGCAGGCATCAAAAGGAATTTCTGGCGTCGTTGCCGGGGAGGATCTTTAACATCTACCAGGTTCCTAAGCATAAATCTCATCTCCTCGCAATTTACATTATTTGCCATTTGCCTCTCATTTTCCTCTCCCCCACTTCACAAAAATTTGTCGTTTTATTCGCCCTCTTTTTCGTTCGCCATTTTCTCGTCAGATCTATCCTTGTTCTTGCTTTCTAGTCATGAAGGCTAGCGTGCCTACTCCTCCTTTGTCATTAGATTTTGAAGTTTTATACTTCAAGCAACGACAAGGAGAAAATATGAAAGATGCTTGGTATAGGCTAATGGAATCTTATTATTTGCAACCTAAATGGAGATGCAAAGATTTTACTTCATAATTTTTACATAGGATTGGCTTTGCATCATAGACAACTCTTAGATTTTGCCGCTAAAGGGAATTTTATCGAGCTTGATGCCAATGCTACCTATGAAATTTTAGAAGGAATTTTGGGGGTTCCACCTCAAAAGAAGGGGTTTTGTTCACCCCAGAGGGAGTTCAAATGTTGGACAAACTTGGTGATTTGCACAAACGTATGGTTGAATTGCAAAAGTATAATGAACCCCTCAAACATCTTAATGGTAGTAATCGCATGAATACTTTGATTACTCTTTGCAATATGCGATTGGATATTTTATATCTCAAGATGGTATCTTTTCCGGAGAATTTAGGCAAGCGAAAAGAGCCTCCCGGGTTTGAGAAAACCCTTACAAAAGTTACCAAAACCACGGATGAAAAAACTTAGATCCTTGCTTTATGCCTAGCTAAGGGCGTAAAACGATAGCGCTTGTTGGGAGGCAACCCAATGAATAAAATTTATTTTTGCTTTTTGCCTTCTGTTCTTGAGTGTTAGCACAATTATGCTACTGTTATGATTGTGTTTTTTGTGTTTTAATTAGTGTTTGTGCCAAGTAAAGCCTTTATGATCTTCTTGGGTAATAGTTGTTTGATCTTGCTGAAAAACAGAAACTTATGCACTCACGGAAATACTTTTCATAAATCACAGAAACGTGCTTTTACCCAGATTCTTTTTGCAGAAGATTAATATACGAATTGATACGTCTTCAATGTATCTATAATTTTTGATTGTTCCATGCTATTATATTATCTGTTTTGGATGTTTAATGGGCTTTAATATACACTTTTATATTATTTTTGGGACTAACCTACTAACCAGAGGCCCAGTGCAAATTGCTATTTTTTGCCTATTTCAGTGTTTCGCAGAAAAGGAATATCAAACGGAATGAAACCTTCGGGAGGGTTATTTTTGGAACAAACACAATCCAGGAGACTTGGAGTGGACGTCAAGGAAGCAACGAGGCGGCCACGAGGCAGGGAGGCGCGCCCAGGGGGTAGGCGCGCCACCCACCCTCGTGGGGCCCTCGTGGCTCCCCCGGCCGACTTCTTTCGCCTATATATACTCATGTACCCCGAAAACATCCAGGAGCACCACGAAACCCTATTTCCACCGCCGCAACCTTCTGTACCCGTGAGATCCCATCTTGGGGCCTTTTCCGGCGCTCCGCCGGAGGGGGAATCGATCACGGAGGGCTTCTACATCAACTCCATAGCCTCTCCGATGATGTTTGAGAAGTTTACCTCAGACCTTCGGGTCCATAGTTTTATGACTTGTAGATTTTGGCAATAAGTATGTGAGTTCTTTATGACTATTGTTGAGTCCATGGATTATACGCACTCTCACCCTTCCACCATTGCTAGCCTCTCTATTACCGCGCAACTTTCGCCGGTATCATACACCCACCATATACCTTCCTCAAAACAGCCACCATACCTACCTATTATGGCATTTCCATAGCCATTCCAAGGTATATTTCCATGCAACTTTCCACCATTTCGTTTATTATGACACGCTCCATCATTGTCATATTGCTTTGCATGATCATGTAGTTGACATCGTATTCGTGACAAAGCCAACATTCATAATTTTTCATACATGTCACTCTTGATTCATTGCATATCCCGGTACACCGCCGGAGGCATACACATAGAGTCATATTTTGTTCTAAGTATTGAGTTGTAAGTAAATAAAAGTGTGATGATCATCATTATTAGAGCATTGTCCCATGTGAGGAAAGGATGATGGAAGCTATGATTCCCCCACAAGTCGGGATGAGACTTCGAACGAAAAATAAAATAAAAAGGAGAAAAAAAGAGGCCATAAAAAAGAGAAAAGGCCCAAACAAAAAAATGAGAGAAAAAGAGAGAAGGGACAATGTTACTATCCTTTTACCACACTTGTGCTTCAAAGTAGCACCATGATCTTCATGATAGAGAGTCTCTTATTTTGTCACTTTCATATACTAGTGGGAATTTTTCATTATAGAACTTGGCTTGTATATTCCAATGATGGGCTTCCTCAAATTGCCCTAGGTCTTCGTGAGCAAGCAAGTTGGATGCACACCCACTTACTTTCCTTTTGAGCTTTCATACACTTATAGCTCTAGTGCATCTATTGCATGGCAATCCCTACTCACTCACATTGATATCTATTGATGGGCATCTCCATAGCCCGTTGATACGCCTAGTTGATGTGAGACTATCTTCTGCTTTTTGTCTTCTCCACAACCACCATTCTATTCCACATATAGTGCTATGTCCATGGCTCACGCTCATGTATTGCGTGAAGATTGAAAAAGTTTGAGAATACCAAAGTATGAAACAATTGCTTGGCTGAAACCGGGGTTGTGCATGATTTAAATATTTTGTGTGATGAAGATAGAGCATAGCCACACTATATGATTTTGTAGGGATAACTCTATTTGGCCATGTTATTTTGTGAAGACATGATTGCTTTGTTACTATGCTTGAAGTATTATTATTTTTATGTCACTATTAAACTTTTGTTTTGAATCTTTCGGATCTGGACATTCATGACGAAATAAAGAAAATTACATTGACAATTATGCTAGGTAGCATTCCACATCAAAAATTCTGTTTTTATCATTTACGTACTCGAGGACGAGCAGGAATTAAGCTTGGGGATGCTTGATATGTCTCCAACGTATCTATATTTTTTTATTGTTCCATGCTATTATATTATCTGTTTTGGATGTTTAATGGGCTTTGTTATACACTTTTACATTATTTTTGGGACTAACCTACTAACCGGAGGCCCAGTGCAAATTGATGTTTTTTGCCTATTTCAGTGTTTCGCAGAAAAGGAATATCAAACGGAATGAAACCTTCGGGAGAGTTATTTTTGGAACAAACGCAATTCAAGAGACTTGGAGTGGACGTCAAGGAAGCAACGAGGCGGCCACGAGGCAGGGAGGCACGCCCGGGGGGGTAGGCGCGCCCCCACCCTCGTGGGCCCCTCGTGGCTCCCTCGACCGACTTCTTTCGCCTATATATACTCATGTACCCCGAAAACATCCAGGAGCACCACGAAACCCTATTTCCACAGCCGCAACCTTCTGTATCCGTGAGATCCCATCTTGGGGCCTTTTCCGGCGCTCCGCCGGAGGGGGAATCGATCACGGAGGGCTTCTACATCAACTCCATAGCCTCTCCGATGATGTGTGAGTAGTTTACCTCAGACCTTAGGGTCCATAGTTATTAGCTAGATGGCTTCTTCTCTCTCTTTGGATCTCAATACGAAGTTCTCCTCGATCTTCTTGGAGATCTATTCGATGTAATTCTTTTTGCAGTGTGTTTGTCGAGATCCGATGAATTGTGGGTTTATGATCCAGATTATCTATGAACAATATTTGAATCTCCTATGAATTCTTTTAGTATGATTTGGTATCTTTGCAAGTCTCTTCGAATTATCAGTTTGGTTTGGCCTACTAGATTGATCTTTCTTGCAATGGGAGAAGTGCTTAGCTTTGGGTTCAATCTTACGGTGTCCTTTCCAGGTGACAGCAGGGGCAGCAAGGCACGTATTGTATTGTTGCCATCGAGGATAAAAAGATGGGTTTATATCATATTGCTTGAGTTTATCCCTCTACATCATGTCATCTTGCTTAATGCGTTACTCCGTTCTTATGAACTTAATACTCTAGATGCATGCTGGATAGCGGTCGATGTGTGGAGTAATAGTAGTAGATGCAGAATCGTTTTGATCTACTTGACACAGACATGATGCCTATATACATGATCATGCCTAGATATTCTCATAACTATGCGCTTTTCTATCAATTGCTCGACAGTAATTTGTTCACCCACCATAGAATATGCTATCTTGAGAGAAGCCACTAGTGAAACCTATGGCCCCTGGGTCTATTTTCCATCATATAAGTTTCCGATCTATTTTATTTTGCAATCTTTATTTTCCAATCTATACCATAAAAATACCAAAAATATTTATCTTATTATCTCTATCAGATCTCACTTTTGCAAGTGGCTGTGAAGGGATTGACAACCCCTTTATCGCGGTTGTTGCAAGGTTCTTATTTGTTTGTGCAGGTACAAGGTGACTTGCGTGTAACCTCCTACTGGATTGATACCTTGGTTCTCAAAAACTGAGGGAAATACTTACGCTACTTTGCTGCATCACCCTTTCCTCTTCAAGGGAAAACCAACGCATGCTCAAGAGGTAGCACGAATTTCTCAGGTTTTCCTAATTTCTCAAGATTTTTGGGGTTTTAGAAGTATTCGAAATATTCATATTGCTACAGACTGTTCTGTTTTTGACAGATTTTGTTTTCTTTGCGTTGTGTGCTTGTTTTGATGATTCTATGGTTTTCTTTGATGAGTTTTTGCCATAGAAAAGTTGGAATACAGTAGATATAATGCAATAATAAAATATGAATTGGTTTGCTACAATACTTACAGTAGTGATTTGCTTTCTTATACTAACGGATCTCATGAAGGTTTTGTTGAGTTTTGTGTGATTGAAGTTTTCAAGTGTTGGGTTATCTTACGATGGATGAAGGAATAAGGAGTAAGAAGAGCCTAAGCTTGGGGATGCCCATGGCACCCCAAGTTATTATCCAAAAAGAAGCAAGCAACTAAGCTTGGGGATGCCCCGAGTAGCATCCCCTCTTTCTTCTAACGACCATCATTATTTTACTCGAAGCTATATTTTTATTCGTCACATACTATGAGTTTTGCTTGGAGTGTCTTGTATGATTTGAGTCTTTGCTTGTTTTTATTTGTGTTCTAAGTCATGAATCCTTGCTGGACACACCTATTTGAGAGAGCCAAAATTATGCCATGACTTGTTAGAATTGCTCTCTATGCTTCACTTAAATTTTTAGGAGCTATGGATTTGCTCTAGTGCTTCATTATATCTTTCTGAGCACGGCGTGCTTCAGTATTTTTTTAAGAAATGCTCTCTTGCTTCACTCAGATTTATTTGAGAGTTAGTAACATTTTCAAGAAATTCTCTCTTGCTTCACTTAAATTATTTTGAGAGAAAGAAATATTATGCTCATGATCTTCACTTATATTTGTTTGAGCTTATCAAAAGCAACACATGAAAATTAGTTCCAAAGTGATAGATATCCAAGGAGGATATAATAAAAACTTTCATGAAGATCATTGGACAAAATATACTTCATTCATTGTAATACTTTTGAGATATGATGATGTGATATGTGAGTCATGTTGATGAGTAATTATGCTATAGTAAGAATATTGGTGTTAAGGTTTGTGATTCCCTATGCAAGCACGAAAGTCAATAGTCATGCAATGAAATTATATCCTACTTGTGGTGCATTATTCGGTGTTAATTATGCTTAATGCTTGCTTATGAGATTATTCGTTTCTTGGTTGGTCGCTTCTCAATCTTTTGCTAGCCTTCATTTTTGCACTAAGTATGATCACTACTTGTGCATCCAAACTCCTTTAAACTAGTTTTGCCACATGAGTCCACTATACCTACCTATATGCGGTATTCTTTTGCCATTCTAAGCAAATTTGTATGTGCCATCTCTAATTTTCAAAATAAATTTCTCTTTTGTGTGCTCGTACCGCTCGCGAGGCGGTGAGGGGTGGCCAATATTTTCCATGCTAGATGTGTTATTCTCACGATGAGTGTTTATTCGCTTTTCATTGCACGAGAGTAAGGCAAAGGTATTAGAGATGCCCAATCCCAAAATGAAAAATGAATATACTTTATGTTGTCAAATAATAAATTCCTTGGAAAGTGTTGGTATGGAAGGCAACTGTGGATTCGGGTAGCCATGGAAAGTGAAAGTATGGTTGAAAAATGAATAAACTTTATTTTCTGTTTGGGAACCGCCTATGATATATCTAGCATGGAAAGTGTTGGGAGATCTAAGTCGTTTTCGTTGGTGGGAAAAGTATGCCTCCCAAAATGTTTTTATCTCTCAATTTTTGCTTTGAGCTCTGGCACCTCTACAAATCCCTACTTCCCTCTGCGAAGGGCCTTTCTTTTACTTTATGCAATTTTTTTTGAATTTGAGTCTCCATCTTCTCTTATAAAGCACCAACTAGGAGGCACTATGATCGTACTTGAGCATTGGGTGTAGCTAATATGTGAGTGTGTTTCATGAATGGATCAATGATTGAGCATGATGGGCTAGGGATAACTTATTTTAGCGTTGATATTCTGAAAGACATGGTTGCTTGTTAATATGCTTGAGTATTTAAGTCTCATGTCAAAACTAGACTATTACTTTAAACCATATAAAAGTCCAAATGTCCATGCTATAAAGAAAAGAATATGAGATGACATGTTAGGCAGCATTCCACATCAAAAATTCTGTTTTTATCATTTACCTACTCGAGGACAAGCAGGAATTAAGCTTGGGGATGCTGATACGTCTCCAACGTATCTGTAATTTTTTCTTGTTCCATGTTGTTATATTAGCAATCTTGGATGTTTTATAATCATTTTATAGTCATTTTATATCATTTTTTGGTACTAACCTATCGACATAGTGCCAAGTGCGAGTTGTTGTTTTCTGCATGTTTTTTACATCGCAGGAAATCGATACCAAACAAAGTCCAAATGCAGTGAAACTTTTTGGAGATTTTTTTGGACCAGAAGACATCCAATGGGCCGAAGAAGCGCCTGGGGGTGCTCTGAGGGGAGCACAACCCACCAGGGCGCGCCAGGAGGCCCAGGCGCGCCCTGGTGGGTTGTGCCCACCTCGGGTGCCCCCTGAACAGACTCTTTGCTCTGTAAATACCCCAATATTCCAGAAACCCTAGGGGAGTCGACGAAAATCAATTCCAGCCGCCGTAGATTCTTGAACCACCAGATCCAATCTAGACACCATCACGGAGGGGTTCACCACGTCCATTGGTGCCTCTACGATGATGCGTGAGTAGTTCTTTGTAGACCTACGGGTCGGTAGTTAGTAGCTAGATGGCTTCCTCTCCCTTGTTTGATTCTCAATACAATGGTCTCTTGGAGATCCATATGATGTAACCCTTTTTGCGGTGTGTTTGTTGGGATCAGATGAACTTTGAGTTTATGATCAGACCTATCTTTTTATCCATGAAAGTTATTTGAGTTTCTTTGATCTCTTATATGCATGATTGCTTATAGCCTCGTATTTCTTCTCTGGTATTTGGGTTTTGTTTGGCCAACTCGATCTATTTATCTTGCAATGGGAAGATGTGCTTTGTAGTGGGTTCGACCTTACGGTGCTTGATCCCAGTGACAGAAGGGGAACCGACACGTATGTATCATTGCTACTAAGGATAAAACAATGGGGTCTATTTCTACATAAATAGATCTTGTCTACATCATGTCATCGTTCTTATTGCATTACTCCATTTCTCCATGAACTTAATACCTAGATGCATGCTGGATAGCGGTCGATGTGTGGAGTAATAGTAGTAGATGAAGGCAGGAGTCGGTCTACTAATCTTGGACGTGATGCCTATATAATGATCATTGTCTGGATATCGTCATGATTATTTGAAGTTCTGTCAATTTCCCAACAGTAATTTGTTTACCCACCGTTTGCTATTTTTCTCGAGAGAAGCCACTAGTGAAACCTACGGCCCCCGGGTCTCTTTCTCATATTATTTGCCTTTGCGATCTATTTTATTTGCCTTTTATTTTCAGATCTATTAAACCAAAGTTACCTTGCTGCAAAGAAAATTATTTGGCGTTCGATCTATCAATATTTACAACTCTCTCACATCCGCTTGCCAATTTCTGGCGCCGCTACCCGAAAGGGATTGACAACCCCTTTTACATGTCGGGTTGCGAGTATTTGTTATTTATGTGCATGTGCTATTTATGTAGAGTTGCTTGGTTCTCCTACTGGTTCGATAACCTTGGTCTCATCACTAAGGGAAATACCTACCATCGCTGTGCTGCATCATCCCTTCCTCTTTGGGGAAATACCGACGTAGTTCTAGCAGGCATCACGCGCCCGTGCCCGTGCGCGCTCCCCCCTCAGCGGCATGGGACGCCGCCGTCGACCGCTACCTCTCAGCGCCGCCACCTACCGTCCTCCCGCGCCCCGCCCGTCGATCGCGCGACGACATGATGTTTGATTTACAAGTGAAGAACATTTTGTGCTGCATTGAAGACTTCAACAACGGCGTCTCGGAGGACGACAACGACAATGACGGCGCGGCACGCCGCCTCCGCCGCCGTCGGAAATACTTTTTTCTTGGGTTTAATACTGTATCTCGATCATATGAATATAAATTCGGAGTGTGACTGAATGAAAGATATGGTTTGAGCGAACTTGCGTTTTTCTCTCTTAATGTACAGACTTATCAAACGATTTTCTTTTGAAATAAAAATGTCAATGGTTTTTAAATATAAAACACTCATCGCAAATGTTTTATTTAGAACACCCGTATGCAAACCGACAGCTTCCACAGGAAGCCAAGGGAAAATGTGCCGAGCAAGATTTGTGCAGCTCTGGATCGCAAACGTTTTAGATAGAACACCCGTATGCAAAGTGAGAGCAGGATTTGTGCATCTCTTCAACGCAAATGGTTCTTTTCGTTGACCCGTGTGCCGTTTGTCAAACTGGAAAGATTGACATTTGTTGCTCTAGTAACATTGCCATTTGTCAACCTTGTAACACTGCGATTTGTCAAAATATGAAGCTAAAAATCACTAGCAGTATCTAATTTTTGCAAGTAAAATTCAGTAATTAAGCATAGATTTCATTCATAGATTAAGCAGTCATTCTTTATACAAATAGTTCAACTCGACAGCTAAACCGACCAAACTTTTCACCAATTGTTGCCAACCACGTACTGAAATAGCTAGTTCTACTTTATATACTAGCTAATTTTATATATGTTATACAGTCCACCACATCTATAGTCAGATGAACTGAACAAAATAGCCCCTAAATACTACTACTGCAGAGGGGCTTTGTACTACTTCCGACAGCCTCTCCTCTGCCGAGCGTGCTCAGTAAGAGGCAGAGGAGGATGAGCCTACTGACGAGCTGGACAACTGCAATACGGTGCCTGCCGCTGCTGCATCTTCAGCGACGCTCACCTCGAAAGCCCTCTGCCGCTCTAGACGACCCCTCTTGAAGTGGTGGTTCTCCTCGTAGATCTCCTGATTACTCGCCTTTGAGGCGGCGTGTGCCGCGGCCACGGCGGCGGTAAGGCTCTTTGCGTGCTCGACGAGGTGTTCCTCCTCCTCCCGCAGGAACTCGGTGTAGCGTGCAAGGTCACTGACGCACGTGCGGCCATCCACCTCCGCCTCCCGCCTTCAGGCGGCGGTAGCGGAGCGGGTGATGACCCCGGCATCGACGGTGGGCTGGCGGCTGTCGGTGTGAAAACCGGCGGATCTCGGGTAGGGGGTCCCGAACTGTGCGTCTAGGATCGATGGTAACAGGAGACGGGGGACACGATGTTTACCCAGGTTCGGGCCCCCTTTATAGAGGTAATACCCTACTTCCTGCTTGATTGATCTTGATGAATATGAGTGTTACAAGAGTTGATCTACCACGAGATCGTAATGGCTGAACCCTAGAAGCCTAGCCTATGAATATGGTAATGAATCTCCCCTATCCGGACTATGCTCTCCGGCTTATATAGACACCGGAGAGATCTAGGGTTACACGGGGTCGGTTACATAAGAAGGAATCTTCACAGCTGGTCGCCTAGCTTCCTTCCACGCCAAGGAGAGTCCAATCCGGACACGAGTATGGTCTTCGATCTTCATGTCTTCACAGCCCATCAGTCCGGCCCATGGAAAACAGGCCGGACGCCCGAGGACCCCTTAGTCCAGGACTCCCTCAGTAGCCCCTGAACCTGTCTTCAATGACGAGGAGTCCGGCGCGCAGATTGTCTTCGGCATTGCAAGGCGGGTTCCCTCCCTCCGAACTCCGGAATAGTCTTCGGATGTAGTAGATATATTCGGACCTGTGTATATAATTGCAGAAAATACAATATTCCATGACTCTAATTTGTTGATAACTATTTATAACATCGCATCACGCCTGCCCGGTTACTATTTCCAACCGTTGGCTGGCACGTCGCCCCATGCTCGGGACACGGTTTTACTGGCTCGTCTTGCCAAGGCAGAGGTCGTGTTCCCTTATTCACGGGATTTTCATTAATGCAAGCGTGGGTAACCCAGCCATTCCCTGGGTACAACTCTCTGGGGATAGGTAAGTTTTGAGACCCAGGCGGATACGCTTAGTATTTGGGGTCTTTATATAGGGTCCCAGACTCGTCTTCTTCCTTTGCGCTTGCTTCTTCCTCAACCCTAGCCACCCCAAGTTCCAACCCTCGGGTTCCCATCGCCACCAGCTCTAATCATGTCCGGATCCAACCGTCAAGGCCGGTGGGTGGCTTCTTCTGTCACAGAGTAGGATATTGCGAAGCTCCGCGCAGCGAGGTATCTGACCACGGAAATCCTTCATCGGCTTCCTGCACAGGGGCAGGTCGTTCCTACCCCCAAATCCGGCGAGAGGGTAGTGTTTGTGTCCCACTTCCTCCATGGGTTAGGGTTCGCGCTTAACCCCTTCGTCCGGGGGCTCATGTTCTACTATGGGCTAGACTTTCACGATCTGGCCCCAGACTCTATTCTCCTCATCTCGACATTTATCGTCACGTGTGAGGCCATCCTCCGGACTCCTCCGCACTTTGGTTTATGGCTCAAGACCTTTGACGTGAGGCTGCAGGTGACAGAGGAGGAGCAGGAAGAGTGCGGCAGCGTCACAATAGGCAAGCTTGCCAGCGCAGTTTGGTTTGAAGGATCTTTCTCCAAGTCTTCCGACCTGTGCCAGCAGGGGTGGTTTTATATCAACGAGCCGCGGGGCTCCAAGTGGGCGGCTACGCCTGAGTTCCGACTCGGCCCTCCAATTCAGCTTGCTTCATGGATCAATAAGGGATTGGACTGGGGATCGGTTAATGAAGTGCAGACTCTGCAAGGTCGCATCTGAAGCCTTACCGAGAAGGGCATCGGTCTTGTGAACGTAGTTCAAGTAATGCTAGTCCGCCGGACCCTGCCATGTCAGCGGCGGCCTCTCCGTATGTGGGAGTTTAATCCAGAAGGGTTGCGGCCTCTTCAGCACTTCTTCGGCACCACGCACGAAGGAATGTGGAAATTATATTTCGGGGAACGAGAGCGATGGCCGGACACCACCGAAGACGTCGGCCTTGACTGCAATCAACCGGACACTGCGGTAAGTATTCAAGCTCTGAACACCTTCCATTCAAGCATCTCTTGACAAGATACTGAACAATCCATCCCTATACAGGACTGGATAAAGAAAGCGATGTTAATCTGGTGTCCGGCGCCCCTTCCCGAAGACTCTGCGACCGCCCTGCTGACGAGAATGCTGATTCCCACACCGTACCAGGTGTCTGCAGAGGGGGGCGAGAGCGGGGAGCCCGAAGGTGATACCCGCCCTGAGGACGAATTAGACGTTGTGTTCGGGGAAACCGAAACTCTTTTACCCAAGGGAAAAGGTGCGGAGGAAGCTCTCCATGGCAAAAAGAGAGCTGCTTCCGAAGATCAGGAGGGGAAGCCTCCCAAGAGAGGAAAAACGCCGTCATCGGGCGGCTTGGGCCGGGCAAGTGATGTTGCCGCAGAGCTTTATGATGAGGATAAACCTCTAGCCAAACCGTAAGTGCAGCAGGGTACTTTAATCATACCTCATTCCTTTCGTATTACTGAAGTAATCTTCCGACATACGTACGTCTTCGCAGGTTAACGCCTGGTGTTTCTCAATCGTCCTCCTCCTCGGGAGACCTTCTTCCAAAAATGATGGAGAGTGATACGTCTCCGTCGTATCTACTTTTCCAAACACTTTTGCCCTTGTTTTGGACTCTAACTTGCATGATTTGAATGGAACTAACCCGGACTGACGCTGTTTTCAGCAGACTTTCCATGGTGTTATTTATGTGCAGAAACAAAAGTTCTCAGAATGACCTGAAACTCCACGGAACGTCTATTTGGAAATAATAATAAATCCTTGCAAAAGATGAAGACCAGGGGGCCCACACCCTAGCCACGAGGGTGGGGGGCGCCCCCCCTAGGGCGCGCCCCCTACCTCGTGGGCCCCCTGGAGCTCCTCCGACCTCAACTCCAACTCTATATATTTGCTTTCGGGGAGAAAAAAATCAGAGAGAAGAATTCATCGCGTTTTACGATACAGAGCCGCCGCCAAGCCCTAAAACCTCTCGGGAGGACTGATCTGGAGTCCGTTCGGGGCTCCGGAGAGGGGGATTCGTCGCCGTCGTCATCATCAACCATCCTCCATCACCAATTTCATGATGCTCACCGCCGTCCGTGAGTAATTCCATCGTAGGCTTGCTGGACGGTGATTGGTTGGATGAGATCTATCATGTAATCGAGTTAGTTTTGTTAGGGTTTGATCCCTAGTATCCACTATGTTCTGAGATTGATGTTGCTATGACTTTGCTATGCTTAATGCTTGTCACTAGGGCCCGAGTGCCATGATTTCAGATCTGAACCTATTATGTTTTCATGAATATATGTGAGTTCTTGATCCTATTCTGCAAGTCTATAGTCACCTACTATGTGTTCTGATCCGGCAACCCCGAAGTGACAATAATCGGGACCACTCCCGGTGATGACCATAGTTTGAGGAGTTCATGTATTCACTATGTGCTAATGCTTTGTTCCGGTACTCTATTAAAAGGAGGCCTTAATATCCCTTAGTTTCCGCTAGGACCCCGCTGCCACGGGAGGGTAGGACAAAAGATGCCATGCAAGTTCTTTTCCATAAGCACGTATGACTATATTCGGAATACATGCCTACATTACATTGATGAATTGGAGCTAGTTCTGTATCACCCTATGTTATGATTGTTACATGATGAACCGCATCCGGCATAATTCTCCATCACCGATCCAATGCCTACGAGCTTTTCATATATTGTTCTTCGCTTATTTACTTTTCCGTCGCTACTGTTACAATCACTACAAAACACCAAAAATATTACTTTTGCTACGTTTACTTTTGTTACCATTACCACTACTATCATATTACTTTGCTACTAAACACTTTGTTGCAGATACTAAGTTATCCAAATGTGGTTGAATTGACAACTCAACTGCTAATACTTGAGAATATTCTTTGGCTCCCCTTGTGTCGAATCAATAAATTTGGGTTGAATACTCTACCCTCGAAAACTGTTGTGATCCCCTATACTTGTGGGTTATCAAGACTATTTTCTGGCGCCGTTGCCGGGGAGCATAGCTCTATTCTTTGAGTCACTTGGGATTTATATCTGCTGGTCACTATGAAGAACTTGAAAGACGCTAAACAACAATTTATCCCTCAACTACGAGGGGAGGTAAGGAACTGCCATCTAACTCTGCACTTGATTCACCTTCTGTTTTGAGTAAGCTTGCAACACCTAAACCTGCTTCTGCTATTCGTTCTGATATGTCGCATGTTATTGATGATTCCACTTCTGCTATGCATGATACTTATGATGAAACTACTTCTATGCTTGATACTACTGTGCCCCTTAGTGAATTTCTTGATGAACAAATTGCTAGGGCTAGAGAGAAAGAAATTATTGAAACCGATTATATTGATGAAAGTGATGATGATGACTTGCCTGTTATTCCTGAGGGTTATGTTTTTGATAAAGAAGCTTCTTTAGCTATTTTAGCTTGCAAAGATAGATATGAACTCAAGAGGTTATTAGCTAAATGGAAGCAGCAATCTCTTAATGATAGAATGAAACCTGACCCTGCTTTTGCAACTTCACCTATCTGTGTTACCGATAAGGATTATGAATTCTATGTTGATCCTGATATAATTACTTTGGTTGAATCTGATCCTTTTCATGGCTATGAATCTGAAACTGCTGTGGCACATCTTACTAAATTAAATGATATAGCCACCCTGTTCACTAATGATGAGAGATCTCGTTATCTTTATATCCTTAAAATATTTCCGTTCTCATTAAAGGGTGATGCTAAGATATGGTTTAATTCTCTTGATCCTGGTTGTGTGCGTAGTCCCCAGGATATGATTTATTACTTCTCTGCTAAATATTTCCCTGCTCATAAGAAACAAGCTGCTTTAAGGGAAATATACAACTTTGTGCAAATTGAAGAAGAGAATCTCCCACAAGCTTGGGGGAGGCTTCTCAAATTACTTAATGCTTTGCCTGATCATCCTCTCAAGAAAAATGAAATACTTGATATCTTTTATAATGGACTAACCGATACTTCCAGAGATTACCTGGATAGTTGTGCTGGTTCTGTTTTCAGGGAAAGAACACCGGATGAAGCTGAAATTCTATTGAATAATATGTTGACAAATGAAAATAATTGGACACTTCCTGAGCCAGCTCCTGAGCCAATTCCTGAGCCTATTGCTAAACCAACTCTGAAGAAGAGAGGTGTTCTATTTCTTAGTCCTGAAGATATGCAAGAGGCAAAGAAATCTATGAAAGAAAAAGGTATTAAAGATGAAGATGTTAAGAATTTACCACCTATTGAAGAAATACATGGTCTTAATCTACCGCCTGTTGAAGAAACTTATGATCTTAATCCATTACCTATTGGTCTTGATAACCCGACACAGGTAGTAAAGGTAAATTCTCTCTATAGATATGATAAAGCTGAAATCCCTCCTACTAAAATTGCTAGCCAATGCTTGGATGAGTTTGATAACTTTATGGTTAAGCAAGAAGATTTCAATGCTTATTTTGGTAGACAATTAAAACAAAATGCTTATATGATTGAACACTTGGGTGATTATATGGCTAATGTTAGAGGTGAACTTAAACTCATTACTAAACATGCTTCTATGGTTACCACTCAAGTAGAACAAGTACTTAAGGCTCAAAATGATTTGCTCAATTAAATGAATAGTAAGAAAAATGATTATGCTGTTAGAGTGGCTACTAGAACTGGTAGAATGACTCAGGAACCTTTGTATCCTGAAGGCCACCCTAAGAGAATTGAACAAGATTCTCAGAGAAATAATATTGATGCACCTAGTCCTTCTAAAAAGAAGAAAAAGAAAAATGATAGGACTTTAAATGCATCTAGTGAACCTATTGCTGAACCACCTGAGAATCCAAATGATATATCTATTTCTGATGCTGAAACACAATCTGGTAATGAACATGAACCCAATGAAAATGTTAATGATGATGTTCATGATGATGCTCAACCTAGTAATGATAATGATGTAGAAATTGAACCTGCTGTTGATCTTGATAACCCACAATCAAAGAATCAACGTTATGATAAGAGAGACTTTGTTGCTAGGAAACATGGTAAAGAAAGGGAACCTTGGGTTCAGAAACCCATGCCTTTTCCTCCCAAACCATCCAAGAAAAAGGATGATGAGGATTTTGAGCGCTTTGCTGAAATGATTAGACCTATCTTTTTGCGTATGCGATTAACTGATATGCTCAAAATGAATCCTTATGCTAAGTACATGAAAGATATTGTTACTAATAAAAGAAAGATACCAGAAGCTGAAATTTCCACCATGCTTGCTAATTATACTTTTAAGGGTGGAATACCAAAGAAACTTGGAGATCCAGGAGTACCAACTATACCATGCTCCATTAAAAGAAACTATGTTAAAACTTCTTTATGTGATCTTGGAGCCGGTGTTAGTGTTATGCCTCTCTCTTTATATCGTAGACTTGACTTGAATAAGTTGACACCTACTGAAATATCTTTGCAAATGGCTGATAAATCAACTGCTATACCTGTCGGTATTTGTGAGGATGTGCCTGTTGTGGTTGCAAACGTTACTATTTTAACGGACTTTGTTATTCTTGATATTCCCGAGGACGATAGTATGTCTATTATTCTTGGAAGACCTTTTTTGAATACTGCAGGGGCTGTTATTGATTGCAACAAAGGCAATGTCACTTTTCATGTTAATGGTAATGAGCATACGGTACACTTTCCGAGGAAACAACCTCAAGTTCATAGTATCAATTCTATTGGAAAAATTCCATCGATTATTTTTGAAGGTCTTGAATTTCCTCTTCCTACTGTCAAGAAGAAATATGATATTCTTATTATTGGGGATGTGCATATCCCCATTGAGGTAACATAGTGTTATTCGAAATTTCTCCGGTTTCATGTTATTCGCAATGAGTTTGTTAACAAGACTTGATCAACCTTGTTAGTGGATTCTTTTTGATGAGCATGAGATGGATGAAACTAGAAGGCACAACCTTCTGTACCCTCTTTCTACTTTCTATTATTTAATTGAAATAAAGTAAAAAATAGTATTTTTCTGTCTGTTTTCTGATTTATCTGTGCAATATAAAAATACCCCAAAAATAAAAGTTCTCCAAATGCCCTGAAAATGGAATATGATTTTTTCTGGAATATTTCAGAATATCTGGCACTGAGAACACAGCAGGAGGGGCAAGCACCTGGCCACGAGGGTGGAGGGCGCGCCCCCTGCCTCGTGGGCCCACGCTGGCCCTCCTCCACTTATTCCTGCACCCATACACTCCTTCTTCCTCCCACAAACACCAATATCCAGCCCAAGCACGAGTTCTAGCTCATTTTGCTGCGATTTTCGATCTCCTTGCTCAAAGCACCTCTCACAAAACTGCTTGGGGAGATTGTTCCTTGGTATGTGACTCCTCCATTGTTCCAATTAGTTTTTGTTCTAGTGCTCTATTCATTGCAAATTTGTGCTGCCTAGGTGACCATGTTCTTGAGCTTGCATGTCAAATTTATATGGTTCCAAGTAGTTCTAATGCATGATATAGTCTCTAGGCACTTGTAGGAGTAGTTGCTATCAATTTTATTGAGGTTGGTTCACTTTTGTTTGAAGTTACTAAAAATTTCAGAATATTTCGGAAAATAATGAAGGGATTTTTGAGGGGCTCATCGAGCCGAAGCTCGAAGGAAAAGCAAAATGAAGAAGCACAGAGGCCCAAATATAATTTGCCTCGCACCGCGGAGGTTCGGCCGTGTGAATGGCCTTCCGATGATTTCTTGAGAGAAGCCGGGATTTATGATGATTTCTATTCATTGGCTGAGAATGCTGGCCTCACCGACTTCCTCCGCGACCAACGTCATCAGTATCTCTTACTCACTAATACTTTTGTGCAAAACTTCTACTATTTTCCTAAGGAATCACCTCCTTCAGTAGAGTTTCATTTATATGATGTTGTTAAGAAGATGCCACTAGATAAATTTTGCAAGGTTTGCAAAATACCCTTCGAGGGTACCTTAGATGAACCACATCGTAAAGATGTGGACGGGTTTATTGACACCATTACTGTGGGGGAAACCAGGAAGGTTTCCGATGCAAGAATCACTAGCATACATTTTCCTGTTTTACGCTACTTTGCCATATTTGCTAGTCGTTGCTTGATTGGTCATGGAAACTGTGGAAACCTTAGTGTTCCTGATATTATCATTTTGTTCCATGGTTTATATTCCGATAACACTGTTAGTATGGGCGGTATTATTGCTAAACGGTTAAGTCTGAACCGTACTAAGGGTCCCATCTTTGGAGGTATTTATGCTTCACGCCTTGCTGCATATTATCTATACCTACTATTAAAGGGAGGTGATATTCTTGGTTTCGTCCCGCGTCGCTTGGTCCCAGTTCAATTAATTTCACTTACGCTATTTGGTTTCGTTACTTGCCACCCGTTTTGGCCCAACGGAGGAAGCCCACCTGACTGCGCACTGTGGCCCACGTCCGGAGAGCTGGCAAAAAATAAAATAGCCGATGGCAGGGTTCGATCCCATAACGCGCCAATCGGGCACGCATAGTTTGTCGAACTGACCCAGCTAGAGATATGAGAGGATTTTTTTTTCTCCCGTTGCAACGCACAAGCCTTTTTGCTAGTAATATACCTATTAGGCTCTATGAGAAAGAAGAAAAATTGTTGCCAAATGCTTATTTAGATTATAAGAGTATGTTAGCACATGACTTTATTGTTAAGATACGGAAGGGGAGCTTAAATACAAATTGTTCTTTGATAAACATCACCCTGATGAAGGAAATATGCCCTAGAGGCAATAATAAAGTATTATATATTTCCTTATATCATGATAAATGTTTATTATTCATGCTAGAATTGTATTAACCGGAAACATAATACATGTGTGAATACATAAACAAACAGAGTGTCACTAGTATGCCTCTACTTGACTAGCTCGTTAATCAAAGATGGTTATGTTTCCTAGCCATAGACATGAGTTATCATTTGATTAACGGGATCACCTCATTAGGAGAATGACGTGATTGACATGACCCATTACGTTAGCTTAGCACCCGATCGTTTAGTATGTTGCTATTGCTTTCTTCATGACTTATACATGTTCCTATGACTATGAGATTATGCAACTCCCGTTTACCGGAGGAACACTTTGTGTGCTACCAAACATCGCAACGTAACTGGGTGATTATAAAGGTGCTCTACAGGTGTCTCCAAAGGTACTTGTTGGGTTGGCGTATTTCGAGATTAGGATTTGTCACTCCGATTGTCGGAGAGGTATCTCTGGGCCCACTCGGTAATGCACATCACTATAAGCGTTGCAAGCATTGTGACTAATGAGTTAGTTGCGGGATGATGTATTACGGAACGAGTAAAGAGACTTGCCGGTAACGAGATTGAACTAGGTATCGAGATACCGACGATCGAATCTCGGGCAAGTAACATACCGATGACAAAGGGAACAACGTATGTTGTTATGCGGTCCGACCGATAAAGGTCTTCGTAGAATATGTGGGAGCCAATATGGGCATCCAGGTCCCGCTATTGGTTATTGACCGGAGAGGTGTCTCGGTCATGTCTACATAGTTCTCGAACCCAAAGGGTCCGCACGCTTAAAGTTACGATGACAGTTATATTATGAGTTTATGTGATTAGATGTACCGAAGGTTGTTCGGAGTCCCGGATGTGATCACGGACATGACGAGGAGTCTCGAAATGGTCGAGACGTAAAGATTGATATATTGGACGACTATATTCGGACACCGGAAGTGTTCCGGAGAAGTTTCGGATTAAACCGGAGTGCCAGAGGGTTACCGGAACCCCCCGGGGAAGTATTAGGCCTTAGTGGGCCTTGAGGGGAGAGAGAGGGCAGCAGCCAGGAGGTGGCGCGCCCCCTCCCAAGGGGAGTCCTAGTTGGACTAGGAGAGGGGGGCGAAGCCCCCTTTCCCTATCCCTCTCCCTCTCTTTCCTTCCCCCCTTCTTTCCTAGTAGGACTAGGAAAGGGGAGTCCTACTCCTACTAGGAGGAGGACTCCCCCTCTCTCCATGGCGCGCCTAGGGCAGCCGGCCTCCCCCTTGCTCCTTTATATACGGGGGCAGGGGGGTACCTAAGAACACACTTGATATACGATATTTTAGCCGTGTGCGGTGCCCCCCTCCACCAGATTACACCTCGATAATACCGTCGCGGAGCTTAGGCGAAGCCCTGCGTCGGTGGAACATCATCATCGTCACCACGCCGTCATGCTGACGAAACTCTCCCTCAACACTCGGCTGGATCAGAGTTCGAGGGACGTCATCGAGCTGAACGTGTGTAGAACTTGGAGGTGCCGTACATTCGGTACTTGATCGGTCGGATCGTGAAGACATACGACTACATCAACCGCGTTGTGATAATGCTTCCGCTGTCGGTCTACGAGGGTACATGGACAACACTCTCCCCTCTCGTTGCTATGCATCACCATGATCTTGCGTGTGCGTAGGAAATTTTTGAAATTACTACGTTCCCCAACAGTGGCATCCGAGCTTGGTTTTATGCGTTGATGCTATGCACGAGTAGAACACAAGTGAGTTGTGGGTGATATAAGTCATACTGCTTACCAGCATGTCATACTTTGGTTCAGCGGTATTGTGAGATGAAGCGGCCCAGACCGACATTACGCGTACGCTTACGCGAGACTGGTTTCACCGTTCGGAGCACTCGTTGCTTAAAGGTGACTGGCGGGTGTCTGTCTCTCTCACTTTAGTTGAACCGAGTGTGGCTACGCCCGGTCCTTGCGAAGGTTAAAACAGCACCAACTTGACAAACTATCGTTGTGGTTTTGATGCGTAGGTAAGAACGGTTCTTGCTAAGCCCGTAGCAGCCACGTAAAACATGCAACAACAAAGTAGAGGACGTCTAACTTGTTTTTGCAGGGCATGTTGTGATGTGATATGGTCAACACATGATGTGATATAATGTGTTGTATGAGATGATCATGTTTTGTAACCGAGTTATCGGCAACTGGCAGGAGCCATATGGTTGTCGCTTTATTGTATGAGATGCAATCGCCATGTAATAGTTTTACTTTATCACTAAGCGGTAGCGATAGTCGTAAAAGCAATAAGTTGGCGAGACGACAACGATACTACGATGGAGATCAAGGTGTCGAGCCGGTGACGATGGTGATCATGACGGTGCTTTGGAGATGGAGATCACGAGCACGGTGCTTCGGAGATGGAGATCACAAGCACAAGATGACGATGGCCATATCATATCACTTATATTGATTGCATGTGATGTTAATCCTTTATGCATCTTATCTTGCTTTCATTGACGGTAGCATTATAAGATGATCTCTCACTAAAATTTCAAGACAAAAGTGTTCTCCCTGAGTATGCACCGTTGCGAAAGTTCTTCGTGCTGAGACACTACATGTTAATCGGGTGTGATAGGCTCTACGTTCAAATACAACGGGTGCAAAACAGTTGCACACGCGGAATACTCAGGTTAAACATGACGAGCCTAGCATATATACAGATATGGCCTCGGAACACAGAGACCGAAAGGTCGAGCGTGAATCATATAGTAGATATGATCAACATAGTGGTGTTCACCATTGAGACTACTCCATCTCACGTGTTAATCGGACATGGTTTAGTTGCTTTGGATCACGCAATCACTTAGATGATTAGAGGGATGTCTATCTAAGTGGGAGTTCTTAAGTAATATGATTAATTGAACTTAAATTTATCATGAACTTAGTCCTGATAGTATTTTTGCAAATTATGTTGTAGATCAATAGCTCGCGTTGTTGCTTCCCTGTGTTTATTTTTTTGATATGTTCCTAGAGAAAATTATGTTGAAAGATGATATTAGCAAAGATGCGGATTGGATCCGTGATCTGAGGATTATCCTCATTGCTGCACAGAAAAATTATGTCCTTGATGCACCACTAAGTGACAGACCTATTGCAGGAGCAGATGCAGACGTTATGAACGTTTGGCTAGCTCAATATGATGACTACTTGATAGTTTAGTGCACCATGCTTAACATCTTAGAATCGGGACTTCAAAGACGTTTTGAACGTCATGGACCATATGAGATGTTCCCAGAGTTGAAGTTAATATTTCAAGCAAATACCCGAGTTGAGAGATATGAAGTCTCCAACAAGTTCTATAGCTAAAAGATGGAGGAGAACATGTGCTCAGATTGTCTGGGTACTACAATTGCTTGAATCAAGTGGGAGTTAATCTTCCAGATAAAATAGTGATTGACAGAATTCTCTAGTCACCATCACCAAGTTAGTAGAACTTTGTGATGAACTATAGTATGCAAGGGATGGCGAAAGTAATTCCCGAGCTCTTCGTGATGCTGAAATCGACGAAGGTAGAAATCAAGAAAAACATCAAGTGTTGATGGTTGACGAGACCACTAGTTTCAAGAAAAGGGCAAAGGGAAGAAGGGGAACTTCAAAAATAACGGCAGGCAAGTTGCTACTCAAGTGAAGAAGCCCAAGTCTGTACCTAAGCCTGAGACTAAGTGCTTCTACTGCAAAGGAACTGGTCACTGGAGGCGGAACTGCCCCAACTATTTGGTGGATAAGAAGGATGGCAAAGTGAACAAAGGAATATTGGATATACATGTTATTGATGTGTACTTACTAGTGTTTATAGCAACCCCTCAGTATTTGATACTGGTTCAGTTGCTAAAGAGTAGTAACTCGAAAACGGGAGTTGCAGAATAAACAGAGACTAGTAAAAAGGCGAGGTGACGATGTGTGTTGGAAGTAGTTCCAAGATTGATATGATCATCATCGCACACTCCCTGTACTTTCGGGATTAGTGTTGAAACTAAATAAGTGTTATTTGGTGTTTGCGTTGAGCATGAATATGATTTGATCATGTTTATTGCAATACGGTTATTCATTTAAGTTAGAGAACAATTGTTGTTCTGTTTACATGAATAAAAACCTTCTATGGTCATACACACCAACGAAATTGGTTTGTTGGATCTCGATCGTAGTGATGCACATATTCATAATATTGAAGCCAAAAGATGCAAAGTTAATAATGATAGTGCAACTTATTTGTGGCACTGCCGTTTAGGTCATATTGGTGTAAAGTGCATGAAGAAACTCCATACTAATGGGATTTTGGAATCAATTGCTTATGAATCACTTGATGCTTGTGAACCATGCCTCATGGGCAAGATGACTAAAACGCCGTTCTCCGGAACTACGGAGAGAGCAACAGATTTGTTGGAAGTCATACATACAGATGTATGTGGTCCAATGAATATTGAGGCTCGTGGCGGATATCGTTATTTTCTCACCTTCACAGATGATTCGAGTAGATATGGGTATATCTACTTGATGAAACATAAGTCTGAAACATTTGAAAAGTTCAAAGAATTTCAAAGTGAAGTGGAAAATCATCATGACAAGAAAATGAAGTTTCTATGATCTGATCACAGAGACAAATATTTGAGTTATAAGTTTGGTCGTCAATTAAAACAATGTCGAATAGTTTCACAAATTTATGCCACCTGGAACACCACAGCATAATGGTGTGTCCGAACGTCATAACCGTACTTTATTGGATATAGTGCAATCTATGATGTCTCTTACCAATTTACCACTATCGTTTTGGGGTTATGCATTAGAGACAGCTACATTCACGTTAAATAGGGCACCATCAAAATCCGTTGAGACGATGCCTTATGAACTGTGGTTTGGCAAGAAACCAAAGTTGTCGTTTACTAAAGTTTGGGGTTGCGATGCTTATGTGAAAAAGTTTCATCCTGATAAGCTCAAACCCAAATCGGAGAAATGTGTCTTCATAGGATACCCAAAGGAGACAGTTGGGTACACCTTCTATCACAGATCCGAAGGCAAGACATTCGTTGCTTAGTATGGATCCTTTCTAGAGAAGGAGTTTCTCTCGAAAGAAGTGAGTGGGAGGAAAGTAGAACTTGATGAGGTAACTGTACCGACTCCCTTATTGGAAAGTAGTTCATCACGGAAATCTGTTCCTGTGACTCCTACACCAATTAGTGAGGAAGTTAATGATGATGATCATGGAACTTCAGATCAAGTTATTACTGAACCTCGTAGGTCAACCAGAGTAAGATCCGCACCAGAGTGGTACGGTAATCCTGTTCTGGAGGTTATGTTACTAGACCATGACGAACCTACGAACTATGAAGAAGCGATGGTGAGCCCAGATTCCGCAAAATGGCTTGAGGCCATGAAATCTGAGATGAGATCCATGTATGAGAACAAAGTGTGGACTTTGATTGACTTGCCCAATGATCGGCGAGCCATTGAGATTAAATGGATCTTCAAGAGGAAGACGGACGCTGATAGTAGTGTCACTATCTACAAAGCTAGAATTGTCGCAAAAAGGTTTTTGACAAGTTCAAGATGTTGACTACGATGAGAGTTTCTCACTCGTATCTATGCTTAAGTCTGTCCGAATCATGTTAGCAATTGCCGCATTTTATGAAATCTGGCAAATGGATAAACAAAACTGCATTCCTTAATGGATTTATTAAAGAAGAGTTGTATATGATGCAACCAGAAGGTTTTGTCAATCCTAAAGGTGCTAACAAAATATGCAAGCTCCAGCGATCCATCTATGGACTGGTGCAAGCATCTCGGAGTTGGAATATACACTTTGATAAGTTGATCAAAGCATATAGTTGTATACAGACTTGCGGTGAAGTCTGTATTTACAAGAAAGTGAGTGGGAGCACTACAGCATTTCTGATAAGTATATGTGAATGACATATTGTTGATCAGAAATAATGTAGAATTATTCTGCAAAGCATAAAGGAGTGTTTGAAAGGAGTTTTTCAAAGAAAGACCTCGGTGAAGCTGCTTACATATTGAGCATCAAGATCTATAGAGATAGATGAAGACGCTTGATAAGTTTTTCAATGAGTACATACCTTAACAAGATTTTGAAGTAGTTCAAAATAGAACAGTCAAAGAAAGAGTTCTTGCCTGTGTTACAAGGTGTGAAATTGAGTAAAGACTCAAAGCCCGACCACGGCAGAAGATAGAAAGAGAATGAAAGTCATTCCCTATGCCTTGGCCATAGGTTCTATAAAGTATGCCATGCTGTGTACCAGATCTATTGTATACCCTACACTGATTTTGGCAAGGGAGTACAATAGTGATCTAGGAGTAGATCACTGGACAGCGGTCAAAATTATCCTTAGTGGAATAAGGAAATGTTTCTCGATTATGGAAGTGACAAAAGGTTCGTCGTAAAGGGTTACGTCGATGCAAGTTTTGACACTAAATCTAGATGATTCTAAGTCTCGGTCTAGATACATATTGAAAGTGGGAGCAATTAGCTAGAGTAGCTCCGTGCAGAGCATTGTAGACATAGAAATTTGCAAAATCCTTACGGATCTGAATATGACAGACCCGTTGACTAAAATTATCTCACAATCAAAACATGATCACACCTTAGTACTCTTTGGGTGTTAATCACATAGCGATGTGAACTAGATTATTGACTCTAGTAAACCCTTTGAGTGTTGGTCACATAGAGAGGTGAACTATGGGTGTCAATCACATGGTGATGTGAATTATTGATATTAAATCACATGGCGATGTGAACTAGATTATTGACTCTAGTGCAAGTGGGAGACTGAAGGAAATATGCCCTAGAGGCAATAATAAAGTATTATATATTTCCTTATATCATGATAAATGTTTATTATTCATGCTAGAATTGTATTAACCGGAAACATAATACATGTGTGAATACATAGACAAACAGAGTGTCACTAGTATGCCTCTACTTGACTAGCTCGTTAATCAAAGATGGTTATGTTTCCTAGTCATAGACATGAGTTGTCATTTGATTAATGGGATCACCTCACTAGGAGAATGACGTGATTGACATGACCCATTACGTTAGCTTAGCACCCGATCGTTTAGTATGTTGCTATTGCTTTCTTCATGACTTATACATGTTCCTATGACTATGAGATTATGCAACTCCCGTTTACCGGAGGAACACTTTGTGTGCTACCAAACGTCACAACGTAACTGGGTGATTATAAAGGTGCTCTACAGGTGTCTCCAAAGGTACTTGTTGGGTTGGCGTATTTCGAGATTAGGATTTGTCACTCCGATTGTCGAAGAGGTATCTCTGGGCCCACTCGGTAATGCACATCACTATAAGCCTTGCAAGCATTGTGACTAATGAGTTAGTTGCGGGATGATGTATTACGGAACGAGTAAAGAGACTTGCCGGTAACGAGATTGAACTAGGTATCGAGATACCGACGATCGAATCTCGGGCAAGTAACATACCGATGACAAAGGGAACAACGTATGTTGTTATGCGGTCCGACCGATAAAGATCTTCGTAGAATATGTGGGAGCCAATATGGGCATCCAGGTCCCGCTATTGGTTATTGACCGAAGAGGTGTCTCGGTCATGTCTACATAGTTCTCGGACCCAAAGGGTCCGCACGCTTAAAGTTACGATGACAGGTATATTATGAGTTTATGTGATTAGATGTACCGAAGGTTGTTCGGAGTCCCGGATGTGATCACGGACATGACGAGGAGTCTCAAAATGGTCGAGACGTAAAGATTGATATATTGGACGACTATATTCGGACACCGGAAGTGTTCCGGAGAAGTTTCGGATTAAACCGGAGTGCCGGAGGGTTACCGGAACCCCCCGGGGAAGTATTGGGCCTTAGTGGGCCTTGAGGGGAGAGAGAGGGCAGCAGCCAGGAGGTGGCACGCCCCCTCCCAAGGGGAGTCCTAGTTGGACTAGGAGAGGGGGCGCAGCCCCCTTTCCCTCTCCCTCTCCCTCTCTTTCCTTCCCCCCGTTCTTTCCTAGTAGGACTAGAAAAGGGGAGTCCTACTCCTACTAGGAGGAGGACTCCCCCTCTCTCCATGGCGCGCCTAGGGCAGCCGGCCTCCCCCTTGCTCCTTTATATACGGGGGCAGGGGGGCACCTAAGAACACACTTGATATACGATATTTTAGCCGTGTGCGGTGCCCCCCTCCACCAGATTACACCTCGATAATACCGTCGCGGAGCTTAGGCGAAGCCCTGCGTCGGTGGAACATCATCATCGTCACCACGCCGTCGTGCTGACGAAACTCTCCCTCAACACTCGGCTGGATCAGAGTTCGAGGGACGTCATCGAGCTGAACGTGTGTAGAACTTGGAGGTGCCGTACGTTCGGTACTTGATCGGTCGGATCCTGAAGACGTACGACTACATCAACCGCGTTGTGATAACGCTTCCGCTGTCGGTCTACGAGGGTACGTGGACAACACTCTCCCCTCTCGTTGCTATGCATCACCATGATCTTGCGTGTGCGTAGGAAATTTTTGAAATTACTACGTTCCCCAACACCTGAGATTATTACCTTTCCTGCTCCTTCCTTGTTTAATTTATCTGAAGGTCCGTATCTCGTTCCGTGGGCGGCCATTTACGCTTACCGGAACCCTACACCAGCCCCGAAGCCGGAACCACAATTTGAGCCTCCACGACAGTCTGATTACTTTTGGGATCCGGAGATGACTGCCAGCCAGTGGCAGTCAGAGTCCTCTTCATCTCAGTACGACCCCGGCTACAACTACGGATATCCGCCAGGCCATCCTTGGCAATGAACCAACTTAGGCCAAAAGCCTAAGCTTGGGGGAGTACGTATTTCCCACCGACATTACATTTATGTTCACACACACTCATTACTAGATGTTGGTGCTCATACTCTTTCAGTGTAATATCCATGCTAGTTTATTTTCTTTTGCCTGCTTTCTTCTTGTGTGTTTGTTAAACCTTAAGAAAAACAAAAAACCAAAAAAATTAGTGTAGCTTCTAGTTAGTTTACTTTTCTTGCTGTAGTAATAATTAAAAAGAAAACCCAAAAAGATTTCCCGTTCTTCTTTTGCTTGTTGGGAGCTTTCCTGTGTAAATAGTTTTATTTCTTTTCTTTTCTTTGGGGGTCGATAGGAGAAGACCATAATTACATTGTTGAAGTGGCTCTTATATGCATTATTGTTGATTTAACCAAGAGCCCATATTTGGTTGTCTTCTCCTGTCTATTGAATGCTTGCAGAATCCAGCTTAGTCCAATGCACGTGCACTCTTATTATTATTCAAATCGTTCGGTCGTGCAAGTGAAAGGCAATTATGATGATATATGATGGACTGACTGAGATGAGAAAAGCTGGAATGAACTCGACCTCTCTTGTTTTTATAAATATGATGAGTTCATCGTTCCTGATTCAGCTTATTATGAATAAACATGTTTGCAATGACAATTAGAGATCATAGTTGCTCGTGCCATGCTTGATTAGCTATGAGTTATAATGGTTTACCTTGCGTGCCGACATGCTATTAAAATGGTTGTGATGTGGTATGATGGGGTGGTATCCTCCTTTGAGTGATATAAGTGACTCGACTTGGCACATGTTCACGCATGTAGTTGAAACAAATCAACATAGCCTTCACGATATTTATGTTCATGGTGGATTATATCCTACTCATGCTTGCACTCAATGTTTATTAATTTTAATGCATGTTCATGACTGTTGTCGCTCTCTAGTTGGTCACTTCCCAGTCTTTTGCTAGCCTTCACTTGTACTAAGCGGGAATACTGCTTGTGCATCCAATCCCTTAAACCCCAAAGTTATTCCATATGAGTCCACTATACCTTCCTATATGCGGTATTTACCTGCCGTTCCAAGTAAATTTGTATGTGCCAAACTCTAAACCTTCAAATAAACATCCTGTTTTGTATGCTTGAATAGCTCATGTATCAACTAGGGCTGCCCTTATCTTCCATGTTAGACGGGTTATTCTCAAGAGGAGTGGACTCCGCTCCTCATTCACGAGAAAATGGCTGGTCTCCAGGATGCCCAGTCCCATGCTTTATGCAAACTAAATCAAAATAATTGCAAACAAAACTCCCCCTGGGACTGTTGCTAGTTGGAGACACTCGTTGTTTCGAGAAAGTCATGGATTGATGCTTGTTGGTGGAGGGGGAGTATAAACTTTACCATTCTGTTTGGGAACCGCATATAATGTGTGTAGCATGGAAGATATCGCCATCTCTTGGTTGTTATGTTGACAATGAATGTATGCCGCTCAAAATATTATTTATCTCTATTTCAAAACCGAGCTCTGGCACCTCTACAAATCTCTGCTTCCCTCTGCGAAGGGCCTATCTATTTACTTTTAGGTTGAGTCATCACCCTCTTATTAAAAATCACTAGCTGGAGAGCGCAGCTGTCATTTGCATTCATTACTATTAATTTATATTGGGTATGACTATGATTGGATCTCTTTTACCATGAATTACAATGTCTAGTCAGTCCTTGATCTTTAAAGGTGCTCTGCATTTATGTTTTGCGGTCTCAGAAAGGGCTAGCGAGATACCATCTTGTTATATCATATTATGATTGTTTTGAGAAAGTGTTGTCATCCGAGATTTATTATTATTGCTCGCTAGTTGATTATGCCATTGATATGAGTAAACATGAGACCTAAGAGTTATTGCAAATGTGGTTAGTCATAATCTTTGCTGAAAACTTGAATGTTTGCTTTACATATTTACAACAACAAGAGCAAACAGAGTTTGTAAAAGTTTTTCTTTATCACTTTCAGTTTGTCAACTGAATTGCTTGAGGACAAGCAAAGGTTTAAGCTTGGGGGAGTTGATACGTCTCCGTCGTATCTACTTTTCCAAACACTTTTCCCTTGTTTTGGACTCTAACTTGCATGCTTTGAATGGAACTAACCCGGACTGACGCTGTTTTCAGCAGACTTTCCATGGTGTTATTTATGTGCAGAAACAAAAGTTCTCGGAATGACCTAAAACTCCACGGAACGTCTATTTGGAAATAATAAAAAAATCCTTTAAAAGATGAAGACCAGGGGGCCCACACCCTAGCCACGAGGGTGGGGGCGCCCTCCCAGGGTGCGGCCCCCTACCTCGTGGGCCCCTTGGAGCTCCTCCGACCTCAACTCCAACTCTATATATTTGCTTTCGGGGAGAAAAAAATCAGAGAGAAGAATTCATCGCGTTTTACGATACGGAGCCGCCGCCAAGCCCTAAAACCTCTCGGGAGGGCTGATCTGGAGTCCGTTCGGGGCTCCGGAGAGGGGGATTCGTCGCCGTCATCATCATCAACCATCCTCCATCACCAATTTCATGATGCTCACCGCCGTGCGTGAGTAATTCCATCGTAGGCTTGCTGGACGGTGATGGGTTGGATGAGATCTATCATGTAATCGAGTTAGTTTTGTTAGGGTTTGATCCCTAGTATCCACTATGTTCTGAGATTGATGTTGCTATGACTTTGCTATGCTTAATGCTTGTCACTAGGCCCGAGTGCCATGATTTCAGAACTGAACCTATTACGTTTTCATGAATATATGTGAGTTCTTGATCCTATCTTGCAAGTCTATAGTCACCTACTATGTGTTATGATCCGGCAACCCCGAAGTGACAATAATCGGGACCACTCCCGGTGATGACCATAGTTTGAGGAGTTCATGTATTCACTATGTGCTAATGCTTTGTTCCGGTACTCTTTTAAAAGGAGGCCTTAATATCCCTTAGTTTCCGCTAGGACCCCGCTGCCACGGGAGGGTAGGACAAAAGATGTCATGCAAGTTCTTTTCCATAAGCATGTATGACTATATTCGGAATACATGCCTACATTACATTGATGAATTGGAGCTAGTTCTGTGTCACCCTATGTTATGATTGTTACATGATGAACCACATCCGGCATAATTCTCCATCTCCGATCCAATGCCTACGAGCTTTTCATATATTGTTCTTCTCTTATTTACTTTTCCGTTGCTACTGTTACAATCACTACAAAACACCAAAAATATTACTTTTCCTACCTTTACTTTTGTTACCGTTATCACTACTATCATATTACTTTGCTACTAAACACTTTGCTGCAGATACTAAGTTATCCAGGTGTGGTTGAATTGACAACTCAACTGCTAATACTTGAGAATATTCTTTGGCTCCCCTTGTGTCGAATCAATAAATTTGGGTTGAATACTCTACCCTTGAAAACTGTTGCGATCCCCTATACTTGTGGGTTATCAGAGAGTGACACGCCTTCTCCGGCCTCCTCGCCCAACAAGGCGGATGATTCTGAGGTATTGATACGTCTCCAACGTATCTATAATTTTCGATTGCTACATGCTATATTATCTTCCGTTTTGGACATTATTGGGCTTTATTATTCACTTTTATATTATTTTTGGGACTAACCTATTAACCAGAGGCCCAGCCCAGAATTGCTGTTTTTTGCCTATTTCAGAGTTTCGCAGAAAAAGAATATCAAACGGAGTCCAAACGGAATGAAACCTTCGGGAACGTGATATTTGGAACGAACAAGATCCAGGAGACTTGGACCCTACGTCAAGAAATAAAGGAGGAAGCCAGGAGGTATGGGGGCGCGCCCTCCACCCTCATGGGCCCCCTGTTGCTCCACCGACATACTCCTTCCTCCTATATATACCTACGTACCCCCAAACGATGAGATACGGAGCCAAAAACCTAATTCCACCGCCGCAACCTTCTGTACCCACGAGATCCCATCTTGGGGCCTGTTCCGGAGCTCCGCCGGAGGGGGCATCGATCACGGAGGGCTTCTACATCATCACCATAGCCCCTCCGATGAAGTGTGAGTAGTTTACCTCAGACCTTCGGGTCCATAGTTATTAGCTAGATGGCTTCTTCTCTCTTTTTGGATCTCAATACAATGTTCTCCCCCTCTCTCGTGGAGATCTATTCGATGTAATCTTCCTTTGCGGTGTGTTTGTTGAGACCGATGAATTGTGGGTTTATGATCAAGTTTATCTATGAACAATATTTGAATCTTCTGAATTCTTTTATGTATGATTGGTTATATTTGCAAGTCTCTTCGAATTATCAGTTTGGTTTGGCCTACTAGATTGATCTTTCTTGCAATGGGAGAAGTGCTTAGCTTTGGGTTCAATCTTGCGGTGTCCTTTCCCAATGACAGTAGGGGCAGCAAGGCACGTATTGTATTGTTGCCATCGAGGATAACAAGATGGGGGTTTTATCATATTGCATGAATTTATCCCTCTACATCATGTCATCTTGCTTAAGGCGTTACTCTGTTTTTATGAACTTAATACTCTAGATGCATGCTGGATAGCGGTCGATGAGTGGAGTAATAGTAGTAGATGCAGGCAGGGTCGGTCTACTTGTCTCGGACGTGATGCCTATATACATGATCATACCTAGATATTCTCATAACTATGCTCAATTCTGTCAATTGCTTAATAGTAATTTGTTCACCCACCGTAAAATACTTATGCTCTTGAGAGAAGCCACTAGTGAAACCTATGGCCCCCGGGTCTATCTTCATCATATTAATCTTCCAACACTTAGTTATTTCCTTTGCTTTTTACTTTGCTTTTATTTTACTTTGCATCTTTATCATAAAAATACCAAAAAATATTATCCTATCATATCTATCATATCTCACTCTTGTAAGTGACCGTGTAGGGATTGACAACCCCTTATCGCGTTGGTTGCGAGGATTTATTTGTTTTGTGTAGGTGCGAGGGACTCGCACGTAGCCTCCTACTGGATTGATACCTTGGTTCTCAAAAACTAAGGGAAATACTTACGCTACTTTGCTGCATCACCCTTTCCTCTTCAAGGAAAAACAAACGCAGTGCTCAAGAGGTAGCAGCTATCGTCCCGGGGGGCTCCTCCCGGTCGACGAGTAGTGCAGGAAACGGGGAAGGCATTACCCGAAGGTGGTGCCTCTGTCACTCAAGGTTCGGGAATCAAGCATGACAGCCCCCCACTATCCTGTTTACAGCCGGAGACGGTTCTGGAGGCGAGTGAGCAGATTCCTTCAAAGGAATGTCGTACTTCGGCGGCTGTCTCCGGAGGCCCAGAAGCGCCGGCAATGCTGATGTAAATGCTGCGACAAGCGTCCGTTTCGAAGGAACACCGTGCCTTGATGGTTACGGTGGTCGAAAAGGTTCTATCCGCGAAGAGCGGGTTGAACGAGGCCTTCACGAGCCTTCTAAAGGGTTTTGAGGTTTGTGATGTAATTTTGCCAATGGAGTTTTATTGATAGAATGCACCTGTTGTATATGCAGTAGCCCCTGAGACTCGGATTGCCTTCCAAAGGAAGTGATCGGAGGATCGAAAAGATTTGCTCAGGTACTAACCTTGATTTTACTTGGAATACAGGCTGCCTCCCCTCCTGCGGCTACCCGAAATACGGAAGTGGCCAAACTGCAGCGAAAGCTGGATATTGCGGAGGATGACATTGCATTGATCAACAGGCATCTTGACGACTCGCAAGGTATATATTCCGAGCATTCCTTACACCAATGTGCTTGTAATTTTAAGCCTGACTCTAAAAAGAGTTTTATATGAAATGTGCATGAATGCAAATGGTGCTGCCGCCGTGGAGGCCCTTCGGGCGGAGCTAGCCAGGGCCAAGGAGCAGGCCCGGCTTATTAATGCGGCTGCCGAAAAGGCATCGACTGAGTTCAAAGCCGAACAAGCTGCCCGGCGCCAAGACAAAGAGAAGATGTCCACCATGGCGCACGAGTTAGAGAATGCGGCTGGCCGCTGTAAACTTCTTGAGAAGGAAAATAAAGCCAAAACGGCTGAACCTGACAAGGCCTTATGAGAGGCGAGAGAAGCACGGTCTGAATCCAGAGTGACCCGTGAGGAAATCCGGCAAGCTGGGGAGATTGCGGCAGGCAAGCCCTTTTTGCTGCAGACTAAGTTCGGCGATCCGAACTATGTTCACCTTAACCAAGTATTGTCACGACCGGTTTTCCAATAAAAATATTTATTGAGAAACCGATACCTTTTACGGACCAATAGAGAAGAATCCTTCTCACTGGCAGACAATATCTTGATCACAGAAGAGAAACCAGGAGTACTAAATATAATACAAGGTTGAGCGGAGACTGCTCAACAATTTATTACAAGCTCGCCAATAATACATAAAGGCGGATAGGGTGGCATACTACTGACTCGCAAAGAAACAACGATGGTGGATAAATCACAGTGAAGTGGGTGACATGACTCCTGAAACTAACAGCTCTCCGAGCATCAGAGTGAGGCTCGGGGATACTTATTCTGGGTGGCGGAAGCGTATATAATACAAGTGACCAATATCCAGGATCGCACGGGACTGACTGGGACTCCTCTAGGCGTCGGACTCGCTATCAAACTCTTCATCCATGAGATCGCCTTCGTCAACATCTGGCCAAATCAACAAGCCAGGTGAGTACTATGAAAGTACTCGCAAGACAGTTCGGACATAACATATAATAAATGTAAACATGATGCATATGAACAGATTGACAAGGGCACTCAGACAATGAGATAGCAATGCATGGAAAATAAAAGGGAAGTCGGGCGATAGTCCTCCCGAAATCCCAAAGTAATACTGAAGGCCAATCGAGTGTCTAAATGACTCCTCGAAAGGATACAAATGAAATAACAATGCCGCAGTCGGGCGGCAAGGCGACACCACATAAAGGGCTTATAATGGAAAATAAATGACAGTGCGTGCCACAGTCGGACGTCTGAAGCGACATCACATAAAGGGCTTATATTGAAAGTAAATGACAAGAGTGCCACAGTCAGACGTCTGAGCGACATCACATAAAGGGCTTATATCAAAAGTAAATAACGGACATGCCACAGTCGGACGTCTGAGCGACATCACATAAAGGGCTTATATTGAAAGTAAATGACAAGAGTGCCACAGTCGGACGTCTGAGCGACATCACATAAAGGGCTTATATCAAAAGTAAATAACAAGAGTGCCACAGTCGGACGTCTGAGCGACATCACATAAAGGGCTTATATTTCACAACTTAATAATTCAGTAGCTCATGAATTTAATTCATTTCACGGGAATATTCAAGTACGAGATAAAATAAAGGTTAGTCCATCCACAGGAATAACAATTCAAACGGGTATACCACTTAAGCTTGTTCACTGGGGATTTTCCACGAGGACTGACATAGATATGGATATACTGGCCATGGTCCTTGATCACGGACACGATGACTCGGAAGGATTTGACTCTGCAGAGTTTGTACTTTAACCACAGCCAACGGATTTCAGTAGTCACAAGGACTAGTTCCGTTTACGGTGTTTTAGGAGAAACACATCTAACCAGTACACACCCATTCAACATTCCGATGCCAGGAATCACCCTCAGCAACATTCAAGAAAAACCTTGAGACGGGGAGGCTACAACCTCGCGTAGCATGGGATCAAATTTATATACGCGCGCTCTAAGGGGTGCCCCCCTCTTGGTCCCAACCGGAAACACCCATGCCCCCTGACCGGATGACTGGCTTTAATCCAGGGCCATGGAACCCTCATCCCGGCCCCTCTATTTGGTGTGTACAAGGAAAGAGGTTAACAACTTACTAAACCGTATTCTTTGCAGAAAACATGTGGCAGCACGAAAGGGGAAGAACGGTAACGTGGCTCGGTCCACGTTAACGTCGGAATTTATCGGATGACGTAAGACTGGCATGCTACAACAATACCATCTTACTACCTTTCATGTCACCACATGATCAGGTCATCTCTCATTAGAGATTATGATAACTTTGAAAGACACGGTCAGTTGCCTTGCATGCAACGTAATACTCACCGATGCTCTTATGACATGCACAAACCATTCAAGCAAACATGCAAAACACCTATCATATCAAAGGTTCAAACATGCTTGCCTGGTTCGGAGAAGTCGGAGTCTAGCTCGGCGAAGTTCGCGGCTCCGTCACCTCCTCCGGAACCTACGGTATAACGAAACCGTATACTAACGTGAAAATCGTTGCGTGCATAAAAATTGTTCCAAAAATTTTCCAAATAAATACTATAAAAAACTAGACAAAAATACAAGACTGACAGAAAAAGAATCAATCAAAAATCATCTTTTATTAAAAAGTTATGAGGGTTTTAGTCCAGGGACTGATCTGTGATGAAACAGAAAAGAACCAGGGACTTGTTTGAGAAAACAGAAAACGGTTCGGAATAAAAGGCGCCAGCCCAAAGAGAAAGCGCATTTGCCCGAAGGTGCCAACAGAAAATGGTTCGAGGGGGGGAAGAAGAGAGGCTGACGGGGGGTCCACCCGTCAGGTTTAAAACTTCGCCGGCGCCCGAAGGCTGCGGTGGTCGCCGGCGTTGAACCACGGCGAGGCAGGGAGATCGGAGGGTACCAAGAGGTTCAGTGTGTTCTTCTGCGTCGGTGGGTGGTGGACTTGGCCGTCGGAGAGCACCACGTCGACGGCGACACTTTCTCCGGCGGACGGTGGTTCGGGCGATGGTGGAGAACTCCGGTGGGTGCTGCAAACTCCAAATTGAAGTGCGGGTCAGGAGAGTGGATGTACTAGGAAGCTACTGGCAAGTGCTGAGGGGTAGAGGTGCACGCACGGGAGCAAATCGAGCTGGGTCCCGTGGCGGGTCGAGGCGGCCGGAGTTGGGGAAGAAGGCTCCCTCGGGGCTCTTCCGGTGGCTTGGCGTGGTATTGGTGGAGTGCAGAGGTGGTGTGGGTTCGAGTTAGAGCTCGGGGCCTCCTTTTATAGGCGATCCGAGGGGGTGGCCGTGAACGGGATATCTCTGGCGAGCGATTACGGCCAGGCAGAGGTTGGGCAGGGAGTTTAGGGGGCTAGGCACCATCAGGGAAGATCACTGGTGCCGTTCCACCGCTAAACCTCGGTCGGGCAAGGCTTAATGCGCCGATCCTCGGTCGGGCAAGGCGTAATGCGCCTAGCAGTTCACGACGAAGGATGGCAGCGTGCACGGGTGAGTGGATGGCCACGCGGCGGCCTCAGGTGGCTTGGGCGGCGCTGGACGGCGCCGTCCACCGCTGTGCCTCTCTCTGGCAGCCGCAAAGCCGCTGCTGCCGTCGCTCACGGGTGGCGCACCTCCTCCTGCTCGTCGCCGCCGCCCACAAACCTCCAGGCGATCGTGCGGCGCAGGGATAAGAAGGAGGGAACAGGGAGCAAGGCGCCACCGGGGTACTGGCGAGATCGACAACGGGCTCTGAAGAAAACGACAGTGCTCACTGAAACTGTTTAACTGAACTCTGAACATTGACAGCAACAGTGTCCATCAGGTGTTCGATGAAATGATTTGGCATGAAGAAAAAAAATTCTGGAGCTGGGACTTGGTGAGGTGACCTCTCAATGCACCCAGAGGCTGCCTGAATTTTCTCAGATTTTTAGGAGGAGAATTCAAATGAATTTCATCAAATTTGGCAAATATGGTCCAAACTTGCAGCAAGCACAATTTGAAAATTTTGAACTGGAGACCGGTGGATCTTCATGGATCTTGGTTGAGGGCTCTAAGGACTAGCTAGGGAGTTTGGTTTGGAGGCAAAACTCAAAGTAGAAAGGGTAGCTCCTTTGTAAATCTCCAAGAGCCAAAGTAGAGGGCAGAAATTATTTTTGATGAGAAATAAATGAAAGAAATTTTTTAGGGGGAGGTTCAAACTGCTGGATTTGAAATATATCATGATCCAAAGATGGGGAAAGGCTTTTGGGAGGGGATTTCCACTAAGGTCATGGCAAGAGGGATTTTTGAAAGGGGAAAAAGATCACTCCAAAAGCTATAGGATTATTTAAAAGATTTTCAAATATATTTTTTTCCAAATGAAAAACATTTGAGCCAACATGAGATGAAAAACCTCCATGACCAACAATCAAGTCTTGGGTGAATCCAAACAAAACATTTTTCATAAAAGAAAGTTTTTGAGAGGAAGAGTTCTTTAGAAGAAAATTTTTAAATAACACCCCTCAAATCAAATAAAAGTTTGAAAAAGCCAAATAAAATTTTGGGTGTCACAACACCTACCCCCTTAGGAAAAATCTCATCCCCGAGATTTCTGCTGATCCTCAAATAGATGTGGGTACTCTGCCTGAAGAAAGCCTTCCCTTTCCCATGTAGCTTCATCCTCGGTGTGGTTGCTCCACTGAACCTTGAAAATTTTAGTTGTTTTCTGACGGGTCCTCCGTTCAGACTCTTCCAATATCTTTACTGGCCATTCTCTGTAGGTGAGATCTGGTTGCACATCAATGCTCTCATGAGATACATGCTTTTCCGGGTTACTCACACATTTCCTCAACTGTGAGACGTGGAACACGTCATGGACGTCTGATAGCTCTTTGGGTAGGTCTAGCTGGTAGGCTACTGTGCCTCTTCGTGCGACTATATAGAAGGGTCCAATAAATCTCGGGGCTAGCTTCCCCTTGATTTTGAACCGTTGTAGGCCTCGCATAGGAGACACTCGGAGGTATACGTAATCACCGGGTTCAAAGCTGACCTCACGATGTTTTTGATCGTAATAGCTCTTTTGTCGGCTTTGAGCTGTCTTGAGTCTGTCCCTGATCTGTTTAACCTTCTCCTCGGCTTCTTTGAGCATGTCTGGGCCGAAGATACGACTGTCACCTGTTTCTGACCAATTTAGTGGGGTACGACACCTCCGTCCATACAGTGCTTCAAAAGGTGCCATTTGCAGGCTGGCTTGGTAACTGTTGTTGTAAGCAAACTCGGCATAGGACAAACTTTCTTCCCAACTGGATCCATAGGTGAGCACACAGGCTCTCAGCATGTCCTCTAGGATTTGGTTCACGCGTTCCGTTTGTCCATCCGTCTGAGGATGGTACGCTGTACTGAATGCTAGTTGCATGCCCAGAGCTTGTTGTAAGTGATCCCAGAATTTAGAGACAAATTGAGTGCCTCGGTCGGATATTATAGTCTTTGGGACTCCATGCAGACAAACTATATGGGAGAGATAAAGCTTGGCAAGCCTTTGAGTGGAGTAGGTCGTCTTCACGGGAATGAAATGAGAAACCTTGGTTAGCCTATCTGTGATGACCCATATGGCGTCATTTCCGCGTTGAGATCGAGGTAGTCCGATGATGAAGTCCATTCCAATTTCATCCCATTTCCACTCAGGTATCCGGTTTGGCTATAGCAGCCCTGCTGGCTTTTGATGCTCGGCTTTAATGCGCTGACATGAATCGCAACAAGCAATGAATGCGGCTATATCCCTTTTCATACCGTGCCACCAAAATCTTTCCTGAATGTCTTTGTACATTTTGGTCCCTCCAGGGTGGATCGAGTATGGAGCGGTGTGGCTTTTGGTTAGGATTTGTTGCTTGAGTTCCTCAATGTTTGGTACGCAAAGTCTGTCCCCGTACCATAATATTCCTTCATTGTCTGTGACGAACTCTGAAGCCTTGCCTAGGCTCATTTTTCTCTTTATACCTTCGATGCTGGGATGTCCCTGCTGAGCCTTCTTAATTTGTTCCATTAGGGTGGGATGTATCTCCAGATTTGATACGGTGCCCTCAGAGACTAACACCATGTTGAGTCTAGCGAACACCTGCTGAAACTCAGGTCTCAAGTTCTGTGGACTGTCGTTGCCCGGGCTGGGGTTCCGACTAAGAGCATCTGCCACTACATTTGCTTTCCCTCGATGGTAGTGAATGCCGACATCATAGTCCTTGACCAATTCCAACCAGCGTCGTTGTCGTAAATTCAGCTCTGGTTGTGTGAAAATATATTTAAGGCTCTTATGGTGCGTATATATTCCACAACGATTTCCCAACAGAAAGTGTCTCCATTCCTTGAGTGCATGGATGACCGCTGCTAGCTCCAAGTCATGAGTTGGATAATTTTCCTCATGCTTCCGTAGTTGCCTGGAAGCATACGCGACAACTTTGCCATCCTGCATCAGCACGCACCCGAGGCCCTTCCGGGATGCGTCACAATACACTTCAAAACTCTTGTGTATGTCTGGCACGATCAAAACTGGTGCTGTTGTTAGTTTCTTCTTGAGTTCTTGGAAGCTTTTCTCGCATGCTTCCGTCCATACAAATTTCTTGTCTTTCTTGAGCAACTGGGTCATTGGTTTTGCCACAGTGGAGAATCCTTCAATAAACCTCCGGTAATATCCAGCCATTCCAAGGAAACTCCGCACATCTGTCACGTTGGCTGGTGGTTTCCAGTCAAGTATGGCTTTGACTTTTTCTGGGTCTACGGCCATGCCTTCTTTGGTCAATATATGGCCTAGGAAACCAACTTGCCTTAGCCAAAATTCACACTTGCTAAATTTGGCGTACAATTGATGTTTCCTTAATTCTCCCAAAACAATTCTGAGATGTTCAGCATGGTCTTCTGGTGTCCTTGAATATACCAGAATGTCGTCAATGAACACCACAACAAATTTGTCCATGAATTTCATAAACACTTTGTTCATGAGGTGGACGAAATATGCGGGGGCGTTCGTCAGTCCAAACGGCATTACTGTGAACTCATATAATCCGTATCTGGAGGTGAATGCCGTCTTAGGGATGTCTTCAGTCCGTACTTTTAATTGATGATATCCCGATCTTAAATCAATCTTTGAGAACACCTTGGCTTGCGCGAGCTGATCAAACAAATCATTTATCCGTGGCATCGGATATTTGTTTTTGATGGTGACCATATTGAGAGCTCGATAGTCTACGCACAATCTCAGTGTCCCATCCTTTTTCTTGGCGAATAATACCGGTGAACCCCATGGTGAGGAGCTGGCTCGAATAAATCCTTTGTCCAGTAACTCCTTTATTTGCTTCTTCAATTCTACCAACTCTGAGGGTGCCATTCTATAAGGTTTCTTATAGATGGGAGTGGTGCCAGGTGCTAGTTCAATGCTGAACTCTATCTCTCGGTCTGGTGGCATGCCTGGTAGTTCTTCAGGGAATACGTCGGGAAATTCGCACACCACTAGAACCTTTCTCAATTTTGAAATGTCTACTTTGTTCAACTTTGGTTGCCGTGACCGTGGTCTCTCTTGGGCTGTAACCTTTATTGTCTTGCCGTGATGGTGAGTGAGAATCACGGTCTGATTGAAACAGACAATAAATCCCTTGTTGGTGGTCAACCAGTCCATCCCTAGGATGACATCCAGTCCTTTATTTTCCAACACGATGAGATTAGCCTGAAACTTTAGTCCTTCGAATTCAATAATCACTCCTTGGCAGTAACTCTGAGTGATCTGCTTATTTCCGGGGGACTTGATGATCATAGATTTTTCCAAAGGAAGTATCGGAAAACCATGTTGCAAAACAAAACACTTCGAAATGAACGAGTGAGAAGCTCCAGAATCAAACAAAACCGTGGCAGGTACTGTGTTGACAGGGAACGTACCGAGCACGATGTCTGGGGCATTCTGCGCCTCTTCCCTGGTCACATGGTTCAGGTGACCCTTCCTGTGGTTGTTGTTGGGATTGAAATTGTTGCGCTTGGGGGCTGGATTATTCCCACCATTGTTCGGCTTCGGGGCCGAGTTCCTTGGTTTTGGGCACTGTTTGGCATAGTGCCCTCTTCACCACAAGCATAGCAAGTGACCCCTGGACGGTACGTAAAGTCCTTGTCCCTTGAATGAAACTGTCTGGTTGGCCTTATAGCAGTCGTCGTGGATTTTCTCGCTTCATTCCTCGGAACCTCAGTCTTGCTTCGATTGTTGCGAGCAAGAGTCGTCTTGTCCCTTTTCCGCTTACAGATATCCTCCAGACTGCGGCGCTCGTTCTCCAAGGTAATGGCCTTGTCAACCAGAGTTTTGAAATCTGGGAAAGTGTGTACGACCAGTTGGCATCTTAATGCTGGCGCCAGGCCGTCCAGAAATTTTTCCATCCTTTTGTTCTCAGTCATATGTTCATCGTAGGCATAACGAGATAGCTGGGTAAACTGACTGTTGTATTCTGTCACTGACATGCCTCTTTGCTTGAGGTCATCAAATTCTCTTTTCTTGATTTTTATGATGCTCCTGGGGATGTGTGCCCCACGAAAGCCTTCCTTAAACTCTTCCCAGGTGATGTTGTGTTCACTGGGATGCATGTGTAGGAAGTTTTCCCACCATGCTACAGCTGCTCCAGTGAGGTAGTGAGGTGCATAGAGCACCTTCTCCTGATCAGAACATTGAGCAATAATCAACTTTCTTTCGATGTCACGAAGCCAATCATCGGCTTCAAGCGGCCTATCAGTGTGAGCAAACGTTGGAGGGCGTGTCTTCTACAGTTCAGACAACTTGGAGTGTGGTTGGTATGGTTCACGGTGATTTTCCATATTGATGACGTGATTCATCATCTCTTGGTGTTGTTGCTGGCTTTGTTCAAAGAAGCGGCATACTTGAGATAAGGCTGCCTCGCTATCCTGTTGACTAGACTGTCCCTGAGTGAAGTTGTTGCTGGTCTGTGTTCCATAAACTTCTTCGGTTGGATTTGGCATGGAACGGGTCCAAGGACGAGACATTTTCCACTCTGGGGTATTATTTTGCAAAAAATCATGAGAAGAACTGGGTGGCACAAGGAAAATCTTGCAAAGACAAAAATTTTAAAAGACCTCAAGATTTTCCAAGAAAATATTTGACTGCGCACGGAGAAGGACTGCTTAGCACATATCTTACACGCGATACGCAAACATACGGTACATCACTCAGGATGTGCGTACACATTCCTGACATGTTATTTAGACTAGCACACTCCTCCGGAATGCAGCGCACACAACTACTACAAACTTAAGTACATAAAACATAACATACATGCAGGCACAACGTGCGGCTACTAAGCGCACTCAGTCGGAGATGGTGAAGATGTCCTTCCCCTTGCCGAGGGTAAGACCCAGCGGTGCAGGAGACTCAACCTCCACCTCCTCCCTAGTAGGCTCCAGGCGCGTAGCACTGCGCTGAGGTGATGGCGCGGGAGCGACAGGCGGCAGTGCGGGTGCGGCAGGCGGTGCAGCTCTGACTGGAGTAGGAGCGATGACTCGGTCGAACTCCTCAGTGGTAGGCAGACGGCGAGCAGTGGCCAAAATGGCCGGTGAATAAGATGCCGAGGACGAGACGAATGTCAGTGGCGGTGCCATGTGGAGAAGCTCCTTCCTGCTGGCAGGACCGCCCCGAACTAAGTCCATGTGGGCAGCCACAAGATCGTCCACCAGGTTGTCGAAAGATTCCTCCAGAGCTTTGAGGTACTCGACAAGCATCTCGATAGCTTCATCCCGCTCTCCCCTATGGCAGGCGAATGCATAGTGACAAGTATATGGCACATGGCATGGGAGGTAGCGGTAGCGATGAGTCTTCATCATAGGAAGGATATCCCGAAGGCGCGCTATCGCCTCACGGGCGGCCATCTGCATGGCATGCCTCTCCGTAGGCATGGCCCTTCCCACAAAACGGAAGTGGCGTGACGCAGAACGTCCTCCCTTGAATTGCACCACGGCTTGGTGCATAGACACGTCGTCGCTGAGCTTGTGCTGGTAAAGCGTGAACTCCGGACGAGTCGCTGGCCCGATCGCGAGCTTGGTGATGGAGACGAGGAGTTTGACAAACCCCTCGGGCACATTAGTGAACACCCGAGTCTCACAGTTGCTGCCAGCCATCTACAAAAGTAGGCAAAAATTCTGAGTAGTCATATCATAAATTTATGATGACCAACAGAAAATAGCTACATTTGCAAAATGCTGAAAAAGCACCAAAGACGCTAATAACCGATTAGCGATCGCACCTAGTGGCTTCCTACAGTCAGCCTGGCTCTGATACCAAGCTTGTCACGACCGGTTTTCCAATAAAAATATTTATTGAGAAACCGATCCCTTTTATGGACCAATAGAGAAGAATCCTTCTCACTGGCAGACAATATCTTGATCACAGAAGAGAAACCAGGAGTACTAAATATAATACAAGGTTGAGCGGAGACTGCTCAACAATTTATTACAAGCTCGCCAATAATACATAAAGGCGGATAGGGTGGCATACTACTGACTCACAAAGAAACAACGGTGGTGGATAAATCACAGTGAAGTGGGTGACATGACTCCTAAAACTAATAGCTCTTCGAGCGTCGGAGTGAGGCTCGAGGATACTTATTCTGGGTGGCGGAAGCGTATATAATACAAGTGACCAATATCCAGGATCGCACGGGACTGACTGGGACTCCTCTAGGCGTCGGACTCGCTATCAAACTCTTCATCCATGAGATCGCCTTCGTCAACATCTAGCCAAATCAACAAGCCAGGTGAGTACTATGAAAGTACTCGCAAGACAGTTCGGACATAAGATATAATAAATGTAAACATGATGCATGTGAACAGATTGACAAGCGCACTCAGACAATGAGATAGCAATGCATGGAAAATAAAAGGGAAGTCGGGCGGTAGTCCTCCCGAAATCCCAAAGTAATACTGAAGGCCAATCGAGTGTCTGAATGACTCCTCGAAAGGATACAAATGAAATAACAATGCCGCAGTCGGGCGTCAAGGCGACACCACATAAAGGGCTTATAATGGAAAATAAATGACAGTGCGTGCCACAGTCGGACGTCTGAAGGGACATCACATAAAGGGCTTATATTGAAAGTAAATGACAAGAGTGCCACAGTCAGACGTCTGAGCGACATCACATAAAGGGCTTATATCAAAAGTAAATAACGGACATGCCACAGTCGGACGTCTGAGCGACATCACATAAAGGGCTTATATTGAAAGTAAATGACAAGAGTGCCACAGTCGGACGTCTGAGCGACATCACATAAAGGGCTTATATCAAAAGTAAATAACAAGAGTGCCACAGTCGGACGTCTGAGCGACATCACATAAAGGGCTTATATTTCACAACTTAATAATTCAGTAGCTCATGAATTTAATTCATTTCACGGGAATATTCAAGTACGAGATAAAATAAAGGTTAGTCCATCCACAGGAATAACAATTCAAACGGGTATACCACTTAAGCTTGTTCACTGGGGATTTTCCACGAGGACTGACATAGATATGGATATACTGGCCATGGTCCTTGATCACGGACACGATGACTCGGAAGGATTTGACTCTGCAGAGTTTGTACTTTAACCACAGCCAACGGATTTCAGTAGTCACAAGGACTAGTTCCGTTTACGGTGTTTTAGGAGAAACACATCTAACCAGTACACACCCATTCAACATTCCGATGCCAGGAATCACCCTCGGCAACGTTCAAGAAAAACCTTGAGACGGGGAGGCTACAACCTCGCGTAGCATGGGATCAAATTTATATACGCGCGCTCTAAGGGATGCCCCCCTCTCGGTCCCAACCGGAAACACCCATGCCCCCTGACCGGATGACTGGCTTTAATCCAGGGCCATGGAACCCTCATCCCGGCCCCTCTATTTGGTGTGTACAAGGAAAGAGGTTAACAACCTACTAAACTGTATTCTTTGCAGAAAACATGTGGCAGCACGAAAGGGGAAGAACGGTAACGTGGCTCGGTCCACGTTAACGTCGGAATTTATCGGATGACGTAAGACTGGCATGCTACAACAATACCATCTTACTACCTTTCATGTCACCACATGATCAGGTCATCTCTCATTAGAGATTATGATAACTTCGAAACACACGGTCAGTTGCCTTGCATGCAACGTAATACTCACCGATGCTCTTATGCCATGCACAAACCATTCAAGCAAACATGCAAAACACCTATCATATCAAAGGTTCAAACACGCTTGCCTGGTTCGGAGAAGTCGGAGTCTAGCTCGGCGAAGTTCGCGGCTCCGTCACCTCCTCCGGAACCTACGGTATAACGAAACTGTATACTAACGTGAAAATCGTTGCGTGCATAAAAATTGTTCCAAAATTTTTCCAAATAAATACTATAAAAACTAGACAAAAATACAAGACTGACAGAAAAAGAATCAATCAAAAATCATCTTTTATTAAAAAGTTATGAGGGTTTTAGTCCAGGGACTGATCTGTGATGAAACAGAAAAGAACCAGGGACTTGTTTGAGAAAACAGAAAACGGTTCGGAATAAAAGGCGCCAGCCCAAAGAGAAAGCGCATTTGCCCGAAGGCGCCAACAGAAAATGGTTCGAGGGGGGAAAGAAGAGAGGCTGACGGGGGGGTCCACCCGTCAGGTTTAAAACTTCGTCGGCGCCCGAAGGCTGCGGTGGTCGCCGGCGTTGAACCACGGCGAGGCAGGGAGATCGGAGGGTACCAAGAGGTTCAGTGTGTTCTTCCGCGTCGGTGGGTGATGGACTTGGCCGTCAGAGAGCACCACGTCGACGGCGACACTTTCTCCGGCGGACGGTGGTTCGGGCGATGGTGGAGAACTCCGGTGGGTGCTGCAAACTCCAAATTGAAGCGCGGGTCAGGAGAGTGGATGTACTAGGAAGCTACTGGCAAGAGCTGAGGGGTAGAGGTGCACGCACGGGAGCGAATCGAGCTGGGTCCCGTGGCGGGTCGAGGCGGCCGGAGTTGGGGAAGAAGGCTCCCTCGGGGCTCTTCCGGTGGCTTGGCGTGGTATTGGTGGAGTGCAGAGGTGGTGTGGGTTCGAGTTAGAGCTCGGGGCCTCCTTTTATAGGCGATCCGAGGGGGTGGCCGTGAACGGGATATCTCCGGCGAGCGATTACGGCGAGGCAGAGGTTGGGCAGGGGGTTTAGGGGGCTAGGCACCATCAGGGAAGATCACTGGTGCCGTTCCACCGCTAAACCTCGGTCGGGCAAGGCGTAATGCGCCGATCCTCGACGGGGCGGCCGTACGGGCACGGCGGCGGCAGAGAGCGTGCTCCGCGCCTAGCAGTTCACGACGCAGGATGGCAGCGTGCACGGGTGAGTGGATGGCCACGCGGCGGCCTCAGGTGGCTTGGGCGGCGCTGGACGGCGCCGTCCACCGCTGCGCCTCTCTCTAGCAGCCGCAGAGCCGCTGCTGCCGTCGCTCACGGGTGGCGCACCTCCTCCTGCTCGTCGCCGACACCCGCAAACCTCCAGGCGATCGTGCGGCGCAGGGATAAGAAGGAGGGAACAAGGAGCAAGGCGCCACCGGGGTACTGGCGAGATCGATAACGGGCTCTGAAGAAAACGAGAGTGCTCACTTAAACTGTTTAACTGAACTCTGAACATTGACAGCAACAGTGTCCATCAGGTGTTCGACGAAATGATTTGGCATGAAGAAAAAAAATTCTGGAGCTGGGACTTGGTGAGGTGACCTCTCAATGCACCCAGAGGCTGCCTGAATTTTCTCAGATTTTTAGGAGGAGAATTCAAATGAATTTCATCAAATTTGGCAAATATGGTCCAAACTTGCAGCAAGCACAATTTGAAAATTTTGAACTGGAGACCAGTGGATCTTCATGGATCTTGGTTGAGGGCTCTAAGGACTAGCTAGGGAATTTGGTTTGGAGGCAAAACTCAAAGTAGAAAGGGTAGCTCCTTTGTAAATCTCCAAGAGCCAAAGTAGAGGGCAGAAATTATTTTTGATGAGAAATAAATGAAAGAAAATTTTTAGGGGGAGGTTCAAACTGCTGGATTTGAAATATATCATGATCCAAAGATGGGGAAAGGCTTTTGGGAGGGGATTTCCACTAAGGTCATGGCAAGAGGGATTTTTGAAAGGGGAAAAAGATCACTCCAAAAGCCATAGGATTATTTAAAAGATTTTCAAATATATTTTTTTCCAAATGAAAAACATTTGAGCCAACATGAGATGAAAAACCTCCATGACCAACAATCAAGTCTTGGGTGAATCCAAACAAAACATTTTTCATAAAAGAAAGTTTTTGAGAGGAAGAGTTCTTTAGAAGAAAATTTTTAAATAACACCCCTCAAATCAAATAAAAGTTTGAAAAAGCCAAATAAAATTTTGGGTGTCACAAGTATGGAGTTCTCCGGACAAATTTTTGGACTTGCCGAAGAGTTCTTCCGATGCGGCGCAGTTTTACCACGCAATAGAGGGATATGCAACGGAGAAACTTTTCTGGTGACAATTCGGCGCGTCAAAGCACCCTCTGTTGCTCAATGAACAGATGTCCCAGTGGGCCGAGCTTCATAGGATATCTGGCGACGCCATGAAGAACGTCATAATCCGGTTGTGGCCAAGTGAGCCTATTCCGAGTAGTTATTTCGGCCTGGTGCGGCGGCTTGTTGACGCGGTGCCACATATCGACGCTGTGAAGCGGTCGGCGTGCATTGAGGGTGCACGGATGGCCTTTGCCCGAGTCAAAACATTTTGGGGAAAGATGAAGGCCATTGATGTTGCGGCAAGGAGTCCACCCAAGGGCCAGGACCGTAATGAGCCGGAGCACTATTTTGAAGACGTCTTAGATGCCGCCCGCTTGATAGAGGGTCAATGCTCGAAAGATATAATGTTCGAGTGATTTATATAATGGTGTAACAGACAACTTTATAGTTAATCTATTTATATTTTGCTCAAAAGCTTGAATTCCTCCTCTGTGGCCGTTTTAGTATAATCTGAAAGTTTTCCAGTCGTTGGCTTCAGCCCCTCGTAGGAAGTACGGGGGTGTTCAGAAAAGCATTTAATCACTCTTTATCCAACGTCTTGGTTCATAAAGGAGGTGATAATGCGGCGAACCAGGCAATCGGACTATATGGCGTTAACACTTTCACTTAGCCATAGGAGTTTTATGGTGGGGCTACGACATAGCCCCTGGTATGTATACGGCGCATAGTGCCTTACATATGTTGATCTAAAAAAGATCCCTCGTGTGACACGGAGAATCACTAAGGATTTGAATAAGTCGTCAAGTGGTTGACCAGCTCTCGCCGCATCATGACAGTCAGTTTTCGGCTTTCTCTACTGAGGTGCTCATCCGGTCTAGGCGGGGGCACAATCGCAGTAGTTCTCCCTTTACTACCCTAGCCGATAGAGCGGAATGTAGGGTAGCAAGCATAAGAGCCGGGCAACCCAACTATTGACCAAAGACAATGATTCGGAGCTGATGCATATAAGGCCAAACTTGCGACGCCGAAGTACGCTATAGAGCTATTCGGACTTTTACTGGCGACTCGTTTGTTCCCATACCGGGCCCCTGGCAAGTTATGCCAAGGCGCGTCTTGTAAGGCAGCCGTTACGGCCGGACTCATTGTAGAAAGAGTGTGAAAGATTAGTTCGGATAAAGTTTACTAGGAGCGGAGCAATATGCCAATGATAAATATAAAGAGTAAAAACCACAACCCAGCTATTTGACATGCTCGGGGTTGGGAACAGACGAAAAGGGCATGGTACAGGCTCAAAAGAAAGAGTGCGGTCTACAAAAGCTTATTTTGGACCTCCTGTCGCACGTCAGCGCCGCCCGTCCTCGGGGAGGGGAATCCTTAACGGGAGTGGCCCCTTGGGTGAGTGTGCGGATCCGAACTTCGATAGAGTCCGATGTAGATGATGTCCTGATGGTCACCTGTTTTTAAGAAATGATACAGAAAAATAAGAAAAACGGATAAAAACGTTACGGGGATTTTTGCAGGGTTGTCCATATTGTGCTTCCGCCGATGCCCATGGTATCTTGAGTGCGTAGTGATGTACGCGTGGTGTAAACTTTGCCAATACAGTAGGTGGGTGGCAGAAGCCGAGCTGCTATTTCCGTTCTGGGAGTGGTCGAACTTCAGAGGGAAAGTGTTTCTAGCCCCTGGTGTTCGGCTGGTGAGCCGATCCATCGTCTCTATCGCCTGGTGGCCTCCTCCCCTTATGATCGGCGTTGAGCTTGCCTGCCTGCTTGAGGACCCAACAGTTTCTGTTGGTATGATTAGCTGGCCTATCAGGGTGACCGTGAATCTGACAAGGTCGGTCCAATATCCTGTCAAGGGTGGATGGTCCATCCTGGTTTGCCTTTAGTGGCTTCTTCCGTTGACCGGGCTTCAGATTGTGAAATCCGGCGTTCACCGCTGTGTTACATGTATTACTGCGACTGTTGTGTTCGGTTCATCGTGGCTTACCGTTGCCGTCTCGAATTTCGGAAGTGCCCGGGTCGCTAGCGTTGTTGCTTTTACGGCGAGCCAGTTGTCTTCTCCCGCACAAAAGCGAGTCATTAGAGCGGTAAGGGCTGTCATGGACTAGGGTCCTTCCTGGCCGAGGTGACGCGCTAGCCATTCATCCCGGACGCCATGTTTGAAGGCTGCGAGGGCTTTTGCGTCCGGACAGTCGACAATTTGGTTCTTTTTGACTAAGAACCTAGTCCAGAGCTCCCTGGCTGACTCGCCGGGCTTCTGGACAATATGACTTAAGTCATCGGCATCTAGTGGCCGAACATATGTTCCTTGGAAGTTGTCTCGAAAGGCGTCCTCCAAGTCTTCCCAGCTACCAATAGAATTTTCTGGTAAACTGTTTAGCTAGTAGCGAGCTGGCCCTTTAAGCTTGAGAGGTATGTATTTAATGGCATGAAGGTTGTCTCCGCGAGCCATGTGAATATGGAGGAGGTAATCCTCAATCCATACCGCGGGATCTGTTGTTCCATTGTATGATTCGATGTTAATGGGTTTGAACCCGTCTGGGAATTCGCGCTCCATTACCTCGTCGGTGAAGCAGAGAGGGTGTGCGGCTCCTCTATGTTGTGCCACACTTTGAAGCACCTCTGGCGGACTCCGCTTACGGTTTTCAGACCGAGCGTGGTCGGGTCTGTTGTGTCCGAATAGATAACCGTCGTTACTGGTCGGGGCATGTCCCCACGATTTGTGTGTTGGTTTTGTGTGTCCTGTTCTACCCTCCAGGTCTTCTTGGATGTCGCGAGTGTTCCCCCGAGCTCCTTTATTCTTGCTTGGGTGGCCGGATGGGTTGGTATGGTGCTCTGCTTGGGCTGCTGCTTTGTCCGGACCCAATTGTGGTCGGCCCACCGCGTTGTTTGATGGTGATGTGGGCTCCAACACCCTGCCATCGTATCGAGGTAGCCACCTACTCTTGGGGTGGCTTTCTTCTGGGCCGCTAAGGCCATATTCTTCGGCGGCCAGGACCTCGGTCCATCTATCATTGAGCAAATCCTGGCTTGCTTGAAGCTGCAGCTGCTTCTTCCTTAGGCTCCTTGCAGTGGCTATAAGCCGGCGTTTAAAGCGTTCCTGCTCGAGAGGTTCCTTAGGCACGATAAAATCCTCGCTGCCGAGGATCCCCTCTTCCTCGGAGGGTGGGAGATAATTGTTGTCCTCTGAGTCTCCATATGTGGCCTGTTCATCAGGGCTGTCTTGCCCGCTTTCCTGTTCCTCCTGTTCGGATTCTACCTCAACAGGGTCTTCATTGTCCGGAGTATTGTCTTTTCTGGTGCTAGCAGTGTTTTCTCTTGGGCGATGTGGCTTGGAGTGGCGCCGTGGGCGCCGGTGTTCGGACTGTGTACCAGGAGGTTTATTCTCGACTGGATCCTCCTTGTCATCGTCGAGAGCGTCGTCGGGTGTGTCTATCATACACACATCATACCAGGAAGTGGCCATCCCGTGTCTAGCGGGTAGAAAGCTCTGGCCCTGCCCCTCATCGTCGTCCGTACCGGCGATGTCTTTGGAGCGGGGATCAGTCGTGTTGGTTGGGCCTTCGACGGTGGCTATAAAGTGGGTGGCGGGTGGGGAGCGAAATTCTCCATCATCCGCCGTAAGTTCAAACCCAACATAGTTCGGCGACGAGCCATCTGCCAGGGATAGGTTTTTTAATGAGTTTAGTAGGTCGCCCATGGGCGAGGGCTGGAAGACATCTGTGGCGCTGAACTTGAAGATCGATAACCGATCGAGTTCGGTATCCGCGGGCTCACAGGGTTCGGAACTCGACACCGGAGAAGAGTCCGGGGTTCCGTTGATGCAGATGTCGTAGGCAGTGGAATCTGCGAGCAGCTCCAACACCGCAGAATCGGTAGCCCCCGCGATGGGATTGATCTTCCCATCTTCGGGGGACTTGATCTGCTCCGGATCTAAGGCCAGAGTTGCTGCAGGAGCTCTCTCCTGGATGCGGCCCGATGACCAGTTTAAGCCATGTCCATCGGGGCGGCGGGGAGCGATTGCCGCGGTCTCGAATCCGTCGAAGATCAAGTCTCCACGGATGTCCGCAATGTAGTTCAAGCTTCCGAATCTGACCTGATGGCCAGGGGCGTAGCTGTTGATCTGCTCCAGATGGCCAAGCGAGTTGGCCCGTAGTACGAAGCCGCCGAACACGAAGATCTATCCGGGGAGAAAGGTTTCTCCCTAGACAACGTCATCATCGACGATTGAAGGGGCCATCAAACCTTTTGTCGACGGCACAGTGGAACTCTCAATGAAAGCACCAATGTCGGTGTCAAAACCAACGGATCTCGGGTAGGGGGTCCCGAACTGTGCGTCTAGGATCGATGGTAACAGGAGACGGGGGACACGATGTTTACCCAGGTTCGGGCCCTCTCTATGGAGGTAATACCCTACTTCCTGCTTGATTGATCTTGATGAATATGAGTGTTACAAGAGTTGATCTACCACGAGATCGTAATGGCTAAACCTTAGAAGCCTAGCCTATGAATATGGTAATGAATCTCCCCTATCCGGACTATGCTCTTCGGCTTATATAGACACCGGAGAGATCTAGGGTTACACGGGGTCGGTTACATAAGAAGGAATCTTCATAGCTGGTCGCCTAGCTTGCCTTCCACGCCAAGGAGACTCCAATCCGGACACGAGTATGGTCTTCGGTCTTCATGTCTTCACAGCCCATCAGTCCGGCCCATGGATAACAGGCCGGACGCCCGAGGACCCCTTAGTCCAGGACTCCCTCAGCGGCCACGGCGGCTGACGATGGGGTGGCGGCCATGACCACCACCTCCCACCTTCGGGCCGCGGTGGCGGAGCGGGTGATGGCCACGGTGGCCGGCAGTGGGGTGGCGGCCACGACGGCCACCTCCCGCCTTCAGGCGCGGCGGCGGAGCGGGCGATGGCCCTGGCTTTCGACGGTGGTGTGGCAGCAACGGTGGCTGGCAACAGCTGCTGACGAGCGACGGCGGCGGAGCGTGTGGTGGGTGTTCTGCACACACCCAACAGGGACACCACACGCACTACACTATGTCGGGGACTGCGCCGCCGCCGCGGTGTAGCCTCCCAGCTGGAGATGTCCTCTGATGATGGCGGCGTGGCTAAGCGACGACGACGGACCGGTGCCATTGGCGATTGTGGGAGAAGGAGACGAGATAAGCTACAGGGGGGAGGGGAAAATGTGACGCAGGACTCGCCGGCCGTGAGGGTTTATATAGCAGGCCGGTAAGCATTGGGATTTTGGGAGATTTCACCGAGTCGGGCGGGAAGCTTGCGCGGGAACCTGCGAGGTTGCGCGGGAATGGGCTGACTGACGATTCATTGGCGCCACCATTTGGCCAAAAGAACGCCCCCGCGCGTTGCGCAAGCTTGCGTTGTAAGCCGTCTGCCGCAGCGGGGTGACAAGACATGCGAGAGGAGGACGAAAAGCCACGTACACATACGGTTAATAAAAAAACGTTTGTGATTTTATTACCTACTATACCCCCGTCCTGGTTTATAAGTAGGATTTAACTAATAAAATACAAATGCATGTCGCCAAAGATTATATAGTTGGATTTGTATTTGAACATAGTTTCCAATTATATAATTTTTATAACATGCAATAACATTTTGTTGGTTAAATTTGAGGGCAAAGTATGGCACAGAATATAAAGGGGACTATAGACCAAGACGGAGGCAGTAGCACACGACCGCTCTCTACGCAGCGACGCAACTGTCAGCCGGCTTGTAGGCGACCATTTCCTGCGTGTTCAACTTCTCTATGTGTGTGGTTGCTTGCGGTTGAGGCGGCCGCGGCGCGCTCTGCTCGCGTCCCGCCGTGCGCGCTCTGCTCTGGCGTCCCTCCGGGTGCTCTGCCCTCGTCCCTCCACGCGTGCTGCCAGTGTTTGGGGCTGGCGCACGATCACGCACGTTCGTGTGCATGCGGTTGCGCCGGGCGCGGTGCGACAATGCAGTTACCCGCTGCAAAAACTACCGTGCAGACGCGCAGAGAATCCAGTCCGCCCGGCCCCCAGTTATTCCTGCGGCCATTTACCTTCATCTCTCGTGTCACATGACACAATAAGCACACCCACAACAACACATACTGAGAGGACATCCAGCGGTTCCAATGGTGATCCCCGTGGCTCCAATGGCGCTCCCAACGGCCGACAACAACAACGGCGGGCAGTTCACCACGCATCACGTAGTGGACACCCACGTGAGGGGGGAGGCCCTCTCGGTGGTGTACACGAATGATCCGGTCTCAGTGGAGAGCTCCATCCAAACTATGGAGCAGTTCCTTGCCGAGGACAAGTACCAAGTGGTCGGCTTCGACCTCGAGTACACCATCGGTCGTGCCGGGCACGATTAGAAGGTTGTCGTCGCCCAGTTGTGCGTGCGACATGACGTCCTCGTCTACCACTACCACCTGGCCACAAGGCCTTGCGAGCGTTTCTCCAGGTTTATCAACAGCTCCGACTACAGTTTCGCTACGGTGGACACCACCAACGATCTAAAAGCGCTCAAGGTTTCGAGCTTGAAATGCCCGAATCTTGTCAACATCCAGCACCACTACAAGGTCTGGTGCGGCGACAAAAACAAATTGAACTCCCTGGTTGACCTCGCCTCGGCCATCATCGACCCCTACTACATGAAGATGAAGAATGAGAGCAAGAAGGACAAGAACGCGTGGCACAGTGTGTGGCATGAGAGACTGCATGAACAACATGTCAAGTACGCGGCCAAGGGCGCGTACACAATCTACGAGATGTACAGGCGGATCGTTGACATGAGGAAGTGTCTTCTTCCTGCCCCAGACAAGGGATCGAGCCACAGAGCAGTGGCGGGAGCGTCACAAGAAGTATATGACTAGACGGTCGTTTCTCCTACTTTAGAATGCATGCAATTGTTTATTGAGGTGTGTGCGAATGATCTGTATAGTCACTTATGTAATTGGATGTTTATTTCAGTTATATATATATATATAACATGTTATTCCTCTATAGACAGAGCAAATCACACGGCTTACTAGCAACAATCGTTTGTGTTATTATTGGTCTTGGCACACATTTCTGATTACGTACATGTTTGCCGCATATCACACACATCTTGTTCAGTTGAACCATTTCCATTGTGTTGCCTAATCACACACAGTTCATCCTAGTGAACCGTATGTTGTATATCGCACACACCTTCATCTGGCTGCATGTTTCTTTTGTTCCTCCTCATCGCAAATAGTTAATTGAACTGAACCGTATACCCTGCATCGCACACGCAACTAAAATCTGAACCGTGTTTGATGCATCCCCCATCGCAAACGTTTTGCACCTTTTTTGACGGGTTTTTTACACCACCGTTTGCGATTATGGCATCGCACACAGTTTCGTCGAAGGGTCTCTGATTCGACTGTCGCGTTTTGGACCATCCTGCGGTAGTGACATATCAATTTCACATGATTAGTTGCAACAAGATTTCTCCCGTGACCTCGAGAACAAAAGTAACTACTCACAAACGATAATCATGCTCAAGATCAGTGGGGTATTAAATAGCATAATGGATCTGAACGTATAATCTTCCACCAAATAAGCCATTTAGTAATCAACTACAAGATGTAATCTACACTACTAGTCACCCACAAGTACCAATCTGAGGTTCCGGTACAAAGATTGAACACAAGAGATGAACTAGGGTTTGAGAGGAGAAGGTGTTGTTGAAGATGTTGATGGAGATTGCGCTCCCAAAGATGAGAGGGTTGTTGGTGATGACGATGACGATGATTTCCCCCTCCGGGAGGGAAGTTCCCCCGGTGGAATCACTCCACCGGAGGGCAAAAGTGCTCCTGCCCAAGTTCCGCCTCGAGACGGCGGCGCTCCGTCCCGAAAGTCCTCTCCTTATTTTTTTAGGTCAAAATGACACACCGGAGGTGGGCCAAGGAGTGCACAACCCACCAGGGCGCGCCTGGGGGGCCTGGCGCCTAGGTGGGCCTCCTCCAGTAGTTATTTGCTCTAGTATTTTTTATATATTGCAAAACAATTCTCCGTAAATTTTAAGCTCATTTGGAGATGTGCAGAATAGGTAACTCTGACGTAGCTTTTTCAGGTCCAGAATTCCAGCTGCAGGCATTCTCCCTCTTTGTGTAAACCTTGCATATTATGAGAGAAAAGACATTAGAATTACTCCGTAAAGCATTATTATGCATAAAAATATTATAAATAATAGTAGGTAAACATGATGCAAAATGGACGTATCAACTCCCCCAAGCTTAGACCTCGCTTGTCCTCAAGCGAAAAACCAAAATCGAAAAACATGTCCACATGCTTAGAGAGAGAGGTGTCGATAAAAACAAAATACAGACATAGAAGCATCATGCACATTATTATAGCAGCAACAAACTTTGTTATATAACTTTATCACATAACTTTTATCATATAACTTCTCATGAACAAGTAACAATTAATCACAACATTGAAGTAAAAGCATAAACTTTATTGAAAACCAACAAACTATGTTATCCGTCAACTTTGCAACTATAATTCATCATCTTTTCAAGAAGGGTCACGTATCGGAGCCTTTTGGCAAGTCCACATACTCAACCATCATATAGTCTTCTATGATTGCTAACACTCACCGCTTTTATTATTTTGCCATCACAAGTTCGTACAACACTCAATTTTCTCTTACACTAAATGATCCAACACATTTAGAAGCAATTTTTATTGCCTTATTGCACCGATGACAACTTACTTGAAGGATCTTACTCAATCCATAGGTAGGTATGGTGGACTCTCAAAACAAGATTTTGGGTTTAAGGGTTTTTGGATGCACAAGTAGTATCTCTACTTAGTGCGGAATTTTTGGCTAGCAAAGATATTGAGCAAGCACCACATGTTAAAGGATCTATGACAATATAACTTCTATGTGAATATGAACAAGCATAAATCATTATGTTGTCTTCCTTGTCCAACGTCAACAATTTTGGCATTAATATATTGATGGGGGCTCACAATCATAAAAGATTTGCAACATAGTGTATTTCCATGTGAATCTTCTCTTCCCTTATTAATTCTTTCATGAATTGCATCATTGACCAATGCTATGTTTGTCAATCTCCAATAAATTTTACCACTTATACTTTTCCTTATGTGATGTCATTACTTACCATAAGATTAGTTTTCATTATTTCTTTTTATTTGTATTGAAGCATAAAAGTAAAGAAAGCAAAATTTGAACTAATCTTTATTATATATCTCGCACACAATTACATAGATAGATATATAGATAGATAGATAGATCACTAAGCAAGCACTCAAAGAAAGATCGAACTAAACTTTTATTCCACTAATTCAAAAGATAACTAAAGATCGAACTAAGATAAACAAAGGCAAAGATAGTGGTGATGACACGATACCGGGGCACCTCCCCCAAGCTTGGCACAAGCCAAGGGGAGTGCACATACCATGAACTCAAGTCTCCTTTGGTGATGAAGAAGGAGGTGGTGATGATGAGGTGGTAGCGAGCTTATCCTCCAGTTTCCATAGTAGTGGCTCACCGTCATAAGAGGAAGAACGAGTCTCGCGAGTCCTGCAACTAGCAGCCAAACTCATACCTTTAAACCTTGCCTCATATTCAAAGACTTGGTTTTGGAGATCATAGATTTGGCTTTGCAGAAAGTTGATTTGCTCGTTGAGGGTGAAGACGACGTCCTTCATAGACCTGCCATCCACCTTGAGACCACGGGTGAAATCCGTAATCATGAGGTGATTGGCATTGAGTCCGCACTCCACCATCCCCTTGCACTTGAAGACCTCTTGCTCCATGGCTTCGAGCCTGGCCTCCACGGTTCCCTTCCCTTTGGGTCCCTAAACATCCCGGATGTGGAGCAGCCCCTCACGCATCTCAATGATTTGAGGGTGCTTCACCACCTCCGACAAGTAGGGGTTGATTACCCTCTCGAAGAACTTGTCCTTGGAGGAGCTCGGAGCAGCCATGGCGATCTAGATCTATGAGAAAATATAAAGATAGAAGAATAGAAGATTTCTCTGTGATATGATGGTCAATATGTTCGGGGGTATATAAAGATTTTTTATCTTGGGAAAAAAGAAAAATGAGGGGAAAATGGAGTCGGGAAGGTACCCGAGGTGGGCACAACCCACCTGGGCACGCCTGGCAGCCTGGCGCGCCCTGGTGTCTTGTGCCCACCAGGGTTGCCTTCCTGGTTGTTTCTTATTTTTCTATTTTTTTTTAATATTCCAAAACTAACAGAAAATATTTTTTGCGGATTTTTCGAAGTCCGTTTACTTACCGTATCACGTACCTCCTCTTTTTTCATGATTCTGGAGTGTTCCGAAAGGTTTCCTTTATGTGTTCCTCCAGTGTCATGGTTTGAATAATATTGCTTTCAACATTAATAGGCGTACCTAAGATATAGTGCTTAATTCTTTGCCCATTAACCACCTTCGGGTTAGTACCTTCAGAATTATTTATTTTGATGGCTCCAGAACGATAGACTTCTTCAATAATATATGGTCCTTCCCATTTGGAGAGAAGTTTTCCTGCAAAGAATCTGAAACGAGAGTTGTACAAAAGAACATATTCACCAACTTTGAACTCCCGCTTTTGGATTCTTTTTTCATGCCATCTTTTAACCTTTTCTTTGAATAGCTTGCATTTTCGTAAGCTTGGGTTCTCCATTCATCTAGTGAGCTAATATCAAATAACCTCTTTTCACCGGCAAGTTTGAAATCATAGTTGAGTTATTTAATTGCCCAATATACTTATAACTCAAGAGGCAAATGACAAGCTTTTCCATAAACTATTTTATAAGGAGACATACCCATAGGATTTTTATATGTTGTTCTGTAGGCCCAAAGTGCATCATCCAATTTCTTAGACCAATTCTTCGGGACCTATTAACAGTTTTTTGGAGTTTTATTTCTCTATTGCTAAGTTCAACTTGACCACTAGATTGAGGATGATAGGGTGATGCAATTCTATGGTCAACATCATATTTAGCAAGCATATTAAGGAAAGCACCATGAATAAAGTGTGAACCACCATCAGTCATTAAATATCTAGGGACTCCAAACCTTGGGAAAATAACCTCTTTAAGCATTTCAATGGAGGTGTTGTGATCAGCACTACTAGTTGGAATAGCTTCCACCCACTTAGTAACATAATCAACAGCAACCAAAATATGTGTATACCCATTAGAGGAAGGAAAAGGTCCCTGTAACACCCCGCATGTAACTTGCCATATTTGTAACTCCGACTCTTGCCATTTCGGCTATGTGATATGTTTTTCCCTCCGTTGTCGGGTTTTGTATTTTGTCATGTCATGCATTTTCATATCATTTCATCATGTGCATTGCATTCGCATACGTGTTCGTCTCATGCATCCGAGCATTTTCCCCGTTGTCCGTTTTGCAATCCGGCGCTCCTATCTCCTCCGGTGCACCCCTCTTGTTTTCTTTCGTGTGCGTGTATCAAACTTTCTCGGAATGGACCGAGGCTTGTCAAGTGGTCTTAATATACCACCCGGAGACTACCGGTCAAGTTTCGTTCCATTCGGAGGTCGTTTGGTACTCCAACGGTTAACCGGGCATCCGCAAAGTCCATTTGAGTGTCCAGCAAAAAACCCCTCCAAAACCAGCCCAAAACCCACCAAACTCTCTTCCATGCTCTAGGTCGTTCGATCACGATCGTGTGGGCGAAAACCGCACCTCATTTGGAGCCTCCTAGCTCCCTCTACCTATTTATAAGTGGACATCCCGAAAAACGAAACTGCAGTCGAAACCCTAAGTTTTTCCCTCCGCGCCGCCGGACGCGTCCGCCGTCGGCCGGACACGTCCGCCGCCGCAACCGACGAATCGCGGCGCGCCACGTCGCTCCGCCGCCGCCCGGACCCCGCCGGCCCGCCGGGCCCGCGCGCCGGCCCTCCGGCCCGTCTCCTCCGCCGCCGCCTCGCCTCCCGCGCCGGGCGCCGCCGCCGCCATCACCGCCGGGCGCCGCCGCCACCGGCCCGGCCCCGCCGTGCCCCGCCCGCCGGAGCCCGGTCCCTCCCCGCCGGCGCCGCCCTCCTCCGCCCGCTCCGGCCCTCCTTCTCCTCCTCCGGCCGCCGCCCCGCCGGCGAGCGAGCACGAGCTCCGGCCAGATCCGTTCGGTAGCCTCCCCCGTTGACTTTCTCTCGAACCCCCTCAAATATTCTCCAAGTCCTGGAAATTCTCAGCATGTGCCTCTGTTCGTATAACCGTAACTTCGTGCATGTAGCTCCGATTCGTGCGTATAATATGTAAAATTGTTCGCCTCGTGATGCTCTTCATTTTGTTCAATTGCACCATGTTCATTAGATGTCATGTTGATGCCCAAATATTCGTTGGGAGAGGGCTAGTTGCTGTTAATCTCTGGTTCTTAGCAGAACTTGGAGAATTGTCATTTTTGTATCATTTATTCTGTGCATCTTTTGAGCATGAGCTCTACATGTGTTTTGAAGTATGCCATGCCATCTTTCCAGTGGTGTAGTCCATGTATTTTTGTGATCTCTGTGGTGACTAGCACAAGCATGCAAAGTAGGTCCTGTAATATTTCTGTTTTCAGGGACTTAGTGATTTCTCTAAGTCTTTGTCTGCTGTAATTTTGTTGCCAAGTAAACTTGATGCTACAGAGAGATCCATGCATATTTTGGAGATGTTCAGTAAGGATGTTTTGTAGATATAGTTGTAATTGATCCATTCCTGCAATTGTTTGTAATTTTAGAGTACCATAGCATGACTCAATATTGCTCTACTTTTGCTATAAAATATTTCTGGCAGATTCTTAACATGATATGCATTTTTGCCAAGCTTATTGTAGTTGATCCATACATGCTATGCAATTGTTCTTGCCATGGATAGCTTCATAAACATGCCATCTTGCTGTAGGTATGCTTGGTTGTCATGCATTGCTCTGTAGTGAGTGCATCAATCTCACAAAGAGACCTACATATTAATATTTCTGCCATGCTCTGTTTTCTGCCAAGTCTGGAACCTGATAACGGAACTTGCTATGTTTACATGCTTGCCATCATATCTTCTGGTCCTTTTTGGCTCATGGCCAGTAAGGGACTTTTGTCATGTGCATTTATTAGAACACTACCATGCCTTGTTTTGCTATGTTAATTTCCTGTAGCATGTTGATTTCGTGCTCTGAACATTGCTACCTGATGCTATTTTCTGCCATGTCCAGTTTTTCACTAAGTCTGTGAACCTGTAATCTTTTGCACTTTTGCCATGCTTGTTTGAGCTTGATATGTTGTGAACTAGCCGTATCTCAGTGTTCATCTTTTGTCAAGCATCTCCTGTAGTTT